>NW_026900624.1:667713-1335426 GCF_033783945.1 Neopsephotus bourkii | reverse complement strand
ACACTTGTGTAATCATGAAAGCAGTAAAGTACTGGCACAGGCTGCCAGGCACAGCTTTGGAACTCCAGATTTGGAGTATTTACTAACAATGAGGTTGGACATCTTTCAGGACTGGTTCAGGGCTTGCTAATTCCATCCTAGGCAGCAGATGAGGTATGCAACTCTTGAGATGTCTCCTAGCCCTAATTTTTGCCACTGACATTGCAGGAGCGTAAAGAAGTTCCAGGTAGGACCAAGGTCCTCTCAGCTAAGTACTCCCTGTCACTGGAAATCCAGACAGATCAACAGACAAAGAAAACAAGGGAAGAAAACCAAATGTAAGTATACTGATTCAACCTTCTATCCCATTCTATTAAACAAAACTAGGAAACCCCAGTTATTGCTTTCAGGAAAGATAAAACCTTACATAAAAGGCAATACAAATCACCACTCTGCAGGTAAACACTTTGAATTATCTGAACTAGAATGATGAAAACAATTGTTACCAGTAGATTTGCAATGGTCATTCTGTGCTTGACAATGGTTACTCTAACTCTTTCCATAGAGGGTCCAGGAGAAAAGCAACCACTTCATTGCAACAAAAATAGCTTTGCAACTAACAGTTATGCTGTGCCAGCACAATGCTATATCTGGATTAATTACATGCCCTTTGGTACCCAGCTGTGCTCTATGTTAAGATTATACTACTACTGCCAAGAAAGCTCCTGGACACAACATATGCATACAGGGAAGAAAGACAGGCCACAGCCAACAGGTTAATGAGAACCTGGACTGCAGCAGTCACTATAAAGATTAACTGCCCGACGATGCAGCATGCATGCTGGTGTAACAAATCCTCATCACACACCTACTGCAACACTTGCTAGTCCTTTTGTATCAGCAATAACCTCTTTAGAGTAGCCCTTCTCTAATAATCTCAGAAAAAAGAATGGGATCCTACTGTATCATTTGGTTTGCAAATCTACCAGCAATGCTGACATTTACACCACTTTGGCTAAAACAACCTTTATGCAGCAATGTGTTGCCTTCAGGCCTGCAGCCATGCAGACACATCTAGGTTTCGTAAACTGGAGAAGTCTCACCTGACAGACGATTCAGTGAAAATGAGAGGATACTTTTCAAATGGCATTGAACCAATGGTAGGAGGTTCTGCTTTCACCAGAATGAGTTTAGCCAGAATTGCCATTGCCTCATCTTTTGCAAGGGCATCTGTGCCAGAGAAGCAATGCTCAATATACGCCAGAAAGTATGGAAGAAAATGCTGAAGGGACACAAAAAAAAAAAAAAAGAAAAAAGAAAGGCAAAAAACCAGTCAAGGATTGGTAGGTCTCTTCAACCATGATCAAATCCAAAATCACATGACACCAGCCACAGAGGAATCCAAACAGCGACAAATGAGCACTTGCAAAGCACCAGACATACCAGTCCTGGTGCCCCAAGACACCAGCCAGCACACAGACATCCTCATCCTCCCACCCCAGCAGGTACAGTGATTTGACGTAAAAACTTACTCTGCCTGAAATCTAGCCTCATCAGGACATTCCCAATCCCTGACTTTACTTTCACCTCCCACTCTGTTTCATGAATTAGATTTCTCCTAGGTCACCAGTTCCAGGCCTGACCTACAGACATCCCTTATTCTTTATTTCCACTTAGTTTCTCCAGGACTCCTCCTGTTACCCGTAACGAGGCTACCCTTTTAATTCCCAACCGACTAGCTTCTCTTTGTGAGTGTACAGGTATCTGTCACTTTTTCCAACCCTGATCACCATTACTAAACTTCAACACAATGGCACAAGTAACCTCTTTCGTTCTTACCAGGTTATGCCAGAAGTTAAAATAAACATCATGTCAATACACAAAAATGCTTCAGCTTGCAAGGCAGGTAAATATGCTATGGATTTCCTTTTGGCAACAAAAATAAACTAATGCACAAAAGCCTCCACGTACCCTCTCAAATTGCTCCATTGTGAACATTGCTTCAGAGAAGTCCAAAAGAAAGCGCCGTTCAAATCCACTTGCAAATACCTGCAAGATACAAATGAAAGGTTGACACGAACACATTAACAAGAAACATTTCATAGCAAACTCTACATTACCTGTGGGACATTTTTTCTGGTTTATGAATCAACCATGCTTTGAATTGTGAGCCATCCAGCCTGGCTCTCTGTTCCCAGCTAGCAGGGTTTGTCAGTTTAGGCACACACAGCAGTACTATTTCCAATGATGGTTCAAATACAGACAAGAACAGTCATTTTTAACAAACCCTGCTGGACCCAAGCTGGCTCTGTGCAAAGTCAGCTTACTTTCCGCTTTAGTATGATGGGTAAAATGTAAGCTGAAAGTTCTAAGACTTAAGACACACCGTTACGAAAAAGTTTAGATCCAAAAGGTTTTTCAATTCAGCATTTTTTCTGTGCAGTAGATTGCAGAAAGTTTTACTACCTCATGGTCAGAGTCAACCTCTGTGCTTCTGAAGGGGCCAAGATAGGAACAGCCCTTTGAAATACTCAGGATCAGTGCTCCTCAACGCCAAGATGTGCAACACAGAAATACACACCCAGATATTCCTTCCCCAGACCCTTCAGAGGCCAAGGACAACTTTAAGCTTCCTGTTTAATAGAAGCCCACACAAATACCCTCAGATTTTTGAAGGACCATGTTTCCTGAGCAAAACTAGACTCATGCCATAGGCAGAACCAATCTTACTTCAACACAATCAAGGATGTGTTGAAGACCAGGTGAAATTTGATCTTTTTTAAACAACTGCAACAGCCTTGTTTTCCCATTGTAAATCACATTGCATCTTTTCTTTCAAATATTGTTTACATGCACAGCACAACTATGGTGCAAAATTATAATGTAATAAGAAAACTGAAGAATCAGACTCCATAGTAGCATCTCCTATTAATCTTTGCAAGGCTGTATTTGATAGGCATGTATACAGGTAATCCTGTCAATGCTTCAGGAGTAATGGTAGTACTAGAAATGTGCCTACCTCTGCACTTTTGAAATCAAACCACTTACCTGAACCTTGCTCACAACACTAAGCCAAGCTCACTAAACGCTTAGCAGCTTAGTGAAAATACCGTACCTTTTTCACTAAGTCCAACTCAGTGACCTACTTTATAACCTAAGGCAGAACATGTCCCTTCTCTGTTCTCCCTCCATTATCTACAGAGGCTGTAGGTGTCTGAATCAGAACCTAGTTTTAATTGCAAAGATGTCTGCCACAGTAGCACTACTACACTGACAGCGTTTGTGTAAGACTGTCAAGGAGTCCCCAAGACCTCAGCAGACATTAACTAAGGCATTAGGCAGCTTCTCCCTTATCTGTGCAAAAACATTAAAGGGAACCTTACAGTATATTTCCCAGCATGAAGGAGAATGTCCCGAAATCAGTCTGCTATAAGTAACTTAAACTCTGGGATTTCTGCTGTAAGCAGCAGTCCTTGTTACCTTCTCAATAGCTTCCCTGGTCAAAGAATCAGGTAAGAGAACATTCTCGGCCAGCAGGAATGAAGAAATGGTCTTCAGCAGGGTCTTGCAGCAAGATGATGAGAGACCTGGCGTTTGTAACATTTTTATTAAAATCTGAAATGAAAGAGAGAGAACTGGTATTTGTCTATGAAGACAGTGATTGTTTGGTCTGAACGAAGTGCACAGTCCCTGGAGCAGGAGGACATGGTTTTCTAAAGAACTATTTCACAGAAATGAATCCTAATAGTCCTGTTGAAGTTTGAAGGCACTAAACCTACACTTTAACCTAATGAAGTCAAACATATGTGTATCTGTTATAACTGTTCTAATCACTGATATGGAGATCTAGGTCTCCTTCACAGAAGCAGGAATGGGTCTCTAGAAGCAGCAGCCTTGCTTATTTAAAGGACCACACCAGAATTATAGTACAGAGGTAAATTCTCAGTGGATTGGAGAGGTAGCAATACTCAGAATAAAGGTCTCTGTTCATTCAACTCAAATCCTAAGCAAAATGATGCATCAGAAATGTGTACAAGTGCTTCAGCTGACCACACCTTTTCGTACCAACTGATGCTTCTCTAGCGCAACACCCAATGTGACCTACCTGACAGACATCTTCAGGGAGTGAGATTTTGGATCCATTTGCATGTTCCACTAGGATCAGATAAGCTTGCAGAATCCTCTGCATCTGCTCTGAAACCATACAGCAATTGGCCTTAGTTATTCTCCTCTGCAAGTCTAAGAGTGACCCCTGTTTAAATGAAAAAGGAAAGCAAAAACGTTACAGAGAAATTATTGGATCCTGTAACTTATTCAAGTAAGTTATTGTTACTTGAAAGTGATTCTAAAGAATCAGCATCTCATCTGCCCAACAAACTACTGTTGACTCTTGTTCGTGTTCAACAAACTAAACCTTGCAGAAACACTGTGTGGTTCCCATTATGTGAAAACACACACCCCAGATTGCTTGGACAGAAACACAAATACCTCATTTAGACAAAGGTCTCCTGAAAGGCCAACAGATTACATACAAAACAGGAAGAAGTACTTGGCCCATGGTATGGAAGCACCCAGCTTTCACTGGAATTATCAGAAGTATTTTTTTAAGCATCATTATGCTGATATGGATTCTGTGAGATTACTCATATCGCTACACTATACGTAAATATAACTGCTCTGGAACGCTCCCATTAGTGTCCGTTCGTGTCCAGAGGATATGAACGAATGTTTTTCTTGATAAGTGCACAAGATTTTTTCAGTCTGATGAATTAAAAAAACAACAACAACAACAACAACAACAACAACAAAAAAACCAAAAAAAACCAAAAAACAACCCAACAACCCACCAATATACCTCCAGACACTTGAAGACAATGTCAAAATGCTCCTTATGGATATGCACTACAGCTGATCTGATCATCTGTTCAAAGGCTTCTCCTACAGTAACCCATGGGAGTTCAATTTCTTCTTCAGTAATAGGCCCCAGCTTTGACAGAATTAACTTCATAGCCTGCACAGGAAACGAGCATATCATGTCCTTATACTTGGAAAATAAATCTAGCAATCCTAAAATTAATTAGTGCATGTACTGCTAAAGTATTCCACTGAGTTTGATTCTTTGTAGAATGATTACAGGAAAAAAAAAAGTTATGACTTAAAATCTGAACCATCAGCAAACAGCTCTATTTTAATATATAAAGAACACTGCACAGGAATTTGTAAAAACAGCCTTTCTATCTCAAAGAATATTCTTAGAAGGCAGCTTTCAGATCCCGTTACGCAATGAACAGCATGCTTATCATCAAGCATCCACCGAGGTGAACACAACAACACTCAGTGGTTTCACTGAGCACTGCCTAAGGCCCCATTACAGTAACATTTAAACCAACAATCTTTTCTTGTCCTTACCACCTCTGCACAGGAATGAAACATGTTTCGAACACCCTTGCACATCTCAAAAAGTAGCTGTCCTACACCTTCTACCTTCTCCGGATGCTCCCCCAGGTCACCGAGCATTAAATTGAAGATTGCATTTTTATCAGACACCTACAAAACATAAGGAGAAAAAAAAACGGTTATCTTCTATTCAAAGCTGCCAGATGGATAGCGGCAATTAACTGCCTCCATAGCACCATGTTACTCTCTGAGTCCCTCCGTCCCATAACAGTTCAAACTCATTATTCCTGCAATCACAGAAGGAAATTGAAAGCAGCAAAATTATCAGCTATTCGGTTACTACAGCACCTCTGGCCCAAAGATGTACACAGGTCTACTTAGGTCACTGCAGCTGAAATATGTGGGTTTGATTATTCTTATGATTTTAAACGTGTGCATAAATGCACCGCTAAACTGATCCCAACTGAAACACAAAGGTTGCTGCACTGGCGTGCAAAGAGACATGTAGCAGCTGATCAGATAATCAAGTAATCCAAAACTGTAATTACAGTTGGAAATACTGCAAGGACTTCTGGCCCAAGATTTTAAAGCCCTCCATTTCTGAGGATTTAACTTGAAGTTCAGCATTTTGTGAGAATAAACAAACACATTTGCTTTATTAAGGTCTCTCAACTTAGACAAAAATGAGGATACTCAGATTTGCTAGCCAGTCTCAGAAATCCTGGCTTTTGTGTATTTTGACTAAATAAAAACAACTACTACTCCCATTCCTTACTCCATGAAAAGCTGCTGTCTGATCTTGACTGATATTCTTGGGAACATTTTATACTTTGATTTTCAGGAGTGCAAAAAGGTTGTCATGAGAATTTTCTTTCAACAAAGGCCTTAGAGCATGCACGAAAAAGTCAGCGAGCAAATACGAGCTTACAAAATAAAGCCTTCCTTCTTTAAGATTACCCTACCATTCCTAGTCATTTTAGACAAACCAACCACAGCTATGTGGTTTAACTGCTCTTAAAACAGAGCACACCAAAACCTCTGGTTTACCACTGCTGATACAACGTACACGACCTTCTCAGTAAAATACTCTCTAAAAATGACACGCTGGATGCCACTTCAGGCTTGTTAACCCTTCTTTGGTGAAAACCCAACATTACACTTTGAATCCAAGAGCAACCACAGACTGGAGATAGATTCAAAGTACAAACACCGCACGTACCTTTCTCATTAGAAAGACAAAACTTTCGGCAGCAAAGTTTCTGATGTGAAGCTTGTGGTGAGCCAGCAGGGTGCTGTACAGGCTACAAAGACACAAAATAATCCATTGTCTTAAAGGCAATGCAAGAATTGCCACCGAGTTCAAAATTCTTCCATTTACATTGCTACCTTTTACAAACATTAAGAATCTGAACTCCTAGAGAAGGTAAATACCTTCCTCAACTCAGTTCCTTCCCACTTTCCCTGGATAAAGAACAGAATTTTGCAAAGAAGGTTAAATGATAACACCAGGCAAATTAAGCCACATTCAGAAATACCTCTGGAGTCTCTGGATCCACGCAGATTCAAAAGCAGCATCAAAATTTTCAATATATATACTCAGCAGCAAAAAATAAACCCAAACTGATCTGATAAGCCACGGGCTCTCCTGTGCACTTAAAAGTTTCTAAAGATACACAATTTACAGGGGTGATAAATATTTGCATGTTGCTGGTAAGTATCAGTAACAGTTGCATGTGGCTCACCACACATCCAGTGCAGAGCGAGTGGTGCCTCAAATTTACAACCAAGCAGAAGTTTTTTCAATATGCTTGATAGCTTTCACTGGGTTGGGGAAGAAATCTGTAACCCCTCTTTTGCTCCATCTGCTCCAAATCAAAACTGGGAGGAAGCAATATGGACACAATGGCTGACAAAAAACAAGAGCACTTCTACTACAGCAATGTAAGATTGAAAAAGCAGTCATACTGGGTCAGCCCACAGGTCCATCCAGACCAGTAATCAGTCTAAAACAGCCAGAAGCAGATGCCTGGGAAATGTTTAAAAACAGGAGAAGCACGTGTAAATCAGCCTTCAACCACCTACAGCTCAGGGACTCAAGCCAGCAGTGCCTCCTATGCATCTGGTAACTCCCTCCAGATGGGTCAGTTTCTCTACAGTGACCTTCCACATCCACAGCATCCTGTGGCAAGGAGTTTCAAAGCATATAAAACTGCATATCTCATCTGCTCTCATTAAACAGACAGGAAGAAAGAAAAAACATAAAGGGGAAAATACTGGGCAAGGAATGATTAAAGACTCGAGGAATTCATTCAACGTCATAAGCCCAGGTGTCTGCAACTCGGAAAGAGAAATGATATACCTATGACAGAGGTACCTGACAGATACTTAGGGGACCTGTGTTGAATTTAGACTTGGTCACAGATTTTCAAGATGACTCTGACAATCCAGTGTCTTTCTGAGCTTTGTTCACCCAGCTAAACTGGATGCTTCCTCTCAAATTCCCACAGGAGGAAAGGAGATCGAAAGCCCAAATCTGCAGCCCAACCAACATCCCTCCTCTGGTACAGTGGCCTGTAAAAGTCAGTAGGATCTCAAACGGAACTGTTTATGATAAAAAGGCTCAGAGTCTTTCAGAAAGACAGGAAAGCATGCTAACAAGTATTAAACATTAAGCATTTACATTTCTAAAGCATCTAATGACTGTTGATCAAGACAGTTATTAAACACAACTTTTACCTGTATATGTTGTGTATGTCTTTCACCATCAATCTCCACAAGTATTTGTACAGATAGGAAAGAGAGGTGAAAGCCCATTCCAGCAGGTCTGTGTCTTGTGTATCCAGTAACTTGGTGATGGCCAGAAAAAAGTCATGAAAGTGAGGATAGAAATCAGCCTGAAGATCTCGAGCCAGCTGCACCACTAGACTGTGTTTCAGAAAATACACAAATGTTAGTGCACTGCAAAAACAATTCAACAAAAAACCAGTCAGATGTTACATAATCCAGCACAGTCTCTTTGGAAAGAAAGACAGCATCACATTTACTTCTCACTTTTGTTTAAGGGAGAAGCCATAAGGCAGCTGTGGATGGCAGAAGTCCTATAATTTAAAAAAAAAAAAACAAGCAGGTAACAGCTTAAACAAGAAGACATAAATAACATCAAACAAAAACACTGCTATATTTTCCTCAGGTATAGTAAAAAGAAAGAACACTCACAACAGGAGTCATTCTTACTTGTAATACCATCAGGACTTCTGACTACATTTTGTTTACCATATACTTACTCTAATAGGGGTTGGTAAGCAAGACTGCCTTCAACTTGCAAATGTGTCTTCAAGCTTTGCACAATGGCACTCTGGTAATAGACCAGCTGATTGAAGGACTGGCATTTGTTGGCCACTTCACTGTAGAATTGCACTGTTAAAAGCACAAAAGAAAAACCCTGAAAATGAGTTCAGCTGGATGTAGGATGTCACAAGAATAATAGCTGTCCAGTGCCCAGTCTAAAAAACAATCAATAGAAAACCTCTCACTGGGCTCTGGTTGCAGAAGAAATGTATTTTAAATTTTAACATTTTAAGGCAAGCAGGAAACCTGAATAAAAATGACATACCAAAATGCTGAGTGAGGTTCAGTTCCCTCCATTTCCGCAGTCCTTCAGAAAAGTAGGTTTCAACCTCCTGTCGAAACAAAGATAAAATAACAGCTACCAACCCTAATGAACGTAGCCTGCAAAGATGAGAGGTTCAAATGAAGAAAACTATCAAATGCCTTAAACATTTTGAGAATACTTCAACAAATCTTGATGACTTCATTTCATAAAGTTCTAAGGAATTTCCCTGAAAATAAGAATTTGCTTTCTATGTTCAAAACACATATGAAAATATTACCTGGTGACAGGACTTGCTTATGTAATTGCTTTTTAGACCTCTTTTGACTGGCCTTGATAATATAAGATGCTGAGCCATAGCCCAGCCAGCACAAATGCTTTGGGATTTCTTTTGCCATCTTCACACCTATTGAGTGAACGCTGTAATGACAATGATGATCTATAGGACACATGTGAATGACTCTTCTTTACGACCTATAAAGACACATGCTCACACTTTATACATATGTTGTGAATACTGCAACTGCTTAACACCTGTAAATCTTTGCAGGTCCAGACCTAGGACTGTCGACTGCTACAGCAGCATCTTCCATGCTCAGAAATACCACAGGCCCAGCCACATGGAAGCCATCAGGATGGTGGCTGCCAAAGAATCCTTACTACAATACTGCTACGTAGGTGGAAGAGTAAAGGGGAGCAAAGCACTAAATAAGGCTCCAGGAAAGGCAACCCTTGCAGGAGCTTCTTTCCAAATTCCTCCTGAATAAATGTCTTATGGGAATCTTTCATTAATGTAGCTACTTGTGATGTGATTTCAGAAAATGAACACGACTATTACTCTCACCTCAGCGTAGCTTCCTGTTCTGTCAATCCGATGAATAATATCAATATTAACATTACTTAAGCGCTCCGAAAAGGTAAGAAACTGTAAAACAAAAAGATATACTTGTTTCTTGCTCAGTTCTGAGAACAGCCCTCTTAATAGCACACTCTGCAAAGAGAAACCCCCACTTTTAAAGACAGGGTGCCACACAGTACCCAACAATCTGTAAACAGTCCTACTATTTACAGATTTACGAGTTTATTTATTTACTATTTCCGAGTTTTAAGGCAAAAAAAAAAAATCCAAATCTGCTTAAAATGTCCATGAACAAGGCTCTCCCACCTTGCTCTGCACAACCAAGACTCACAGCCCACACGTTTTCAGAACACAGTGAAAAAGACACAAAGAAATTACAAGGACATGTAGTGATAGGACAGTGGATAATGGCTTTAAAGTGAAAGAGGGTATATTTGGATTAGACATAAGGAAGAGGCTCTTTACTGTGAGGGTGGTGAGACACTGGCACAGCTCAGCCAGAGAACCTGCAGCTGCCCCATCTCTGGCAATATTCAAGGCCAGGTTGGACGGGCCTTGGAGCAACCTGGTCTAGTGAGAGGTGTCCCTGCCCACGGCAGGGGGTAGGTACCCGATGATTTTTAAGGTTCCTTCCAAACCAAGCCATTCTGTGACTCTATGAAATCTACCGAATTTGAACAAACTGCTCAGCTCTTGTCTTTCCTGAAACAGCGCCTAGGATGTACCCACACTGGATATTACTTTTTTATTAAATCATGTCATTTTCTACGTTAAGGCTGTGGCGTGCCTGGTGTCCCCGATCCGCGACAGGGGAGAAGCCGCACTCCGGCGACGGTGTCTCGGCCAGGGTCCCCCTGCAGCGCTGCAGGAACCCAACGCGGCTCCACCACACCACCCGCCCTCTCGCCTCCTCCCCCAGCACCGCTCTGGGAGCCGGGCACTACTACTGAACCACCACCGAGGATAAAAACCCCAAGACCCTTCCCCCGGCCACCAGCTGCGGGGACCCTGCGGAACCGGGCGGGGGCTCACCCGGTGCGTGTTCCCCGACTTGTGGGCTGAAGACTTGCTCTTCATCGCGGCAGCGGTAGCGACAGGACAGCCCCGAGCACCGCAGCTCCACACCGACACCCACACGTGCGTCCTATGCGCTGGGGGCCGCCATGCCGGCCACAGGCTGCCGGGAGCAGGAGGCGGACCCGCCGGCGGAAGGGGCGGGTGGAGAATGCCGGATGCCGGTATCGGCGTCGGCCGAGGTGTATGTAGTGAACGGGGCTGAAGGCCACGCTGCCACAGTTTCCCTGGGTGACTTGTGCCAGTGTGTCACCAACCTCTCAATGGAGGATTTTTTCTTAACACCTCATGTAAATCTACTCTCTCTCAGTTTAAAGCCTTGTTCTCTCACTACACGCCCTTGTAAGAAAGTTCTTCTCCGGTTTTCTCATACACCCCCTTTAGGTACTGGAAGGCTGCTATAAGGTCTCCCTGGAATCTTCTCATCTCCAGACTGAAAAAACCCAACTCTCTCAACTTATCTTCATAGGAGAGGTGCTCCAGTCCTTGGATCATCCTTGTGGTCCTCCTCTGGGCTTGCTTCAACAGGTCCATGTCCTGCTTATGTCTGGGGCCCCAGACTGAATGCAGCACTTCAATACACTTAAATACACAGGAGTGGAGTAGAAGGGAAGAATCATCTCTCTTGAACTGCTGGTCACTCTCCTTTTGATGCAGCCCAGGCTTTCTGGGCTGCAAGCACACACTCCTGGATCATACTGAGCTTCTTGTAAATCAACACCCCCAAATCCTTCTCCTCAGGACTGCTCTCAGTCCATTCTTCTCCTAGCCTGTATTTGTGCTTGGGATTGCCCTGGCCCAGGTGCAGGACCTTGCACTTGGCATGGTTTAACTTCATAAGTTTGCATTGGCCCACCTCACAAGCACGTCAAGGTCCCTCTGGATGACATTCCTTCCCTCCAGCATATCAACCAAACCACACAGCTTGGTGTCATCGGCAAACTTGCTGAGGGTGCACTCAATCCCACTGTCCATGTCAGTGACGAAGATGTTGAACAGCATCAATCCCAAGACAGACCTCTGAGGAATGCCACTTGTCTCTGTTCCCAGCTTGGATATCGAGCCGTTGGTCATGACATTTGAGTGTGACTATCCAGAGAGTTCCTTATCCACTGAATGGTCCATTCTGTCAAATCCATGTCTCTCCAGTTTAGAGACAAGGATGTTGTGCAGAACTGTGTCAAATGCTTTGCACAAGTCCAAGTAGATGACACCAGTTACTCTTCCCTTATCCACCAATGCTGTAACCCTATTGTAGAATGCTGCCACATTTTTCAGGCACAATATGCCCTTAGTGAAGACATGTTGGCTGTCAGTGATCACCTCCTCATTTTCCATGTTTTTTAGCATAGTTTTCAGGAGGATCTGCTCCATGATTTTGCTGGGTACTCAGGTGAAACTGGTCTGTAGCTCCCCAGGTCTTCCTGTTTTCACTCTTTTAAAAATGGGAGTTATGTTTTCCCTTTTCCAGTCAGTGTGAACTTCACTGGACTGCTATGATTTTTAAAATATGATGGATAATGGCTTAGCCACTTCATCCGCTGGTTCCCTCAGGACCTGTGGATACATTTCATCAGGTCCCATGGCCTCCCATGGGGCATTGCCAGGTTCCCTAAATGGTCTCAAACCTGATCTCCTACAGTGGGTGGTTCTTCATCCTCCCAGTCCCTGACTTTGCCTTCTGTGACCCACGTGGTGTGGCTGGAGCACTTGCCAGTGAAGATGGAGACAAGTTGTTGAGTACTTCAGCCTTCTCAGTATCCTGGGTAAGCAGGTATCACTTTTCATTCCAGAGAGCACCCACATTTTCCCTAGTCTTCCTTTTATCATAGACGTACCCATAGAATTTGTTCTTATTGCCCTTGACATCCCTGGCCAGATTCAATTTGCACAAGAGAAAGTGGTTGCGGACTGATCGCTGTTCACTGCTGTGCTTACAGCAGTACCAGAGCTGGTGGGAGCTTCTGCCTGTGGCTGCAGTTGTGGGACATAAGGGATGTGTATGGGGAGATGGGAGGTGAACTAGAAGCTGGATGAAGCTTTGGTTTGGGCAGGTGCAGTATGAGCAGCTCAGAATGACAGACCGTTTTTGGTTGCAGCTTACAAGGAAGCTTGGAAGTTTGTCCTTCGCTAGCCCGCCTGTCCTGCCTGTTACAAGCAGCTCAAGGCCACTCTCAGAAACCAGGCATGCAGGTTATTCATACACAAGGTTGTCTCTGAGCATGGCTGAAGTTCACTATTAAGAGCACGTAGGGAGCCACAACTTTGAACAGACTCAACAGGTTAAATGCTGTCAGGTGCATCCAGAAAAGCTGCCCATGGGCAGGCAATAAGCCATTAACATGATAGCCATCTGGACAGGCAGGGGAACGTGCTCCCTGCAGCAGCTATGAAGTCAGAGAACTACAGAGACAGCTGTTGCATTGCTCTTCTGTGGCTGAAATAGAAAGGACTTCTGGCACTTGCATGAAGTGGGAAGAGGTGCACTTTTGCTCAATAAAGGTTGGCTTAACTGTTTTCAAGCTCCGTGAGAAAGTGCAGGTAACTGCTTGTGGAAAGGTCTAGACCCACAAAAGAGCTAGGCACCAATTGCAGCTGTTTAAAAGCACAAATATTTCTCCATATGTGTTCAGTAAATTCACCTAATACATTTCCTACATATTATGAACTCAAAAAAAAAAAAAAAACCAACAAAAAACAGTCCACAACCTCTCTTTTTTCATTATGAATAGCATCTTGATGAGTTATGGAACTTTCTGGGATGAATGTGCTCCAAAATAATCCAAGGGAATGAGCAAAATCTAACATTTATAGGAAGCAACAGGGAGAAGAGTTCAGGTGTGCTCTGTCTGTTGCAGAAGAGGAGCCGCCAGGAAAAATAAAATATATTAGTGGAAGTTTTTAAAAGGTTACAAATGCTCCTTTATAAACTGACAACTTCTCCAAGGAGTGATAGACCTGCAGCTGTTGATGTCCATGAGAGCTTCTGCCCACAAGAAATACTGGTGGACTGCATTACAACCAGCACTGAATATAGCCTTTAGAGCTACATCTGAGTGAACCTCAGGGTAGTAGCACAGGTATCAAAACATGTATGGCCATGACAGTAGGTCTGGCATTTCAGCAGGGAAGGGTCATTGACCCAGAAGGTACTTCTCCAGCTCTGTAAGAGTTAAAACTATGTTAACAAAATCCTTTCTACATACACTCATCTCTGACTGCAATGCTTCCAGCCTCAGGCTTTATTCTTTTACTGCTCCAGGAAAAGCTGCAGCTGTCCCATCTCTGGGCAGGCCCCAGCTCCAACAGCTTGTGATAATCTGGTGGGCCCAGCTGTTAGCGAGTCTCCTTCAGAAATCCATGCTAACAGCAAGCAGATGGCCTTCTGAAGAATGATGGCTTATCAGTAGTAATACCAGTACAGGCACGTAGAGGTAGTGGTAAAACAGCATATGCACGTCTATTAGAGTAGTCACCTATGCAGATCTGACTTCTTCAAACACCCACTGTAGACTACAACCCCCAGTCCCTGTCAGTAATCCATCAGCACTTCTGGGGCAGGGCTAAGATTCTATGTCTTCTCCATTTCTCCATTTTTAGTCCTGATGTTCAAACTTATTTGCAGGACTCGGCAGTCTATGTGGAAGCAAAACAGTCTTGTCCTCTGCTAATGTGGATGACCTTGAGTCAATGTTACACTTTCCTTTGGTTTGGTTTATGTTTTAAATGATTACTGTCAATTTAGCCTTATAATAGTAATTTGGGGTAAAATACCTCCATTTTAAACCCAGGATGGTCTCACATGGCAGAATTCATGTCACATAACCTGCAGCATTTGCAATGCACATATCTGCCTCTTAGCAATCACTTCAAGCTCCTTTTATATTCAGTGCAGATCTAGGAACATTCTTGTACTTGAGACATCTGTGTTAAAATGAATCATGACTTAGAATTGGTGGTCTCAGAGAGTCTGCATGACCCCATTATATGTGCGTATCTGCAACTGATCCTGTGAATGCCCCCCATGACATGTCTCAATAACCACTTAAATACACTGTATTAAAATTGTAGTGTTGCCCTACTTCCATCATAGTTTTACATGTATTCACCACAAGCATAACACTCCTGAAGCCTGTGCAAGACTTTGTTTCTAGCTAAAGGACATACTATCTGGTACAAGGCAATGAGTAGCCAGGACAGGATATTGTAGACTGCATAGGTGCACATCTGTAAGATTTCTACTATATTCATATGCTCATGATGGAGATGTCCCAGGAAAGGAGTTTGCATAGGGAATTTATTTGGAAGAAGATCTTGCTTTTGAAAATAGATTAATACAAACAGATCATTTAAAAAATAGATTAATGAGCAAACAGATTAACAGAAACACTTGTGACTTTAGCCAAACATCTTCCAAGTTTGAATGCCTAAAGGTAGGTTCATCAATCAGAATTAAAGACACTAAATAAATAAGTGGAGTCTTGAAGGGTTGAAAGTTACCTGCCTTGGTTATGAACCCAGAAGTCCTTCTCCTTGCCAGTCTCAGGTTACCCCACAGAACAACTTGGGGTGCATGTGGCTGGAACCCCACTGCATCACAGGAGCTCTCCAAAATCCTCATAGAGGAGAAAGCTGGCGTGGCTTTGAAGGCAGTTTGTACAAGTGCGTATCGTCTTTGGTGTACTCTTTCAATCAAAGCAAACAGATTTCTTTTTTTCTCTTTCTATTTTAATTTATCTGGAAAGTAGGAAGTTTGCAACACAATGACATATTTTCTCTGCCAGTTTCCTCCTCAGCTTCTAGCTGGCATTTTGCCTTGCCTTGCGGGTAACCCCCCCCCCCCAAGATTATGTAGGATGTTGTCAAGAGCACTTGCATTTTCAAAATCAAAGCAGACAAGATACTGGAATCCTGTTCTGCAAACTGGTGGGACTGTTTGGCCACATTTTTTTTCTAATATGCCTGAAGCGCAGTGCTCTGCAATAGTGCAACTCCAGGTCAATGCTAGCTGAGTCCTCGAGAGAATTTCACTTACCCTTAGCTTTGCAGATCAGAGAGGGTTTTGGACAAGGAGCTGGAATATAGATCCCAGATATCAGCAGCTATTTGGTTGCGGGGTTGAGTGTTCATGCCTGAAATGTTCTGTTCATGCCTGTTCATGCCTGACCTTTTGGAAGGGACACCGACATCTTGAGACATCTAGACCAGTGGTTCCTCTATTGCAAGTCAGGGTCCTGCTGCAGAACTGGAACAGGTGGACTGTACTAGCTCCATCTCTAGACATCATTTACAGAGATGGCCTGGAGACAGGAGGGTTTTGCAGTAATCAACACTGCTGTGGTTCTTCATCCCACTGCTCTGCCACAAGTGCAGCAGCAGAACTGGCTTCAGCATTGTTGAAAGTGAGCAACAGGGGCAGCAGGAGGAGGACCCTCAAAGGAAGCAGGGGAAAGGAAAATACACAGGGAGGATAGAGCCTTGTTCTGCAAAAGGGATGTGAATTCTCTCCTGTATTTCACTCTCACCATTAGAACTAGGGGCATCTGGATTTGACAGAGACCATCTGGATTCCAGGCTATCAGCTGCCTGGGACTATTAAATGTCTGATTACAGTCTAACTCAGATTTCTGACAACTGTCCCAGAACCTGGCTATTTGGCATGTCGAGGAAGAAAGCATAAAGCCTTTAGCAGTTAATCTGAAGCTATGCCCCCAAGTCTCTGATTCCACCTCACCCCAAATCCCTCTTGTTTGTTTGGAAGCTGGAAATGACAGTGTAAGGTGGTGAACTGGGGCTGAGGGATCACAACTGTTTTAAGGTAAGGTTAAATCTTAAAAAAAAAAAAAAGGAAGACAGGAAACTAAAAATCTCTTAGAAACAGGTACGCACAAGAGAATGCTTTCTTCAAAATCATTGCCGTCTCCCATATACACTTTTCTTTCTTTTGTCCTCTTGCTCTGTCTTTATCTGTCCCTTTATCTGTAAAAAGCCACTGAGGAGTAATAATATCAGTAATCCAAGACAGCAATTTCTCACAATGATTTTGAGAAGCTAATTGTGAGTAGAAAACACAAAATCATAGAAAAACAGGGTCAAGGATATTTTCTTCCTCAAGTAGTTTCTGCCTTCAAACTTGCCAAGTCAGTTATGCGTGACATCCAGGGGCAAATAAGGCCAGGCTCAGTGTTCTGTTACTGAAAGAAATGGATGTTCCTGATACTGAATACAAGGTAACATACAAAGCAACTGATACTATTCTCCATGTCTCTGCATCCATCTCATTCATACAAGATACATTCAAATGTGAGTACCTAGGTTTGAGGTTTGGGTGAATTTCTTGTTTTGTTTTGGGTTTGTTGGTTTGGGTTTGTTTTTGTTTTGTTATGTTTTGTTTTTTCTCCTTATTTGGGGGTTCAGATACCCTAATATTCATGCAGTTCTAACTTTGCTCTGAGGTTCCAGCAGAAACAGTACCTCAGTTAACCATTCCTGGATCCCATAGATCCAAGAAGCATCATCACAAGCTGAAACTCTCAAGAAAAGGCCTAAAAATCTCAGCACTGCAGATCCCTTTAAGGAAAAAAAGCCCAATCCAAACCATGTTTAAACTTCTATTTAAGCATACGCTTAAACTGAGGCTGTTATGGAGCAGTTTAATTTTGGTGTGTACTGCTTGATGACATATTTGTGGGTAGCTTAGAAAAATGGAAGAACTTATACAGCATCAAGAGACAAAGCAGCTCTTCTTTCCACTTTTACTGTGTTATCAGCTGTTGGTACTGGCTGCTAAATTGTAGCTATCCATGAGAAAGTTCCAGAATTGGTCTATATAAACTGCCCCAAACAACCATGACTAGATTCCTTGCTTGGTTTCCAAAACTCTGTGTTACCTGAAGAAGGATTTGCCACCAAAATCAGGTCCACTTTTAGACAACATCCCTAGTCATACTGCAGTAAGAATTCTAGGGACATCTCAGGTATGTGTTCTTAACTCCTTAACTCCCAGGTTGCTGCTGGTCAATGACTTCCTGTCTGTGACAGTAAACTTACAAAGAGATACAACTATGCTTTGCTTGGAAAAGAATTATCTCTGAAGGAAGAGATGGAAAATGTTATCGATGCTCTGTCGGAGATGTTGATAACGCTAAGGAAAGAAACAGGGCTGTCCCTTCTTTCCACAAAAATAAGCTTTTGGACCCTGCTGCTACTTCTAATACTGACTTGTGGGCCTAACTTATGATCAGAACAAATAAAACAAGTGATAGAAGAAATGTACTGAAATAATAGGTCCCTGTGCAAAAGATACCTAGGTGGAGACTGACACTGCAGAAACAGAGAAAGTGGAAATAAGCACCAACCTCCAAGTGAGGAAAAAAAAAAAAGACAATGAAGTGAAGTCCTCGTTGCTTGTACTGGACAGGCACTTGCCACGAGGGTGCAGTTCACCTCTTCAGCTATAGCCACCTGCTGCACAGAGGGCTGTACCCAACCTGGCATTCATGGCCAGTGGAAGATGGGTGCTTACAGGGTGCTGCATAGATGAGTTATGGAACAGACTCCACCAGTGTCTGTTTCAAACTGAGATGAAATGAGCCCCCTTAAAATGGTGATCAGCTAATGCTACTATACAGATACAGGATGTTTGCTGTGCCAAGAGATGGTTTCCCTTAAAACCAGGTGCTACCAAAGTACTTCTCCTCTACTGACATTTCTACCTCTGTGTTTCCTTGTGCATAACTGCATTCACTGATTTTGCAAATTGCTAACACTGTCAGATAGCATTTCCATTATAAGTGTAAATTTGACTGTGCAGAAGCTGTGGGGGCTTTATTGTGCTGGATCTGCACTACTTTTTTTTTCATCTTTAGAAATGCATATTAAAATTATTATTTCTTCCCCTTTGGCTTAGCTCACCAGCCACATTTTCATCCAAACTCCCCCAATAGTCTATTTGAATGCATACTAAAGCTGGATACCAATACACTATAATAATAAACAAATTACTGTAAGATTCCCCCTGTGCCTAGATTAGTAAAGTCCCTGCTTCACAGAGTTTGGTCATGAAAATCCACATGATATATGCTCACTGTTCCTCACCCACCTCAGATCACCCACCACTCCCCTGCATGTTGCAACAGCTATAAGACTGCAGTTCAGGAGGCCACAAAACCTACGGTGTGTACCAGCAGCACACTGGGAGAGACCATAGGTGCTGGCAGTGTTTCCCTTTCTGAAAAAAACAGGGATTTGCTATTTCAAATGTCTAGATAACCCTAGATATAGGTGTAATGGGTTCCGCGCTATAGAGGAAAACAGAAGAAACAAACCAAACCACAGCCAGCAGCTGCAGACAGTTGGATGTGAGGAAAAACCTCCTTTGCCATGATGTACACTGGTGATGAATGTCACTTTGAGGATGTCTGACAAGCAAACCAGTTAAACATATAGAGCTGGTGCAAATATGCGTAACCGTCTTGAAACGTTTCCAAGCAATGTATCCATGTGATCTCCAGCGTGGGCAGCCTTCACAGAGCAGAAGAGAGACTGAAGAGGATCAGAAAGGGTTTTAAAAGAGAGACGGGGCAGTCAGTTTACAGAGACACTTGAGAAGTGGAAGAATTACCTGAATAGCAAACAGCAATTTGTGGGGAAATGCCTTTTAGGACTGAGAGTCCTGAAAAGAAGGGATTCTAGCAGAAGAAATGTGAGAGGGAGGAGAATGAGAAAATTTCTTAATGTTAGGAGACGGGGGATGAAAGGAGTGAGGCAGCACAAGAGATTTAGCAGTAGGAATTACAAAGAAGAATGTGAGGCAGATAACAAGGAAGATGTCAAAACTGCTAACAGACACTCTGGAGGATGAATGGAAGAATAAATCAAAATAATCAAAGAGAAGAGCTAGTTAGGGCACTGAGGCAGTGGAAGGGAATATTTTCCAGAGCATTTTTAAGTGCCAAAGTTAGCAGGCACATTTCCAGAGGTTTCCTCTGTAGAAAATAGAGAGACAGGCTCCTCCAGGGGGCATATGAAAGCATCAAAGTTTCTTTCTAAAGCGCCCTCTTCAGTGGAGGGGAAACGTAGGAAGCCAAGTTGCATTACCAAAGTACCTACACTGTACACCTAAACCGAACACATCTCAAAATAACACCAACTAGAATATGTGAATGGAGATAGTTTGGACAGCAGGTAGTGAAAAAAGGGAAAACAACAGAGATGAAATAAGGAAATTCAGAAAAGATCTACTAGGAAAAACCGCACAAATTTTTGTAGCTCATTCACAGTATCACAGTATCACAGTATCACAGTATCACAGTATCACAGTATGCTAGAGATTGGAAGGGACCTCAAAAGATCATCTAGTTCTGGTGAACACTTGACAGCACTTTCTCATACATTAACTGAAAGTAAGCAAACTAGTTGAATTGTAATTCTCTTGATGCAAAATTGAACACCTTAAATAAACAAAAGATCCCAAAGCTCTGAGAATAAAGTTCAAGCATGTAACTTATTTATCCATTTGAGTTAAAGAAGTAAAATTTGTACCACAATTTTATTCCCATAATAATTGTTCTCTTGAGCAAATAGTTATGTACGCCACATCTCACTGCGCAGGCAGCCCATAAATACATTTTGAAATCTGCTCTTTTAAATGAACAGAATTCTCCAGCAAATACATTGTAGTCTCCAAAGCATTCAGATTTAAATGCTCAGTATTCAAGGCTAACTTAAATACTTCCTTCAATCCTGAGGCACTGACTATTGATTTAAAAAGGTGTGTTGGTATTAGGAGTTACACAATCTGAAGTTTCCTTCTCAAGACCATGAAGCACTCACATTTAAATTATTTTGCTTGCAAATTGCATTCATTCAGATTTCTGTGGAATGCAAAACCAGAAAAAAAAAACAAACAACCGAGGAGGTTTAATTCAAAATGTCAGTATAAACATGATGTATTTCTGGGACATTTATGCATCTCTCTGGCTCTTTCCCCCCATATTGATCTCTTCTTTTGTAAGTAACTCTTCTCTTCATGTCCCAGACAAGCTAAGCATGAGAGCACAAGCACTTCAAGCAAACAAGATGCTACCCTGAAAGACTTCCCTTGATTAGGGTCTCAAGCAAAGACCTTTGGCAAACCTATGCCCCTTAAAATTTAGGATTTTGATAGGATGAGGACTGGAAATGCTACAGACATGGAATTAGGGAACTATAATTCTTGAAGTATTTAACTTGTTAAGTTTATGGTGGTGTTTTAAGGCATAAGACACTTTCTTGCTATTGCCCACTAACAATGCAGTCTGAGCAAGAGGGGGTTCTAAATATATGATTTTGTGCTTTGGGCACTGCAAACCCAGCTAGCTGGAAAGAAGTTTCTAAAAGTATGCTAGGAAGTGTACTCTAGTGATATTCTTGGAAATAAAGAGGTGACAATTGCAGGACATCTCTGTACAAGAACATCCCAGTGCTCAAAATACAGGTGTCATGTGACTATTTCTAAAGAACTGATCCAAATTTCACAAGGAATATTGATAATGATACTGCTCTTCTGAATATCCTTGTAGGGTCATTCTGCCATGTCCAAACACTATTAGCAGAAGAGGAACTGACAAAAACAAAACCAAAAAATTAAACAGACAGCTAAGAACATCAATAAATAACACTGTGGAGGTTTCTCTAAGGTACCATTAAACCAGAAGCAAAGTCAGTCATGACGGTAGTCAGGTAGCTAGCTATACTCAGTTCAGGAACTCAAAACAGCAGTGTATGGACAAGCCCAGCAAGCAGGATTGATTAGTGTGGAACCAAACACTAGCTCATCTTCAATAATATAAAACACCATGAGCAATGAACTTCCATTACACCAAATCCAAGCAGGCTTTTTTAAGGTGATAAGTGCTGCTGTGCAGGAAGCAGTTGCAGTTTCATTAATTTTGCTGGAATCAGAATTTTCCAGAAGTAAAAAACCCCACAATTTTACTTGAAGCATTGCACTGGGAGAAAAATCAAATGGTCTAGTTAAGAGTCAATTATTTATTTTGATCTATTATTTCTCATAGCAATGAGCAAGAAGAAATCGAACCTGTAACCTATGTACAGAGGAGTAAATGGAACCTGGAACCCCATAACTCTGTGTCTTAGTGTTGGTTGGCTTGTGTATTTAAGAAGATGAGAAGCTTTGCCTGCAGCTGCGTGTTTTTCAGGTCTTTCACCCTTACAGTTTCACCGTTATAGAGGTTCAGCTCTTGATGCAGTCTTCCTTTCAACAAGAACGTTTACAGGATCCCTATTTCTTTCCCATCTACTCTCATGAAGTTGGTAGCATCTTTATATCTCTAAGGCCTCTACCGCTCTGTAAATTTGGTCACGGTGTTCAATTGGTGTTGGATAGAGGGCAGACATCTTCCACACATGTACATATATGTATACACAGAGTGTGATCTCATGCCCTTGATTTCCTAAGCAAATCATCCAAACAAAAATAAACAGAGTTTTTCAAAATGACAAATCATAACACTGTTCCCTGAAAAGGCCAAACTGAGTACAAAAAGGCCAAACATTATTTTTTCCAGTTTTTGGTTTGAAATGTATTTTAATTTATTTGTCTCATTTTACCAATGGCCAGGCATTCTCTGATAAGGTTTCCAGACTGATTCCTATGTAAGCGGAACAGAGCTCAGAATTCTGAGCCCATTCCTGGATCTTAATGGCACAGAAGTGCCATTAAGCATGAACTGCTCTTCATCTGTAAACGCAGCTCAGCTGGTGTAGGTACAGTTGAACACCCCACAGTCTGAAACTGCACACTCAAACAAGGAATCACTGGAATTCCCAGGCTGCCAGGGCAAATTGCAAAGGGACTTGCATCAATGCTGAACAGAATTCACTGGGCCTTCAGAGCTTTCCTACCTCTTCCTCCAACTTCCAGTTGCCTTTGCCTATGCCGACATTTGTCTACAAGCAGGAGAACCCCTCAAAGTGTATTTCCACAACTTAGTTCAGAGAGGTGGGCAGCATCTCTCAAAGAGCAGGGGTTGATGTATTTGTCTCATCTACAGAAAGAAAATGATCCCACCAATCTTCTAGTAATGTGGCCCATCCACATGAAAAGGAGCAGGAAGGGGTGTCTTTCCCAGCAATACAGACACTTCCAGTAACATCTCACAGAGTGAGGCATGAATGAAAATGGAAATGGGCCTAATACCAGCAGAAGGTATTAGGCCCAAGAAAGGAACCACTTGGACCCCTAGGGCAGTCTGGGATTTGTTTACGCAGATTCTTGTCCTTTTTCACTTGAGGGAGCTGCAAAGATGTGATTCTTACACTGACTGCTATTAAACACCAAATCCTACTGATACCAGGGGATCTCACAAGAACAGAGTCCCAGAGTCTGTGAGATAAGGGACCACACAAGACCTGATGGAGATGGGACAAGATGCTACAACAAAACAATTAAATATGCTTTCTCAGTTTGGAGGACATTTGAATATCGCAGCAATGAGAAAAAGGAAACACCTGCAGTTCTTTGTTAAACAGCACAAGCCCAGTGTTCTGTGGAGCTAATTTGGTTTAATGTGTGAAAAATCCGAAAGAAAAACCCTTAGCCTTGTTCTTCAGGTCCACTTACTGTGATTTAGGACATGGGCATCATACAGATTAACTGCTGGTTCCTAAGACGGAAATATCTGAATGGGAGGATCCAGCCTTTCTTGCTCTATCAGTCATGATGACATTTGACAGACAATTTGCTTAACACCTCTGTAGAAAGAATCAAAGATGCCACCTGAGACCAGTGACATGTATTTCCTCATGGCTACTTTTATTTCAGTTAAGAAACGTGATTTGTTTTCCAATACATGTTATCACTTGCTGTGTTTACATTATGTCAAAAATGATGAAGCAACATAATCAAAACCATTTTAATCCTATGTAGTTAATACTTCAAATGCATGTTATTGTTTGAGAGGGTTGAGCAACATAGTATGTTGAAAGAAAGCAAACAAGTGACACCGAGCATGGAGCTCTGAGCAGTGCAAACTGTAGCTCTGGGCAGGAGGCTGCTTATGTCTGTCCTGTGAGAAAGTGATGATTTTTGACAACACATATTTTTGCTGGAGAACATCACTTCATTGTACTGTGTGGGAAGGTGCTGACTTTGACTGAAGCTTTGTGTGAGGGTTTCCCAGCTTTCAAGTGGTCAAAAGTGAATAGCAAATTGAAAATCAATAGTCCAATAAAAATCAATCATCTCAGAAAATCAATAGCTCAGTAGCGCAATTGGTAGGGGTATGGAATAATTTTCTTTCTTACTCTTCCTCAGCAGGACATTTGGAATCTGTTACTTACTGTATAACTAGAGTAATTGGGCCAGAGAAGACAGACACACTATCCTACTGTGGTGAGATTAGGACATGCTACTTGCAACATGGATGCCAGCTTCTGTATGTTCAGGGACATTTATACTCTGAGATGGGTTATCTAGAGACCAAACCAACACAGGCATGACTCCACAGCTCAACTTAGTAACCCTGTCAGACCAGACTTCCACCTGCATCCCCTCCTTCCAACTTGTCCTCAGAAATACACCCAAATGGTCTGCCAGATCGAGAGCTCCCAGAGAGATAAAAGGGCTCTGTGAGCTGGGTTTGGCTGTCAGGTGTCTGGTCAGTCATTTCTATCTAGCATACAGAAGGCTGCTGGAAAGCCATTTCTCAAATTGGTCAGATGGAGGCAGGTCAGAGTGCCTTGTGCTGAACCCGGAGCACTTGCAGCAAAGACTGCTTCCAGCAGCTGTGCCTGTGGATGACAGCCAGGTGATTCTGGACAGGAAATAATCTTATCTACCTGTCATGAAGGGAAACTGGGAAATTTTTAATCCTCAAGCTGGTGATGATTTATATTAGGAGGTCACCTCCAACATAACACTGCCAAGTGCTGTGCAAGCATAGTTCATGCCAGAAAGCTACTGTGCTTTCATGGGCTCACCACTGAGCCCTGCTGTAAGGTGTGCTGTGTGCAGCTGTGCTGCTGTTAGGCTCAGTTATGCAGCTTTGTCATCCTTACATCTTAATCCCCCATCTGGGGTTGCTAGCCTACAGCAAAGTGGCCAGAGGTAGTATTTGCTATGTTAGTTCTGTATGTGCTGCTAGCTATAGAAACAGGCACACCTCCACTGCTTGACACCCATGGCCTTGAAATCCCATAGGTTTCCCATATCCACATTCCCCTGCGGATAAGATATGTGAAGCTCCATCTGTGATACCACTGTGCACTTTGACTCTTGAACCTCCAATTAGCTGACAAAATTTCCATGAGCATAGTGTGGGGCTTCCCTGTCATATAAGTGCAGGGTTCAGCAACTCAACTTGGCAAATCTGCTACGTTATCTGATTCATTGAGTTATCTTCCAGATTGCTCAACCCACAGACATGTATATCTTAAACCATATTTTCACCTTCGTATTTTGGGGAGATGGTGGCATATGCTAGTGAAGAAGGGTAGGAAATACCAACCTAGTAAACTGTTGAGTGAATTGCCTTCCCTCCAAAATCTCTGGAATGCCACCCAAGTTTGCATGGCAACCCTGTTCAGGGCAGCCTTTGCAGTGAGACCATCCTGTCAGCCCGAGGCGGCAAGGCCCGGAGCGCTCAGCAATAGCCAGGGATGGCCCGGACCCGCCCGCGCCGCGAGGATCGCCGCCCCTTCCCGCTCCGCGGAGGCGCTCACCGCCGGGGAGGAGCGGACACCGACATGGTAAAAGGCCCGCCCGCCGTCCCCGCTCCGGCACTCGCACTGCCGCTCCCGTCCCCCGGAGACACCTGCCCCGGCGGGGGCACCGCTCCCCTCCGCTCCGCACCTGCCCCGGCGGGGAGCACCGCACCGCTGTGCACCTGTCCCGCCTGGGTGCATCGCACCGCACTGTTCCGCACCTGTCCTGGCTGGGTGCATCACACCGCACCGCACCGCACCGCACCGCACCGTTCTGCACCTCCCCCGCGGGGTGCACCGCAACTGCTACGCACCTGCCCCGGAGGGAGCACCGCAGCGCTCCTCACCTGTCCCGGCGGGAAGCACCGCTCCGCTCCGCACCTGACCCGGCGGGGAGTACCGCACCGCTCCGTATCTGCCTCGGCAGCGAGCACCACTCCACTCTCAGCTGCCCCCGTGGGGTCCCGTCCCCATCCCGTTCCTCCTGCGCCGGCCGCCCCGTGCAGGCCCTGAGGGGGCAGCAGCTGCCCCTCTGATTTTGGGGCAGCTCCTTGGCTCCGAGGGCAAATCCCTCCGATAGCATGCGGGGCTTCACCGTCTGGGACTACGTGATCTTTGCAGCCATGCTGCTGGTCTCGGCTGTCATCGGGGTCTACTATGCATTCGTGGGAGGGGGGCAGAAGACATCTAAAGACTTCCTCATGGGAGGCCGCAGCATGAGCGCCCTCCCTGTTGCACTCTCCCTCACAGCCAGCTTCATGTCAGCTGTCACCGTGCTGGGCACCCCTGCCGAGATCTACCGCTACGGTGCCATCTTCTGCATCTTTGCCATCACCTACGCACTGGTGGTGCTGTGCAGTGCCGAGATCTTCCTGCCTGTCTTCTACAAGCTGGGTATTACCAGCACCTACGAGGTAAGGTGGAGTTGAAGAAGCCTTTCCACAGCTTTCAGGGTGCCAGGGGGCTTCTCATGGCTGCTTTCTAGATGTGCCTGCAGTCTCGTCCCCAAATTACCCTGTACGCTGTGCTGCCCCATATCTCCACACTCCCAAGAGCAGGTTGCAACCTGCTGTGTCCCCAGGTATCCCCACACTGCCTCCGCAGAGGAGATGCTCAACCCTGCTGTCTTGACTCAGGACCTCTGCACCATGCCAGGTTTGTTTCCTCACTCCAGATACTCGGTTCAGCAGATGGATTAATCCTCGTGCAACTTGGATGATAACATGTGGTTAATGATGTGTAATTAATATACCAAGAGCAGAGTGCAAAATCATCTGACATAGGAACCAGAGTTCTCACATCACACTCCCTCAGATAGGTTTCTAAACTAAGGTGCGTCCACAAAAGTTCCCCTCTGACAGAGTATGTATTTTTGCTGTTCCTAAAAATTTTGAGGAGACACTTTCCACCTGAGGCTTTTCATACTGGTTAATGTCTTCTCTATCATGCCTATACAGGGAGGTCAGCAAGTGCTCTCTGTGAGAGTTTTCTTACTTCTACAAAAATATGGCTGAGCTGGTTTTCAGCTTAGCATCTAAGTTAAAGCTATAGCTCCAGTGCAGAGACATCTGGAGTGGTGGGATAATCACAGGCCAAGACTGGCTGTCTTGGGGTGAGGAAGCATTTGGTCAGGACTTTCTTCTGATTTAGAAGGTCTGCGCAGCCTGTTTATCTTCCTGCATGGAGCTAGCTCCTAGCTGCAGATTTGGAGACAATTCGCTCTTTTCACAGCGAACATTGGGAAGGGGACATCAGTGCAGGTGAAAGTCCTGGGCTAGCTACTTTGGTCTTTAGCATTTTATTGCACTGAACAGGGGCATTGCAGCATTGGAAGCTGGAAACAAGGTTTCTGTTGGTAGATTTAGATAAGAATTCACCAACAGAAATCTCTGGTGGCTTCCAGTGTGTTTTAAACTACTGATCTTTGGACTGTCAGTTATGATGATACTTAAAATAGGACTTTTTCAAATAGACTTATGATTATGACTTGAAACTGATAATCTTGGGGTCAAATCAGAGTAATACACCTATAAAAGATGTATCTATTTGTGGAGAGATTTCAGAGATTAAATAACTTTTTGTGTCTGTCCAGGGGTTCAGCACTCCTTGTTTACATGGAAGTGCTCACAGACCATGTTTTAAATGCTTAATTCATGACTGAGCACTTTGAGATACTGTGTCAATTGAACAGATTGTCAGGGAAAGGAGATCCCTTTGGTACAATCACACAGCCTAGAGGGCTGTTAGGACAGATGATGGGAAGAAATCTGCCCACTAGCATGACAAACTCATTTAGAGGTTTTGCTGTCTCAGGCTAGATATAAAAGTGAGGGTGGGTTCCTGTTTCGCAGGCTAGATTTCCACTTACCAGTAGAATATGGTGAGCTGCTTTGGGCTGTGCAGAAGGTGAGTTTACCATGGGAGGAAACTGCTGACCCTTGAAAACTTTCTGCCCTCTCACACAGCAGTTCAGATAGATGCACAGAATACCAGAGTTTCCAAATCAATTAAGGGTTAGGAATAGCCATCATGTTTTCTTTTTCTTTCTGATTTCACAATGCAGGTGGGTTCCGTTGATTGCTGGTACATCATTGTGAAATTTTAGGTTACGCTGTGTGAAGTCAAGAGTTGGACTCAATGATCCCCGCAGGTCTCTTCCAGTCAGGATATTCAATGATTCTGTGATAATTACATGCAGGTCTTTTGCCAGGTAACAGGTCAAGGTCCTTGTCTACCAAGTGCCTTGAGGCAGCCATGTAGCACCAGTTTCCATTTTGCAGACTCCAGCATATACTGACTAGCTTATGTCTACTTCACTTGCTCATGTATTATTACCTAGTGGTGAGGTCTGTAAAGAAATAGCAAAACAAGTTGAAAGAGATACCAATGCAGGTGACTGTAGGAGTTTTGGCCATTCATAAAAATATAACAACAACGCTATGCCCTTTCTGGATTGCTCATTGCTTCACTCTAGTCCTACCAACAGTGGCAAGTTTTGACATAAACGTGTTTTTTCTTGTCTTTTGCAGTATTTAGAGCTTCGATTTAATAAATGCCTGCGCCTCTGTGGAACAGTCCTCTTCATTATACAAACGGCAAGTAAATCTTGAGCTGTCTGTGGTCATTGTAGCCACCAGGATTCTTCCACTCAGTGTAACTGGCTATTTTCTCTGAGTGGCTGTTGAGGTTACCACAGTGCATGGGTGGCTGGGAGCGAGAGAAACAAAACTCTGTCTGCTCCAAAGCAATGAGTTAGGGAGCAGATGCTGGGCTACCTGCCCATTGGGTCTCTGTGTGCATTGCTGAGCACCCAGAGCAAGTCACTTGGCATCAGTGCTGCGCCAGCAGATGAGCAACCCTTCACTTCAGGATAGCAGGGTGGAGAGCAGCCCTTTGCCTGCCTGCTGGAGAAACTCACAGTGGGTTCAAAATGTAAACATGCCCAGTTATCTACAGTGGCAGTTTTTATTCTTCGGTGCATAAATACTGGAAGTCTGACTACTTCTCAAGAGTCTGTGAAAAGTAAGAAAACAATCTGTCAGGAGCAGCCATTTACTGCACAAGGGTTTGTACCACCACAACTGGAAAAAAACCTGTGTCTGCAGACTGAGAAGTAGCAAATTACTGCCTTGGGGAATGCTAAACTAAAGGAGTTCCTGAAATTATTGTTAGGGCAGTTTGCTGTATCCAGCCCATTCAGGAAGTCAGTGTGAGACCACAGCTTGTAAATGTGCAGTGAGCACGTGCCAAATGCAGAAAACCCAGAAATGTGTTCTTTTCACAATTTTGAAGTGGGCATTTTGGAGAATTCAACGCAAGAATGAATATACAATCAGAAAGCTTTTCAAATAACATGCTTGCTTTTTGTCCATTTGTGTATTTTTAAGACACACAAGGGGTTACAGGGCAATCCTGGGGGTTGGTGCAGGGCTAATTACTTATTTGAACAGTGCTGCTTAGCTGGCATTTATAGATATATAAGCCCACAGGAAAAGTGGAATGCTATAGTTATGTGAATCCTGACACTGTTTCACTTTCAATATGAAGATATCACAGTTGTGTAAATTGGAACAACCAAACATAATCTTTCCTTGCAAAGATCAGAAAAATAATTCTATATAGCTAAAATATATGCTCAAGGAAATTCACTAAAGATCTGTAAGTGTCTTTCTGTGCCACACACTAACAACTTTACCTGAATAATGAACAGAGAGGAAAGAACTTCCCCAAGATGTTAATGGTGTAATTTTAACTGTTCTCTGAATATTGTCATGCATTTAAAAGAAGAAATAAGAATACACAGCAATACAACCTGAAAAACTACTAAAGTGAAAAGATTGTATTATCAGTCCAGTTTCTGATAGTCCGAAGCTTCTGACACTTATTTCCTGTATAAGAGAAAGCCACTTTCTCATGCCAAATCCACGAATTAGCAGGCTTGGAGAGAGAAGTGTTTGTCTGACAGGCTATTAGACAGATAAGGAATTGGCTAGATGGTTGCATCCAAAGAGTTGCAGTCAACAGCCAAATGTCCTAATGGAAACCAGTAATTACTCGTGTTTTTCAAGGGTCTGTACTGGGACCAGTATTATTTAATACCTTAATTAATGATATATATATAGTGTGCTTGAGTTCACTCTCAGCAAGTTTGTGGATGACATTAAGCTTAGTGATGCATCTGATTCACCAGAGAGAAGGGATGTCATCAAGAGGTATGTTCACAGATATGAAAAGTGTTCCCACATGAACCTCATGAAGTTCAACAAGGCCAAGTGTATGGTCCTTCACCTGGGCCAGGGCAATCCCCAATATCAGTACAGACTGGGGGATGAACTGATCGAGAGCAGCCCTGCAGAGAAGGACCAGATTGCCCAGAAAAGCTGTGATGCCCTATCCATGGACATGTTCTAGGTCAGACTGGACAGGGCTTTGAGCAACCTGTTGTAGTGGAAGGTGTCCCTGCCTGCAGTAGGAGGGTTGGACTAGATGATCTTTAAAGGAACCTTCACATCCAAACCATTCTGTGTTTCATCAGCACACACTGACAGTCACGGTATGGATAGAAAGTCAAACATTGACTGGGCTTGAAAAGAGTGAGTAGTTGGCTGTGATGTGATGCAGCTAGTTATGAGGAGATATTTGCCAAGGACTGCTCAGGACTGGCAGCTTTCTTGGCATACAAGCTATACATGAAAACCTAGAGCTGGCTCCTGGCACTGAAACAAACATGAGTGTGTACACAGGCAGGGAGTAGTATACAGGTAGGAATAACTATTTGTCCAATGACCCCACCATACTTTCTGGGATGTGCTTGTAGCAGGTGTGCAGCAAGGGGCCAGGGCAATCTAGCCATGCTGGGTGAAGCAGACCCTCCACACTGATTTCCTCCCACAGCTGAATTACCTCTCATCCAGTTACTTCTGGGCTCTCTGCCCAGTGTACCCTCTGGCCATGTGGCAGAGCTCTGCCATGGGGACTGGATTTGACCTGCTCAAAAGCTACAGTGAGTAATCAGTAGTTAGCCATTCTACCCTGTTTTGCCACATCTGCTAGGGCAGACTTCACACTTGTGGGAAGGAAAAAGGCTTGCTGAATGCTGGATAACATCACATGTGATTCTGCTGCTTTTCTATACCCAAGTCCCGCCCCTGTAAATCAGGGAGTCTGAAGAATTGTGCTGTGGAAAGATGATGTCTCTTTAGGACCTGGCTGTGACCCTTTGAATCACAATCACTGACCTTCACAGAACTCATCTGCGTATTGCAAGCTGCATTCCCCTGTACTATGCCACAGCTGAACTTGTTCTAGTAGTAAAGTAAAGTAATAACAGTGGTAAAAATATCAAACAGGATTAAAAAATAGACAAAAGGGAATTACAGAGGATATCAGTGTATGAATCGCACTGTGCCCCAAAAAAGTGGATGGAGTAGCTCCTTGATTTGTCTATATCTTCACAGTCTTGGGTGAAAATACAAATCTGATAATTATGCATGGCTTCATCTTATGATGACTAACTGATGCTGTATTTTTTTTTTACTCGCATGCATTATAGTTGCATACTGAGAGGCATATTAACTCCAAGACTGAAAAAATAAATTGTAATAGATTCTTTGGCAAGCAGTGTGTAAACCCCATCAACTTCCTTTTGCTCTTGTTTCTGCAGTAAGATAAGTTAATTATAAAAGCTAGGAGAAGCTGAAGAGGGATTTGGTATTTAAGAGTCCCTAGTATTTATTTTAAGCACACAAGGCTGTGAGACTGCAGTGCTGGTTTGTCGCAGGTATTCAACTTCTAACAATTGGAATTATTTCTCAACAGTTATGAGTTCAGGAAAATTAGACTGCATAAATGCTTGAAAAGGAATAATTCCAGAAAGCGATCACCTTTCAAGGAATTTACATTTATTTTCATCTTTCATCTTTTTTCCCCTTTTAGACTTTATACACTGGTATTGTCATTTATGCTCCAGCTTTAGCACTGAATCAAGGTAAGATGAGCAGACTGCAACTGTTCTACTGTTACATTTTTTTCTGCATAGAGTACTGGTGTGCTTTTTTTTGGTAATGTACACCTAAAAATATAGCTCAAGGCTTAGCTATGAAATCTCTTAAGATTTCTGTTGATCCTGTTGGGAACTCAGATAGAAGGCATCTCATTTGTAATCCTAGTCCCTTAATCCCTACCTGTAAAGAATTACAGAGGAGGCTCGAAGGGAAACCCTGCTCTCAATTACTCTACATCTCACGCAATATTCTTAGGTAATGGCTACATTCTGACAAGTTAAGAAGGCTTATGTAAATTTTGAAGGCAATACAGAGACTAAACACACATTTAGTTCCCTTGGTTAAGTGCTCTACTTCAAGAGGAGAGCGAGGCAACAGTTTTGTAAATATGGCTTTGGGCTGCCTAGAACTGTTTAATTCAGCCTTTTTTTTTTTTTTTTTTTTTTCCCCAGGAAAACCAAATTAACAGCAAAGTCTTCAATTTAAAATGTTTGTTGTGATATTTGCAAAACGAAATGTTTGCATTTTATACTTCAAAATAACTCTGTTTGAAAATAAGCCGCATTTATTTTTAGAGGAGGGATAAAAGCTTTTATATAAAGCCAAATGAAACTTTTAATCTGACAGAATTAATTTGTCCACTTGGCAAGAAAAGGCGATAACAAAATGCAAATAGAAATGAATCATTTTGGCTAGAATGAAAATCGTAATTGTTCTGCTCATTGGTTTTGTTGTTTGGTTTGGATTTTTTTGTTTGTTCATTGAACAAAAAGGAAGAAAAAACATGCTGTCTGCATTGGTCTTGTCTGTGTATAAGTCCTACAGGTTTTTTTATGTCCTTAATGTTTATATTTGCCCTGCAAATACACACTGCACCAAGCTACAACCGAGCTGGCTCCCACCTAGAAGCAATGTTTCTCATTAGTTATGTTGTAGTGTTTCTCAATACTCTGAGCTATCTGTAGGGGAGGCCCCAAGCACCCTGCCAAGCACAGTGTTGTCTGGTGTAGACATACTATCATATTTCCCTAAAAGAAAGAAGAATAAAATAAAGGCTTTTAGTCTGAAACATTTATTCCAGACCATGCTTGAACCACCTTCTCTCCATGGAGCATCCCCATGCCTTTTGCTTGCTTAAATCTCCGCCTAAGAACTCTGTGGGACACCAAGGTGCCTCAAGGAAGGTCATGTATTTTAAGACCTTCATGTGTTGGGGCCTACAAACATGTTGGATGTGGGTTTTAGCAGCATTCACATTACAGGCAAATAGTTTCCTAGATCCTGAAGTATATCTACCAGAACAGTTTCCAATGTCTGTAACAACTGTTTCATTTTTAGAACTTGTTAGTGCAAATCCTCAGGTTTAGACCCGTTATTCTTTTCATTGCTATTTTTACCTCCTACTTTGGCGTTTAACTTATTTCTATTTTTTCCCAGCAACCAGATTGGGGGTCGAAAATTGATCTTCAATTTTTTTGTCCGCAGTGCTTCATTCACACTGCTGCCATTTTCCTCTTTTTTAGTCACTGGCTTCGACTTGTGGGGTGCAGTGGTGGCAACCGGTGTGGTCTGCACTTTCTATTGCACACTGGTACGTAGGCATTTTGGCTGAGAAAAATCTCTGTTCCTTTCACTATTCACATAAAATATGGAATTTATTGAAAAGTAGCCCAAAGTGAGGCTACCTGTGGGAGTACATTTCACAGTGTAGATGTAGCCACAGGGCCATATTCACCCAGGGACTGGGTGGGCAAAAGTAGCCAGTATATAACTCAACCTTTTTCTGTTTTGATAAATTCAAACTTCTGTTGTTGCAGAAAACAGCAGAAAAATAGATTTCCCTTCCTGCAAATCCTCCTGGGATTTTTTTATTCTAATACAGAAGGGTTAGCTGTGTAATTTGTCAAGCACCTGCTTACTGTAACTGTAGTAGTCCTCTCTGTTACTGAATAGAGCTACTGAAAATATCAAGTGCCACATGAACAGATTGGTCTTTAGATTAGTGTTAATTGACCAAGTGTCTAGAAATCATTAAATGGAAACTCACTGACAAATTTATTTGTATATGTTGGATTAAATAATGTTTATTTTTATTCACTTGAATGGCATGCCTTCTGAGGTTAGTACATCTGTACATGTGTAAGGTGAGCACTATCTGCCAATTCATCTTTTCATAAAAGATTCCAAATCAGGTTATGTGATAAAGGAAATACTAGATTAAATTATGTATATGGCCAAAGTAAATTCTAGTGCACTTCAAAAAGGGCCAGGATAGGTTCCTGATTGCAATAGGTTGTAATTCCTAAATACTCCAGTATAGAATTATTTCCATTAAAGAAGATTAAATAAATCTATTATGCATAATACAAATTGTAATGTTTCTCTTAGTTGAATATGAATGCAAAGGAAGAGTGCTGCTGCCATGTTGTACCTGATACATGCTGTTCCTCATGCAGGGCGGTCTGAAGGCAGTGGTGTGGACAGATGTTTTCCAGGTTGGAGTCATGGTAGCTGGATTTTCAGCTGTCATTATACGAGCTGTGGTGGTTCAGGAGGGAATTGGACGCATCGTAAATGACTCCTACTACGGAGGAAGATTAAACTTCTGGAAGTGAGTTTGTACTTGCAGATGACGTGCCTCTTTATTCCTACAAATAGACCCTGTGTGACTAAGTGTGAAATTAAATTGCTACTGAAGGAGGAGGAGGGGGGGGGAGAAGTTGTGACCCAGTTTTTATATATTGTTAAACAAGCTCACCTAGTGTGAGGGATATTTTTTAGGTTTTACACATGCAAAATCTTGTGAAGAGGAAAACTCTTTTACTTTGCCAAGTAGGTGTTTTAAGGATACATTTTTAATTCCACTGAAAGTGAATGGTGAATAGAAGGCAATTGTATTTATACTTACAATTTGCAAACAGCTCTTTTGTCCTTTTGTCTACCAGTTCATGATATTAAGAAGGTTCTTCTTCAATTCTTCACCAAGTTCTTCAGTAAATAATTCACCTGTGGGTATTTTTTATTTCCTCTTTGTGAATAGTAATTTTTTTCAATCTGTTTGTTAGGTTGATCTGTAGTGGTTATACTGTATTGCTTTTCCCCCCAGTCACAGAGCTCACAGACAGAAAAAGAAAAGAAATAAAAGCACGTAATAGGTGAAATAATATTACACTGTTCACCAAGATAAGCACAATTTATTGCAATATTAAAGTGTGATTTAAAAAAATAATGATTCGTGGCCATCTAAAGTCTGTAATTCACTTAGAGCTAAACCAGCAGAATGTTTTACAGAGGCTCTATCCACAAAGGCTGGGCATGCAAACACACCTTTATATTGGTGTTAGACTGATGTCCCTTTAGATAAGCAGGCATATTAGACTTTTTACTGGAGCATCATTTCATCACAACAGTCACGGGCATCATACAGCTTTACTTAAGACTGTAGTTTATAGGTAATAAATTAGTTAAACTTCACCTTTGCACAGATTTCACTGGATCAGGATTTCAGCTCTGAGTTTTAAAATTTGCTTTTCATGATTTCACATAGAGTTGGAGTACCTGAATGTTCAAAATCTCTCCAAATTAAGAGAGTTGGTATCAGAACAACTACACAGATTTTTTTTTCCCCTAGGCATTAATATCTTCTCATAATGTGAACATTTTCATATTCTGAATTTGTTTTCTTTTTCCCTCTCATTGTAGCTTTGATCCCAATCCTTTGCAAAGGCACACCTTCTGGACGATTATTATAGGTGGGACTTTCACATGGACTAGCATATATGGAGTCAACCAGTCTCAAGTACAGAGATACATTGCGTGCAAAAGCAGGTTCCACGCAAAACTGTAAGTCTGCCTACAGTAACTCTTAATGTCTGAATTTGCAAAGCAGATTTTTGTTTAAAGGAATGTTTTTTGTCTATATAAGGGGTAAGAAGTGTGCAAAGGGTACGAATGTTTGCTTTCTGTTTTTCTTTTTGATTTGTCTTCAGGTAGAAGACAAATCGGCAGAATAAATACTGATATTTAAATTACATATAATTGCTGTAACACTGAGCTTTGTGCCAGAATGTTTCACTGTGGCAGTATCCCTGCGTATAAACAGCTGCATTAAATTTATATGCAACCTAAAGACCAAATAGTATAATACATGTGCTGAAGCTACTCAAGACAGCATCTTGAATTGCTACTCTACTAAACCTGAATCATTATTTGAGAATTTTGTGTAAGTAAAGGCTAAAAGATTTTTCCATAACAATAAGTGTAGGCATGCAAAAATGAAGAAAGCAATAAAGTTGCTGAGGAGCCATGTATTTTGTTTTCATAATAATCATGACCTTTTATTTTTTTGTTAGGAATTCACTATGGAAAAAGCAGAGGGCTTTAACTTTAAACATTTATTACCAGTTTTTCCTCTAGAGGGGAGTATTATTTACTAAGTCTGTAATCTTACCTTTTCTTTAGTATCATTCCAGTAGTTCACAACTCAGGATTTAAGAATGATTAGCTAGCTCATAAAGTCCATTTATAGGAGAACGATATAAATGTGCATCATGAGTATAGTCTCTGTAAATTATGTAATACAGTGACATACAAAGAAGGACTTTATGAAGGCTTTCACTTCCCAAAGTTAGCATAATATCTACAAAATCATGCACAGTTTAGAACTGAAATATTTTGGTTATGTTAATAAAGAAAATCTACTTTTCAGCCACTTGGGCTGAAGATGGGAATGAGCTGATACTCATCACCAGCCACATCTCCAGCACAAAACATGGCTTCTCCGCAATCTCTGGCGTGTGGCTGGGTTCCATGTTCCTGGCACTGCAGAGGCAGGAGGTGCATCCCACATCTGTAATGCTGCATACATTGTGTCAGATTTGTGTGCCAGTGCAACTGCTCTTCCTGAGCACCTGCTCCCCTTAGGGCTGTGCTCCTTTCCTACACTCTCCCTACCCTCTTTTTTAAGGAGGGACACCTCCCGGCTGTCGCAGAAACAGACTGTGGCCAAGGGGAATCTGGCACCATGGCAGGTTTTGGGCAGATTTTCTGAGCTGTTGCAGCAGCTTTGACCAGGGCTGAAGGCTCCCTGGCTCTGGAATGATCTGGATGGATTTATAGCTCATACAATTTTAGTGGTGGTGTAGCCTTATCAGTAGGGTCCTTTCCTGCTAGTGTAGGTGGTTGGACTTCTTGCTCATGCTCATTGCATCTTGCTCATGCAGGTTATTTCCCCTGCATGGAGAAATCATTTTGTATAATGGTTGCAGCTTGTCACAATTATAAACACTGCTATTCTGTGGTAACTATTCAGTTCATTTGCAAATATAATTAGACACATCTGCAAGTCATTCATGGCTTGCACCTCTTATTGCCATTTAACCTGTATATAGAAGTGTAAAATATCATCAGGTCAAAGTAATAGCGTTTTGTACCCCCATGGCATTTACTGTAAGATTTTAGAAGAGACAGCACAATGATAAATCAGAGCTGAGGAAACAATTCTTTCATAGATTCCAACTTGCAGGTTTTGGGAAGGCATTTAACAGTGCACAAGAATAGGAATTTTCTCAGGCTTTGGGAAAGCATTCCACACCGTTCAAGAAACACCAGGAGGAAAGAGTACACACTGTCATCCTCAAACAGGAGAGCTATACTTTCAGAAAAATACAGGCTACTAACACTTTCAAGGTCAATCTCTGGCATGTTTCAGTGCTAAAATCTTATAGCCAGCCTGAAACAAACAACTGAAAATAAGCCTTGAGCAGTCACAGTGCCTACTTCACCCAAACTCCACCCCATATTACACACCCAGGATTAATGGGAACACCTCCATCCAATAGTGCTACAAATATATTCCAGTGATTAGTCATAGGGTGTAGCATGAGCTGGGATTTAAATCAGTGGAAAAAACCAACTTTCTTTTTACTGTCAAACACTGATCCAGTTTAAAAACAAAAATTGCCAGATTCAGACAATTTCTTTTGTTTCTGTGTATTTCTCTTGACTTTATAATCTTTCTTAAAAGATCTAGGCTAATACTGCTATTACATCTGTTCAAAAGAGTTGAATTGATTTAACTCATTGGTTAAGTTTTGTGCTAAATCAGCTTCTGAGTGCCTTATAGGTAGATTATGCTAATACAGAAACAGCTTCAGCTAAATGGATGCAAGATGTCCAACCAATATGTGAGCATCTATAAGAAGAGGACTACTTCATTTTTACTGACTTGGGCTAGAGAGAAATTTAAAGTGCTGCTGGTTCTGTATTTAGACCACCGCTACAAAGTAAAAATACAGAGTTTCCCCTACTGTGTGTAAATTAGCTTTTCTTTATATGGGTCTTTTTTAAGAGCTTACATTGTGCTTGTGAATAAGTGTTCTGTAGTATAAAACTGATAGTTCAATTAGCTAGTCTACGTTATGCCCTTCTGAAAACATCCCTTTCAGTTCCTAACAAGATCTATAAAGTTAAGTTTACTTCTTTATTCATCCTGCTCTACAAGTTCAAAGGCTGGTGCCCCATATGCCCCTTACCTTCTTGGCAATTTAAGGCCCCAAAAGGCCTCCTGAAGCATTTAAAGCATGGATATATTTGCTCAGAAACCAAAGGTCCTCCCAGTGGAGGTCTTAGCAGTTGGCACAGGTCCAGAGTATGTGATCTGTCAGGCAGTTAAATCACTATCTGTGGATGGTACATAGATAACCAGGAGGCAACTGCTGGAAAGGAACGTTGTTTTTCAAGGCCAAGCTCCCCATGGGTGTGTTTGCTTGACCTGACCACCCTAGGTGAGAAGAACTTTGTGACTCAGGAGTCATCAAAAGCTGAGAAACGTTTGAGAAGATCAGAAAGATAGATGGAAGGGAAAAGTCCTCACAGGGTGAGGAGAACGATTTGTTTTCCACTGCCAGTAGAGGCTGCCTGTTGTGTGTGGCAAGGTTAGCATTAATGACTGATGAAAACCCTTTTCTGCTCTCAGCATTAAGTTGAAGCTCGCATCAGGAGATGGGAAGGTGATGGGGTTACTGGACCTGCTTTCTGAAGTGGCAGCTGTAGGTGCTCCAGACCAGATGTCAGGTCCCAGTGCCTTGTTGCAGCCTCCCACAGAGAGTGGCTCAGAAGGAAAGGAGGGATTAGTTTGACAAGGGCAACTCCAACACTATGTAAGTGTGGCACTGCAGCTCCAGAGGCAGAGGAGCGTTGGTGCTGACTAAAAGGTACTTGCACTTTGATCTGGGGCACCCCACCTTACGAATCTATCTGGGTTTGTCTTAACCAAGGTGTGAGACAAGGGCAGGAGAGTGTCTTACTGCCAGTTGCCTGCAGCATAAACCTCACCCACATGATGAAACGTGGGGATTTCCATATGGCTCCCATCATCTCCAGACAGACTTTGCCAGGGGACAGGCACTTAGACTGTACCATCAACATCAGAAGTGCAATCTGTATATTTAAAAATGTGATCTCGCACTGGGTGAGATGCTGGGAGATGTGTGGTGACTCCTTTTCTGGTGGACAGCCACCATGACCAGGAAGTCTCCTCTGTGCTGGTGTGGGCACTTGCTAACTTGGCCCCAGCAGGTTCTTTCTTGCAGGACATCGAGCTCTAATATTGTGTTTCCATGTGTGTTGGTGCAGGTCCCTCTATATCAACCTGGTAGGCCTCTGGGCGATACTGGCGTGCGCAGTGCTGTGTGGCCTGGCACTCTACTCCATCTACAAGGACTGCGATCCATGGACATCAAAGCAGGTGTCAGCAGTTGACCAGGTAGGGCCCCATGTTTCAGGGGAAGGTGGTGAGAGGCATCCTTCCTCTGCAGCCACAATAATTAGATGGTTATCATGTGTGTTCAAGAGTCTCGGGGGTGGGAATGCCTGAGTCCTGTATTAGTTGAGACTGTAACACTGAGGGGCTAAACTGATACCATGGCTGGAGGGAATATCCTGGAGAAAGCAGCAGACCTATCCTCAGCACTGCTCAGTTTCCTCAGCTGTCCCAGAGCTCAGGTCTCTCAGTGCCAGGTAAGGAGGGCTGTGGGGAGAGCAGTGAGGTGGAGAGCGCTCATTTCACCCACCTCTGCTGGTATTTGGGATTTTCACCCAAAATGGTGAAATTTTGGGTGAAATCCAAATCCACTTACATTTTCACCAAAATAAAAACCACCTCAGAGAGAAGTGAGGGGAAGAGGCTGCTGCCAGGGATGGCTGAAACACACCTGTGTGAGTGACTGCAGGCCCTAGCATGCTGCTTTGTATCACCTCACCTAAACTGCTCTGTGCTAAGGGAGGTGAAAGCTTTTTCAGTTTCAGAACATAGTCATACCCAAAGCATGCACCTGAAAGAAGGTTACCAGGAGGTAGTTCTTTGCTGGTGATGGTTCATCCTTCTCTCCTTTGGCACAGAGCTGGGCAATCAAATTGTGTAGTACCGAGCTGTGGAGAAACGACCTTGTAACTGGTGGTGACCTCTCCCTAAATAGGCCCTGAGTAGCAGACTTACCTGAGGAATAAGAGCTCTGGGATCCTATAGACTGACCAGTGTCTGGGCCCAAGGAAATCGTACAAGCCTATTTTTGATATTTTTATGCCCTGGAATAATCACAGGCTCTGGATAACACCTCATGAACAATACTGTAAAGCCAGAAGAACACAATCCTGAAGCAGGACCTCCTGGTCTTGAAGGGTAGAATAACATGAGATATGGAAAGCTGAGGTGAAAACCCAAAGGAAATGAAGTTGTTGCTGTCAGTTGAGTTCTTTTGGTGGAAACCCGAAGCAAGATACTAAAAAGACCAACTTGTCTGTAAAAAAGTGATTCCCAGGAAAAAGATCTTAAGACTCCTGTCTTTCCAGCGCTCAGATCTTGCACAGGTCAACAAGCGACACATGGTTTCCAATAACGAAATTGATCTCACTTACCCTGAGGTTATTGAACTGTATCTAAAAACCTTTTGCGAAGTCAACAGCAGACATAAACATCTGCTGTGGCATCCAAGCCCAACAGAGTGGTGTACAATAGAGAATACCTGCTGTCTAGTGTTAGCTTCCTGTACCATCCTCACTGGAAATTGAACCTGAAAGCACAGCTATATGTTCACCTCTGCTAGGTGCTCTAAACAGACTGGGTAGATGTTTTAGGACTGGTTTTCTCTGTAGAAACCCAAAAAATTCTGTGAGATAGGACATTAAAAATTAGAATAGCTGGGCAGGATGCCAGTGAAAATGCTGTAACAAAAACAATACAGTGACAAAAAGAAATATTAGGGCAAGATAATAATATTTCTTGTTCTGAATTTTTCAGCTAATGCCATACCTAGTGCTGGATATTCTCCATGATTTTCCAGGAGTGCCAGGGCTTTTTGTGGCTAGTGCCTACAGTGGGACATTAAGGTAATTTAATAATTTGGAACCTGTTGTCCTGTTTTTTTTTTCTTTTCTTTCTTGTTAGAGCTAAAGTTGCATTTATACTAAAACTTTTGCATTTCATTTCTTTTTCTAAGTTTTGTTCTTAAAAAAAAAGTAACTCTAAGATCTTTCACAGTGAAGCTTAAACATACATAGTTTCCAACAGTGACACTCTGAGGTCCTAGTACTCAAAGAATTTGGAGTTCTGTATTAGAAACATGAGGAAACAGCCATGAAGAAAGTATGATACTAACAAATCCTCCTCTGTTTGTTTTTTAAAGCCCCTCTGCTTTATTATAAATGAGTGGTTACACAAAATAGTTGCAGCTGGGGGAATTTCCTGTTGCTCACCTTTGATTTTGCAGTTTCAAAGCAGCATAACATTAAAGCCATCTCCCTTTCCTCACGCCTGATCTTTAGAGTCTTGTTTAAAAAATTGTTCCTGGACCTCCAATTGTCTTGGATGAACCCCATGAAAATAACAATCACTGTTATGTTTTTACTGAAGGAGAGAAATCGGTTCCCTTCTATCCAATAGTGGGGAGTGTTTTGTTCAGTTTTCCCAGAGACCATCTTTTAGGACCTCTCTAGAGGAAAGCTCTGAACAATAGGAAGCAGATAAAAATGAGGAAACTTAAGAATGTGACACCAGAATATTTTGTTCTGGGTACTTGTAACTACACAAACAGAGGGAACAGCCAGAATACTTGTTTCCATGTGCTGAAGTAAAGCTGGTGGCTTGACAGAGTAAGGTACACACAGAAGCAAGATGACCTGAGTGGCTTTGTGCCTTCAGAGCACTGTTTTTTTTGACCCCACAGGGAGCCTGGTATAGTTCAGTTTGGACTAGTTGCTTAATTCTTAGATTACTCTAATTAGATTATCTGAATCATCCTCTAAGGGTGCATTCAAAGTAATCAGTGACCTGCACGCAGGAATTTTACCCACCCAGATACCTACTGTGTAATGATTTGTTAAGGTGTCACATATACCAGTAGTATTTACAGCTTAGCCACATGTAATAGGTATTTTCCTGACCTCACCAGGTCCACCTTTTCATCAAGATTTGCTTTGTCTTCACTAGGAGTGATTATTTTAAACGTTTGTACGCTATTAGCTTCTTACCTGGAAGAATAAATTATCTCAGGCAGTACAGCAGTTACATTAGTTTTCTGACACTGTTCTAGGTAGTGGCAGTTTCTCTCTGCCAGTAATAATACATCTGTTACCTAGGATTTCAGCTTCTAAGATAAAAATCTGTATAAATCTTGCCTTCTGTAGTACAGTGTCCTCCAGCATCAACGCTTTGGCTGCCGTGACTGTCGAAGACCTCATTAGGCCGTACTTCAGATCCCTCTCTGAAAAGAAGCTGTCATGGATTTCCATGGGGATGAGTATGTCTGGAAAATATCTTTCCACTTTTGATTTACAAAGTGAGGGCTTGATTCGTATCTTGCTATCAGCAGAGTAAGTCAAGAATAAGTGCATTCACACCAATATGACTATGCTGCAGCAATACTTTGGGGATACGAAATCAGCTGCATAGTTTTACACAGAGTGGGGGACAAACTATTTGAGGTGAGCATAAGGAGAAAGGAAGTCAATGATCTTGATCTTTAAGTGGGAAAGATGCACTGCATCTGAATTCAATATTGATTTGCAATACTACAAACCCAAAACTTGTTCTTCTTCTTTCATCTGACAAAAATTAAAAGCATGTGAAAAAATTTTTAACAAACCCTTTGAACTGAGTGATACATGAGCACTGTGTCCCAATAACATTCCAGAGAACAAGCAACTTCACATCTTCTCTGATATAGTCTCAGACTCTCAGTCTCTTTAGCTCCTCCATTTCATGTAGCTCAAACAAGAGGATCAGAGCTAGGCTGAGCAGATGGTTTACATCTCTGAAGTCCAATAGCTGTCTCTCTAGTCGTATTGCCCTGTGAGCAGTGGCAGGTGTAGCCCAAGACAGTATTTGCAGTAAGTGTGGAAAAATCAGTGCCAACATGGTGCTGTGGCACATACCAGCGAGCACAGCAGACTGATGGCAAGTTGCAAGTACGATATTTTCACCTGAGAGCAGTTTCGTAAGCTTTATCCCAAACAATGTTTACACCAAGATTGTTGTTGGTCTTATCATGAGTTCCCTGATGTGCCAAATTAAACAGTGAGATTAACTTATTGCTTGTGCAGTAAAACTCCAGAGGGTGGAGGTGGAAAAAATAAATAAGCCAGTGTTATGGTTCTTGGGAGCAGATGCTACATCCTGGTGACCTGGGATGTTCTTTGTCACAGTGCCAGCTCCCAGTAATCTGCCAGCATTTACTTTCTTGCTCCAAAGACTTTAGATTTAGAAGCAGAAATCATTTCCTCAAAATAAGGACTATAACACAGTAGATTAGCTGAGAAATATGAACAGTACATGTGGCTTTGCCACTATGGCTAATCTGCATGGCTGCCATTTAGTAATCACTCTTTAGTAATATATGGGAAGAGAACTGTGTCAAGTTTGCATGAACTCAGTATAAACAGAAACCTGATCTTTTGTCCAATTCAGGCTCTCTTAATAAAACCCCAGATGTTAGCAGGTTTTATTTTGGAGGTGTCAAGGCCATGCTAGGTTAGATGGAAACATTTCCATTAGTGATTTTCAAAATTTGGCAGATTTACGTATCATTCTGCCTTTTCCACACAGGCCTGTTTTATGGTGGAGTCTGCATTGCTATGGCTGCAGTGGCATCTCTCCTGGGAGCCTTGTTGCAGGTAGGTTTCAGCTTTTTTTCATGCCCATGTTGGCTCACTCAGAATGAATTATGTAAGCAAATAATTGCTGAATACCATTATGAGATTAGATTTTATTCTCTGTTGGGTACTGACCTCAAACAACCTGTGGCTCAGCTTCTGCTTTAAGCAGCCACGTAACTATACCAAATCCTGCCAGCTGAGTACACACAAGTTAAAAATCATACTTTCCTTCTCAACATCCTCCCTTCTTGCCATGTTGGGGTTTTAACTTTCTTACACAGCACCTGATAGCAGACTCTCTTCCTTCCTCAGGCAGCACTCAGCATTTTTGGCATGGTTGGTGGCCCCCTTTTAGGATTGTTTGCCTTAGGAATCCTCTGCTCCTTTGCAAATGGAATTGTAAGTAGAAATTTAAAGCCCTGTTCCTCCAAAAATGTTGTTAATTTGGGGTATCTCCTTCTGCCTCCCACCAGCTTCCACCCCCCAATAATTTTATGTTGGGTAGCAAGGGGGGTGTCCTCATGTAAAGTGTCTAAAACATATCCCCTTGCTCCCTTTCCTTCTTGTCCCAAGGACAAGGGTGTATGGGAAATTGAATTTCCATCCCATGAAGAGATTTTACCTGACCAGAGGGGGGGAAATATTCTGAGTAAAAATGAAACTATGGCAATGGTTTGTGAAAACACAGTTTTAGAAGCAGGGAGCAATGTAAAATGTAGCTGAAAAATCAGTAGACTTTGAGGATGCTAGCCTGCTTGAGCAAAAGGAGGTCAGGCTGAGAGAATGGAGCCCAAGAATTTGCAGGCTGAGTTGGGGTGTTCTCAGTGTGCTTCAGCACCAAAGGAAAAATCTATTCCATCAAAAAATGGATTTTACAAACTTTGGGAACATGGTCCCTGGGTTAGTCTGACAGGATTGCTGTTTAGTAAGGTTCACTAATCATTAACCTTTACTTTTTTGCAGTTTCAAATTTTATGTATATACTAAAAAAACCCCCAAGAACCAAAAAAACCCCCAAAAGCCTACCAGTTGGCAGCCCCAAATCCCCCCACCCTGAAGCAGGAGAAACTTCTTAAAAAATGGACCACATGAGAAGAAGGAAAAATGCTTCTGTATTTGTTCAAGGAGGACCTCAAATAAAGTAGTATTTTCCAATATACCATGCAGCCCAGAGCTATCCTTTGATTGAAAAGGCATAGTGGAAAAATAAAGAGAGGTATGCTTGGGAGCTGTGAGTAAACACTGTATTTCCCAAAAGGGGAATCAAGTAAATTCCCCAGCTCTCCCCAGCTGTATACTTCATTTTTGCTATGGAGCCTACAGTTTAGATTATCTTGTTTCTTACTGTTTAGGTTATCTTACAATTTGTTACCCATCTAGGTGTTGGCTTTTTCAAATATCTTTTTGCTTTTCATGTAAAGTTTTATTCTCTGTTTTGCAGGGTGCATTTGTGGGTCTCGTCAGTGGCTTTGTTATTTCACTTTGGGTTGGAATTGGATCTCAGATTTATCCTCCACTTCCAGAGAGGACCAAGCCTCTATCTCTCTCAACTATAGGCTGTAATATATCCTCAGGAAATTTGACGGCAACAGAAAACCCATTAACAACAATCTTCAACACACCAAGTGCAGAGAGGTATACAAGTCCATCATGTGCAATCAGCAAAGCATGTATTTGTTTTAAAGTAACGCAAACATCTGCCTAACATGTGGGTTACTATCCCTCCCCTGATTTACCTGTGAGGCTGCTTAAGGTGAAGCATATTTTTCCCTGTCAGAGTTTGTGTGGGTTATCCCAGAACAGAAGTCAAAGTGAATCATCCTATTGATCTTTAAAGCTTCAGTTCAATATTTGAGTCTAAAGACTTGCATATGCCTTACTGGGAAGCATAGTGTTAAAGAAAACATAACATTTATAGTTACTGGCTTAACTTCCACAGTCTGTCTTATGAATTGAAGTAGTAGGCAGTTAAAGGGCAATTTGCCAGTTGAACAGCTCCACCTACAACAGCTTGTCTGTGCAAAAATAGGTTTATTCAGGAAATTCAGAAGAGGACATAATCCATATAATGGACAAAATGTAAGGGATTTGCTCCCCTCTGCAATTACCATATATCTTACTTTGGACAATCACAGTTAAGTGTAACCTTTATGAATGACAATATAGGTAACAGCAGGAACAGAGAGAATCTGAACAAACACATTCGTAGGGATTACCAATCCTTACATCTTTGAGCATTGTACAATCAACAGATACCCTGGTACACACATGGATGACCCATATCCAGTGTCATAGACTACACCTCTCACATGAGGCCTCCAGCATTCCTTATGTCCGGGAAGCAACTGTTTCACGAGAGTACGTTGTCAGGGAGAACAGAATAAGGTGTAACATGAGGTGTGACAGTTGCCCTATTGTTTCTTGCTGTTTAGAGCTGCCCAATGGCTGATTTCCTGCTATTTTTGTCTTTTGTTTTTTTGTGTCCCCTCCTTTAAATAACATCTCCAATTCTAAAGAAGTTACCCTTTGTTCTGGATAGCTGGAGTGCTCAGCTCTGCACTAGATTCCTAGTAGAGACAGGCTCTCCTCTTTTACCTGCTCTGTCCCATGCATTGCCTCACTGTACTGACCTGTCTCCTCCCATACCAAGGAATTTGTCCTACAAATTTCAGAACAAGCTTTCAGTGTGAATTTTATTGTACAGAGGTAGCTCAAGACTATCAGGTCACTTGGTTCAGAAGTAACTGTATTTATATGCTGCCTGGAAATAGAAAACATCTTCAGGTTGCTTGGAATAGGAAAGCAAATTTACCCTTTTTCTGCTCTTTTTCAGGCCTGCCCTGGCAGACAACTGGTATTCCTTGTCTTATCTCTACTTCAGTACACTTGGGACACTTATCACAGTAGTTGTGGGAATAATTATCAGCCTCCTAACAGGTACTAGTTCCAGAGCTGTGATTGAATGTATCTTAGGTTGCTTGCAAACTAAGATGAGAGCTGTTATTCCCACAGGAAGTGCTGGTAACCCTATTGCAAGCACTGTGTAAAGGTTACTACCCTAGATCTCATTTCCTACCCCAGCCCTCCTGTATCCCACTCTTGATTTCTGTTCATAGCAAAAATGACTTCAAATTTCTAAGGAGAAAGAAGTTTCAACAGTTTTTTAACCTGAGGGAAATAGATAAATAAATAAGACATCTCCTCCCCATTTTATTAGATGCCAGTAGGGGCTGGAGGTTTAAGGGTTGTCTCTGAACATGGCAAGAATCCCAAGCGAGGAGGTAAACCCAGGCTTCTAGAGGACAAAAGCAGTTTTTCTTCAAATGAGTTCAGACCACTCATGGTTTTTTGTCTGCACCTGCACAGTGCATGCTTTTCACCACATTCACATACTTAAGAGCTGCAGACCCTGTGCATGGCTACATTAGCTTCTTTCTCAGTTTCCCTCTACCATTTGTGCAAGGGGCAAAAAGCAGCATCCCACAGGTAGTAACTTCAGTTCCAGCCCACAGCCTCACTGCTTTTGCATCTAGGTAAGATGCAAAGCACACCTATCACCCACCTCATGCATGGCAGAAATAACAAAAAAGCAGCTACTCTCACAGTTTTCCCCAGTATGTCCAGCCAGGTTCCCAGCCCATAGCTATAGTGACACTTGTAGACAAATTTTGCTTCTTACCAGGTTGGGAGTCAGTTTATCCACAGGCCACAAAGCCAAGTATGAAAACTGGACAACTCAGTAAAGCCAGATGAGAAATCATCAGCCCAATAAACAAACAAACAAAAAAAAAACCCAACAAACTAACTTAATATCCTTAATAAACCCAAAACACTTAACCACACTACCTCCCCACTTTTTCTGGCACAAGACCCCATTTAGGTCCCATGTGGCAGTCATCAGAGCTAATTCCTGGCACCTGCATCTTCTTTCTTTCCCACACACATTCCCCCACAAGATTAAGTTAATCTTCCATGTCTTAAAAATGATCAAAAGTCCCTTTGAACCTCATCCCCTCTACCTTGGAGATGCCCTTAAGGGACTTACTATAAAAATTGATGGTGACTTTGGAGACAGGAGACCTGCTGATAGCAAGCTGAGAAGTGGGGCTCAAGCTCCCTGTCAGCACTTGGTCCACATCTCCTGGGCAGAGTGATCCCAGATATCACTGTATGAGATTCATCCTCTTCTGGTGATTGTTTCAGTCTTTTTACACAGTAATAAATCTGGCAAAGATCTAGGAAACTCTGGGAAATGGCTAAGGCATTTCAAATAGACCTTAAGGGATCATTTTTATATTTTGAGAGGTGAGGGGTATATATCACAGTATCACAGTATCACAGTATGTTAGAGATTGGAAGGGACCTCAAAAGATCATCTAGTCCAATCCCCCTGCCGGAGCAGGAACACCTAGATATAATTGTTAAGAAACAATCCCTAAGGCCTGTGACCTCTTGATAGCTTTTGCTGCATGACTCTGTGCTGCTCAGCTGGCCTGGTGCCCATGGCTGGGCTCTGACATTATCATTTGCATGTGGAACCCTGGCTGATTGAAACCTGCCTATTTTGCAGGAGGACTTAAGCAGAACACAGATCGTAAATTCCTGCTGACCAAGGAAGATTTCCTGTCCAACTTCTCATGGTCTAAATCTGAGACAGTAAGTGTAATTATGCATCTCTGATTTAAATCTATCTTTCCTCCTGGGAACAAAGGGCTTCTGGCTTATTTTTTCCCACCAGGATGAATAGCACCTGATCCTGCCTGATACAACTGTCTGCTTTAAGGCAGTAGCAGAGCACAAGGCGGGTAGAAGTAAAGCAGCTGGCATAGGCAAGGCAAGCTATGTTTGGCCACAGCTTGACTTCAGTGAACAATAGAGGAGAAGCTGAGACAAGGGACAGTTGTTCTCCAGGTTTCTGCCAAAATACTCCCTCACTAGTCTCTTCGAAGCTGGCCCAAGGCACACTTTAGACTCAGCAAAGCTTTCTTTGTTTGTAAACATGTGTTCTCTAAAATCTGGATTCTTCTTGCAACTTTTACTACTGTTTGAGAGAAAACATTTCTAGGTAGCATATCTGTTTCCTAGCTCCCTCGCTAAGATACAAGAAAGGAGAGACATTAGGTAATAGCAAGCCTTCAAAGAGAAAATTTAAGGGAAATTTGTTTGTTTTAAATAAACTATAGGTCACTTTTCAGTTAGTATCACCAGGATGCTGAAACTCAGCTTTGTTAAGTGCTTTTCAAGTGCTGCAGTACAGTCAATGATCTTGTCTTTGAGATGTTTCAGTTTGCAGAATGTTTTTCCTCCATGATGACAACTCCTTTTAGTATGATCTTATGTATTTCAGCTTCTGGATGTGAACATGAGGGAGAGAAAGAGATTTTTACAGTGCTATTGTAATGCTGTTTGTCCATGTCAGGACTAGTGGCCAGCTATCCAGTTATTGTTACTCACTGCTTTTAATGGGCCAACATCTGTTTTCACTGTTTGGGAATTTAAACCATGAAATCTTTTGAAAAAAAAAAAAGAAACAAACAAAACCCCAAGTCCCCAAAACAAGCAGAAACCAAAACACCACTACCAAGCCAACCAACTAACCAAAACTAAGCCAAAACAAACCCACCCATATGGAAACTAATGCCTACAGCCATACTATTTTATGCCTGGATTCAGAAACAAGTGTCTGCGTGGTTCTACAGCTAGGAGCGAGTGGTTGGCATCACAAATAATGCAGAAACTTGGTGAGAAAAAGTAATCAGGTGGAACTGAGCAACTTCCTGCACGTAAAAAGTTCAACATCTCATTATGTTTAATAGAGAAGAAACATGAAATCAATGACGCATGTTAATCTGCTTTTCAAGTCAAAGATGGGGCAAGTAACAGGGATTGGGAGTCAATAGCTCAAGGACCTTGTGGTGGCAGGTCTCTAGACATGAAAACAGCAATTAGAACTTCGCACAACCAAAAACACTTTAGAAAATGTTCAGGACAAGAACTTTTTACTTGACGAGAACATTTCATGCAACTTGTACCTTACGCAATAAGTAACTTTCCATGCCCCTAGAAAAATACCAGCTACTCCAATGAATAACTATTTATGCTCTGTCAGCAATCAACATGTACTTCCCTGCAAGGCATCCTGTATGTCAGGCCTGACTCTGCTTGTATGCAGGTTAAAGAGAGGAAGACTGCTTTTTCCACGTCACAGCACGGCTTTTGTCTTTTGTTTTTTAGCCGCAGAAAGTGGAAGTGTTGAACTGGAAACCATTTACCATGGCAGCTGAAGGAACTGACAACCCTGCTTTCAGCCACATTGAAATGGACGTTGCAAGCAATAAAAACAAAGTCAATGGCCTTCATATATGACATGGGGCCATGTCAGCCCTCCAGGACAGTTTTGTTCATGTAAGGCACTGTTGACAGTCCTGTGCCAGGTCAGTTACTAGCCCTGCAGGGTAATGGGCAGCTGTCTGCTGAGCTTTGTTGCACTGTCACCCTTGCACGCCCCTGATACTAGTGAAGAAAGGAATCAGTTCTTTCTTGCACATCCTCACCCTCTCTTTCTCACTCTGGATCTTGGTGACAGGGCTTAAGGCAATGTTTTTATGTGAAGTATTTACCTGATATTCTTGAGCTTCCTGGAAAATATCTGCATTTGATCTCAGTTCACTCTCAGAGTAATGTTTTTATTTCGTAAGAGCACTGTTCCCCCAGACATAGCTGGTTTTCTGCTTGCTTTTTTTTTTTTTTTTTTTGGACTTTTTTTCTTTTAAGACATTGCAAGTGCAAAGACATTAGGGCTGCAGGACCTTAACAGGTTGCAAGAAACAGTGGGGCTGTTTTTAGTATAGGAGGTGTATATAATGCCATCTGATTAATTTGTAGAACTGAGAGTGTATTTATTTTGCTGTTTTTTTGTACACTTGTTTTTATTAAGCTATTTCTTCCCTGGTTTCTAGCATCTTGTCTGTGTTCACTGCTGGAAGCTACAAGAGTGTCTCTGGTAATGGGTAGAGGCAAAAGTCAGTGACATACTTCCCTTCATTCCCCATCTCCCTCATCTGCCCTGTCTTACCCTTACAGAGCTGGTTCTCACGAAGGAAAAGAGCTATCTGGGCTTTTTATTCAGTGCCATACAGCAGAACCACAGTAGCCTTCCACTTCTTGCTCAGCATTCTGGCCTAGGACCGGTCTTGCACTGAGCTGGGCATAGTGCAGCAGAGATGTTAATGCAAGAACCGGGCCCTTTTTGCTCTACAGGATAAGAGGGAAGACTGCATCTACAGTTACCACTGCTATTATCTGTGGAGCTGTGAACCGAAACTTCATGTAGCCATTTGTATTCATGCAGTCCCTGTTGTCTCTCTGGGGATTCACATTCAGTTTGGCCCAGATCAGGCTAGAGTACATTGTATGTTTTAGCAGACAGGCAGAGTCCACTGTGCAATCCCCCAGGGCACTGAGGGCATTGCAGAGGATGTCATTTGGTGAAGGCTTCTCCAGGGCTGCAAGGCATGGAATGACACATCCTCTGGCTAGGCTGCCAAGAGAAGCTGAACAGCACATCCACTCCAGACCATGGTACTGGTGGTTTTGGAGGATGAAAACCCCTGGCGGCTTCACACCCCCCATGTGCTTTCTGGTGAGGCAGGGAACAGATGCTGACCCCCTGTGGTGTTTTTCTACTACAGACTTTTGGCTATGGCTATACATGGGAGTTTTAAACTCCTCTTGCAGCAGTATCAAGTTGGGAAATAAAAGCTATTGCAATAAAGTTAAGCTGTGAAGCTTATAAAGCAGTCATGCTTCAAATCAAATGAAAAACTGACTGCGTGTCTTAAATGCTTTCTAAAAGTTATGATGCATTTGTGCCAGGTGCTGAGCTGCTTTAACTTGGAATACGACACAATTCTAGCTTACCTATCTTGACTGGAACCCTTTAGCATCTAAATCAATTTATTCTGTGCCCCTATGACAGAGGGCATTTGGTGATCTACTGGATAAGATGAACTGACAGTATCAGAAAACATTAGGAATTAAAAATCGGGTCCAAGCAGCAAACCTGTGCTAGAGGAGTACAGGCCAGACACTGTATGGGGGTTCCCACCAGGGGCATACCTCCATCAGCTAACTCAGTGCAAAACTAAGTAGCAGAGGCAGGTTTCTCCTTTGCCTCCTGATGCACTGGTTTGCACCGTCCAGACCCTTATCTCCCATTCCTCTGCTGCAACTCTGTAACTAGCTAAGTGCTGAAAACACTGTGTGGAAGGGCTGTGAGTGAGCCAGAGAGATCCCATGAATTGTGTCTTGTGTTCCTGTATCTAAAATCTAAGACAAACAATAGCATTCTGAATAAAGTCTTCTGTTCTGGGACTATTCTAGTCACTCTGAGACAGCTAGTCCACTGACTGAATGAGCTGACTATGCTTCTCAAGTCTCAGAAGATAAGTGCAGCTCATTCAGCCTTGTGTCTTGTCTTCATGACACAGAAATAAGATACTGCATTTTGTGCAAGGGAATAGTTCTTGAGCCTTGGAATATAGTAATTTGTACTTACCAGGTACTTTGAGCCCGCAAACCTGAAAAAAGGTAAGTACTGGTATCTCACACTGCTGCAGAGTGCTGAAATGAAGAGGACTGATGTGCCCCTCTGTACTTGTGACTGATCACTGCTGTGTTAAAGCAGCATCATTGTGGCCTTTGCAGCACCACTCTCTGCTGAGATCACTGTTTGTGCTGTAATTGATACTGCCTTAAACTGTCTGGGATGATCTGTGACTTCTACCTGTTTTGTTCGTGGAGTGAAGACTCATCTTCCCAGTTACTGTAGTTAAAAAGTGTAGCACCACAGAGGTTTGTTTTTTATTTTTTCTCAGTGCTTTGAATTCACATAATTGTTTAAAACAGAAAACATGTAAATGACCAACTTGTCTTCACTTACTGCTTGAAGTCACTATTTGAGCACTGAACAGTCACTGAACTCTAATTTTGGTATCAAGTGAAAGTTTGGGTGAAGTGATATCTATTGGTCCACAATCATGACACCAAGATGAGTTTTCACTTGGGAGAGTATCTGCTGTAAGCACTTTAGAAGCAAGTGTTCTTAAGCTTTGCAGATGACGCCAGTAAATACCCTGTTTCTTGCTAACTAACCTCCCATGATTGCTGCACAGCTCTCACAGAAAGTAACTCTTTCTGCTTCACCTTTTTCTAAATGCTTATTGTTTTAATTGGAATCACTAATTAAAGCAATTAATTAATTTTGAATAAGATTTTCTCTGAGATCATATACTGTCCTCTGCTAGCTGGACTCTCAGGTAGGGCCTTGTCTATGTAACAGCAGCAAGATAATTCTTGGTGTCTCCACCACACTCCTGCACCCTAATCCTTCGTCCCTCCCAGCTAAAAGCTCACCCAACAAAGAAATACAGGATGCTCAAAATTGACAAATTCCATGGGAGTGGGAGCATTCCATGCTGTCCAAATAACATGCTGCATCTGGCAGGATCAAGAGACAAAACAAAAAGGAACATTAAAAAAAGAATTAAAACCACAACAGGAACAATGTTGGACTACAAGAATGCACAAAGAATCTAAAGAGAGACAGTAGTGACAAGACTTTGGTCTACGTTTAAATTTGCTTTCACCTGACTGGTCTCTTTGGCTGCTGAACAAATAAGGTAAACAGAAAATAACTTATGAATGCCAAGCAGCAAATATTTCATATGCATAATTTATTTTAAAGTTTATTGCGTCACATTATACAAGCATTAAACATGGCTTTATGCTGATGATTTTTTTTTTTAAGTGTGAAAACTTGACATTCTTCTCCATAGGATTTTCTATTTACAAATAAACAATCTCTCTATATACTTTATATATATATTATATATATGGTAAATAACATAACTCCCCTCAGAAAGATTTAAAATAAAAAAGAACTGATTTGTAAACACGGTTTCTGTTGTAGTATTTGGTGGCTGGAACGCACATGATATTCTACACCTAGGATTTTTCTTCTGTCAGAGTATCCAGGTTGTTCATTAACTTTTTTTACTCTAAGATCTGTAAAACCAGCATGGGACAGAATGCAAAAAACGTAGCAAACAGGCTGAAAAACAGTCCCAATATACAATTTTGTTCCTTGGTTTTAAAAACGGGCATGTAACTGCTCATGAAGTACATGCTTGCTGTCAAGAGTGGTCTATGGAGATCAATCCTATGCTGATTGCAAGATGATTTCACAGTAAATCCTTTGATGTGTGCTGTCCTGCTTGCTATGTAAAATGTCTGTGGCATGCATTGAGGTTGCATTTTTTCGCATTCCCTTGAAGGTAGTGCTCTTGTGGAGCTGGAATAAGTAAACAACATATAGGACGGCCACCTGGAGGTTTAAACAAAACCCATCGTCAGTTCAGAAAGAAGGGAATGGCATACATTTGTTATCTAGAGACCAATAAATTCTGTTTATTATTAGCTTATTATTTGTATTATATCTTCCTAGTAAATAAAATAAATGAGAAAGGGATCATCTTTCCTGAGTGTTCTGCTATATAGCTCTGAAACACTCAAGGGAAATCTATTCAGCAGACCAGCAGCACAGAAACCTCCATGGGTTGACTGGTCAGCATTAAGTGGCAGAAATGTACTCAGGATCTGCCAGGTAGGTCAGAGGCCCTTTCATCATCGTACTCAGCATAAGCTTGGTAAGCGGCCAACTTGTGTTCTCATTTAGAACAGGACACAACTTCTAGCAATGTGTTGTCATGAAATTCATCGTGATGTAGCTCTGTTGAAAAGTAGTCTCAAAAGCAATTATTATCTATTGTATTTCTGCTGCACTTTATTTGTTTTGGCACATTACACTGCAGTGGTTCCTCTGGACTGGGAGTCAGTTTATATTCTAATAGGTTTCAGTTCAGTTCTTGGAAGTTATTGAGATCTACATTGACAAAGCTGTATGTTATTTGCAAAGGTTCACACCCAGATGGGTGACACTGATTTTATGTATGATTCATGTTTGTCTTTACTACTCAGCAAACAGTTTCTAAGCTCTTGTCATCTGTTGTTTTAGGTATAACACAGAAGGTATGCAAACATCCAACTGCTCATGTGAATTTGTCCTGAATGCGATTTTTCACAGCGATCCTGCCCTAAAGTCCCCAGACTGCAAGTGCAGTATACACCCGTGGGTAGTGGGTGGTAGATACTAACCCATCTGGCATGTGTGCATTGCAGGATGACATTGCCTAATCCCCAACCACTATGTACAGAGACAGAAATACCCCCATTTCTCCACTGCCCACATGGGATGTGTTCACAGCTGCTGTAAGCTGAAGCAAAGACGAACAAGTTTACTTCTCAATTAGGCAGTCATGCTCCCCACTCAGTTTGGCACGACATCAACAGAAAACAGATTAATTCTGAAATTCCTTCAGTGCTTATATTGCCTCAAAGGACCTTCAGGCTTGGACCAGGAGCACCTGATTAAATGGGAGCTGCTGTGCCAATTATCCTCTTCATTTAGGATGGTGTGTCACTACTGGAGGAGTTTCCTTGCTACAAGTAAGCAAAGTGTAAGCACATAGTGGCTACGAAGATGAGGGTACATGCATTTTTTCCACCTCTTTGCTTCCTCAAGTCATACATTCTTTCATTAAGACCTTCACCCCATTATGGAAATAGCAACAGTTCTCCCTTGCAGTGGAAAGAAGTTAATAGATCTAATTTGGCAATATGGGGTTGTGGTGCAAGTGGTCCTGATGTCTTGTGGAGCTTGAGGTGTCCATCCATACATTGTGTAGTCTCTCCAGAAGAGCAAATTCTGGCCCTTCTATCAAATGATTTCTAGAAGAACTTGTAGAAACAACTTGGTGAATTTTCCTCCCTCTTAAATATCCTCAAACTAACAAGGTCAGAACCACTTAAGACTTCTGCAAAAACGGTATTTTTATGGAGCTCCGGTTATTTGGACAAGGGCTAAGTAAATGGTTCAGCTCCAGTATCTTGTATCTAGCTGGGCACAGGCTTGATTCCACCTGGCTTCTTACGGTCTTGGCTTTTGAACTTCCTTCTTCATTCTGGCTGATTATGCCACTCCATATTCTGCGAGAATTGCAGTGTTATCACTTTGAGGCAAGAGGTAGTAGAGCTTTCATAATACTCAGCATTTTGATTCATGTTGCTTCACCCAACACTGCTGCAGTCTTTAGACCTGGGTTAATGATCTAGGAAATATTTAACTTCTCAGTGCTAAAGAATTTGGAGAAGGATACAGACAGTGGCCAATTTCACCCAAATCTAATTCTGCGTCCTGTGTAGAATTGCTCTGCATGAAGGATTACAATCTCAAGCTAGTTCATCCTACAGTCTGTTGTTCTATTTTTTGCCTCCACCCCTTCATAGATAATAGTAGGATGAATAAAGAAAATATTACAAGAAAATATTCTGGATGTCTGTGTTCTTTTGCTCTGATGACCTTGCTCATCTGTTGGGTTTTTTCGTTTTCATTTACGCAGATAGGTCTTTTAAGACACAGTCTGTCTTCTGTTATGTGTATTATACCCCTTAGCTCCTGATGATGTGATATTGCAATACAAATACACAGGCAGTTCTGGGCAAGGTGCCCTAGCCTGATTTGTTTCCTTCAGAGGGCAGAAAGTCCTATACCTGAAAAGGCACTGTTCAAAACTTTTAAATATATTACCACCATTTCACAGTATCATTTCCAAATGAATGACCCTACAGTCAGGCACCTCTGGCCACATTTAGATGCTTGCCTATCTGTCAGCAGTTCTACTCACCTAAATTTTCAGCACTGTCAGACCATCTGGTTAGACTGATGTTCAAGTATCTCCTCCTAAAAAAAACTTCAATAGTGTTGGAGTAATGGAAGTGGTCCACATATGTGATTTTACCTTGTAAGTGCAAGCTAACACAGCTGAATCCACTGTGGAAGAGAGCAACACTGCCATGCATGTGCTGCAGGTGGTGGCCACACACATGGACAAGTACTGCCATGTTGCCCAAGGCGCAGTCACTGGTTATGAAGTAGCAACTTGGCCACCAGAACAGGCTGTAAAATCACCAAGCTCTGTAAAGCACTGTAAGATACATAATTGCCTTGAAGTTCAGGGCCTTGAGTTTAAGACAAGGCCTGTGAGTCTCCGGACAAGAGTGCAGACAGTTAAGCATTGGTCTGATCTGCTCAGGCTGGCATTAGGTCTGGAGAAGACTAAGCCTTGCAAGACCTCTAATTTCAAAAGGTTTATGACAGTATGTGCCCTTTTAAACATGGGCGCACTTGTAAGAGCACACAGCATTGACTGGCTATTCCTTTCACTGTACTCTCTAGTGTAGAAAACAGCTTTTATAAGCAGAATTCCTATCTCCTTTTAAGCGGTTCTTCCTCACCCCATCACGGCCACTCATTGTGATAAGATTTTCCGTTCTTCTTCCTTTCCTTCCGCTCTTTCTGCAGACGTTCTAATTCAGCTTCATACATCATTTCCTGAATCAGGTACTTTTCTCTCCTCATCCTGTCTCTCAGATCTTTTGGAAGATCTGGGATTAAGTAGGAAATCAGGTGCTTTATGCAAAAGACAAGGTGCTGTAAAAACAAAAAAGGGATAAAAAATTAAAATCTTAGGAAGAAAACAAGTACCATATTTTCGAAAACCCACCACTTCCAATTCACAACAAGATCCTGTGATAGAACTAAATCCATTACTAAATGTAAAGAAATGAAACCATGAGGTTTTTTCCCCACAAAAAACTCCAGGCAAAGTCGGTGGAGTATGGACTGCTGCAAAGTTTGTTACAAGCAGCTGGTTCAAATAAAGCCTCAAACCTATTGTATGACCTGTGTGTTCAAACTCCCGAGGTCATGATTTGCTCTAAGGTTGCTTGGACATGGCATGGTATTAGTGGATTACTTTGCAGGAAGAGGTGAATCAAATGATACACTTTCCTGTTGCCAGAAAGTCCTTGCATCAGAATCAGAACCAATGAATTACCTATGCAAAACAAAATATTTTTCTTTGTACTGAGTCTCTCATCCAAAGGCATATCTCAATTACCAAACATCACAATTAAATACCAGGGAACTAACCCTTTGTCCCTCATGTTTTAGGTATGCCACAGCAGAGCTTGGGTGTGATGAGGGAGGACTGCTTGAGTGAACTTTTTTTGTTTGGTCAAAGATGCTGCTTTGAGATTTAGTTACTTGAGAGGAAGCAGAGAAACAGAAAAAACCTCCATCTCTTACAAGACAGTCATTCTAGACTGGAAAAACAAAGGTATCTCTTCTTCTCCAAGCACAACCCTTCCTGTGAAAGCCACTGAAAAGAGAATTCAACATGTTTGCCCATGTATTCTTCCCTCATGAGAAATAAACCCACAGTACTTTAATTGTTGCTTTTTTGCCAAACCTAAAATAGTAGCAATGAAAAAGCTTTTGTCAGTTTAGCCTTGACAATTAATTCTGCAGTGATAGGAAAAATGCTTGATTTGGAGGGAGGACAAGATAGCCAAATTAACCACCACACAGTGTGAAAAATTTGGTGGTCTTTTATGATGGGTTTAAAGCATTGCTGAGTAAGGGCAGAGCACTACCTGGACTTGTCCAAAGCATTTGACATTGTCTCACACAACATCCTTGTTTCTAAATGGGAGAGATACGGATTCGATGAATGGACCACTCAGTGGATAACGAATTGGCTGGATGGTAACACTCAAAGAGCTGTGGTCACTGGCTCAGTGTCTAAGTGGAGACAAACGTCATTCCTGAGGGCTTGCTACTGGGACCTGTGCTATTCAACATCTTTGTCAGCAACATGAACAGTGGGATTTGTGGGAAATTTGTCGATGACACCAAGCTGTGTGGTGTGGTCAACATGCTGGAAGGAAGAGATGGGATCCAAAGGGACCTTGACACACTTAAGAGGTGTGCAAGTGTGAAACTCATGAAGTTCAACAAGGCCAAGTGCAAGGTTGGACAGGGCTTTGAGCAACCTGTTCTACTGGATGGTGTCCCTGCCCTAGCAGAGGGCTGGAACTAGATGATCTTTAAGGTCCCTTTCAACCCAAACCATTCAATGATTCTATGAAAAATGTGTCTCAGCTTGAGTAGCTCATTTATGAAAAACCTACCTTGAATCACTTAGTGCAATCTTTTACTGTAATTGCTGTAGCAATCACAATATACCATTAATGTCCTCCAAAAACGTGATTCTGACATTTCAAATGTCTGAAGACATTTCATGATTTCTTCTGCAATTGCCTTTTTTAGTTCATAAATAGAGTTAAGGAAAGAGTTTGCAATGCCAATAAACCGAGTGTCCCTGTTGAGGGAGACAGCTGTGAGCCAGCCTATGGCTTTGGCTGGGGCAAAACAAAGTCAAATCTCTTGTGTAGGCATTGGGCAAAGAAACAAAGCTATTCCACAGCAGACTGCAAATTTTGCTGGGCACTGAGACTTAAGCAGTGCTGATTTTTCTTGCCTCAGTTATCTTTGCAGTTATGCTGTGCTGCCTTTATGCCAAGTGTGTATCGAAAGGCCAGGATATTTTCAGTCTTGAAACCGCTTAGGCTGACCTGCCACAACCATTCTTGTATCCTTTTTGGAGACAGACACCCTGGCTCTCAGTACAAGAAACAAAGAAGAGATCAAGCCCAGCAGGCCTCTATCAAATCTTCCTTTCCTTCCTTTCCTTTCCTTCCTTTCCTCCTTCCCTCTCTCTTTCTCTCTTCCTCTCTCTCTCTTTCCCCCGCTTTTTCCTTTTCCTTTTCCTCTTTTTTTTCTTTTTTTTTCTTTTCTTTTCTTTTCTTTTCTTTTCTTTTCTTTTCTTTTCTTTTCTTTTCTTTTCTTTTCTTTTCTTTTCTTTCTTTTCTTTCTTTTCTTTCCTTTCCTTTCCTTTCCTCCTTTTCCTTTCCTTTTCCTTCCTTTTCCTTCCTCCTCTTTCCTTTCCTCCTTTCCTTTTCCTTTTCCTTTCCTTTCCTTTCCTTTTCCTTTCCTTCCTTTCCTTTCCTTTCCTTTCCTTTCCTTTTCCTTTCCTTTCCTTTCCTTTCCTTTCTTTACCTTCTTTTCCTTTCCTTTTCCTTGTTCTTTTCCTTTCCTTTTCCTTTCCTTTTCCTTTCCCTTTTCCCTTTCCTTTTCCTTTCCTTTCCTTTTCCTTTCCTTTTCCTTTCCTTTTCCTTTCCTTTTCCTTTCCTTTTCCTTTCCTTTCCTTTCCTTTCCTTTCCTTTTCCTTTCCTTTTCCTTTCCTTTTCCTTTCCTTTTCCTTTCCTTTTCCTTTCCTTTTCCTTTCCTTTTCCTTTCCTTTCCTTTCCCTTTTCCTTTCCTTTTCCTTTCCTTTCCTTTCCTTTCCGTTCCGTTCCGTTCCGTTCCTTTCCTTTCCTTTCCTTTCCTTTCCTTTCCTTTCCTTTCCTTTCCTTTCCTTTCCTTTCCTTTCCTTTCCTTCTCTTCTCTTCTCTTCTCTTCTCTTCTCTTCTCTTCTCTTCTCTTCTCTTCTCTTCTCTTCTCTTCTCTTCTCTTCTCTTCTCTTCTCTTTCTCTTCTCTTCTCTTTCTCTTCTCTTCTCTTCTCTTCTCTTCTCTTCTCTTCTCTTCTCTTCTCTTCTCTTCTCTTTTCTCTCCTCTCCTCTCCTCTCCTCTCCTCTCCTCTCCTCTCCTCTCCTCTCCTCTCCTCTCCTCTCCTCTCCTCTCCTCTCCTCTCCTCTCCTCTCCTCTCCTCTCCTCTCCTCTCCTCTCCTCTCCTCTCTTTCTTTCCCTTAATGTTTCCCTAAGTGTGGCAGAAATTATGGAAGAGCTGATCCCCTTAGGACCAATTTCTAATGAGTTAGGTCAGTATAGAGGAAAGACAGAGCCCAAACTGCAGTGGCATATTCCCCATCTCATCGACCAACACTCCCAAGTCCTTCTCCGCAGGGCTGCTCTGAATCTCTTCTTTGCCCAGCCTGTAGCTGTGCCTGGGATTGCTCCGACCCAGGTGTAGGACCTTGCACTTGGCATGGTTAAACTTCATGAGGTTGGCATCAGCCCACCTCACAAGCGTGTCAAGGTCCCTCTGGATGGCATTCCTTCCCTCCAGCATGTCAACTGAACCACACAGCTTGGTGTCATCAGCAAACTTCCTGAGGGCGCACTCAATCCCACTGTCCATGTCACTGACAAAGACATTGAACAAGAGCTGTCCCAACACTGATCCCTGAGGGACACCACTCGTAACTGGTATCCAGCTGGAGAGCCATTGACCACAACTCCTTGTGTGCAGCCAGGCAATTCTTTATCCACTGAGTGGTCCATCCGTCAAATTGATGTCTCTCCAATTTAGAGACAAGGATGTTGTATGGGACAGTGTCGAACGCTTTGCACAAATCCAGGTAGATGATATCAGCTGTTCTACCCCTGTCCATCAGTTCTGTAGCCCCGTCATAGAAGGCCACCAAATTGGTCAGGCAGAATTTCCCCTTAGTGAAGCCATGCTGGCTGTCACCAAGCACCTTGTTGCTTTTCATGTGCCTTAGCATGCCTTCCAGGAGAATCTGCTCCAAGATTTTGCCAGGCCCAGAGGTGAGACTGACTGGTCTGTAATTCCCCGGGTCATCCGTTTTCTCCTTCTTGAAAATGGGGGTTATATTTCCCTTTTTCCAGTCATCGAGAACTTCACCTGACTGCCATGATTTTTCAAATATGATGGCCAGCGGCTTAGCAACTTCATTTGCCAGCTCCTTCAGGACCCGCGGGTGGATTTCATCAGGTCCCATGGACTTGTGCACGTTCAGGTTCTTAAGATGTTCTTGAACCAGTTCCTCTCCTACAGTGGGCCCAAGGTCTTCATTCTCACAGTCCCTGTGTCTGCCTTCCAAGACTTCGGTGGTGCGGTCAGAGCCTTTGCCAGTGAAGACTGAGGCAAAGAAGTCATTCAGAACCTCAGCCTTCTCCAAATCCTGTGTAGCTAGTTCTCTCATGCTAGAGAGATTCTGAACCCCTGGTTTCTTGCAGGACAGATATTCAGGCATCTGAAATTAAGGCCTTAAGAGCTGCATTTTGCTTGGTAAATTATATCATCCTATTATCTACCCTCCTGTCTCTTAGTTTTCAAAATCAGCATGGGAATACCCATCATGTGAAGTTGGTTTTACCTTCCCTGGTTTGTCTTAAAGTTTTCTAAGATACTGACAGTAAATACCATTATGCTGAACATTGACTAATGTATTGAATCCTCTTCATCATCATCATTTTCGTGATGCTCATCACTCTGGGGAAATGAATGGTATTAAAAAAAAAGAAAAAGAAAAACAAAGCTAGATGTGTAAGTACTGTATCTTAAACTGTTTTCATTTTTCAGTTGTTCAGATTTCATCTTTTCTTCTCCTGTTCTTTCACCTATTCCTTACACACTGAGGAAAAACTAGACAGGTTTTGAATGCCAGACCTCAGAAAGTTAACAAAAGCTTCATTTATCTGCCCTGTTGGCAAGTCACTGTTACGGCTTTCAAAGTGCTGCATTCCCCTTTTTGTTAGAACCTAAATACCTGCGACTATTCAGAAAACAGATCTGAGAACACAGAGCACAATATAAATAGCAGAATAACACAAAAAAATCTCAACAGCTGCCATTGTAGGTCAGCACAATGAAAAAGTGTCAAAGAAAAATTTGTTTCATTTTGTTTTGCCACCTGAATGGTCGCATACCTCAAATACAATAATGAAAGCCAACCGTGCTGCTAAGACATGCCAGAACTGCAGCGTGTAACCATAGGGCACTGGGGAGTGAGGAGGGTCTCGGTAGTCCCTGTATCTGAAAGGCAAGCAGAGTACAGTAGTTAGCAAACTCCTGCCCTGCTGGCTGGGAGGAAGGCAAAGCCAAAGCCCAACTGCGCTTGTTCATTGCATTTTCTGCTTAATTCTTAGGCTGGGCTACACTAGCACTTTATTTCAGATCAGGTGAATGCTTTTGTCCTGATCACCCCCACTTGCTATGCTTTGGTTCATCCAAATGGGTTTGTTTCAGATGAAATATAGTGGTAAGGTGCACTCCAGCTGCTAATGGAAATTACCAAATGACCAAGCAAATGACCAAGCCAATGCCTGTATGAAGTGAAACTGCTGAACCAAACACAGAGGATATGGGGTTGCTCAGCACCAGCACTTTGACATTTCCTTTGGCCATGCAACATGTGTCTTGCAGCCACCTCCTCAGAACATAGAGCAGGGTAGGATGCCCTGCTGTTTTCAGGGCCACTTTCTTCCCGCTACAAGGTAATTTCATCAGCCTGACAGCCCTCCCAAAATCCATATGAAACTGCCTCAGGGACTCCATCTGGTCCTTGGTCAATTAGTTGGCTATTCCTGGCATAAAGCATGACTCATCCTGACTTTAGTGGAGACAGAGCTGCTCTTCTTGGTATGCCAACAGGTAAGGGCTGTGTAAGAAAGGGATGTAGTGCCTTGTCTCACAGAATGTTTCTTTAAAGAGTTTAGGTCTCAATGACATAACTAGAGATGTTTTAGCAGAATTGAGGTGGGTTGACTAGCTGATAAACTCAGCTAAACAAAGATGTTCATTTTCTGTCAGGTTAGATATACATAACAATTCAGTGCCCCCCAAGAGAACAGATGTATCTTCTGGAGATTTATAACACCAATTTTAAGTGTTCCCTTTTTGGGATATTGAAGGGACAACTTTTTTTTATTTATGGGATTTCCACCATCAGCTTTAAGTAGCAGCAACCTCATGCTTGAAGTTGAGGAAGAAAGGAATTAAAGAGGGGGAAGAGAATGATCAGAATTACAATACGTTATTAAATGGTGCTATGGCAAACAGTGTGGAATGAAGTATTCTCACTGTGGTTCTGCTCCATAGAAAATGTTATCTATGAATTCAACATTGGGATGTTCTTTTTGCAAAATAAATTGCAACAGTCTTCAATACCTGTTAACTAAATGAAAAACATTAATGCCACATCCCACCCCACCCCTGTTCATTATGCTATGCCACTCAAACATTATTATTAATGAAAATTAATACCACAAATACCACAAAGTATCACTGATTTGTTCTGTATCACAGTATATCTTTTGTTCTTTTCTTCTTTAGGCACTCATGAAAAGATCTTTTAATTCTTCATGGTGAGAAATACTGGGACTAAGAGTATCTGCAGCTACCAAGACCCATGCTTGCAAACCAATGTTGCATTAAAAAAATGGTAGCTGTATTTTTTGTTTGGTGTTTTTGGTTGGGACCTAATTTAAGGCCTCTATGTAGATCATTGATTCTTTGGATGATTAAAATCAATCAGGTGCAAACCTATCATTACAGAGCAGTCTCAGACTGCTATTTCTCCAGTCTGTTGGCTGAGGACAAAGATAATTAACTGTTAATTTTATTTTGATTCAAACCACAAGTATATGAGTATTACTAATACTTGCACCTGTAAGCAATGACATAAACATATTATCCATTCAACAATTAGGAAGTGCTAGATTTGAGGTTTCGTAAATGTAGCTTAGGACAGACCCTGTGAACTAAGTCAATGTGCAACCTTGGCTTGTGCTATGATATAACTTGATTAAAGTTTCATCTCACTGGTAACTAAGTAACCAGTTACCTATTACTGGCCATTTAATACCGTATTTCCCCATGATGATTCTGTGTGATTCAAGCCATGTCACCACAGAAATCTTGCATCAGGAACACCTGACAGATATTTTTTGCCTCTTCTGTATCAAAGGAAGGAATCAGCAGAATCATGAGCATGTCCCTGAACAGCACAGGTAATTCTTTCCATTACTGTTTATTAAGTTCTGAAAACTAGTTCCAACCCCAAATTTTTCCTAGTGCTTCTCCCTTGCAATGAGTTATTTTGTTCAGATACTTACCTGCAATATTTTAATGGTGTACCAGAGAATTCACTTCCATTTGATGTTGGCTCCGAACGGTTCTCAAAGTCAGACACCAGAAATACTGATAAACTGGCATTAACATACCCAACCATGCACCTAGAAGGCGAAAAAATCCTGTAGTCAGGATACAGAAAGGTTTTTCTATTAACTGTTGTAATCAGGAGGATATTCTCTGGGTTTCATGAAATCACAGTATAACTGTGATGCTTGTTAATACCTGAAAAAGGTGTTGAGGTGATATAAAAGAGATGCTCAAGTAGGTCAGATGGACAATAAAAGTGAAGCAATGATAGATTTCTGTAGGAGAAGACATGGTGAAGCCTGGGACTGGTTACTTTTGAAAAGTCACCTAATAGGTGACAGAGTAGAAGCAGAGAAAATAATGAGTAGCACTTGGAAGATAGAATATTCCCACTGTTACCCTCATGGTACTATCACAAAGGGACATCAAATCTGTTGGAATGCAATACACTTAAAACAGCTTTTTACAAAATGTCCAGTTAATCAGAGGAACGCAGTACTAAGATCGCAGGGTGGCTGAGCACTGGGTCAGGTAGAGTTTGGAGAACACTGAGTAGGAGAAAGTACGTTGAAGGGCTGTGAGAGTCACTAGAAGACTCAAGTGTGGTGTTAATAAAGCTGAGGAGAGAGATGGCAAGTGAATTGTGCTGCTAATTCTGCACTGCCCAAGCACAAGTAAGTCTTGGCACACTGCTCAGCTTGCTGCAGAGTCCAGTGGACAGAAAGGGAGAAACGGTTGGGGCTTTTTGTTTTTGTTTGTTGTTTTTTGGTTTTGGTTTTTTTTTTTTTTTTCCAACTATGGATTTTAGTCTTTGAGAAATTCCATGTAGACACCATCTGGCTTTGTCTAGAGATTTCCATACTGATTGGATTTGGAACTTGATTTGGAACTTTATTTAATTACAATGTTTTTCTAGCATCACTGGCTGTCATATAGATCTAATACCTACAGATGTTTTTTGAAAGAAAGAAACACCTGCCTCAAGTTATTCAATAGCAGATGTTCATGACTCCTTAATTTGAGAAAACTCATTATTCCTGTGGATTTCGAATAGCTTCTGGCTTTTCTAACAGCACTTATTAATAATTATATTGAGAATGCTGACATAAATAGTTTTTATCCAGGTTGGCTTCTTCAAAAAATTACTATCTAATGGTTTCATCTAGAAATCCAGAAAAGCAGCAGAAGTGCGGAAACACTGTACAAGAGCTTCCGCTGTGAGCCAAGCTGCTTCCCCTGTGCTGAGCTAGTTTCAAAACCACTGACTTGTATCTGAGTCGTATCTGAGTCTTCATAAAAATAAAATTTCTAAAGGTGGCTTTTTTTTTCATGTCCTGAGAAAATCACTAGCAAGGAAAGTTGCTGACAGTACCTCAATGTCTTATGGATCTTCATAATGGTACAAGCAGAGGCACATTCTCAGGAATTACTGATGCCAGACCAAACACTTTACCCATGAAGGTACTTTAGCTCTTCATGAAAATAAATTGAACAGTTCCCTTGCCAACTAAAATGCCAAAGTCACAGAATCACAGAAGAGTTAAGGTTGGAAAGAACTTCAAGAACAATTAGTTCCAACTCCTCTGCCATGGGCTGGGATGCCTCACACTAGACCATGTCATGGAAGGCTCTGTCCAACCTGGCCTTGAACACTGCTAGGGATGGAGCATTTACCACTTTCCTAGGCAACCCATTTCAGTGCCTCACCACCCTCACAGTAAAGAACTTCTTCCTTATATCTAACCTGAACTTCCCCTGTTTAAGTTTTAACCCATCACCCCTTGTCCTATCACTACAGTCCCTAATGAATCCCCATCCCCAGCATCCCTACATGCCCCCTTCAGATACTGGAAAGCTGCTATGAGGTCTCCACACAGCCATTTCTTCTCCAGGCTGAACAGCCCCAACTTTCTCAGGCTGTCTTCATATGGGAGGTGCTCCAGTCCCCTGACCATCCTTGTGGCCCTCCTCTGGACTTGTTCCAACAGTTCCATGTCCTTTTTATGTTGAGGACACCAGAACTGCACACAATACTCCAGGTGAGGTCTCACAAGAGCAGAGTAAAGGGCCAGGATCACCTCCTTTGATCTGCTGGTCACACTCCTTTTGATGCAGCCCAGGATACGGTTGGCTTTCTGGGCTGCAAGCGCACACTAAAGCTGGCTCATGTTCATTTTCTCATCGACCAGCACCTCCAAGTCCTTCTCCACAGGACTGCTCTAAATCTCTTCTCTGCCCAGCCTGTAGCTGTGCCTGGGATTGCCCTGACTCAGGCGCAGGACCTTGCACTTGGCTGTGTTGAATTTCATGAGGTTGGTACTGGCCCATCTCACAAGCATGTCAAGCTCCCTCTGGATGGCATTCCTTCCTTCCAGTGTACCAACAGCTTAGTGTTGTTGGCAAACTTGCTGTCGGCATCCTTGCAGGACAGCAAGTTAGCAGCACTGCTAATCAGGAGCTGCCACGCCAGCTGCCCTTCTTCCATCAGTATGATTAAACAGTATTGACAACCAAAATGTGGCAAAAAAGCAGCAATAGAAGAACTTACTTTTTGTAGCAGGAAAAAAAAATGATCTGCCTTATGTCTAACAGCAGAATGTAAACTCTCCAGTAATGTCTACTGTTTAGCCTGGGTTTCCTTGAACAGTAGGGTCCTTGCTAATGGAACTGCTAGGAGATAATTTGCAAAACACGTCTATGTGTTTTCAGCTGGATTCAATGACCTTCCTTGAGTCCAATAGCCTAGATTGTAAAAGTAGCATGCACACACTAATATAATTACAGTGTTTAGCAACACTAAAAGAAAATCCACTTAGGCCGCAGGGATTCAGTTCACAAAAGTCTGCTGAAATGAGGACTCTAGTTTTAGAAGAAACCCAGATTAAGTTGGTCCATAAGTACGTCTTGATTTGCTAGTTGAGAACTGCTTCCTTACTTTTTCTGAACAATACATGGTGAATAGGACAACTGGAAAAAAATATCCTTGTGAATAAGTTTAAAATGCTCATTCAACCCATAACTGAGAAATATCAGCATTGCTTCAGAATGATAAGAAGGTTATATTCATGTACACTGGCTGAGAAGTGCAGCTTGTGCAGCATACTGTTATACACACCTAATCTCTGTAACAGCTCTGCTGTGTTTTTTTGAATTAACGTCATAAATTTTAGTCAGTCAGCAACCCACTCTGTGGATACACAGACATCAATATCTTTGGCTGATAACTGTTACCTAAGCACAACAGTAAATTTGGATTAGTGGAATCAGCAGAATCACAGACAATACAGCTGTATTTATTGAAGCAGTAAGTGATTTTCATGTGCATCTGTTTTCCCAAAGAAAAGCTTACTTTTGTCCAGCTTCTCCTTGGCCAGCACAAGGTCCATACTTGTAGGCATAAACAAGGCGAGGGATGAAATCTGATGTCACAGCTATGACAAATGCATTTGTGATAACAGAAAGAATTCCAATGCCTTCCAGGATCCCGTACCAGATTCCTGTTCAACAAGGAGGGTATGTTAGCTCCAGGAAAAGCAAGAACCAAAGTATCTGAGACACTGCATGCTCTGAAACACTTGTCCCCACCATCCAAAGTCTTTTATTTCCATCTGAGCATCACTGAATAAAAATAATTGTTCTTACTGAACAGCAAGACTTCAGTGGAATAGATTTCTGTTCCCACTGGGTGGGAACTTTGTTGATCCTGCAAATAATCTCAAGGAAGCTGAAAAAATGCTTATGGAGGCCTTGAGCCACATAACCATGTGGGTGGTTATAAAAAATACTGTAATACTCCCTGGTTATAATGATAGCTACCCAGTCTTTGAGGAGGGTCTGCCAGGAGAGCCATGAACATATGCAGTCTATGATCTACCTATCACAGGCACCTTCTGTGTAATTCGTGCTCAGCTGGTCAGCATGTACTTATTGGCAACAAAATCTTCATGGCATCCTAACGCTATACAATGGCACACAGCCCCTAGGCATCACCTGGGCTTTTTAGCTCATCCTCAGTCATCTGACAGGTATGTGGTCCAGGCATACAGGAACACTGGTCGTGAGGACCATGAATGAGAAACACATCAAAGGCAGGTTAAAAATAGCCATTGATTTTAATGACCCATCAAACTGTCCCTGAGAACGTTGCTGAATAGGAAGTGAATGCAACTTACTCTGAGAAAGCACACCTGATTCAGCCTGAAAAATATATGTATTTTTCTGTGCTTTTATTATTTACATTATATAACTTTTTCCAGAGATTATGACTGCAGTGTATGCTGTGTACTGGCTTATGTCCAGGTTTGTACCTAAACTCACAGATCCACACTGCTCACATACAAAACTTAACTCACATGCAGACTTCAGGTATACGGTAGATCATTCTGGGAGCACAGTGTGGGTTTCTGCTATTTCAAGGTGTGGGCTACTGGTTTTTGAAATGCAGGTGGGCAGTGAGGTATTCTATTTACCCCTCCACAGACACAAGGTATTCAGTGTTTGGGAGATGACTTGGTTTTAGAGTCCTTCCTAAAGGTGTTTTGCTTTTGTAGACTACAAGATTAGATTTATAATCAAAATACGTACAGAGAGCCCTTACAGTAGTGTGTGGCTGTGTGACCTCTAAGTTATGTGAACCCTGTGTTTAGCAGTGTAGGTGCACCTCACTGAGAGCAAGCTGTTGCTTGAGATATAGACCCACCCTGTTTGACCCATCAGTGATCCACTGGACATAGCCCTAAGAGTCGGGGGGCTTGGTTTTGGCCAGGTAAACATAAACCACACATGTCCCTTGCAGAAGGGTGGCTGCTTTAACTTGACTTTCATGCTTCAGCTGCTTTATCTGGTTATTATGTTCAAACTGAGCAGTAGCATGTGTTCACACAGTGTGTCTGCCACAAGGAAAAACCTGCAGAGAACACTGCTCACTTCATTAGAACATCCTGGCTGTTAAGTCATCCAGGAAATAACTGAAAGACATTTTCCAATATAAACTCTTGATTGTGTAAGTAGATTGGCATCAGATACTTGAAGCTGAACAATCAAACTGTGTGTTGTTAATAGGAAAGATGACTGAAAATAAGTTAATGTGCTCTTATTTGAAGCTTTCAGTCCTTTGCCTTGAAAGTAACATACACACATAACAAATATACATACAAAGAACTCACCTATGTCTTTGGCTCTTGAAGCTAAAGGTCTTCTCCACTGGGTAACAAATTTGTATGCATCAAGCCTAATTTCAATAATATTGTTAAGTAAGGCCAGGAGTGGTGCCAGTGGAAAAGCTGCCACAAAAATGGTTGTGAACCCAAACTGAAGAACTAGAAAAAAAATGAAAGGTCACATTATAACTGTTAAGATCTAATCCAAGGAGTAAGACACCAAATAATATAAGCATACAAACATTATGTATAAATATACAAACATTTCTTATTATGCCATAGCACACAATAGTCTAGTGACACTTGTACAGCAATTCCTTGTCAAAAGTTCAGAACAGGGTGACAAGAACAAAGACATTTTGTTCTTGGAATGCATAGCAACATCTAGATTTTGTAATGTGGGGCTTGGACAAGTTTGTAGGTGGACAAACTACTTTTAGAAAGGGACTTTTTTACACCAGCATCGACTAGGATGCCTCAATACCTGCAAAGATTAGGGCTGAATACCTTTCTTTATATAGTACAGGTGGGCAGCACTTTGAAGCTTTGTGTAAGTTTCTAGAGGCAGGTTTTTAGACTGTCAAATTTCCCATTAATTCGAGAAGAATTGGGTGAGGGAGAAAAGAAAAAAACAATCATGACATTATCAGTTTAGTCACAGAGGGCAAAAGTTCTTGTTCTTTAACATTACCTTGCGCAGTAACTTTGAGCAATTACCCTCTGATCTGTACATCTTTAGTTTCATACAGCAATAATTAAAAGAATACATCAGCCCACACCAACAAAAAAGCACCAACATTAAAATCCAGTGAAAGAGTGAGAACAAAGGTCAGTGCCATACTCATTTCTAGGTATTCATCAAAGAGTCCATAAGCATTCATAGGTTGCAGATTGTAGTCCTTTTCCCACTGTGGGAAGCTTGTTTTTCTCTGTGTGCCATACTCTTGTCGTAGTTTTCTCCTGGTCCACCAGTTTTGAATTAGCCTACATTTTCAAATAAATTAAAGAAACAAGGTAAATAATATTAGTGGCTATTTATCACAAAATTGGAAAAGGCTAAGCGTGCGCAAAATATCTTGCAAAATTAATTTCCAAATGCACAGGAAAAACAGAGCATTATTAATACGTGTGGTTGGTGACATGGCATAATAGGTACGAAAACAGTTAAGGCTGATGTGCTGTAATCCCGGCCTAGGAGCTGTTGAAGTGGTGAAGGGATTTTGACATCTTTTCATTATTTATTTACCTTCCGTTTCTCTACACAGAATAGAAAATTGCTTCAGGGCCTTTTTATAGGGCAGAATGCAAGGCTGTGTGGAGATAGTTGAGCTATAATTGAGAAATCAGTAAGTAGAGTGCTAATGCTGCTTGATCCCTTCCTGTGTGTGAGCCAACATCTCTACACAGCTGTACAGCGTGAAGAATAATAGTTCTCAGGCAATCCTGGAAGGGAAAAAGCAACCTTGAATAGTGTCTGCAGCCAAACATTCAGGGGAACAAAAGGCAGAAAGAAGTGTGTGTACTGCTGACAACACCTGGTTGGCAATAGAGGTTTATGGATGACATGAGAGCTATCTCCATCTCAAGAAATGGGGGAGCTGTACTGGACTTCAGGGGAAGTTACGGTTTCTGAAGAAACACATGTGTAGGGCACCATGGGAGGCACTAAGCCAGAAGAGAAATGAGTGCTCACATTCGAAATATACATCTTTGCCTTTCCAGGCTAGGGATTTGCACTGGTTTGGCCAACAAAGAACATGAATCACAGTTAATATGGAGAAGAAAAAAAAAAAAAAGAAAAAAGAGATTTTCTCTAAAGTTGCGGTTGGCCCCTTCATCTCAGCAAGACAGAGGGTGATGGCTCACCCAAATTATTCAATCCTTTCCCTGGCACTGCTTTGCGTCTTGCCTTCACAGTGGTCTGGTCTGAATAGCAGGCAAATGAACATTGGATTTGGATAAGAGTTTGGCCAACTGCTTGTTTTCTTAAAGCTTAGAGATTATTCTTCTTTCAAGCCATTTATCATAGAGATTACAGCTTTTCCTGTCGTCCTTAAAGAAGTGTAGGTGTAATTGAGTGCAGGACATTAAAATCTAGAGTTTAGAAGTGCAAGAAAAAATGTAGAAGTAGAAGCATGGATTTCAAGCCAAAATTAGTCAGTACTAGAAATTATTAAAATATTTGGTTTTAGCAGCTCACAGCCAGTTACTAAGGTGTAAGAAGCCTAAAAAGACCTTTCCTGTGAACGACCATGGTTCTGATTGATAAACTGTGGGACACAGTCCACAGCACCCTTTGGGACTTAGTCTCTTGTCCTGCCCCTGACAAAGTGGGAGGGCTGAGACTTGAATTCCTGCAAAGGCAGCAAATTGAGGGGTGAGGTGCATGTGAGACTAATACATGCAGATACAGATACTCGTTAATTTCCTCCTTTGTGAGGGGGGAAACCTGTAACCAGTGTTACAAAATACCCAAGACTCCTAGTAAAATTCAAAGAAATGTCATTTTCTGATTTATGGGGGAGCAAAATGTGAGTAACACAACGTAATGTGGTTTTAATATGGGTATATGTTCTTCTTCCAAGAAAACATCAACTTGGAATTGCAGTTTTCCACCTCCAAATGAAGCAGTAATTTATACTTGGTTTCTTAAGTTATTGCAAATGTATCTGTACAGGGAGGAGAACTGATGCATGCTATCGGAGGCTTTGACGTGGTGTTTGTATGCAGCAGAACCACTCCCACATGCCAGAATTCGTGTTAAAAAAGTAAACACTAAACAACTGTTCCTCTAGCACAAAACTTAGGTCCTCTCTTTGGTATCTCTGCAACCTAGTTTTTAACTTTCAGATAGATATTTCAGAGAAGCCAATGCCACATGTACAGCATTGCCACATGACAGCAGCTACTGGGGTTCTTGTCACTGAGAAGTGCCTTTCCCCCGCACAGGACCAAAGAGATGCAGGGAGCACATGCCTGTATCAGAGCTGGGCTGCCACCCTGAAATGGTTTAAGAAAACCTCTTCAAAGCAGGCTACTGGTGCTTCTCTCCTAGGGCTGTCTTACGGGGAACTATTCTCTGCTATAAGCTTTTGAGCTCTGGCACTGTGTAGTGCTGGCTCTGCCTGGGTCCCAGCAGCAAATAACCAGCACATGGGTGGAGGCACAGTGATGTTCTACAACAGACTATACGATTGCCTCCAAATTGTCTGGCTGTCCATATGGTATTGGCTCTGATCATGCTCTTAGCAGGAATGATCATTGTTTTTTTTTTTCCAAACAAAAAAGATATGCACTTGCCTGCAGCATTTCAGGGCTAGAAGATAGAATGAAAGGTCTGAAGAGTAAATATAAATTGAAGTTTCTCATTTTGTTGTGACTGTTTATATGTTGTGACTTTCATTGGAACTCTAAAGAGAAGTAGTTTATTCCTATTAAATCAATTGTTCTTAAACAATCTCCTCCTATCTCTTTCAGTCACCTTCTCTAATCCCTTTCTGTGCTCTTTATTAGGTTTCAAAATCCCTATTAATTGGTAGCAGAAAGCTCTAATGAGAACTGACAAAAGAGGCAAGGAGTAGAAAGAGAGGATCAATACTGTTGCTGCTGCTGTTCCCTCCTCCTCACCCCAATTAATTCCTCCAGCCCTAACAGCTGCAAAATCCTGGCAAGCATTGCTAGGCACAAACCTGGGAAGACAGAGAGATTACAAGCTTTGAGTATCTCAATTGCCAATTACTCTGCATTTAAACCGTTTACTCTGTTCTCATTACAGCCAGATGTGATCAGAACTGAGGCTGCCGGAAATTAGTTCTGCAACATGTTTCTGTAGTTCAGGGACCAAACTCTGCACCAGCTCTGCTGTGGATCCTGCCATGAAGCAGATGCCTCTGAACTTTGCAAGGGCAAATTTCTGATAATGTCAGCTCTCTGATATTTACACTTGCTAATTTCCGTTGATGACTTGTCACACTGTCTCTAGCATCAACTGTCTATATTAATCATATTAAACATGCTCACTAAATACTAATCAATAAGAAATAAACCAATAGGAAATGAATGTCAGCCCCTTTAGCTAGGGCACAGATACAGTACATTTTTCTATCTCTGAAAGTGTGTCTCTGCAGGTCTGCCAGCAGTGCATTTTTCCAGTTCATACCTGCCCTTTCAGGCATCTTTTATCACCCAGTAAGGAGAAATTCAATTTAGAACTTCCTGGCATAGCTAAAAAATAATACATACAATATTTCCTGTGTAAGGAATACAGCAGACCTACGGTTATTTTTAAGGAGTTTTAAAACACGGAATGCAATTTTATGAAATCAAGTACTTCCCATATATTATCTAGCTCCACCTCCCTGGAATGGGGGCTGTATCTTGCTTTTATGTAAGTGGTCATAAGAAAAGCATAAACTTAGTAGTCTTCTGTGACCTACAAAAGCATAGGCATTATATTTACTTACGGGTAGCCCAGTTCCATGAAATTATTCCAGGTCTGCTTTAACACCATTATAATACCCATCTGCATACAAAGATCAATAAGGCATCCACTAGGGTGGCACTACAGAAAAAATGAAACAAAAGGTTAAACAGAAACAGTTTCAAAGCAATCCTTTGGGACTAGAAATGGATATTAGCTGATTTACTTAAAGGAAATTAAATGCCATTCTCCTCCTATTTTCTATTAATATAAACTCATGGGAACATATGAGACTATATCATACCATCAGCCTTTTAAGACTATAATCTAATTCTCTGCAGAAGTCAGAATCAGATGAAACCAGTGCAGATTTCACATTAGTGCCTCTAATATAAGATGAAATAATGAGTGGGACAGAGGCAGAGGATATCAAGTTTCTCTAATGATTTCAATAGTACTAGGGGAGGTTGGCTGCATCAAGTCAAAGAATGAAGAGAAAACTCCTCCTGTCAGCACAGGCAAACAGTTTCTCTCTAGAGGATAGACCTAATAGTGTTTATTGAATACTATTTAATGTAAATGACTGAGCAGCCCATGCAAAGCCATTCTCTCTTGAACAACAGTTAAGCACTCCTGCTGTGTGCTTGCTTGCTTTAGCAGGGGCTCCAGACCTTGAAGAAGTGGTGCTGCTTTCAGGGAGATGCTCAGATAGCACTAAGTTATGTTATCCCACAATATAACCTGAGAGAGACAGGTGCAGTATTAATGAAGTAGCAGTGATGCTTGTAGAAACATCACTAACAAATAAATTGTGTAGAAATCTCCACAGAGACTGGACTAGACTGCATCACATCATTAAGTGTTTTAGACTTGGCTTCATTCAACAGGTGAAGAGAGGGCTATTGGAGGTATATCTGGGCATTATATTCTAAATTATGTTTTTAATAAGACCTAGCACATATATGGCCAATAAAGTTAAGATTTTTTAAATTAAACATTTATTTTATTATTAGACTTCTTTTTTTCCTCTGAGAAAAGCAAAACAGTAGCTTCCACCAGCAGCTGACCCAACCTGTATCACCTCGCTGTTGCACTTCCCTCCCAAAACCAGTTCTTTCTTCCTCCTATCTGTGCTCCTGCAGAGAGATGAGTTTCTTTCCCTGTTCTCTGATCCCTCTGTGAGAAGATTCAGTCCAGTAATCCATCAGAAAACTAATTCAGCCAGAAAAAAGAGTTTCCTGCTGATACAGGGAACTGAATATGCTCCTCACATGGTTGGATAAGCCAGAGCAAGTGCACAGGAAATGCAAAGAGCAAACTTCTGGGGCAAGGCTCAAAGGAAGAGCAGAACTATTGCCTTTTGGCAGCAGCAAACTGTTAGGTCAGCTCAGCCCCTCTAAGACTTGGAGCGATATTGAGTGAATTTATGTCTGCCCATTTATCAAGCATTCTTTTTTTTTTTTTTTTAGTTTACAGAATTCACTACTTCAGAGTTAGGCTGGCTTTTTCAAATCATTCATTTTCTGCTAGCATTTGGATGACCTCTATTAACCAAAATATTTTATCTGGAAGTGTTTGTAAATTCATGTTGGCAACATAAGACCTGTATTTCTCACTTGCCTTTTGTCATGTACTTGAAAATTTGTTTCAGTTGTTTAGTTGTGAAGCAGTAAAGAAACCATAGGTTTGGATGTGTGAACTGTGACGCTGAAAACTACATGTCTGGTCCAGAAACTGCTGCTGTTCACCTCCAGTAACTGTTGATTGGGTTTTGAATTCTGAATGTATTTGCCAAAAAAATGTGGCTGGTTCTTGAGTGACTTGCAATGCCAACCTCTCATTACTCTCCAGCTACATTTGGTTTTATAGACGTGGAAGATTATCCCAGTAGCTCTTGTGGGAAGTTCAGTTGTTTTGATCAAGTTTCAAGTACATTTTATGTGTGTGGATGTCCTGGCTTCAGCTGTAACAGGTATATTTCTCCTTCTTAATAGCTAGTACTAAGTTATTAGTTTATTATTTTAGCTCCGTGGTCAGCAAGGCTAGAAAAGCTGAGAAGAAAGGGTTTTGTTAGAAGCAACATATTGTTAGTTTTGTACCTAACTTTGATTTATTTCAAGGATGAAATATTTCCACTGTAAAAGTATGACTAATGTTTAAACCATTTGATACCATTATCCAAATGTCATGCACACACTAAAACTGCTAATATCGAAAAGGGTGTGTATAACAATATGTAGATGTTTTTGTAGCAGATGGTATCGTCAGCAGTGTGGAGTTAGACAGCAAGTGAAAACTCAGTAACAGACTCAGAAATACCTAGACAGTTATGTGTCTTCCTCTACTTGCATTTATTGCTTCTGTGGGCAGCAGATAAATCAGTGGGTAGTTAGCAAACACTCACCTCTTCCAGTCTCCACCGGTTTATCAGCCTTAAGTAGGCACCAGGGTGTCCTGTAAATCTTTAACAGAGGAATATCCATCAACTATATTTGTAAGCAGTGTGTTCACAGCAGTAGAAGAAAGGTCACACTGTAGTTTTAGTCTAATGTTACCTTAAAGTGATTGATAAAATTGTAAGAGATCTTATGCGGTAAAACATTTTGGGGATTTCCTGGAATAATTTCCATGAAGGGCTAAGTATATTTTTGCTTCCAGTTTTATTTCAATACCAAATACTCTGCTCTTGGATATTCAGCTTATGCAGAAAAGAGAGAAAATCTGAATAGAACTGTTCATATCAGTTTGGAAAATGGCTTTCCACTGCCAGTCCATTTTCTTATACCTTAATCTGGGCTGTGATATCCCACCTTTCTGTGAAATCAATGAAAATATTAGTTTTCATTAGGAAAAAATATTTTTCTTATTTTTCTCCTGTTTTTTCTCCCTAGATGGTTTCCACATACAAATAAACTACACTGATGAATTCTTCTAGTCAAGCCTTCTCTACTCAAAGGCTCTTCACTTGATTTTAGGGGACCTGCAGAGGATTCCAAATAAATATATATTTCAATTTCTGTCAGAAAAAAATCAACTGATAGCTCATAATTCAATCTTAACAGTCCAAACAATGTAATAGAAGCAGAAAAATATTCAGGCAGTTGGACTCGATGATATTGTTGGTCCCTTTCAATTGAACTATTCTGTTCTTTCCTGAAACAAAAAGACACAGTGTTATTTACTTACCTGTACAAATTACACACGTAAAGACAGAGCGAAGTGACCTGCGTATATTGTATTATGAGATGCATTAGTTCCCAGTAGTGAAATTGTTAAAAGTACTGAGCCAATGTGGAAATGAAAACTGTGTCTGTTTCTGGGCTTTTGAAAAGAAAGTAAAACTACAGTATCTCCTGCTTTTCTAGTACGGAATTTGCATTTTGAGACATGTGATAATATTGCCCCATTTTGTTTCATTACAGACAATTTTATTTCTTTTCCCTACTTCATTTTGTACATATGAGGGTGCAGACATCAATCCTACCTTCCAAGAAAGAATGCTATATAAAAGGTAGAGCTGTTCAGATTGACAAACTGAAAAAGAAACATTTTCAGAGTGAAGCTGTTCTCCCACTCGGATTCAGTACGAGGCTGCTCTGTGAAGAAAGAGAGCAGAGTTTCAGACGTTTAATCAGACTAACAATTTCCCTTGGCACAAAGGCTGCACACACCTATCAGACCTGGCAATGCATTTGTAAATTAGCCTGCTGATTTCAAAATATGACAGAAGAAATTATATCCAAAAGCAACACACCGCAAGTGAGCTTGTGAAGACTTAGAAATCTCTTTTGATATCTGGGTATGTATATTCCCAGGAGAGACTGTAAGAAAGTGGTTGAAATAACGTGTATATTAAACATCCTCCTAGATTTCTGTGTGCTTTACACGCTCAGGCTCTCCTTGCTCGCTTTTCTGTATCCTATCATGATAACATTGCCAGAAAGTACTCCACTACAACTACGTAAGTGCCTTTTTGTTAGAGATGACACACTGAACTGGAGCAAATCCTTCTTTTAATTCCATTAAATGGATTTGCCACCATGCTGGCACCTAAGGACTCTACACAGGTGTCAGTGGAGTGCCACTGCATGACTCCCTTTCCTTGTCCCCAGGAACTCACTGCAGAAGACTGGGAAAAAATATTTTGCAACTGATGGGTTAAGGCCAATGTGAAAGAGGAAGGCATATTCTTCCCTCCAGGTAAGCCCTTAATCTTCATCTAAAAAGATATTGTGACAGAAATTAACAAAACAACTTCTGTGCCAACACACCAGTACCGTGTCCTGGAACTACTTTACAGCTGGCAGGAGCTTGTTAATATACAACCATTGCTGTGAATACAAGCAATCAGAGAAGCGGAGGTGCTAATGGCAATTCTAAATACCGTAGTGGTAGTAGTCATATGCTCCTCCCAAAGGAGCCTCCAGGGAAGTACAGAAACAAACTAGATTTTCTTTAATTAGAGCTGCCCTACCCAGAGGAAATTTCAAATACATGCATCAACAAAACCATGAAACAGACTTTAAATTAACAACTGTGTTAATGATTTACAAGTGTCTGTCAAGAAACCCAAGTTCGTGTGTATGCCAGTGCATACATATTTAGTTAAACAGAAAGAAATAAAGCATCTGGGATTTTTGATGCCAGTTTGTGGGAAGGACAAGTTTGACTTTTAACAAGGCTGCTGCAGCTGAAGCTGTGCTCATACGCCCATCAGAGACAATGGCAATACTCTAGGGGAGTGTGGGCATGAGCTCTGAAAAAGGTCATGTAAAGACTGAAGAAGGACATCCTGAGTGTAGCTTTGCTGCCAGTACCACTCTGAGCTTATTACACTGATAAAGATCAAGCAAACTAAATCAGCTACTTAGGCCGCCAGAGTAAATACCACAAAACAGTCTGAACATGGTCAGAACAGCTTGACCCCCCAAGTTTTTGTACAAGTGCTTTCTGCAGAGGCTAAAAGAAGCAGGCTTATTTCATTTTAAGTGGCAGAAAGTAACCAAGCTTCAAAGTCTCTAGAACATATCTTACTGTTCCCAGGGTGTCACAGGGAGTAAAGGTACAGCCTGTACATATCACATACTTGAAAGTCTTATTTCTCAACTGTAACTAGCAGGTATCTTTCCCATGGATATAGGATGGCAAAAATATTTTACATCTACAGCATACATATGGGGACTCTCAGTTTAATTAGAAAAAACAGAATAAAATGCTATCTTACATAGATGTGCTTTGAACACATCACCTGTGACTTCCCAGATGTAGAAAAGCCCTGACATTATCTAAAATCAGCTGTTTGTTTCCTCTGAGGGGACACCCAAATCTGTCCATCTGTCCAAAATACCTTACTGAACATTATCAATGTACACAGGTATCCAGAAGCTCAAAATAATATCCCCAAACCACTTCTACTCAACCACTGGAGCTATAACATGGTTTGCTTAATAGGCCTTCAACAAGAGTCTCATTTCAGGCTTCCTGACACTAAGGAGCACTTGCCAATTGCCTCCAACTACTGCAGCATGATCAGGATCTTCACAGACTGCCTGAACTATGGATACTTGAGTTATAGTTTATTGCTGCCACAGTGACAATACATGATGTCCTTAAAAAACATATTGTCTTCAGCATAAAGATCACCTTTTGTGGGAACTGAAAATATTACTGAAACGTAAACCATCATTTGAGTTTAGATGTTGGTAGAGTTGATGAGTCAGTTATTTTCCCTCCAAATTACTGCCCCTCTTAAATGTGTGTGTTTGGTAGTCAATAAGCACCTTAGTTTCAAGCTATAATTTTGGCTTCCAGATGTGATTCCCTCATTTCCAGGTCTTCACAAAGCCTGTGGGTTGTGGGTGCTCAGTCTCTCTGAAAACTCATGCTTTTTTTCCACAAAGGTAGCAATTTGTTTAAGTTCTCACAAGATAAGTGGTTGGTACAAGAACAGGCATGGCAGGTCAGTAATTGTTGTCACTGCTGATTGAATGGCACCATAGCTGTTTATATGCTCCTGTATTATAAACTTAAGAAAAACATCAATTCCAATAGATTGAAAGCTAATCAGGATTTTTCATATTTGTACTAGTTTGAATGCTATCACAGTATATGGGCCAAAAAATACCGTATCTCTCAATTTTGTATTTAACATTGCTTACCTAAATTTGTCAGGAAAAGAGCAACCTTTTCATACAGCTGTAACAGAGAAGAAAGAGCTTCTTAGATACATGACCAGCTAAAAAATATAGAACTGTTTTCAAGTAGAGTAACTTCTCCTACATGTTAAATCAGACACCCAGATGGTCTCTGTGATGCTTTGACAATGATGATAATAAAACTGTGTAGTAATAATACAGTAATGATATAATCAAACAAGGAACAGTAATATTTTTAAAGCTTATACTCAGCTCTTTTCATCCACAACATATGGAGAAAAAGATCACTGTTACTGTCCTTACTTTACATACACAGCGAAAAAGGGGAAGATAACTTTTACCAAAACACAAAGCACAACAATAGCACAACTTGGATTTTTGATTTAGTTACTTATGGAAAACAGTTATCTCACATAAAAAAATTAAAGATCACCCTAGTAAGAATATGCACTGGTATGTTGGGTATTTCAGGCTTTCTGGATTTGTTGGGATTTTTTTTGGTGCTGAAAGGAAAAACACTGGGAAGACAGGGTTGATTCAGAGGAAGTCTTTAGTAATCTTTACCACCAGATACATATCTTACACTGAATCAGTGACACTGTTCTAGGTCCCAAAGTGGTACTTTCTGTGCTTAGTAGATACCCGGCTCTCAAACTCACTGGGAGACTGGTAACTTCATAAAGCATACGAAAACTAACTTGGAAGGCTTTCACATTTAGTGTTTGCAGAGGGTTTTTGAACCTGTAAAGTACATTACCACGAACATCAGTATTAGTGTAAATTAATACTTTTTCCATTTGCTTTAAATGAGTCTGGAGCCCGTTCGCACAAAATATTAGATGTCCTTAACTCTCACTGATGCCTGCAGGGATGCAAAGCTTCGCATTCTTCAGGCTCAAGAACTTACTGATTCCTAAAATGCGTATCAGCAATTTCTTTTCATTTGCAGTTATCCTTATAAATTCTCAATTAAATTGAGTTAAGCACAATTTACAGATCAAACTGCCTGCTTAAGAGCTAAAGGCACCCTGAATTATCTCATCCATATTAACAAACACTTCTTATTTAGGATAGCTTTTTTCTGCCTTTGGAGTCAACAGTTTTGTTTCAAGTAATGAAAAAGGTGATTTCTTTTAGGTTTAAAAGGATCTATTAAGGACACCTGTAAAAGTGCTAAATTTCTGGGTGTTTTATATCCTGGTCTCAGCAGGGAGTGTGCTATTTTACAATTTTATTTATTTCATGCTTTGAAGGTCATTATGTTTTGTCAGTGTATGTGCCTAGCTCTCAGTGCATCCATTCTAGAAGTTATTTGTGGTCTAGAGCTTCCCCCTGATGCTTAAAGAGATTGTCAATCCCTATCAGAATCACTAGTGGTTTTCCAGGCTTCCTAGCAGTGAATTCCCTACTGTTATATACATCTGGGTCTATTCTGGTTTTATTACTGCATCCTTGCCTGCTTTCCTGCTACTTTTTTTGAGTCACTGTAGAGAATTCAAGCACCTGAATTGCTCTGGGGGAATTTATAAAATAAATAAATAAATAAATAAAAACCCCACTCCTGTCCTTCAGCATTAACTGCATTAATCCATGATGGTAAGTGAGGGATTATGTACTTAAATCCTTTTCAAAAGCTCCTACAGTTTCATATTTTGGGGATCTTTTGTTTCCATGAGCTATATCCAGATCTAAGGCTGTGGTATTCATTGCATGGTAATGAGTGTAAGGCTTAAGAAATCCATCTTTGCAGTGCTCTACTTATTTGATGCATTTTAGGAAAGAAAACAAAGTTTCTCAAAAGGCACCTTCAAGCCTTCTTCCATTATCTTGAAAATTTCTCTAAGCTGTAAAATGCTTTGAGAACCAAATAATTTTGTTTCTGCCATAATTCTTTGTTGCTGCTTCACTGCATATACAAATGACTGATTCTGAGAGCTTGGAAATGGATGTACTGAAAGATATATATAGTTTTCTTTTTATTTCTTCTATGCTTATTGTGTGCTTTAGGTGGATTAAAAAAAAAAATTTAAAAGCTCCAGATAGCAAACAATAAATCAAAATAACATAAAAGAAGAGACCCCTCAGTACAAATTCAGACAGAATAACAGCTTCCACCTCTTCTTTTCTTTCTCAGCCTATATCCCACCTTAGGGAAAATACAGAAAAGTAAACAGTTCTTGACAGAGTGTCCTAGTCACCAATCCAGTCTTGCCTATGTGAAAGGGAGCAAAGCCTCTTGGAATTTCCTTCTATATAAATGAGGGGCTGTTAAAATGAATTTTCAGATGATGGATGTCGCGGATGTACTGCTGAACCCAGGACAATGGAAATGCACGAGTATTGCACAGGAAAGAAAGAGGTCTCCAAGCCAGCACTTGGAAATATGCAGGCCTGAAATAACACCTCTTATGTCTGCTAGGATGTAAGTTAGAGTACCTCCTGAAGCAAAAAATAACAAGCTTTCTGAAGAAAGTTCTTGCTACTACTGGGTGAGTAGAGGTACTCCACCCTGGCTCCCGTACCTGCATATTTGTAGGCTGATCCCTTTTCTCCCTTGAAATACATTCTTAGAACATCCGTTGACAAAACCCTGATAGTAAAAAGCCATAAACCTCTTGCTAAGAGCAACTAATTAAAACCACACTGCTATCACAGCAATATACAGCAGTACCTGCATCTCGATGGAAGGACAGAACTCATTGTCCTATTGTGACTTCTACCACATGGAAATTTCAGTTTTTAATTTGTCCCAAGTCTAGTTCCGAATGAGTTCACAGCAACAACCTGACCTCAGAAAGCCCCCCCTCCCAGTGACCCCAGATCATGTCTCAGGTGCACTCTGACAAAGTCCATTGCTAGCTCATGAGCAACTCATGCCTGCTAAGCATCGTGAAGTTCTTCAGCCCGAGGCAGTCCTCCTGCATATGGACATTGTGTCTCTATATGCTATCCTCACTGCTAAAGTACTGTGAAAACCGAGCTTGAATTGCTGAAATTAGTATAAATTAGAATTAAGCTTGGCCACTGTATTTAAAAAATAACATCAAAACACTAATTACAAAGAATAATATTAACAAAATGGACTGAAACCTGCGAACATATGAAAAGAAAAAAAAGAAGCAGAGGATAAAAGAGAAATAGGGACATGTCTCCCTAGAATATCTTTTAAAATATTCAAACACAATGTTTTGGATTTGGAACTGTAGTTTATATAAATAGTGAATGATATTCATAAACAGTATTGCCATGGCTTAGCAAGACATTCCATTTCTGATGAAAAAGGAACCAAAAGCATTTGGTGGTCTGTAGACTGATGTATCTACTAGTCTGATGGCTCAGATATATCTTTGGATATGTTACTCACCACATTTAGTAGCATGATGATGCAAAAGTTGATGCACACTGCAGTCCCTGTAGTTGCAACCTGAGAGTTATTCCTGATTAAAGCCCACTTAAAGGCAGCAAAAGTGCTGACAGTCACAACGCGGTAAATAACAATGCCAAAAACAGCAGCAATCACCACACAGATCTAAAGGAAGAAAAAAAATCAGAGAGAAACCATTTTAGCATGGGTGACTCATCTCATAGAAACTCAGACACAGTACCCATTAGCCACCTTATTAGATAAGGAAAGTTTCTTCAGCAGAAGACATGATTATTTGCAAACAATAGGTGTATTCCAAGGTTATTCACAGACAAGGGGATCAAAACTGAAGTATATCTAAGATACTTAAATGGGCAAAATGATTTTGAAAACACTGAATGCTAATCATCAAGCTGCTTTCATATTTTATTAGTCACAAAATTGATTGACGTAATCCCAGTGAAGAAGAAAAATACAAGTGTGTGAATGTGAAGGATTGTCTCTGAATTCTCTGCATAGTGTTGAGGGGAAGAAGGACCACTTTCCTTTATTAACAGGGAACCACTAATACGGTTCAAGCTGTATCAGTAACTGCATTGTGAGCGTTAATGCTGTGAAACTCAGAACAGCTCTAACTGGAAGATTTTGTAAGCATCTATCTCCTATGTTTAAAGCTATAATTTTTAAGGAATATTTTTCCTAAATGAGGGGAATTTCTGAGTTTTTCTAAATCATTGGAAGCCTGCATTATGCCAGCAAAACCCACATCTTCAGTGAAAATAATCCTTGACCTGTTTCAAAAACTGTTATGAGGATAATTTGTCGTGCATGCAACTCATAGCAAGGTTACTTTCTGGCACTTTGAGCAGGATCTATCACTAGGCTGAGAAGATTAATGACTGTGTTTGCAAAGGATAGGGAGTGAAAACTGTTCCCCTTCAAGAAAAAAAAAATAGGGAAAATATACAAGATGTTGCAGGTATAGAATCATTTCTGAGCAGAGACTACAGTCCTGAGCAGACCTAAAAGTCTTCAAAGACTGAGTCAGACAGTATGTTGGCTCCTCATGCCCAGTGTTTTTCTGTGTGTCTGTCCATCCTACAGACATACCAGAGCACAATTCATCCCAATAATGCTCTTGCCTTTCTTGACTGAGACTGCATTGGACAATTTTGAAGCCATCAGGTTCCTACAAGCCCTCTGACCTGTTCCCCTCTGTCTCATTCAAACAGAGAGTTGCTGAACTAGCTCATTTACCTGGCTCTTCACAACTCCTGAAATTATACATATATAATTTTCTAGCCTCCTGCGAAAGCCCTAGTAAATTCCATGAGGGTCTGAGTTGATGCCAATTGTGTTTTCAAGACCAGTCCTACCCCTGCTGTTGTCATGTGAATAACAGTTTCAGTGAAGTTAGAAGATGGGGGCATTTCAGCAGAATGCAGGCAGCTTTATTCAGGAGAAGTGCTAGTTTCGCACTTTGGAAGCAGGAGAGATGCCTCGTTTTAGACAAGGAACATCGAGTTTTCCATTTCAATTGCATTAGGAATATGAACCCTCCCCAATACACTGAAACACTGGGACGTATTAACATCATTAAGCACTGTAAGCATCTTAGCTGGGTTTTCTGTAGAGTTTACAAAGAACAGCTGCCTATTCTATGGCATCATTCCTCATTACTCTGCGCAGTCTACACAGGGAAGGCAAGGAAATCGATGAGCTGGTTCAGTCAGTTGAAGTTCGTGCCTAAATGTGATAGCATTATTATTCCAGCAAGTGTATTGCTACATACAGTGATATGTGTATAACCCTTGAAGGAAGGGCTTAACTATCTGTGAGACTCAGTGAAAGGTAAGCTTGTGTAGAACTTTAAATCTCAGGCAATTTGCTTTGTACAGATTTTCAGCCTGTAGTAAACATGCTAGAGCTTACTTTACTTTCAAGCAGTCATACCCAGTACCTTTATGCTCTCTCACCAGAGATAATGCTGTTTTGCATTTTTTCAACTGGTAAATAAATAAAAGTTCTCAAACCATAAAAAATATTCCAGATGCAGAAACAATGAGTCTGCTGCATTTATCTGCAAATGCTTGATAAGGCTCTGGCTTCCCGGATATGGGGTTCATTCGTTCTTTCTTGGAGTATTTGGCTTCAAACTGTGGACGTATTTCCTCCTAAGGAATAGACAGACAATGTTCACATACAGCAGAGCTAGGAAAGAGTCTGTAGGAAACTTCAGATTGCTTATCAGATAACCAATATCATTATTGGGAAGTACATCTTTGAATTCAGCAACTGGCGCAGATACAATAAAAGCTGAGCTGGGAACTCAGGTCTCCTTCATGAGAACTAGAATAAAGCACTGGATCCATAAAGCCATATTGTAAGTACTTAGTAAACTCCCCAATTAGCTAGTCATCTAAACAATATAACAAATTCTAATTATACGGCTGTAAACCAGATAATTTTAAGGCTGATACCACAGAATTTTCCAACCTGGTCTTAACATATTGATACTGGAATTCTACAACAAAGCAGAAAAAAACCCAAACCCCCAAACCCAAAAACCCAACGCAAAACCAAATTCCTTTATCCAAAGCTAGTTGCTGTTTGCTAGGTAACTGATTACCTTCCTATTATCAGCAAAAGTTTCTCAGCATTTGAAGAAGGAGCTATGACATCTAATACTGCTCAATTCTTCCCAACTTGGACAACATTATTTGAAGTCCTGTTTTGCCATAAAAACTCTCTTCTGAAATGAAACCTGTGGATCTCTTAGGGACACTTTGTTACATCTGTTTATAGCCTTGTCAGAAGACAAGGTTCACCCCTAGTTCAGGTAAGACCTTACAATTTTCAGCTGCAGTAGGGTTACCCCACTGCCCTGCCATCCAGGAGGTTCATCAACAATCACGTGTCCTCTGCCATCTCACCCAAGTCTGACATTGAGGATGCTGTTAGAGTTGAGAGAAGGTACCAGAGAGAAAGTGGAGAGGGACTCGCACAGCTGCTGGAGGTCTATCTACATTAAGCCAAGTTTTACAATGCTCTGATGCATAGTGGAGAACTGGCCCATGGTACAGCTGGCTACAAGGGAGCACAAAGGCAGCTATGGTCTGTCTGAAGCTTTTCCACCAGGCCTCTGCTGCACATTTCTTTGTAAGAGCCAAGAATCAAGCTTAGCAATTTAGTCACTTCCATCCCTCAGCCTGCATTTAATTGCTTGAAAGTTGTACATGCCCAGACCTTAAATGACTGCATTGAAATTGGTGAATGTTAACTGCTCATACAAGTCTCCAGAATGTGAATAAAAATAAGATATCCTAAAATCTTACATCCTTTTTACAAAATTCTCCTGGGGTATGGGGAGAAAGTCATGCCTCATTCTCATTCTCTCAAGTTTTGAAGGTACATTTTTTCAATACAGTTAACTTCCAAATTTGAGCAGCAACCTGGTAATATGGTGTTACAAAAAGTTAAGAGGCATGCATGCTCAGCTGCAATGCCAGTTAAGTAATTATGGGTTTGAGGGAACCATGCCTACATTAGCTATTTACAGAGACTAAGCATGTTTCTGAGGGGGCTCTTATTCTACCTTGCTCAAGCTGTTCCTGCCATATCAGGGCTGAAAGCTGCCAAGCAGACCATAATCTAGCAAGAGAAACAATGCAAGTACTATTCCTGTGTGCCCAAGGACATGCAAAAGGACAGTGTGATAGCATTGAAGCAGGGTGCTTGAGGATGGTACCCCAGCTGGGGTTAAACCACTACAGGACTCTGCCAGCTGGCTTACCGAGTCATATACAAGAAACCCTTTCTTCTCTGCAGCTCTCTCTAAGCCAAGTTTCTATTATCTTTCATAATCTGCACTATGGGGAAGTCCTTATCATACCCACCCATTCAGGAATCTAGGTATCTATCCCCTACAATCTCCAGTCAATTCAGATAATGCAATTGCTATTTTTACAGACACTTCATACAAAACTGACACTTTGGCATGGGCCTGTTTTAATGACACCCAGCAATGCTGAGCACAGTTTGGAGCAGGAAGTGTACAGTATTGTATCTGGCTGAGGGTAATTATAAAGTGACACTGAAGAAAAATATAAAAAGTATGCTGTAAATAGGAACAGAGCCATATTTCAGATGGCAGTGCCAGGAAGTCTGCACAGTTCATTTCTTGTCGCACACTCAGCCAAGACCAAGTTACTCTCCATGTCTCCCATCTTGCACCTGATTTACTAGAAAAGGAAATACAAACATGAAGAGATGAAAACCCCAGAAACATTTAGCCTATGTCTCCAGGCTGGGGGATGTGGGCACTGCAGGGACTGCTGCACACCCTCCTTAGGTGAAAATCTAAAGTGGTGAGGAATTCACAAGGTTGCATGTCTGAAGATATTTAATTTTCCTTCCCTTGGTCTTCATTGCTTCATTCCTTTGTTTCTTCATTTAGAACAGAAAAATGATGATGAAGTGATAGGAAGCCTTACAAATGTGGTTTGTTTTTTTTTTTTTTAATCTGTTGTAGGCAGGAATTAATAAATTTCTCTCTAGCAAAACTTTATTTTTCAATTTGACAATGAAAATTAAAGCAAGCAAAAACTAGACATGGCGGATAATGCTAATACAAATAATAATCTTCATTACCAAAATCTTGTGACTTAAAATGGTAATTAGAACTCTTTAATTGATTTCTTTGAAATAAATACTAAAAGAACTAGTCTGATTTTGTCCAGTGACAACTGAATGGGATGTAGAGAGAAAATTTAATTAGTAGTGATTTTATGAGAAAGCAGTACTTTTAGGAGTGAATTTTCACCCTACAGAGATAGGATTCTCACTGCCATGTACAACTTCATGATCAGACTCCACAGGATATGTCTTTTTCAATCTACATAAAACTGACTGTTCTCCTTCCTTCCTGCTTCTCAAACACGGATCATTCCAACTCTTTATTCACAGGAGAAACTGTACTGATTTCTGGAATATCAAATATGGATTAATGTGCAATGCCTTAGAGCAGATATTTCCACACTAGAAGAAGTACTCTAAATTTATCCTTGAAAAGATATCCTTTTCTTTCTGGAGGTTACTGAGTTCTTCAATAAGTGAATTCTTGCAGGTTTCCTATCCTGCCTAGTCCAAGGATATATTGTCCTCTATATCCCAGACGTACAAAAAAAGGATTTGTAAAAGATTGAAAATCTGAATCTTTATCACCGGGACAATGATATCACCCCAAGAAGTAAGCCTACTTGCAAAGCCTGTGGTTTGCAGGTCATACTGCTTGCCACTGAAAGCAATAGCAAAGTGAAGAGATGAATTTTGAACCACAAAACAGGGAAATGGGAAACCACTTTTTCACCTGGGACACTTGCTTCTGAACTGTGACTGTCATAGGTGCAAAGTACTGCAAAGACCCCAGCTCCAACAGAAAAGGGCAGCATTTGATACTCAAGAAAAGGACACAGTGTTCCACACAGATGATCTTCAAGCAAGGACATACATGAGCCATGAAGTAGGCATGGGCACTGTCAACTGTAGCATCTTCAGGGAAGACACCTCTGAGAGGCATCAGCTCCCACTCTTGGGATCCCACTGAAAGCTAAACAAAGGAGGAACTGATACCTCAAATGCCAATGAGATGCTGATGCTCTGATGACTGATCACATAAATCTTTGAGAAACAGCCAGGTGAGTTCCTATTAGCATCTTTAATTTCTAATGTGACAGATAAAGGTAGCATCTGGCACACTGCTTCTGAAAAGAAAATATCCAAGGAGAAAAATTCTCATTTCCTAGTTTATGAAAATGTGAATGGTGAATTGAAATGTATATCCAAAAGAAAACACGCTTACATTTTAACCAAATCTTTTTGTACTAAAGATTAAAGAATACATTCTTTTACAAACCTCTTCTTCTTCCCAGTCTATCAAGTCCCAGTCATAAGCAATTACTGCTCGCCTTCTTTTCCAGAATTCCAGAAAAACAGTTGCTAGGGCAAATAGAAAATTAATATAAAATCAGTTTTCAGTCAAGAAAGTGTTAATAACGATCACAGAACTGTTGAATGAAACTGTTACATTATTTCCATTCCTTTGCATAAATAGGTTCCTCTGAACAGCAAATCATGCTGATGATCAAAACTGCTTTCAAAAAGCATTGCTTTCTAAGGATTACTTTACTTTCTTCAAGTATGATCTAGGCTTTAGAGATTTCATTTAGTGCTAAATAAGAATGTTTAATTTCTAAACAACCAAGGGAGGACTTTCAAAGAATAAAATTGTTCCTGTGAGTCATCATTACTAGATATAGCAGATTTCTGATGAAGCAAAAGGTTTCCTGGGGCTATTGTACACAAAGCAGTAACTTTCCTTCTTTGAAGACCATTTACAATTCACAGAAACCAGAACCCAGAGGAAGCACATTACACTGCACATGCAAATCTGGACAATATTAGCTGAGGAAATGGGAACTCTTACACCTGTCTAACCCAGACCATTTCTTTTACACTACATGAGGTGTGGCATTAACATCTGGCATTTTCAACATTCTGTGCTGCACAGCCCTTATTGACAGAATTAAAGACAGTGTAATATGCCTATACATGACTGTGTTTCTATTTTGTGATAGGAAGTACAATCAAGGAAGCACTCAGTCATAAAACAATATCTTCATGTTCTGGAGATTAATACCGAGTCTGTTTATGTTTATTTTTAATTATTATTATTTGCTTTCTTAAAAGAATGTAGCAGATGTCTAAAGCTAACAGAAATCAATGGAAAGACTTCCTCTCACACTGTGAGGTTTGTGTCTTTATTGATCACTGAAAAGCATCAGGCTGATAACCACAGCAAACATAAACTTTTCTGTTTATGAGCTAGCACAGTATCAGCTGTAACAGTGTCACAATACCCTGGCTGTATGTTCCACATTCAGTCCTAAAAACATCTCCTTAATGGACTATCTGCCCTACTGCCACATATTGATGATGACGTGGCATGATACTATGCACTGGTGCCAGTTTAGGGAAAGTGAACTTTTAGCCAGTAAGAATTACTATGTTGTAATGTGTGCCAATGTGGCTAAGATATGCTTAGAAAATGAGCACTGTGAGCAGATAAGATATCAAAAGCATGTCTAAGGAGGCAGCTATTTGGCTTGAAGGCATTTTCTTACATCACATTATCCTTTGTCTGAAAGCTGGAGTTATGTTACACTAGGTAACCAGCTGCTTTGATTTAACCTAATAAAGGCAATTCAATCTCCTCAGCCTAATGTTTCTCTGACTTTTTGTAATAACTGCAGTAATGATCAGTTTGGATCAGCAAAATTGGTAAGTGCTAATAAGGCTCTTCTGTGGCTGAACCACCACATTATTCATTCCTCAACTTGTCTTTTGGTGGAGCTGCTTCTTTCCTGTCAGCTCATACTGAATTATTTTGTATAGGCTAAACAAGCAGCCCTGTACTTTTCAGAGACCTTGGAGAAACAAGCCTGATTGATTACTACCACTCTGTTTCCATTCCAAAAACAGCTTGAAGAAGGACTGAAGTGGACGTATGAGCCCACAGTCATGAACATCTCAGGTACATCTGTGCTGAAACATACTTTTTTCTTCTCTTTTTTTTTTCTCCCACATGGAGTGACAAAACTATACTATACATATTATATTTTGTATATTTAGCACCTGCCAGAGTAAATAGGTGCAGCTCCTGAAGCTTGCTTACAAAGCTAGTTTTCAAATAATTAAGTAGCAAATAGGATGATCCACTCAGAGCTGTTTTAGCTTTTACTGTGCTGTGCCTTTTTTCTTCTATCCAGGTCAGTATGCACTCCTCCCTTGCTAGGTATTTAAAAATGTCCTATAAATAAACATCTTTGATTGATTCACTGTACTACTGAGGTCTTCTAAAAAGTACCGCATTTTGAAATGTCTCTGCCTCTTCTCTAGTCAAGTAATCACTAATACCCTACCATCACACTTTAGCGTTCTTTTCTGACTGACAGCTCAACACGACACAGTTGTACTTACCCTTCTCCCATTTTCCTATTGGTATGTTTAAATCAGATGTTGAGAGTTCTCAAAAAAAAAATATCTTGCTTTGAATTTTTAATTTCTCATTGGCCTTAACTCCCAGGTCTTTTTTTTGCCTTTTCTATACTGTACTTGCCCTGCTTCAGAGCTCAGCCTTGCCGCTCAGTCCTCAACATCCACTTGCACAAACAGCTGTCTTAACATAACTTCCTCAGGTACTTTTGAAACAAGCTGTGATCTTATCTAGTTATGCAAATGGTCTCTCACAGTAAATAGCTTAATCTTGACCTTCTCTCAGAAATCCTTTCTTTATTATATTTAATATAGCCATCCTGACTTACAGAATATATTCTTTATACCAAGAATATTGCTGAAGAGCCTCCTTAAATTCTGTCTTCTCAGAGATCAAATCAATATGAATGTTTTATGCTAGAGGCAAGGTTTGTAGGTAAGTAATATCTTCTATTAGACTAACTGATATAATTAGAAAAACATGTTTTATGTTGGCATTTTTTATAGCTTGAAAAAAAATAGTGTTAAATTATTCACGCCAGGCCTTTTTTTCTCATCCCAAGTTTGCCCTTCAGCAAGTGTTCTAAAGCTACTTTCTTTAGCAAAGGAAACATGTTCTAGGTAAACTAGAAGATATGTCAGAAAGGACTTTTCTTGTGTCCCTTAGTCTCCCAAAGATATGTAGAGACAAAGAAACTACCATCAGCCCACCTTGTATTTAGCAAAGCATTAGAAATTATGAATAGCTGAATTCTCCTATTGGACAGTTACATAACTTTGCTACTTAGCTTCAGGAAACATCTAGACAGTGACATCTTTGCACTCACTTTCCCCAGTACTGGAAAAGCAAAACTACAATTCCATCTGGCTTTACAGCAACATACTGGGAATCAACTGATTATCAAATTCACCTAGATCTGTTTCTGAGAATGAATTTTTTCCTGAATTTTAAATGTCAACGTTTACTTACAATGACCATCTGTCATTTTCTGTCTTTGGCAAGAATTCAATTCAAAAAATAAAAAGAGAGGAGTTTTTCCTAGAAATGGGACCTACCTTTTCATCAGGCTTGACATATCTCAAAGTATACATAAGGGGCTAAGTGTAGGTGTTTCCCTCTACCACAGAAACACACAAAACTACCAGTATACAAACTACCAGTGAGTATCACCAGTGTACCTAAGGGAGACTACCTTTTGCCTTTGCTATACCAGTTTAAAATGAAAGTTATCTTAAGTCCTATGTCTTTTGGGAATACATTAGTAAGTATAATATTTTTTCCTATTGTATCAATTACTTTAATTCTTATATAGAACTTTGCTTAAACCAGGCAGAAATACAATAAGTGAGGTGATGGGTCAATATATTTTTTGAAGAAAAGTGTTTCTCTATTCCAATGTCTCCTGGTGCACTTGATAATTCCAACCTTTCTTGATGGGACTGACCTATCCCACATCTAAGCACTATAAAAGATGAGTCCCTCTGCTTCAGAGTCCTACAGCCAGGCCTACTGCTGCTGCACAAATCAAACAGCTCATACTGATACTTGTTGTGGTAATGCCTCTCCCTAGCCTGGCCACAGCAGTTTGCTCATCATTTGAAGAAACATTTTATTTCTATTTAAAAAGGGAGCAACCCTCTTTCTTCGTCAATTAAAGATGTCTTTAGAGTAGAAAGAGGAAGCCTCCATATAGGTCACGTCTTCATGGAAAGCCCAACCTGGACATGCCTGGTTTTGAAAACATCAAGCAAACGGCTGAAATTTCTCCTTCAAGATGTGAGTTGACTAATGGATTTAAAGGCAGTGAAGGAGGAATTTTAGGTAATAAGACAGTGGCTAATTTCAGTCTAAAGAGGTAACAGAATTCTAGCTGCCTTTTTTTTGCTTTCATTCTCTATTTTTAAAAGCACTGCCATAATTTTTTATATGCTACTGTCTGTCAAACTGAAGCATCTAGAAGGCTGAAGATTTCACAGCCAATTTGGCATGCACTTGCCACTTGTTTCATGCTGACAGGAAAAAACATTCCCACAATTAAACTCCTATCATTGTTTCTTCTCTTCCCCTGCGATTTACTGAGATGATGGTAATGCCTGCAGCTGCCAATAGGCCTACTGCAGACTGAAAATCCATTTAGGACAGGAGGTAAGCCAACTTATATATATAGTACCAGAAAATCCCTGGGAAGTGTGGCTTTCCTTGCTCTAATGCTGGTTTAGCCCTAACTGGATGGAAAATATCTCCACAATGTCACTGTTGTCTCAGCAAAGTATTATTCATGAAAGTACAGTCTGGGTGGAAACACAGGATCGTCCAATTCCCCAATCCATAACCTATACTCACAACCTCGTTCCTATTCCTGTCCCTACATCTCTCTTGGCAGCAAGCTCACAAGCACAAGGTAAGCCAACAAAACTGCTGAGGAAACCTCTCAGGCCAGCTGTTGTCCTATAGTCTCTTCTCCACAAGCCAATTCATCTCTCTCTGAGGGCTTAGGTGCTGGAGATGCATGGATGGACAGTGTATTTTGGAGTCCTTGTCCATTGGTGTGGTGATATTCTCATGGGGAATTGGGTCTGGGAGTCTGACAGGGATGCTGAAAGAGGGGGAAGAATGCAAGGCTACCCAAAGTGAGGGTAGCTCAGGAGGTGAGCTCCTGTCAGCTAGGGACAGCTTAGCCTTCTCCCACACAACTACAAGGCAGGACCAGGCACGGTTATCTGAGTGAGCAGCTCCCCTTACTAGAGCTTCTTTTCCTAGAGCCCTGGCTCTGGGCAATGCTAAAACACAGGTGCAACACTGTGAGTACAGCTGTTTCATGAAAGCAGTGTTACTCTTTAGGAGGAACAAAAGCACGAGTGCCAAAATCTGTACTCCAAAGAGATGTTCACCAGCAGTTAGGAACAATGACATAAATGTTCAACAATGTTAACCCATCGATTTTCCTGTTGAGCTGAGATGGAAGTCTCTGCCTCTAAACTGTCTTGGAAATTCTCAACTTCAGTGAGCGCATTGAGAGAAAGGCTGGAAAAGCTGCATAAACATCTAAAAAATCTTTAAGGCTTAGAAATTTTTGGTGATTCTGAGCTCTGGCATAGCCCTAAAACAAAGGTAAAATACCAAGGAAAAACATTAAAATTGTAAGATCTGTGAGTTTTTTCTTTAAGGTGATTTGTGGTATTTTAATACTCCCAATATTACATATGTTGTATACCAATAGGCCTGACTGGTATATGATCTAATTTAATTAGTTAACTAAGGCAAAAACATAGTTTTGGAGGAAGGAACTGAGACAGACTGGTAGGCTAATCTACATTGTCCTGATGGCTCAAATGTTGCCTCCTGGATATTTCTTGTGCAAAATAGATTTGCAGTTTAAAATGCAGATTATAAGGATTACTTGGACAACTTTCCAAAGCAGTTGGAGGTGTATGAGTAAGAACAGGAGAACAATGGCCAAATCAGACTAGCTCAAGCTCCTGGAGCTGTAAGATGAATACCATTTTTGAGGCACCTCATGATCCATTTTCTAAAGGTGTTAACCTCTCAGAATGGCATGGTAGGAGCTAAGAGCCTGGGCATGCTCAGGACATGTTTGAAAGACCCTTTCTGCTGCCAGAAAATACTGTTTCCTCTTCCCTTCAATTCTGCCTATGAGACCACAGTAGGAAAAATAGTGGAGACAGAAACAGAACTGTCCTATATGCAAAAATCAGATTCCATGGCAACAGTTAGACTGCTCTTGCATTAATTTGTCATTCAATGAAATCCTTCATTTATTTCATCAGTTTTGCTTTAATTACAACCAGCCTACATGTATTTAAGGTTTACTGCCTTTCTGCAAAGTGGGAAGAACAATACCTTAATTCATTTTAGTAAACACACTAAACTGAGTTGCCCCAAGCTAAAAGAAGTCCTGAACAGTAACAGAGAAAAGGCCTCAGTGCCAACAGACTGAAAACCAATTACAGCCCCTCCAGAATATATCTACACAGACTCTACATAATGCATTAATGTTTTTATTTTAATTAAAATTATTATCACATAAAAATCTGATTTCAATCACTTCCATCTTCCTTTTGCAGAAACAGAAAAGAATCAAGCCTATATTGGTTTTCTCAGTGTCTGAAAAAAAAGTGTGCTGGAAATTACAAAGGCCTGCATTACATCATAATCTTTAAGAAAAAGATTGTGCACTTACTTAATATCAAAACAAAAACTTACCCCACACGGCCATGAAAACAGCAAAAAAGACAGTAGCTCCATTGTCAAAAAGGTGGGTTACCTAAGGGATATATTAATATTATGATCAATTTGTGGTAGGGTTTTATTTTCTATTTTGACCTAATAGAATAAATGTGACCATGAATGTAGCTGTCCTGAAAATCCTGAGGATCCTTCCCTTGACATGTGAAATGCACCACCAATTGACAAGACTGTCTGCCAGCCTGGCCAGGAGCCATGTACAAAGGATGGATCATAAGATAAAGGTTGATGCCAAGGACACCGTAGCACGTGCAACTAGGACATGACCTCCGGGACTGCTGACTCTCTAAGTGCAAATTACATTCAAATGTTTTACAACCCAGACAAGTGTTTTACAACCCAAACTAAGTCTTGGTAAAAGACAATGAATGTTAATATTAGCTGAAGTTATCAGTCCTTTCAAGATTTTATCTGCCCAAGGTCACTAAAGACAAATGCAAAGGCAAAATTAATGCTTTGACAAGGAAAGCATTTCTAATTGCATAGTTTAAAAATGTACCTTGGCATAAACGCAGCTGTCTGACAACCTCATGAAGGGACAGTATTTATCACATATAGGACACATTATGATATCTGTAGCTTGGCAAACTTCTTTACTGGAAAAATAGAAAAGATAAAATCAGTAGTGGGCTGCACAATGAACAGTCTTAGAATGGATTGATAAGTTTCACTAACAGCTACTTATTGAACAGTACTGGTTCTGTAACTGAAGCCAAGATCTTCATAACTGCATGTGTATAATTAATATTTGTTGACTATCTAAGACTTCAGAGTGTACAGTCCTAACTGCAGAGGACAGCTCCTCATGGTTAGCCTAGCAGTATCTCTTTACCATTTCCAGCTTCTTCTTAAGTCAGAAGTGGCCTTTGGTAAGAAGAGGGTGGGCATGACTGTAGATGAAGTTTGACTTATTCTTGTAATTTGTCTTAAGTGTGCAAGAATGTAGAGGTGGATCTTTGGAAAATGCCTTAAAGACAGTAAAAACTGTCCCACTCTTCTGCTGGACTGTTACTACGGTAATGAAGGAGTTCTACTTTTTTCCCTGCTTTATGCTGAGTTGCCAGCAACATCAGGAACTGGAGCTGGGCAAGAAACATTGTCTTTCATCCCAGTTCCAGAGCACAAAACAAGGGAAGCTCGATACTGGGTAGCTTATGAGAAACAAGCACAGTCTTCTGAGTTTTCATTCAACAGTTCAAAATGAAATAATTAACAATTCATATGAAGATCTCTTAAATTATTCATAACAACCCACTACTGTAATTTCCCTTATCAAAGTGCCCACGTTACCTGACTTGGCAGTGGTTCAAAGTGGTGACTCCATACAAAAAGACAAATAATCCAATGAAGGCAGCTGGGAAGAGCATCCCCGTGTACCAGCCTAACCAGGCAAAGTACAGCCCAATTTTCTCACCAAAGTACCGTCTGTTACAAAACACAACACAAGGAAGTTACCTGCTAATTAGAATAAATCTGCTTAACCTTGCTTATTAATAGAAAGCAAATATTTATATCATATCTGAAGAGTAGATTAGAGAGCAGAATCTGAATCTCCGAACAAAAAAAGCCTGCAACTTGGCTTGTAAATCCACACTGAGAGACCTGCCTCAGGAAAGAACTTAAAAAAATATTAAAAATTCACAACCAGACTTTGTAGTGAGATGAGTGGAGACTTCAGAAGTAAATGCTGAGTTCACATTAAAAAGCTAGTTCTTTGTGTCTGGGAAACTGATGGCTCTCTTTGCTGTTTGGCTATATAACTGTACTTCCCAAGCAATTGCACTGAAATTAATTTAGTCCCTAAAACTGGTGTAACAGCAAAACTTATCTGGGCCCAAATTATTTCTAAGAAACTAGCTAACCAGAAGTTATTCTCCAATCCAATTTATTTTCATTTGATTATTTCTTTTCTTACCTTAGTTCATGCAAAATTAATCTCATGATTCTGCCACAGGGGAAAGGAAAATAAAGTGCAAAAGCAAATATCTTTATGTACCATCTTGCACTGATTTGAGGAAAGTAGTCTGAATTAATCCTGATTTGTTAGCTATATTGCTTAAAAACTAACTGCAAAGTGGCCAGGAAGTTCCTATTTGCTAAATATTCATTAACTTTTCTTCCTCCTCCTAAACACAACCAGACCTTTATTTATGTGTTAAAGAATACATCAAACACACAAAAAACCCTGCTGAATTTATCAGCATAGGAACAGTCTCATGCATTGCCTTGTATTTGATGGTCTTGTACACAGTAGGATGTTGATTAGATTAGGATGCTTCACAAATCAATATGCAATTATAATGATTACAATGAATATTTTAGTAGATTATTTGCAAGATTAGTTTTAAAGAATGAGGCAAGATGATATTCTTGCATTTCAGACTTTACAGAAAACTTAAGCTTGCATATCAACTGAATTTGAGAATAGCTGCTGCTGAAAACCCACTTTTAAATTAATGATGCAATTTTTGATCTGTCCAGAGACAAATAACACAGAGAGACAGCACTGCTGGCTCCTTTATGCTACCAGAAAACACCTTTGGTTAAACTTTCACAGTGAGGAGGAAAGGACCCATGATGAGATCTAGGGCTGGAGGCAGTGGAGAAGAGAAACAAAAGCTTGGTCTGGAATGGACAAACCCATCAGTTTTCAAATGAAAATTAAAAATTTCCAGTGTGAGCAATATGTGTCTGGGCTGAACTCATGCTCTGTTGAATGATACTGACCTACACTATTAACATTTGAGTTCACCAGTTCTGCGTGAGAAGCCAGATCACATGGTTTTTGTTTTTCTGACATTCAATCGAAACTCGGATTTACAGGATAAAGACGTGATAAGCTAACAGTAACATACTCAGCTCTGACAAGGACAACAGGTATGGCTGTAAAAAGGCACACTGGAAAATGCATTTTGAGCCCTCACTTAACAGTGTTAGTGAACTCTTTGGCCTAGCTATTTTCTTGATGCCTAGGATGTCAAACTGTGCCTGCTCCACTGAAAAGGCAGGCTCACACTTTGAGGTTACTTCCACGGAATGTTTATGATCTCTTTTTTTCATATACATAGTTCAAATTAGTGAAGTAAACCTAACATCAAGAGTTTTTATTTCATTCTCTACATTCAAGGATGAATGTTTACTTGCTCCACTGCCCAAGTCAAAAGACATTCATGACAAACTTCATCTCCTATCCTGCTGGACCTTTCCTTCTAAATGGTGCAAATCATAGTACTCTTTTTTGATCTAGAGATCGAGCAGCTTCATCCTAAATGAAGGACCAAGCAAAGTTCAGTGTCTGCATAAAGAAGAATGGACATGATAGGGAGCAACCCAAATCTCTGCAACGCAAGGAAAAGGCATCTGAGGACATTTGTGAGTTACCCTTTGCTTCACAACTGGTATTCTGCAGGCTGTACTACTGTAATTTGCACCAGGATCAAGTTAATATTTAATTTCTTATGAACTCATAGCATATTTTTTCTGTAAATCTCTGTTCAGAAGAAATATGAACAGAGTCCTCATGGGCTGAGTGCTACAGGAACAAACTATGGCAGTACAAGGTCATTGGAGACCTTTCTAGTTGCCATGTTCACAGCAGTTCCACATTAATTCCAATCCATAATTGAGTTAGCCTGGACCATCTTGACCCTCAGGAGACAAAGGTGGTTGAGAGATACCTTTGCCACTTATTCCATTGAAATTGCACCAAAGACAAAAACAAGCTCTGTTTCTTGTCTGTCACTATATACAGAACAGAAATCTCATACAGCTCTCCAAAGAGATGGCAGTTCTTTTACCTTCATGCTGGTTCTTTAGCCAGAAATCAATAATGTATCTGAAGAATTCTAGGGTGCATCATTGTGCATTATTTATACCCAAATTTAACCTGTTAACACTTTGCTCTTTGAAAGCCTCTTTGAATTTTCCAACACTAGTAAACATTTGCATTTTTGTTAACTTTGTTAACTTATTACCATCTAATTTTTCAGATGGTTAATAAGAATAGGAAAAAATGATTTGTTTCTTTGCTTCCTCTCCTACAGAACATTTCCTCCACAGCTAACCTAAAAAGCAGACATACCCCCCCAGGCACCTAACAGAATAATTCATCTCTCCTATCCTCATATATGCTGTACCTTTCCAATAATAATAAAAAAATAAATTGAGCTTCTCAATTTTATGCTAGCCCATCACCTACCTTAATGATGAACTGTCTCTCCTCTTACAGCCTTCCAATGATAGAACTATCACTGACTCAACTGGGCCAAGATTTCAATCTCAGTGTTTATCAATAAAACACATTTTTGAAAATTACTAAGCCACAAAAATTTCAGACTATTCTGTGTTTAACAATCTTCATTATAGAATCTTTTGCTTTCAGGGTGCCTACAAGGAAGTCATGGGACTAAAACAAAGGCAGGTTTAGATTCAAGCTAAGAACATACCTATTCTCATTAATCCTTTTGCAGGTTAGAATGAAATCCTGTGCAGAACTTTTACATCACAGAAACAAGTTGTGAGGGAGCTAGGCCTTTCCAATTGGTGCTTTGGTCACTTGAAGATCTCATGTTATGGCAGCAGGTTGAAAGGGAGTTGTCAGATTACAAACAAGTCAGTTAATCCAAACATGGAGTAAAATGCAAATTACTTGGGTATTAGCTTTGTCTTGAGGTTCATTTAGGTAAGTTTACAATCACTTTATATAAATACAGTTTTCCCCTCCCTTTTTCTCCTGTAAATAACATGCACAAGCAGCAGGAGGAGCAATTTGTGCACAGCTTAGAGAACAGCAGCAGTGATCCAAAGTGTTCAGGAATCACTGCAACCGTTTCCATTGATTTAGGTTGTCCCAGAGCATATAAATGTAAGTCCTGCCTCTTTCCAATTGCTATCAATTCTAAGCATCTTAAATTTTTCTTGTAAAGTGACTATGGATACTAAATTCTAACAAAAGTGTAATTAAAATCATGGTACCACATCTGTTGATTAGTAATAACTGCCTTTGCAAATGTGCCAAGTCTGTGCCTTCATACTGCCACATTTCAAAGCAGAGTGAAAGCAGAATCATGCAATTCTCCTCAAATTACGTTTCCCCATTTATTTCTAGTGACTAGTACCTCCATAACAGCCAGCTGATGAGATTAAGTGAAATCTGGGAGGCACCAGATTGATAGCATGAGAGATCTAAGGCCTCTCTTTAACAGCTAACGGAAAAATAGAACAGCACTAAAGTATAAACAATTTCTCTTCCTATTGTGGCAACTTGACTTTAAGGTGGAAATATCATATCTGTTAATGAGATAATTTACCTAGTGTACTCCTTAGTCTTTCTAAAGCATATAATAAAAGGGAATGCCTGCTAGAGCCATAAATTCTGGTCCAGTGTTCGTGGAAGAACTAACATTCATCCATTCCTTTAGTACAGATGGCAAGACTACTCCCTTCAAGCACACCCTATATAACTGTTCACATGGGAAAAAAATAAAAAGGTTGCTGTGCTGCAAACTTGGTACTAAAAAATCTTCTGTTTAAAGTCTGCACGTTGAGATACTGCTGAGTGAAATGAACAACAGGTCTTGCTGGTGTTGACAGCTCTTCAAGGAAAAATCTCCACTCCCAAGACGTGTGAGCTGCTGAGAGTGGCAGTAGACACAAAATATTCAGCAGGAGCTAAGGAAATGCGAGGGATCTAGCACCTGTGAAGTGAGAAGAAAAAGGCATTCCCTCCCCTTTCCTGTCACCCCTCTTTCAGTGAATTCTTTGCAGCCACGGCTGCAATCCAGGCAGCAAGCAGCAGGCTACTGAGACTCATGTTGCTCTCAATGCTTAGGGAGCCTCACAGCTTCCCCTGCCCCCTCCTCTTTGGGTAAACACCTATTCTGAACCACCACAGGTGCAGGACACCATGACCTCAGCCAGGGAGTCTGCTATTTTGATTGCTGGTTTTGTTTTATAAAATGACTGTGTAAAAACCTGTGGATGTCACTGCCTGATGAAAAACTGAAGCATCTTACAAAATCTTAAACAGCAAACCCAGGCTACTCAAGAAGGCTGCTACCAAGGTCCAGAACAATCACGTCTAACTTCACTCATTCTGTTGCTATTTATTTGCATGCTTAAAAAACCTTCCAGATGTGAACCAACTAAACCCCAGTTATTGGCTCAACAGGACTTTCACAAACAAGAAATATCAATGAAGAACAGATAAGTTGAGATAAGTTATTTATACTGTAACATCGATATCTTACTGCAAAATTAAACATAAAAAAATCAGTATAACTTTTGGCTCCTTTGCAAATGAGCAATTTCCATAGTGTAATTTGACACAAATTCCGTAGTTCTGTACAGGCAAGTGGATTGAAAAAGAAATAAGAAGCTTTCAGGATTAAGTTATGAGGTTCAAATACTTTAATTTGTTTTCTAAAACATTTTAAAGATTATATGACTCAGTAAAATTTTTTAATTACAGTTCTCTGTGAACTTTTTATCCATGGAAGTTTAACATCTCCTATTTAATGAAATGGAGAGGTTTTATATGGCCTTAGTCAATAACACTGTCCATCTCCAGGGCCACCCTCTGCAAGTCTTTCATCTGGAAACAATTTTGAGAATCTATAAAAACAAAGGTTTCTGTCAGTTACAGGGCTTATAAAAGGGGAAATTAATATGCTGGACCAATTGCATGCTCTGTATGACCCTTCCCAATGGCCAATATCTTAATATTTTCTATGATCTCCATACATCTTAAGACTTTATTAATAGGCCCTTGTAGCTTCGCATGCGTCTCTTCAAGTAGAAAAAGCCCATCAATGCCCAGTAATACTTCTGACAACATGACCAGTAAAGGCTATGGCTCTCTCTATGTGCATAAAAAATATGTAATCCTCTATTAGCACATGCAAGCCTATTTGAAAATACATTTAAAAGGGCTATAAGAATTTGAATCACTTTTAGGCTTTCTCAGTGTTTTTTCTTTGCAGGCTACTTCGAAGAAGAACACAAATCCAGGCTGTGGTGATGTAGCTGGACTGGGTTTAAGTGAGGTGGTACTGGAGAGACTTCTACCCACCTACCACTATTGCTGCTGAACTCAATAGCACACTTTTAAACTCTGCTCTGTACCATTTGTAAACATTATTAAACTTCATCTAGGGTTCTTTCTGCTTGTTAGTAGAAAAGAAGGTCTAGTCAGTAAGAGCCTGTTTTTCACCAAGCCATGTTCTGAGGAGGAAGAACTACTTCAGTGGACAGTCATGCAATCAAGTCTTCCCAGCTTCCACAGATTTCTCTTCCTTTTTTTTGTTCTCTTAAATATTCTGCAAACCCTTCATTAGAAGTCATGGTGCCAAGGAATTCTAGATGGAAACTTTCTTCACTTCCAACTCCTCCTACAGAGGCATCAATGAATTCCCATGACTTCAGGATCACTTATTAAAAACAACATAATTCAACTGAGCTTTTCATTTATTTTTTTTTTTTTATAAGAGATAAGTTATGCTCAAAGCACCTATAATGGAACATACTAACAGCAGGAAAGTCTTACCTCACAAGATCCAGTGGTTGGTATTTATACCACACTCCCCAGGAAGCCCAGCACTCATAGAGCAGGTGTCTGTGGTTTTCTGCCCCATGGGTTCTTATTGAATTTTTACTTCTGTAGCTTCCCTACAACACAAATCTGGATATTAATGAACAGCAGCAGCAAAAAAGAATATCTAAGAAATCTCTTGCACTAGTAGTATGGATAACACAAGTTATGCAAACTCCATACTTGTGCTACAAAAGTTAAATATGACATTAAAAGGAGAATTTCCTCTGACCTCAGTAAGATTTGAGATTATTCTTCCTAAGAAATTTATGATAAATGGTGTTCAACTCAAAGGCTATAAACTGGAGAATCTTGAATATAAAACCACAGCATGATGATTTTCCCTGTGAAAACATACTGATTTATCAAACCCAAATACTTTTTACAGAGCAGATCCAAAACAACACTCTCATCTCTTTTTGCAAGAAAGAAAATTAAAAGAAAAAAAGCATTACTAAATGGGATGGACGTCAGAGCCAGACGCAGAACGCAAGGGAGTAATAACATTAATAAGATTGAAAATAAATGATTACACAACTAAGAACTTTTTGTGGGAAATGTCTGTTCAAAAAGAAAAAAAACTGAGAAAAATACCTCATGAAGAGGAAATGCAGCTTCATAGGAGCCATTACTGAGCAATCGATTCAGACCTAAGAATCAAAAGCATCCAATTATTTACCAATAGGACCAGAAAAACTACTAAGCAAAAAAAGCAAAACACATTTTCATAATAAACTGGCTAAATGAAGCTTGAAGCCCATTGACAGTAAAAGATAAATGTAGAAAAGTTAATCTTTTATAAACTTTGATGAACTAATATAGAATACAAGCAAAGATTTGTTCATATATTAATCATCTTTTATCATTTATGATGTCAGAAGTTTAATGATTCATTTGCCAAATCCATCTTTAGAGTAACTTCGGTGAAATCAAGACCTTACACCAGGACTGAAGTTTTACTCCATAAATTGTAGTCTAAGGAAGCCGTTTAGATGAAAGGCTGTTTTTCCTAGGAGCCAAAAACTTCAGAGAAGATCCCTCAGAGAAGGCCAGTAAAGCAACTGGAACTCTTAATCTGATAGCAACATTGTAAAACATGGTCAGTTTATGTCTTATAAAATCTGCTGGACTAAGAGACAGAATAAGAAAAAGACAGGCTGCAGTAGTATAAGACCAGAAAATACATTTGAACATGAGCCAAAAGGACTGCTGTTTGGCACAAAAAAAGTGATCGTACACCCCACTTGGTCAGGCCTTGTCCGTCTTTAATGAGAACCTTGAAAGAAATAATGAATGATTGCTGAGATGCGGGCACTTGTCTCTTGGAAAGTCACCAGAATAGGACTGAACAACTATCAGGCAATGCAAAACTAAATACTAACAGCGTGAAGGCATTTGGGCCCCACTGACTAAGAGGCAGAGTCCTGATTCCTTTCCTAATTCACAGGGGAATGATAGCAACAAGGACACAGCAATGAGAAGTACTAATTCAACACAGATAGCACTTTCAGAGATTGCATTAGTATCTGCTTGCAGAATATGCTTTCTCCCACAGTCTCTGGCAGAAAACCAAAAGCTGTACAGAGCTTTGCTCTGCCCAGTCATCAGCACATACTTGTGTTCATGATAGGTATAACACCAGTAGATATGTGAGGGAGTCTGGGCTCTTGAGAAAGACAGGGACTGCTAGTGTGTGTACTAGATGCAATGTCTGCAAGCATGCATGAATTCTTCCCTTCTCTCCCCTTTGCTCAGAGTCATTCTCAGAGCTATTACAGCCTTCATCCCAGGAAATGAGGAAGACACAAGTTCTGGAATGTTTCTCTACAGCTTGAGGAAGGACAGGGTTTCAACAGCAAGGAAATTAAGTAGGCTGGGGACTGCCTCTCTGTGATGCCCCAGTCTCTTATCTGGTACTCAAGCAGTATGTCCTCCATCACAAGACAGAACATGGCCAATGTTTTGTACTACATTTCTCTTCTGCCACTGCATATGTGCCTCTCCAAAGGTCCACTCCAACCTCTATCTGAAAGGGATGCCACTGTTATGTGTGGTGTCCTGAGGATGTTCACTGGTTAACTCCTTTTTGACTTACAGTAGCTACAGAGATGCAGAACCTTCCATCTCCCTTAGGGGTGGAGAGGTATTTAGGGAGAAGCACTACAGACTGAGATGTACAGAAGCACAAATCTTGCTATCCTTTCAAACACATTTTTATGAAGGAATAAAAGCTTTTCTGCATGAGTCTATCTGTTTCTCCAGAGTTCTTAATCCATAAATATTTCTTGCTTAAGTCATTCTCTTTCCTTGCAGAAGTGATAAATCCCATGTGGTGACATATGTGCCTGTGAAAACAGCCTGATATTACAAGGAAATGATAAGGTCTTGCAGGCAAAGCCCCTACAAATGCAGTGGGTGAGATGTAAACAGATCAAAACTGAGGTGATTAAAAAGGAAGCAGAAGAATCTGTTATAAGTTCAGGCAGACTTCTCTTTTTTTCCAGTGGGACTGAGTAACCATATTTAAAAGCATTGCTCAGCACTTACCAATTTTATTTTTTCCTTCTTCATATTTCACTCTTTGTAAGATATGGTGTACAATTCTACTTCTTGTAGCATTATTGAAGAAAGTTTCTTTGTTGTGTATGATGAAGCTATATAAAAATACAAACAAAAGGCATCTCAGGAATATGCAGTAGCATGTTGAAAGCAAATACTGAGTTCCATTACGTTCTATAGCACACTAAAAATCTCCACTATGTGAGCAAGTGCAAGGACGATTAAAGGACACCAGATTAAATGAGACAATGTCAGTAACAGTATTGATTCCCTAACAAAGAATTACATGGAGAAGTTTGAAGAAATATCAAAGATACTTAAGCATTCATTATGTTAATCATTGCTTTTAGATAATTCACTGAAAACTGCAAAGTACTTGCACAAAAAATTGCAAAATAATATTTATAGGTGCAGCTATAGAAATTTACATTTGATTTCTATTTCAGGCTTTTTAGTCATGCTTTACATTAAGAGTCAGATGGAAAAATCTACCTGGTAAATCTCTCTTACTGCAAATCAAATACTATGTTAGAAATGAGAAATATTATTTCCTCCTATGTTTGGTCCTGGAAGTTAAAATAGAGTAGAAAATTAGCTTTTGGAAGCTACATACAGTTATGCATGAGTGTAGGTTTAATAGCTTAGCCAGAATAGTGATGAGTCCAGGAAATTTAAAAATAAAAAAGCCACAGAATATGTTGTATTGATTACGTTGGTTAGCATAGTATATTTTAAACGGATTTTTTAATCCCAACATACATACTCAAAGCAAACAAGATATTTTAGCATATCACCATAATGACTGGAAAAAGGCAAAAAATTTAAGTGTTTAGAGATAGTGTTTTAACTTGTCAATTAAATACTGCTAAAGAAGTCTTACAGTGGCTTGAGGTGTGTAGTGCTTCAGAATAGACTCGGAAATAATACATGGCTTTGCAGCTTCTGTCATTTGTAAATACAGGCAAGAAACCCAACCTCTGGACTTTGAGGAATCCATATGCTCCCTCTTTATTATCAAAATTCTCTGCTGAATTTTCCATACAAGACAATCTGTAAGTTCCTTATGTTTGTCTTGAAAGGCAGATAGTAATTCCCAAAGCAGAGGTATAAAAGACAAGCTGCTCCAAGAGCACCATAATTAATGAAACCTGTTATTTAGAGGTTACTATCTCGTGTCTCTTTTCCTACTCCACCTCAGATACTTACAGGTAATTTGGGTGTCCACAATCTAATCAGTACTGTACTTCCTGCTTCCTCCACATCCCTACTAATCCCAAAGTCCTACATGCTCTACAGCATCCTACAGTGAAGGTGATTTGATTTATTCATATTGGCTTATCACTAAGTGTGTGCCAATTTAACAATGGACTGCTACCAAACAGCATAGAACATTTGTGTGCGCTGGCCACTGCCTTTTCTGTATAGACACAATTTTGAGCCACTATTCCATTTCAAGCTGTTGATACTCATAAAGTAAGACTCTGCTTATCTCTGAGACAGCTACATCTGTACCAAATTTATTCGAAAGGGTTCAGTATGCAAAATAATAACTAGAAGGATTTTGATAAGGAAATACTGTCATCACACAAGTCTTAATGCTTAATCAGATAAAAAGCCAACCTAAACTCTGAAGCAGACAGAACAGCATTATTTCCAGCTGAAGATGGAGCTCTGTATTAGTTGTTTTAGTATAGGTTGTTTTAGTGGCAGCACAAACAAATTAAAAGACAGCAGTAAGCCAGAAACTAACAAAGTGGTTCCCACTTTGTTTCATTTTCTTTTAATGTCTGACCTTTGTCTCCAAGATCTCACCTCCCAGACTGCACTGAATATTAAAGGACTGTGAAGAGAACTTATGAAATCAAAACAGCACAGTAATTTTTCATTCTGACTTAGCTATGTGCTCCTGTAGGAATAAACTGAAAAATGAATCACCTTATCTGGGAAACTAGTAACATTGATCCAGCTAGCACCAATAATGTTAGTCTAGTTTCCTTGTCATATAAAGTTATTTTTTCCATTTGTTATCATGGCTATGTTATATTGCAACTTATTTCAAAATTATTTCAAAATATATTTCAAAACTTTTCTAAACAAGTTTTTCTGGATTCAGTCACTTCTATTTTCATGAGTCATGAATGAAAAAAGGGCAAAAAATCAAACACTGTGTGATCTTATAAAAAAATAATTACCTGTTTAAAAAAAAGCACTTTTGTCATTTGCATTCATTTGTAAATTTATCAATTGTGTTATAGCTTTTGATTTCACATGGCCAAGAAGAAATAATCATGTGCCTGTGATGCAGATGTCAGCACCTCAGTAGAGTAACTGCCAGGACAAGCTAAAACAGTCCTAAAAACACATGTATAAGTGCTGCAGAGGTTCTGCCCTGCCTAGCCTTCTGCCAGCAATACATCTGATGGCAGGAGGGGGAGAGGAGAAGGAGAATTCATCGTGACTAGAGCAGGCCAAGGGCATGTTCTTCAGTGTTTTCCAACATTATTCATGGAGACATGGATGCAGAAGAGATGCTACAGTTCACCAAAAAAGGAGTTTGGGGATGTAATTGCATGTGCAAAAGTTAAAAATAATTCTCACCTATTTTTTAATATAGAAATAACAGGGTTTACATCAAATACTTTGATAATTTCTGTGAAAGTGTCTGTAGAGTAGCCCCAGAAAGAGCAGTATCACCATAACCAGGGGGGAAGGGACATCTGGCACAGGAAACAAGAACAGGCAGACGTGGGTGGGAGGTGTTGAAAGGTTGAGAGTATCTCAAGCACTTGTAACTATGTGTTACAATGTCCCAGTTGGATGTTGACATAAATTAGGACAATGCCAGGAAGGTTTAAGTTTATCTGACAAATCACAGGAATTGCTCTTGTCAGGTAAGTATCATGCACTTCATTGTAGGACTTCCTTTTTTTCCACTACCCTTCTCTTCTATTCTTCATGGACATTTCTTTCTCCAAAACATATGTGCTCCTTTCAGATAGTCTTCTTTCAGAGTGTGGGTGGTAAATCCATATGCATAGAATAGCCATCAAGGCTATTTCATGGTCTCCAGCATCCACTGAGGAATTCAGAGGAGAAAGACTTCCTCAGCCTATGGAGAATCTCGCCCTTCAGATTTCAGTTCACAGGAGCCAGAACCAAAGACACTTCCAAGCTGGTTGTAGATAAACGTTTATCAGACATTACTGACCTATAAACTACATAAGGCAGAGGCTTTCTAGAGAGGTTTTAATCCTTGTTGCTTTCAGATGGAAGTTTCCTCACCTGTTTTGTTTCTGTTGTCCTCGTTAGAATTTCAATACATAAAACGGTTTGAATATACGTAAGAGCAAAGAGTTTGTTTCTAGGCTTAGTAAGGGTTTAGTTCACTGATGGTTTTGATCACTTTGTCACCTCATTTGTAAGTTCAAAAATGAGTAAGGATTAACACACTATAATTTTTATTACCCATGAAGTTAATGTATAGTAGATAATAAAGCCAGTGATTTGCTTCGCAACAGCTGTAACCACTGGCCTGGTCCTGTAAGTCCTTACTAAAAAGGAAAATCCAAATGAAAATAATGGGAGCACTTCTGACAGGAAAGGTTCCAGAGTTGGTTCTTAATTAATGCCCCGTTTAAAAATGTCATTGTGGAAATATTGCTCTTACATTCGTGCTGTAAATGACATGCAGAGTCAGTGAAGGTTAACTGCTTTGAAATTCTATTTGTAGCTTTTTTAATTAGACTCTGAACTGGAGATTTCAAACTATCTTTCCATGGATAACAAAGACACTCTAATGTGAATTCAGCTAAGAACAAACTAGCAATGAATTCCTGTTCATACATTCTCCTTGGTAATTTAGCAGGTTGTACAAACCCTTCAGAGGTAAATTCAGCTCTTGAATCTTTGGGTATTTTCTGCTCTACTGGTAAGACATACAAGCTAAATGCTGAACACCCATGGCCTAGTTGCAAAACTGCAAAGTAAGGATATATGCATGTACACATGAATGTCCATCTTTACTCCACAAGATCTCCACACAGTGAAACATTTGATGTCTATGAGAAACCTGGTCTAGCAAAAGGTGTCTCTGCCTGTGGCAGAGGGGCTCAAACTCGACGATCTTTAAGGTTCCTTTCAACCTTAACCATTCTATGATTTTGTCTGATATTCACCCTGTTAAGAGGTATGTTCCAAGCAAATGCCAGTTGCTGGAAGCAGCACCAACTAAAAGCACAGGTGTTATTTGAAGTAGTAAACACTATAATGAGAAGTATATTCTTTAGTATAGGAAAAACGTTCAACACTGCACTCCCAGGTAAACCAGTAGCAGTAGCTAGCTGTTGTTGGCTGAAGCAATAGCAGGTTTTTACCTCATTTAACATACAAGAAAATTATCAGCTGCAGCAGCTGCAACAAGATGAGCCTACAGCATTCCAGTGCAAATATCACAACACATCCCTGTATCTTATTTGAAAATGGGTGTCTAATTATCACTATTTTCATTTTGCCTGACTTTTAAGGCTGCAGCTGACTTATTTGTTCATCTTAAAGACAATGTTTATTAATGGTTAAAGGATTTTTCACATCATATGTCTAAACCAGGATCACTTTGGTATGAAGAAAGTATTTTTGGCTTCACCTGTTTCAGATTTGGCACATCACAGCCTCAAAACTGCTAAGTAAAACAGAGTCATGAAAATGCTGAATCTCTCCTCTGCCTTCCTCTGCCCTTCGCCACCAGATCACTTTGCCACCCAAATCACTTCTTAGTTTAAATTGGTTCAGTCACAGATATTCATCTGAGATGACAGAACAAACTTTATGTATTTTTCAGGGATGCCCTGTTTCATTCAGTTTTCAAGGCAATTAAAACTTCCAGAAACAAAAAGAATTTAAAACACTAGGGCATTTCCAAGTTTGGTTGCATAAAGATTTGTTTAGAGCAGGAATCTGAAAGAAGAACTGATTTTGTTTTCAAAAATTTGCAAACGTATATTTATCATACCATAGATGTATTTAAACACAAGCATGACCATTCTGGTTCAAAAAGAGTAAGTGTCCACAGAGCCCTGTGCCTCATCTCCAGTGGTAGCAGCTCCCTGACGCATCCATGATCTTGGGGTAAAGCAGCTCAGAGGAACATGGGCACAGATAATCTTGTTAGGGATGGGATTTATTAAGGCCAGACTGAGCATCAGAGACAGCTTAAAATGTAACTCCATCCTGAGAGACACATATCTTAGATATCTGACAAAGATACAGAATGACATCCACATGTACCAGAAGGAGACATCTTACAAATGAGAATAACTCCATTAACGTCTGGTATGCAGGGCATCTCTGTTTAATTAATCCAGATACTGTCCTAGTCCTCCTAATTGTGTAAATTTTTAATCTAATTTTCACTGAAGTAATAAATGTTTATTTTAAGTGGTTTATTTAATTCTATATTGGACTAATATTTAACCAGAGATCTTGTCGCCTTTGGAAGAAAAAAAAAAAAGAAAAAAGAGGAGAAATAGCTCCTGATATAAAGTTTGATATCTCTAAACAGCAATTAAAAGCATTTTTGTAGCTAGTATGCAGCTGAGAAATTGCAACTAATTACAACTGTTACTATTCCCAACTGACGAGCATCTCACTACATAAAATAACCAAGTAGTGGTAGAAAAATAACTAATTATCATCATTGTCTGATGGAAAGCATTTTTTCACATATTGTGAACTGTGTATTCTTGTAACTGATAATTTCCAGAAGAAATGCTTTGGCATAAATAAAGCCCTTCCCAAGCTGTGGCTGCAGAAGACAGATACTACTCAGAAGTCTATCTTGAAAATTATCATTTTGCATTCCACACAATTCCAAAATATTGGAAGCAGAGCTTCTTTCCTCCAAAAAAGAGATTTCCTATCACTTAGGAAATAAAACGATTTTTGGTCTTCTCTTGTACTGATAATTTTGCAATATACCTATAAGGTATGCCATAATCTCTTTAAAACAAAACCTGAAGCCACGCTGTGAAAATTACAGGCATATCTAACAGATGTGCATTTCTTTGCCTTTTTTGGAAGGAGGGCAGATGCTTAGCTGTGCCTCTGATAACAAATGTAGTTTTGTTCTGAAAGCTAGGCTTTCTCCACATCTGGACTTTTCTACCTGACTGGAAAAGAAAAATACAAGAAAGAAAAAGACCATCAATATAGTCTACTACAGTTACACATGCTCATTGTACATCAATATTTCAAAGATACTAATTCCTACTGACAAAAAGCCTGATTAGGCTTTGCTGGTTTTGGTCTTCACTATTTTCCTCACCAAACTCTGTATTGTAAGTATTATCAGTCATCTGTCGTTCCATGCTTTTCAAAGCATCTATCACAAATGAAGACTGTACTCAGATCATGTTACAAACATCATCTGTATCATATTGGAGACCTGGATGTGAAAACTGACTAGATCAAAAAAAGATAAACTACCTGTTCTTTGACGAAGTGAAAAAGGTCTGAGGCTATGAAGAAAGTAAAGATTAAGGAATTCCAGACTAAAATTGCAATATTGCAATATCTGGACAAACCGGGGACCCTCCCTGTCCTGTGCATGTTCTGTCTGAACCAGTTTTGGCACAACTGTGTGATGGAAGCAGATGCAGAGCCACATCTAAATGCCCAAGAGCAGAGCAGAGACTGTCACTGTTATTCTAGCCTACAGGAAGATGTATTTGTTGAAGACAATGTGAACTCCACAAGTAACTGACCATGACAATTACTTAGCCTCCACTGACACTGCATTGCAACTGTGAAGGTTACTACACTTACCAGCGGGCAGAGGTGAAAGAGAAATCTCCTTGGTAATCTCAACTGGCACAAGTGATTCAGGCAAATGAAGGTGCAAGTCACAGTAATTGATACATCAGTTAATATGTGTTGAGATAAAGATAAATAAAAACATCCATTTCTACTGATGCATGTATACACACATACTCCCCACATGTTTGGGGATGGGTGAGAATCTTTACTAGTAGCTCATTATATAGACACTTTCAACAGAATGTTTATGTATTTCTTGGAAGAAGCTTCAATTTGCTCAAAGCAAGCAGTAATTTCTACAAAATCAGTGAACCCCAACATAATACACTTCTGATAGTAATAAAATGATTCTTTTAAACTCTACATTTCCAATTATTTAATACTTGCACTCCACAATCACAGATTAAAAGCACACACTAAAGATGCTCATGAAATGTTCTGCTTACTAACATACCCTGAAATTTTTGAAACAATTACAACACCTGCATGCAACTCACTAGATTAATATTAACAAGTCATGATGTTTCAAAATTCTAGTGAAGCAGAGTAAAACAGGCACAGCCAACAGGCTGGAGCAGAACAGGAGCACAGGAATCCTGTCAGAGCCAGCATCTTTTGGGACAAGGAGGGGAGCTCAGCCAGTATTTTAGCAGTCCCCACACAAAAGGAAACAAAGACTACAAAGAAAGCAAAAGAGAAAAAGTCAGGCCTGCTGGAGAGTACAGCTTTAAAGTCTGTGATGACGTAAAAGAAGCGCCAAACAACAGTGGGAATGTCAATTGAAATACTGCAGCATTTAACAAACCCTTCCTGTCAGTTTATCAATGCAAACATGAGCAAGGCAGAATGAAAAATTACTCTTGTTTGTATATGTTGATTCTCCTTCTGTGCTGTAATCTTAAAGGAAGTTAATAGTTAATATTACTGTTATTAAAAATACTAATCAGGAAGTTCCAGTTTCTTAATTTTTTATTATTACTGGTCTATTCTAAAGCTAATTTGCACCTACTTTTCATCTTGCAGGACACAACTGACCCATCTTTTAATTCATGTCAGAAGACTCTCTAGTCTGAACCTGCTGTCTATTCAGGGCAAAGATATTTAGTGGAGATAACCCTGGCTGGTGACTGGTGCTAGGAGCAGACTTCTACTGAATTTTCCCTGGAGATATGCACCTGGTTTTGGTTTTCTGCTGTATTTGGAAAAAACCTACTTATAGCAGAGGAAGTCTATTTCATTTCTATTTTAATTCATTCCTATCGCAGCTAATAAATCCAGTCCTGAAAAACTGTTCATTTAAAGTGAGGTATTTAAGAGCACTACATCAACTTGGCTTCTCTCTGAATAAAATCACATATTTCAGATTTTTAGATTTTGAGCTGCCTATAATTCATTCTGTGTCTTCTGTTAGCACCCTGGTCAGTGCTGCATATTCTTTGTGATTTTATTCTCAGTCACTGACTGTTTCCCATATCACAAACTTTGTAACTACCCATAAGGCATCCTCTTTCTCCAGAATTTAATAGCCTTGAAATTCAACATGGGATCTGAGAATCATTTGGGTCTTTTTCTATTTTGCATTTTCCAAGTTAATAAAGGCTTCTAGCTGTCAAATGATTTCTCTAGTGACATTGGCATGCTTGGACAAGTGTCACTGACCGGTCTTAACACTGGCATTTTGGAAGCAGTTTTGCTTCCCTAAAGGGCAGTGAAAACCAAACAATAGTCTCTGCTTTCCTTAGAATTCTGTTTCTTTCTACAGTTGTAGCTAAGTATGAAATGCAGTATCAGATTTATTCCAGCCATCAGTGTTAGGACTAATTTTGATTATGCTGAAGTCATAGAAATGCTGAAAAAAGAAGTTTTAGTCACATCTTTAAGAGACACAGAACAACTCCAAAACTGATACAAAAATTAGCCATCTGACTACTTTAAGGATGTAGTTGAAATTCTAGTGAATTAAAAGGAACTCTTCAATTGATTTCCTTTAGCTTCGAGCTGTACTTTTAATTATTAGAAATGTAGATGGACTTTATGCTCTCTCAGGACTCTACCTCTCTCTTTTTGTGACAAAGCACTAATCTGAAGGCACTGAGACATGAACTGATTTTTTCCAAGGTGAATCCAGAAGGGTAAGTTTTCATTTTGTAATTAAGATATTATAAAACACTTACTGATGGATCCTTTGTTGACTGAATGGAGCAGTATAGCAGTCATTCTCCTCCAGATCTGGCAGTGTCTCCTTGTCCAGTTTCATTGGCTTTCTAGGTAACCATCCTCGAAACCTGCTTATTTGTTTCTCGATCCTGCAGCAGATGAAAAATATGAGCATTTGAGATAGTGTTCTTTCATTACATTACAGAGGGCTTACAAAGAGCACATGCTGACAAACTAAGCCACCAAATATTTACTAGAAAAGATGCAATGTCTTTGGGTTTGGTTTTTTTTTGAGGCAGACCAAATTATACATGCTGAGCTTGATTATTAATAACCTTCTTTCATGAGAAGTGCATCTTATTTTGTCTAAACAGAAAAGTAATTGTGATGATATATGCTGCTGTAAAACTTATTAAGTCCAGTAGGCTCTCGGCAACTCTGTAAGCTTTTATTTCTCAGCTTTTCAGTTAATTTAAATTTCAGGCTTAAGTGACACATTAGGCTTTGGACATATAAATTTGAGAACAGCAGAGACTGTGACAGACAGCTTTGGCAGCTAAACCCCAACAGGTTGCATCCCTTTACTGCTGTCTGTATGGATTCTTACCTCACAATTGATGCTATAAAAAATAGGCTACTTTGCTAATTTTGTTCAATTGTAGTGTTTTACAATACTACAACCTCCATGAAACGAGAATATTCAGTGTGTAGATTAACAGGTGACTATCACACAGATTTTTACATTTAGAATGTGAAAGCAAACTAAGATAAAGCTGGAGAAAGAGCAGATTTAACTGCAATTTCACTCATGCAAAGATGCACACTGAAACGGAGAGGGAAGAACCAGAGCTGACTGGAGAAGACAATCTAAACCAAATTCAAATCAAAACTAAAATAATAAAAAACACATAAGAAAGATGAGATATGTCTGGCACAATGAGCCCTACTCTCTCATTTCTTAACACCTTCAAGTCATAGCGATCCCTGCTTGCAAAAATAAATAAAGACTACATATTATAGACTATGCACATACTTCAGTCACCAGCTCTTTCTAGGCTCTTTCTAAAGGGCATGCATGAGTTGACATCCTTTGAACTTTAAGTTCAGTTCTGGGTGAAGCTCAAAGACTGCAAAGGTAGTTGATTCTTTTTTTCTGACAGAACTCAGCACAATAACTCTGTGCCCAGCAGATGCTTTGAGCTCTGCACAGTCATTTTGAGGGAGGGCAATCCATACCCAAGCAGCCAAGTGTGTGGGAAAGTGATGCAAAATTATTACAACCTTTCATTTAAAACACATGTAAAATTTCCTGGGATATACAAACCTCTCCCATCAAAGAGAGCTTTTTTTAATAAGAAAGCTAATGCTGAGTTTTAAACATGGACACATTTCAAAATTGTAACCAAATTAATTTACTTGCTTTGGTACCATCTTTGTATTTCCAGTCTGGAAATAGCATGGGGAGGTGTGCAAACTTATACATAGGACTGTTTGGAAGAACTGGAATGGGCATGCAAAACATACCATAAGACACTAAATTAATTATCAACTCTTCATGGGCAGTGTTTGCACTGGCCCAGCAGTACAGAACACAGGAGGAGGCAGCTTGCGAATGCCACTGCCCAAGTGCAGGCAACGTCTTATCCTAGGGATATAAAGGGCCTGACCAATTGTAACTCTGGAGTTGTAGCATCCAGCCTGACAGCTTTGAGCAAATCTGTGCAGGCACTGATAGGGAATGACAAAGGAAAAGTAAGCTCTCTACAGTGAAATTCCCTGTCTCTTGACCTCCAATTTTTCCTCTGTAAAGGCCAAAAGCTCTACATTCCTGTGTATTCAGCAGGCTTAGTGAGTCTGGGTATGAAAAAGGAAGAGGAATTAGGGAGAAGGGTTTTATAAATATCCTGTTCCATTCTTATTTCTTAACTAAAATAATTTGAATTCTCTAAGCTATTAACATCCCTTGCTAATCTACAATCCTTCCCCATTCATCCTGCAAATCAATGTGCATGTTTGAGATATGCGTGCTGCAGTTTTATCACACCACACATGCACGCACACAGGCACAGAGTGATTTCCCCACTTAAGAGCAATGCATTATTCATGTTGGCTTCTCATGAAGTGTACTCAGAATTTGCCTGGTTTGCTATTCCCAAGGGTTAGATTACTTGGCATGCTCAGTGAGCCTGCTGGCAAACAGGTCTGAGAAGGTTGCAAAGACTTTCTGTAAGGCCCAGAACATACAGTACAGCCATCCCTAGAGAAAATAGAAAAAAACAAACCCTGTTTGTCTTCTTGGAAAAGAAAAATGACCAAATTCCTAAGCTGCCCCCAGTTAACTCCAACAGTGCCATCAGCCATCAGCACAGGCTTTGTACGCTATTGGAGACTGCCTTTTAAAAAAACCTGAAAAAGTGGTGTCAATGCTAACAAACAGACACACAGTGTTAAAAAACTACTGTGTTATAACTTTTTCAAGGCTAATCCATGCCTTGTTTTCACTTACAGAGAAGTTTATATGCTCAGCTGAATAGGGGAATGGTTTTTGGAAAGCAGAGCACCCTACACAAGAACAACAGAGTGCATGGAGTAATGAGGCACTGTAGAGCTAGCCACCATGAAAGAGAAGAGATGAAGATCTGAAGATTGTATCCTTCTTAAATTCTTTCTTTAAAAACACTTGTTAGCCTCATAAGGAAAAAAAATTTTTCTCTTAATTCACAGTATCTCAGAGTCTTCAACTTCAGTCCTGCCCCTGCACTCCAAGTCTAGTCCCTACTCAGTATCCTCTTTCTGAAAATACATATTGTGTTTAACTCACAAAAAAGGTTTCTCAAATAATTTCAATTAAACTATTTCCTCATTAGGAAGTAGGGTAAGGATTGAATCCTTTTTTCAAAGGAAGTTAGGAAAATAAAAATGTTTTGAATTGAGACTGATTTTTATCTGCTGGTCAGCTTTGATAGAGCTTTGCACATATTGTAAAGCTCAATGTTGTCTCAACTTAGTTTTTAACTGGAATGCAGGTACTATATAGGTATCGCATACTCTTCCTTTTCTCTAATACACACAAAGGGAATTTTGTTATTTAAAACTTTGAGATCACTAGAATTTTTAAGACAGAAAATTCAAGTCAGGTTGACAAGCAGCAAGTGACCAGCTCTGGGCTTTGCCTTGTAACAAAAGTCCTCTTTAAAATGAATTTTGCCCAAACATCAATATAATGCTTGGCTAAGCTCAAAAAAATCGGTCAAGGCTTCAGTTACTTGTAATCTTCACTGAACTAGTAGTAGAGGAAATAGGTAGTTTTATTGAAACTGTATATCTGAGTTTCACATAAATTAAAATAAAGCTGAATATGTTTTCATTTCTTTTTTTTTTTTTCCGTTGGGACTATTCAGTCACAGCTTTTCCTCCTCAAGTAGCTTTTTATAGACCTGAATATAAAAATTGAATTTAGCCAAGTGTTCTCATCACTCAGGAACTGAAATACCAGAAAAAGATCATGTCTCTTCCCATAATGACTTCAAATCAATCTTGACTTGTAATAAAAGGAATGGAAAACAAAATTTCACACACCACATATAAATGTTAGAATCTTCACCTGCTCCTTCCTATCTATTGCTTTAGCCAAAGCAGCCATGTTTAATTAAATTCAATTTAATTTAATTAAAATCAAGACAAATTCCAAAGTTAACAGCTGTTATAGTATTTATTGTAAGGTGGGGATGAAAAGTGTGGGAGAATCAACAAGTTTTAGAAGAATCGTGTGTGTCTGTTAGCCTAGGCTGACTAGGTAAAACGCCTTAATTCCACAAAGTTCCCATTTCGTGCTTACTAATGTAAATAAGCAAAAACTATAACGCAAGATCAACACAGGTGCTCTTAAGTTACCAGCATGCTGTGATCGAATTTAATATACAAATTACTTTTTAATATGCTTATACAGCAGAGTGATAACAGGGGATTTATTTTCCCATGGATATTCATGTAATGACATTATCTGCAAAGTGATACAGATGTTTACTCCAAAATGCAGATTTTTCAAATTTAATTTTTCCCTCAGAGGTTCATGAGAATATTTCCACTGACCTCAGAATGACACAATAAATCAAATGCTAGACCCTTTTAGAAGGTGCATCAACAGCACCGTGCCATGAAAAGGCGTGGTCTTTGCCAAGCCTGTGTGTTTTTTAGGCTTTTTACAGATATTTTAATTGTCTAAGGTATCAAAAAGAAAACGCACACTGCGGCACTGGAAGTCTTTCACTGCATTAAGTCAGACATAAACTACGCATCAAACAGAATCTTGAAAATATTTAAGAACGGAGTGAAAACACTTCAAAGATTCTTGAAAAATACTTCTCTCTCAAGCTCAATGAACTTACACTGCAGATTAACTTGGTTCATTGCTTTCCATCTATCAACGAAGTACTAAGCAGCCCCACAGAGGAAGCCATAAATAAATGATGACATCACAACTACCAGTAAGCAAGGTGCATGGAAATGGAATAAAAAAAGGCAAAAAACCCAAAAAAAAAGGCAAACCCCCCCCCCCCCCAAACCAACAAACTGTAACTGCGGTATTTTAACCCCAAGAAACTCCCTAATGAACCACATGAAGAGAAAAAGATAGGCTTTTTATGCTTCTTCTTTAAAAGACTCCATTGACTAACAAATATTTCCTTATTCCTAAGGAAGGCAACACTGATAAGATGAACCGTCTCCTTCATGTTGCAGATACCTAAAAAATGCAACTTCTGTATTTGGTTTTGTATGTGTCTTAGTGTGTAATCGCTTTCTCCTCCCTTCCTACAAACAAAGCTAATAAACTTTTTCTTCCAGCTGGACATTAACCATTATTTTTATTAGGCCCAAATGAATGTAAACTGGACTGGCATAAGAATCGTACTCACCTATTCATGAACTTGTATCGACGGTGCAGGTAATAGATTTTTCTCCTGGAAGAACAGCAAAAATGAAGCCAGTCGAGAAGAAAACCCATCGTCAGTTACAGTATGAACTAGCAAGGAAGGAAAGGAGATTGAAGACAGAAGCCTGTAAGAGGTGGAGGAAGAGACTAAAGAGAGATTAACAGAACTGTCACAGGAAGCCACAGACTCTGGTGGCATTTGAATTGCAAGAAGATCATACTTTTCCCATTGTCTTCTCCTTTTCTGCTATTTGTCATGTGTGAATGACAGGGACTCAAAGATGCTTCTATTTCCATAAACTGTTGCAGGAATTCTATAGGACTGATACAACTATGAATAAATTATCTCACATCCACTAGTGAATTATTAAGGCTGCATTTGGTGAAACACAAGGGGGAATCACTTAGGAAAGCAGTGCCTGATGCTGCAATATGCTTTAACACATGCAGTATCGACTGGGACCAGTACTTGCTCTTGGGGCAACGTCCCCTGAAACAGAATATAGGCTATGCAAGCAATTGAGCGTGTGCTTGACACCCCCCCCCCCCCCAAGTATTCAGCCTTTCCCTCTGCCCCTCATACAGACACAGCTGATTTCTGTTTTCCGTGCAATAAGGTGTGTGGGAGTGCACATGGGGAACAAGAGAGCAGACAAGGGTGCATGAGCAGACACATGCTGACCATGTTCTTGGCCTGCTTCTTGACCAGACCTATAGGGCAGGGTGGCTCTCTAACCAGGTGGTGTAGATCCAGAACTGGGAATCCACCTCCCATCCCACTCTGCTTCTAGCAGCTCTTGCTTTCCTTGTATGTGCCTATGACATTGCAGCCATCAGGATTTGACCCATTGCCTTCAGCAGAGAGATCATGTCTTTATGAAAGTTAAGAAAATTTGAGGGGTTTTAGATGTGGGCTTGAGACTGATATTCCTTACTGGAAGATTTCAGAGGCTTTGTTATTCACTGAAGATCTTTGCTAAATCAAGGTAGTTTCTGTGTATCCTGAGAGGTTCCATCATGTAATGCAGAACTGTATCACTTCTGGAAAGCGAAGGGTTCACACCACACAGATTGTGAATATTCATGTATATTAAATGTACTGTAGGAATGCTCTTAGCGCCTCAGAAACAAGCACTGTTGGGAGCTTTCTAAAATAATACAGCAATAATGCTTTATAAACTATAGAAAACCCCCTTGTTAGTATTCCAGGTTAATTTTCATGACTTACAATTTACATAACGCATACAATTTTGACATTATTTTTGTTATCAGTGTCCACATTGTGCTGGTGAAGTGAAATTTTCAACACAATTTCATGTTGGCCAGCCTCCTTTGGCCAATTCCTCCACAAGATAGTGTTATTTATCTTGCTCTACTCAGCAGGAACAAAGAAGTGTAAAAGCCAAGATGCCATCCGCTTCTTGATTTTCCTTCCAATATCCACTGCTTTATCACTTCTGCTTTGAAACAGCAAGGATTTTATTCACTGATGCATGGATCTTGGACATTTCCAACCTAAAATATCAGGAGCTATAAGCAGTCAGTAGCCCTTAAAACGGGGTTAGATGGGCACCTGGAAACAGGCAGTTGAGACTAGTGGTCATTTTGTGAAATGCTGGTCCTTGTTTTTAACTGGTGAACAGTACTGCTGCTCTTAAAAATAAAATTTAAGAGCTGACCCAGCAGACATTAGTAAATCACCATGATTTCCTTGTAACAGTACTGTAATAATTCTCTCTGTGGATGTGGAAAGAATGAAGCTGTGGACCTGAAGCAGGTCAAGAAACCTTTAGTATTTTCAATGCTTTCTGTATAATCTCTGTATGACATCTACTTTGCCACCTGCTGAGAGGTAGATTTCACAAAAGGGACTTCAGCCCAGGAAAGAACAAGCTTCTCACAGTGACTAAAATTTGAGTTCCTGGTGTATTCCTTAATCATAAGACCTTATCCTCCTACTGGGGTAGAGTCATCTCAAGTAATGACGCAGAATTCAAAGGAAGCACACTTTTGTTCCAGCCCATTGTTTCTACGGCTAGAACACTTTTTAAAGGAATGTAATCTTGCAATGACTTGTGTTAGCTTTTATATTTTTCTCTTTAGCACTAAAATCTCAAGAAAGAACAGCTGAAGATCTGCTGTGAAAATGAAAACCAAAATATGTACAGAATAAGCCTGCAATTTTGTCCTTAATTCATATCTATTTTTCCTAGCATGTTCTATACTGTGACAGCTTGTCTAATACCAGAAGAATATTTCATCCTTAAGAAGAAAACAGAAGAAATCCTACAAAGGATACCAACTTGCTAGCTGCATTTTCTGGGTCTGATGCTTTCCTTGCTGAAGAGTAATTCCATTAAAATCAATGGAGTTTTACATCTACAAGCTCTGTTAACTGAGAGAAGAATCAAGACCTCACAGTTCATGGGTTTGGGTCAGTTCCAGTGGAAGTCTTTATATGCTATTTTAACAGTTCTGATAACCAGTAAAATCAGTATTTTACATAAAAAAATCCATAGCCCAACATGCAAATGATAATAAATAAATAACAATAAAAATATCTGAATAACAATGTGAAATGAATTTGGTTATCAGTAGCATTTAATATAGCTCTTTATTTTCTCCACAGGAAAAAGCACTTATAGTCTGAATTGTTTTCCTATTAGATGGGATACTTATTTATAATCTGTATTTCCATAATTATACACTATACAAGCAATTTACGGGTGCTGAACATACCAGATACGTCCAACAGACATGCACCTTCCGTGCAGCCTTACGTACCTGGATCTTCTTGACCTCCCATTGATTTCAATGAAATGTCCATTTAAAAAACAGCAACGCACAAGTATGCAGGGGGCTCCAGCACTGAAGGGGTTAAAGGGCCTAAGGATAGAACACCCCATGAAAACAGCTGCACTACTACAGCTCACCTTATTTTCAAACCAGTATTGTATTGAAATTGCAGGCATTAACATGAAAGAGCAATGAATACGGTAACTAAGGTGCTCCATTTATATTTTCTGAAGATGTGTGGTATCTTATAGAAGAGCTATTCCATGTGCATTTTGGTGTTATTATTACATTAGCTTTACAGTATAGTGTGACTTTGGAGGTTGAGACAAAATACAACTACACCTACCTGAAAGGCATTCTTACATTCATTAGCTCAGCATATTTGCCCAGGACCTCCCAGGGGGCATGCAACTTCACAAAGATGATGTCACTGTTTGTTAGAGATGACTGCAAAAGAAAAATGAAACACCCACAAGGGTTTAGATTCTCAAGTAAAAAAGAAAGCGACTGTGGTCAGTGGTCAAGATGTATTCTTTCTGGTCTCGTGTCATCCCTCCCACTCTGATTCTTCCTCCAGCTTCCCTCTTGGCAACATGAATTCTGAATGTTAGAATTAAAGGCAGCAGGGAGAAAGGAAATCTGATGCTCCCTATAGCATAGTATTGTACAGATTTGTTGCACAGGAAGGTTGGGGGCCATGACTATTCCAGCAAGATCTCTTACAGTGCTACCATATTCTTTTCCATGGGTTGTGTGTAACATGAAGAGAGCTTTTTGTAGGGTATGTGCACCAGAATGGTTGTTACCTAACAGAAGGCTGCCTGGTGAGGAATGGAAATGTGCAGTAAAGAGGAGAAGGAGAGAAATTAATGTTTGTTCTCAGGAGGAGAATAGTTCTTTATGTGAAAGCAGGGTTGGCTGAAGCCAATGTGAGAACACAGACAGCCACATGTTAACACTGGAAGATGAACTGTTCACATTCTAATAAAAATAAATGAAATTCTCATAAAATTGTATACAATACAGCTTTAGACAGCTTAATGGATGACATTAACAGGGACAACTACTACAGGCTGAGTTCAAGGAACACCCAGGAGATGGGTAAAGGTGTACAGGCTATGAGAATAAGGAAGTGTGAGAAAACAGGGCAAAAAAATTGTTACTTGGCTGTAGGTATGATTTCTTAGTTTTTTAATTCATTGTAGTATATTCAATGCTTCTCACATTAATCCTTGCTTAACATAACTCACTAGAAGTTCATAAATCTAGTATTCACCTGGAAGCTACAGAGATTACCTGGGTGTGAGGCTGACATTTATACTTTTGATACTTGTTTGATTCTCCCCCAACTATCATGACAGATACTGAGATTATTGATATTTCTATAGCATGTTCATGTCCTTAGAGCAGCTAAAACATTATTACTGGTTTGTGATGTGATCGGAATGAAAGCTCCAAAAGTTGAGATATCTATGTATATATATACATACGATTTTCTTTAGAACTTAAAAAACCCACAAAAAAACCAAACAAACAAAGCCCCAACCCAGTCACTACAGAATTAACATTATTTTAAACAAATAACATATCACAATCCTCAAAAATGACACAGAGAAATAGTTGTCCCCAAAGTACTGTTGGGCTGCATGAAAAAAAGGATTTAGCACAGGACAGAACAAGTGGCTTTCTAGTATTAAAAGCTGCAGAAAAAGTCTCGCTGCTCTTTTGCTGATGACTTCCTGAAAAAAATTTCAACATGAAATGATACAACAGCAACAAAATGCCCCCAAAAGACTTGCTTCAAAGACAAGAATGCAGTTGTACTCTCTTCCTTGACTTTTATGGATTCTAAATCAGGCCTCTAATGATATTTTTCTTTACAGGCACATTTCACAAATTAGATTTTTATTTTCCCACAAGACTTTAGCAAGTAGATACCACAAAACCAAGGCTACGTTCTGCTAGTCTAAAAATGTCTTGGAAACTACTGTCTCAATGATGAGGTTAAATCAGCAGAATAGTAATTTTGTCATAAACAGCTCAGATAAAAAACAAACAAACCATAAAAACGTCAAAATTCAAAAGAGCCATCTAATAAGCAAAATATACATAAGGAAACTATGGTCCTGACACACCTGACATTTAGAAACGGAGGAAATTTATTAAAAACAGCCTGTAAATTTAGTGATGGCTGTTAAACAGCTTATAGGCTTTTCTTTAGAGAAAGCTTACAGGCATTTTCTAGCACACTGTAGTTTAAGCCACACCAGATATGACAGCCACAGTAACATGACTTAGAATCATCGAATCATAGAATAGTTAGGGTCGGAAAGGACCTTAAGATGATCAGGTTCCAATCCCCCTGACACAGGCAGGGACACCTCGCACTAAATCATGTTACCCAAGGCTCTGTTCAACCTGGCCTTGAACACTGCCAGGGATGGAGCATTTACAACTTCCCTGGGCAACCTGTTCCAGTGCCTCACCACCCTTACAGGAAAGAATTTCCTTATATCCAATCTAAACTTCCCCTGTTTAAGTTTTAACCCGTTACCCCTTGTCATGTCACTACAGTCCCTAATGAATAGTCCATCCCCAGCATCCTTACAGGCCCCCTTCAGATACTGGAAGGCTGCTATGAGGTCTCCACGCAGCCTTCTCTTCTCCAGGTTGAACAGCCCCAGCCTTCTCAGCCTGTCTTTCTATGGGAGGTGCTCCAGTCCCCTGATCATCCTCGTGGCCCTCCTCTGGAATTGTTCCAACAGTTCCATGTCCTTTTTATGTTGAGGACACTAGAACTGTACACAATACTCCAAGTGAGGTCTCACAAGAGCAGAGTAGAGGGGCAGGTTCACCTCCTTTGACCTGCTGGTCACATTCCTTTTGATGCAGCCCAAAATGCAGCATTTGTGGAGATGCTGTTTCAAAAGTGAAAATTATCTTAATCTAAATTTGATTTCTTATATGCTAAGTGTAGTCACATAGAAACATGAAAAACTTCCATATAGTTACTACAATGTAATGTTTAAAGCATATCTTTTACTCAACACTTGCGGTGTTTTTTTATCAGCTCTCTCAACAGAAGATCTAACCAAAATACATTTGGGAGTTTCAGTTATTTTCAGAAGAAAGAGATAATAATGCTAAGTTATTAATATGGAAATCTATTTTGCTTGGGCTTGCTCATGTTAAGTGCTCACAAAGGAAAGTGTTAAGAAAGCCTGAGAAAAACAAGACTGGAAAGAGAAGAACAAACCGAGATGGAGGAGTAATTATCTGAAATGTCACATTCACTTAATCTAAGGAGAAAATAGGTAATCAAAACACCTAAAAAAAATAAATCAAGAGTTACAAAAATATCTTAGTTACAAAAAAACTTTAGTAAAGGGAACCTCCTAACCTCTCTTTGCTAGATTAGTATTTAGAGTCTCCTTCAGCTTCTATTTCATTGAGAGTATTATTCTGTTCTAATTGGTTTTTTGAGGCTTGACTCATTAAATGGTTTGGAGAAGTAAACTCAATTTCACATTATGGGAACATGCAAACAAGAATCAATGTAACATTGCTCCCCTTGGAAGTTTAAGTAAGATGACTATTGACATGAGCAATCTGCTAGAAAGTGATGTCTAGATGATGAAGAAAGACACACAGAGGAATCACAGGAACAGACAATGAGATAAAACACTTTGCAAACACAAAAAAGGAGTAAGTGTTTGAAACTGACAGGCAGCACCAGTGCCTTTAAAGCTATCACCATACAATAACTGGCAGGCTACCAGCACTCAAATAAATTGGTTATTTCAAACTAATTTCTTGAGAAGGAATACCCATAGCAAACCAGATTTTCTTCTGGCCAATAATAACATTCTTGCTGGTCGTCCGAGCAGTGCACCGGTGTGACAAGAGACAAAATCAGAGAACTGCAGACTAATCTAGGTTGGAAGGGACCTCTGGGTATCATCTGGGTTAATACTAGCTAAAGCAGGTCCAATTTAGATCAGGTTGTTCAGGGGCTTCTCTCACTGAGTCCTGAATTTCCCCACAGGCAGAGATTTCACAGCATCTGGGCAACACACTGAATTGGGCTGGAGGAAAGAATAGTTTCTATGGAAGAACTGCACTCTTCTCTAGAGAAACGTTTGTTGAAAACTACAAGTACCTGGATGTGAAAATACATAAAAATTTAAAATATTCAGTGCAAAAATGGAGTTCTTCATTGAACAACTTGTTTTTTACAATATATTTTTTTAAATTATTATTCTTATTGAGAAGCAGTAGCAAGGTGTATGTAGCTTAACTGAACCTTCATCCTCAAAACAGGTTTGTATGGTAGAATTCAGATTATCAAAGTTCAGAGTCTGGGTTACAGATAGTCAATATGCAATGAGTTTCAGGGTTCAGTGCTATTAATCTACTATTTTTCACAGACTGTAATTTTCCCCTTCTCCTGTTTTCTACTCCCCAACCTCCTTCTACAGCTGGAAATCATATTCCACGGTTCCTGAAAATATTAGGTCAGTATTTGATAATCACTAATTTCTATAGCCCTTATCTCTATACTGGAGATTTTCACTAATTCCCAAATCTTCTGGCTTTGCTGACAAACCACTTTAGTACCACATCATTGCTGCCAGTCCTAGAATATAGGCCCACATATTACAGACTTGCCTTTTTGGCAAGACTACCTTTCTGTTTTACAATTAAGTTTATACAGACATTGTATCCCCACAAAACCAAATTAACCACAAACGTTTAAAAACAAAGCTCCGTATTCTTCCCCAGTATCGCTATACAAGGAGTGGAAGAGACTAAAGCAGGGGCCATATATGTAACTCCAAAAGCATAAACACCTGCTTTGATGAGTTGCAGTCCTCAGCTAGGCCAAGGAAACCTTGTAAAGGGCAGGTTATTATTCTCCTGAACGTGGGCACGAAGTGGTGTTAACTGCTATCTAATTTAAATCTTGGCTACTAAACTCACATATACTCATGCGAGCATTCTAACTCCTTTGGATTGAAGGATTTAAATAGATACATTCACTATTAACTTGACTCTGACTGTTCTGTAGTTATCATTGTTAGTCTCAACAAAAGCAAAGTTATGCTGACATTGAATGTCTCTCGAAAAGCCCACATTTTGCCATATTTGCAGGCAGTCTTCTAGGATCAAGGCTACAGATTAAAATATTTGTCAAACACCCTCTTGAACATTCTCATCCAACAAAGACTTTTTTCGGTTTGTTATAAAAAATACTGTCAACTCATTTTAAGACAAAAAAACACACCCCACAAACAACCTGTAGGACTCACCTTAATACAAGCATTTGAGTTCGAAAGTTAAGAAAGTTAAGAGATTCACAGCATATAACCTTGAAGAAGGATAAAATTACAGTGTCTCCAGTTGAATGGTGTAATTGTCTATCTGCCTTGAGGCTACTAGGGAGGGAACTGCAAAAAATCTTCCATTTATGTATGCATAACAATAGGGAAAAGAAAGCAGAATTACCATAAGGTGTTCATCGTCATTTAAGAAAAAATACCCAAGATCATGGCTCTCCATACATTTTAGAGCCTTCCTCATATAATTAAAAGGAGATAAATAAGATTTTGAAACAGATCCAGCAATCAGAATTAAACCATGACTATTTAAGCAAGACCCTGCAAGACAAGTTAAAAACCCAGAACGCAGAGCTCTTTAATTTTTGGCAAACATATGGTGAAGACCAAAACGCAGGAAAAGCCAGAAAAGGAGATAAAATCAACATCCTTCATCTAATAAGAATTCTTTCTCGAATCAAGCTCCATATGACATCTGAGTGCAGAGTAGTAAACAGTAACTGCTTCAGGTTCCACTGTTTTTGAGAATTACTCTGTTATGTTAATAGCACAGATTGATTTGCCATGTGGAGTGAACTAAGTGGAAAACCAAAACCCAGCAAATTTTAGTTGATTAAACCATTATTCCTCTGCAAAACTAATGTAAATTTAAATTCACAAGGGTAATTCCACAGAACTGGAAAAGCAGCAGTAATACACTGCCAATACTTTTCAGAAGTGCATATATTACCACAGGGTAATTACTTAGATACTGCGAATATATATCTACTTTGAGGGAAAATAATATATACTCACAAGCATTCACATCCACGTTCATAGATCAGAGGAATCTAGTCATTAATAGTGCCAATATCTTTCAAAAATACAGTACAAAGTACAGTTTTAGTGAAAAAGGGGAATATACTGCTCACATTTCAATTAGGATTTTAAGAAGCTTTTGACTTACAAGAAACTATAGGGCAAAAGCAGAAAGGATGAAAATAAGAGTAAAAAAAGAAAGCCCTAACTAATAAATAGGGAGCTGTTGTTAAAACAATTTTGATGTAAGATGTTGACATATAAAATCTAGAATAACTTGATAGAAGGGGACAGAGTCACACGATACAATTTCGAATTATTTCTATATGAAATCTCAAGGCAGAATTTGATGATGGGGTAAAGTTTTAGTTTTAGTTTTGAAAATATTTCCAGAGGTTCAGCTTCAGTGGAGTTGGTAATGCAGGCAGGTGGCTGCCTATTGCTAGCATTCAGGCAATGTGTCATCTAATCCAGCTCAGAGCAGGTGTCATTGTTACAGTGCTTCATTTCTGGCAGCAGTTGGCAGGATCTCAAAGCTGGAACAGGACTGAGTTAGTAACAAGGGGAAAATGTTTGCAAATGTCCTTTCATGTAATAAAAATGTGTGAGTGGGTGGGCAACTTAAAGAACAGGGTAGGTTATGCGAGTAGAAGGAAAACACAAATACTCTCTTCGCTGCTGAAGTTTGCTGTGCAACAAGTTTACAATCTGCAATTGGACAGATACAAATTCCTCTGAGATAAGAAACACCATAAGAAAGGATGTCGTAAATTCTAACTAATGGCATCTGAATCCACAGGATTCTGAACTCACAGTACAGAAACCTAGAAATAGTATTTGACCATGAAAACAATATCCAGAAATATTGGAAATATCTGCAGTATGATATTTCCAATTTCATAAAATAGGTTTATCTGACTGTGAGGCAATGATAAAACATTTCTTGATAACCCCATTAGCAAATACCGAATGAATACAGGTTTGACCCATCTGGGTAATATTTCAGTGACAAAACACCTTTTCATATGGATTTAATCTGACAAAGAGATAGGATGCATCCTTTAATTCTCTAAACTGGAAAATTACTATAAACATGTGAAATTAATTATTTGCAGATTTAAAAATGCAGATAGCTAAAACCTCTCAGCAGAATAATGAATTTTATTCATGTACACATTATTTGACATGAAGCCTCTACATGAGGTATCAGTTATACACTGCAATTTTAGATCAAAATGTTAATATTTTATGCAGTGATAATTAAAACCAGGAAACCTTTTGACTGCACCATGGGCCAAAAAAGGTCTCTTAAATACAATATTTTACTTTTGGCATCACAGGTGTTAAAAATACATCATAAAATTGAATTACATTTTAGCAAGCAGCTTCCTTTGTGACTTATCCCAAGGGTAAAATATAAAACTAATATTTTTCCAGTACAGATTTATGTCTCATTAATATTTTTTGAAGTAGAAAATACTTACATTTAATGAATTGTCTATTAAATATTCATGTTTGCTTTTAGAGGCTTATTGGAGAAACATTGCTTTGTCAGAGAAAAAGGCTATTCATTTTTTGCCCAACAGTTAATTTCACAAACTTAATACTCAATCAAACACACAAAATGTGCAGGCAGGCTCATTATAGCCGCTGCATACAAATAACCTAGAGGAACTGCATAAGCTGCTTATCATATCATCCAATAGAAGTTGGAAGGGACTTCCAGAAGTCACCTAGTCCAAACCCCTGCTCAAAGCAGGGCCAGCTAGAGTAGTTTGTGGGGTCTTGTGGATGGAGATATGCACATTCTCTGGGCACTACAGCATCTCTGGACACGAAGGCCACCACTGACCTCCCACATGGACATACATGCTTTTGCACAGCTCACGTTCTGAGCACCTGCCTACACTCCCCCAAGGAGAAGATATTTGGTTGTTCAGCTCCCTCTTCACAGTCTTGTTTCTCAACTCATGCAATCAAGGAAGACAAAAAATATTTCTATGATTGTATCAATGTAGAATCCAAAGTCCTCTCAGCGTCAACACTTTCCATGATTCCCTGTAGCTCTTACAGTCTGTATGCCTCTGTATTTGACAGTGTAGTGCAAAACTCTTCATAAAAGGAGATACCAGTGAATTCAATAAGACTATGGCTGAGCAAAAGCCTACTCCAAATAAAGCTATCAGAAGAAATGTTTTAGTTCAGTCTACATGGCACAATGAAGCCCTGAGTTCTTCGAGTCAGCTACATACTCAAAACTTGAGGAATTGCAGGCAGAGATGTTAGGCCTGTCTGGAGAGGGAGTAGTGGAGTTAATGCAGTCATGTCAGCATGGCTGATTAGGTCAGGTGCTATCCAATGCTGACATGACTGTAATACCTGCTAAATTGCTTGACAACACTTTGGGGGACACTGGGGTGGGTGGGTGGGATGTCTCTGCACTATGGCTGGTTATGCAGGACACACATGTGCAACTGCTCTTCAGGAAAGGGAAAGTCACAGAAGACCATTCTGACAGCACCTTCTCAGACTTACTGAAGGTCCCCATTTTCCAGGAAAGGAAAGGCACCAAAGAAAATGCAAGACCCAGCTAAATGAAGGGTTTTCCACAAAAACTAAATATGTAAAACAACAAGAGATAAAGGCAAATCCATTTTAATGTGCTGGCTTCACCAAGTCACAGTTTCAGGTTGATCATGAAATGAAACATTATGGTCCAGTGGAGAGAAAAAATTCCTAATAATTCATTGTCTGCACGATTTTTCTGTCTCTGCTTAGCTAAGCTAATCTGATGTTAGAAAATGCATATAGAAATAGAAGAAAAAAAAAATAAGTTTCTTAAGCTAAGCTAACTTAATTAGAGTTTAACTGGAGACAAGAGGAAATTGAAATATATAATATCTTTAAGATGAGATAATACTGGATCCTTTGTGCATCTCTGTATAAATCCTTTCATTTGCTAGGTGTGCTTTAAATGAAACAAGGTCAATATATGACAAGGGCAAATTATTTGGACTGTTCTAATTTGTTGTGATAAAGCAATGCCCATACATGGCACAATGTAATGGTAAGGCAGATGCCTAAACATGAGCTCCACGATTGATCAATTACTGCTGCTCCCAATGTGTCAATTGACATAAGGTGCTGGGTGAAAACATATCCTGTATGACACAGAAAAGCAAGCAGCACCAGATGGAGCTCAATATTTTAATGGTTAATATAAATGTGATAGAGAGAAAAGGTGATCTGCTCTCCTAGTTCAGAGCTCTTACATGAAGATTTAATGAGTTACCAGAAAACAAGCTTGAAGGCCAACATCACTATTACATGAGGTAACATCAGTTTTGATCTGACTGCATTTATTGCAAAGTGATGGTACTAACCCTGAAATAGTTTTCTGAATAGTATTGAAATTTGAGTTCGCTATGATGGCCTGAAAATAAGGCCAAAAGTGACACATATACTGGCAAAGAATTTCCCTCTCCAAATATACTTGCACCATGGAAACTGCTGGAATGTTTTTTGCTTTAGTATTTATTTAGTATTTATTAATATTTAGAATTTATTTAGTATTTATTTGCTTTAGTAGACAGTATTTTCTTTCTCTAGAGATGAAGAAATATTACTTTTTTTTAAGAAGACCCCAGCTAACAAAAAGCAGATTATTCAGCTTAGGAAATTGCAGAATCTTTGTTTTCTGTTGATGGAAATAACATTATGTGTAAACGTTTGTAGAATTTTTTATTTTGCCCACTTTCCATGGAGGGGTTATGCCTCCAAGAGCTGCAGCAGAGAATTCACAGATGAAAGGTGAAACAGAAGATACTGAAGTATTTTTTAGCTCTGTAGTACCATCAAGATACTTTTATTCAGTGTAAAACCTCTTAGTAGCATTGAAATTCTCACCTGTCATATCTCTTTGTCAATCTGAAACGTCAGTCTGTTTCAGTCTTTTATATGGGGAAATGTAAAAATGCAACATGAAAATAAATAAAATAAAAAAAATCTCACTCAGTAATCCCAGTTTTCCTGACACTTTGTAGATGCATTACTATAGACTTTTTCTTCTATTACAAAGATTTCCTGACAGGAAAATTATAATTCCATTAGATTGCTTTAGAAAAAAAATCAATATGGTTCACGCATCAAGGGCTTTATAGCTACAATTCAATAATTTTCTTGAAAGGCTCAATGAATATTAGAAAAGCTATTTTAAAGATTGGGGAAATTCCATTAATGTTACATCACTAGACAATGGGGGAAAAATATACAAATTGCAGAGCACTTTCTCAACAAACCACCACTTAGGGAATTGTAATTGTTCATACACTGCAGGCTGTAGTCCCTGTCAAATACGTAAAATATAACACCTAGTATGTCCAAGACATGCAGTGTAGAAATGTGCTTTCCATTATTTGATGCAACTTTACGGAGTCACTATAGTTACTTCTGATGTACAAATACACTTACACCCCTATGCATAACCTCTTTCAAGAGTCGCAAACTGGTTAGGGAAGAAATGGTATTAAAACCATATGGCATATGCATATCTATGTTCTTGCTACCAGGTACTGAAAGCTGTGCAACTGAATTGTTATCCTCATAGTAACACAACTGAATTTCTTTGCCTCATAGTAACACAACTGAATTGTTATCCTCATGGTAACACAACTGTCATCTTGCTTTATGAAGAGGAAAGAAAAATTTTAAAAATCCCCACAAAACCAGCTGAATTCTGCAGCATAATATTTAAAAAACATTTCCCCTCCACCTTTTTGTCTTATACACACAGACACACAACACGCAGACAAACCTCTCCCAGTGATATATGTGTTTCGTCCTCCAGAATCCCATCTGTCTGTCGCTTGTCTCCTCCACATCAGTCAATGTCACCTGTCCCTTACCAGGTTCCCTCACACAAGAAGAGAAGACAACTAGTCCTAGCCATCACTCAGTGACTGTGGATGATGTACTTCCAATGCCAGAGCTCTGACAATGACAACACCTGGAGCACAAGAAGTTACAGATATCTGTAATTTTTCAAACCTGAATTTGAAAGGAAGTAATCTTAACCTTTGAACTGGACAAACCTTGTGTAAAATGAATATTAATAAAATTCTGCAGACTACTAATGGAAAAAGAATGTGGGAACTCTTGATATGCCCAGGTGATATTTTAGCAAAAAAGGGAGAAAATTAAAAAGTTTTTAAACACTTTTCTTTTTTTTCCTGGCAGCACTTAGATGAAGTGCCCATCTTACACAGATGCCATCTCCCCTTCCAAAAAATGAAAGGTTAACAGGAAAATAACAAAGTACTAATAAGGAAAGAGCTCTGGGTAAAACCTGAGCAATTACCACCACTGAACATGGTGGAAAGTGCAGTCACAGCAACACTGACAAGAAAATAAAAAGTCTAATGTTGGAAATGTCACTAAGTGCCTACAGTGATGAACTTAGCATATAATTTTTTTAATGTATAATGAAAAACAGAGAAGAAAGGCAGAAAAAATCATGCTCTCTGCTTAGGAAAATGGCATCTCTCATATGAAACTCTAGGTCTGACAAACACAGTATTGAGCACAGAAGGCAAAGACAGCAAGGAGGCTGAAAGGTACAAAAATGCAGAAAAGATGAACAAACAAAATGTCACTGTTCAGATCAAGAGAAGTCGGCAAAAGAAGCCAGGGCAGGGTAAGGTGCCTGAAGAGGAAAAAAAAATAATTAAAAAATTAAGAGCATATAGGACTTAAACCCCTCAGTCCTTTATTCTGGATAGCTATTCAGCAGGGGGCAAAGTCCAGCCTGAGTAAGAAATATCTGGAACAGTTACAGACGGATTGGAGCAGAACAACAAGAATGATCCAGAGTTTTGGGAAACTTGACCTAGAGGAAAAAATTGACAGAGCCAGAGTGATTCAAAATCCAGAAGAAAATGCTAAGCAGATAATGCAGCAACATTTTAAAAGTAAGTAATAGTTGTGAATAGCAAGGGAATGAACTGCTCTCCATGTTACTTCTGAATCAGGCAAGAAATAAAGGATTAAATTGCAACAAAGAAGATTTAGGTCAGATATTTAAAAAAAAAAATCAAGCGGAACAATAATGAAACATCAGAGTGATCTGGCAAAGAGGCTTTTTTAAAAGGGTCCTTTTCTAAAAGGATCCTTTTAAAAGGATTCCTTTTGAGGAAAAGGTTGGATAAATATTGACAGTATATAGTTGGCCTGCACTTGGAGCCCTGAAAGGGACTCCTACCCTCTAGAGATCCTCACATCCCCCCCGTCTCCTGTATTATGATTTGCAAGAGAATCAAGTAGTTGTAAACCACTATGATATTAAATCAAACCTCCCTAATCACCTTCAGTCTGCTCTGGAATATGTGATAATACATGATCCAAAAAACAAAGTATTTTATCTTGAGAGACAATGCACTATGAAATATAAGCATGGTATGAACCACCTACTACGAAAAGAAAAATCCAGACAGGGAAATTCAGAGAGCAAATAACAGTGTTGCTTCATTTTTAAAAGCTACAGAATTGGAAGAGTGGTCCTATGCTCAGCACAACAGTGTTGTTAAGACTGAATTAATAATTAGAAATTACACTGGCAAGGTAAATTAAAAGAAACTTCTGAAGAGGGATCAGAACAATAAAAAGCAGGTCTGGGGACTGGAGACATCGTTGGTGTAATTGGCATAAATCCCTGTCAGTCCTACTACAACAGGAACTAGAAGAGAGACTTGGAGGTGTTTGAAAGAGGATAGGAGGTTCAGCCTTGGGGAAAAAGCAGGGTTAAGAAGCAATCTCAAAACCACAGATCAAGTCAGTCCTGGGAGACTTGGAGCAGAAGCAGCAAGACAAACAGACTTCCTTAGTTCTTCCAGTGTGGCTGAGACAGCAGTTCAAGCAGGGAGAGCTCTAAGTGTTAAGTATAAAATAAAAACACTGCTTGGTGATTTTATTCTCTAGTTCTGGTACATAATCTTCTGCTAAAATAAGGCTTGTTTGCACATTAAGCTTTTTTGGTGTTTATACTAACCTTGGGTGAGTATGGAAAGACCAAGGCATAAGATGATCTCAAAGCCTAGAGATGCAATTAACATGGGTCCACAGATCCCATCTAACACCAGTCTAGGATTTCCAGGAATTTGGATGTGGGGCTGTAAGGATCATATGCAGGAGGAGGGGTAACTGAGTGTAGTCTGGGATAAAAGGAGAAGCCTATATCATGCTCCTATGTGGATGTTACTGTAATAATCTCTGTCAAGAAGGCAACAGTGAAGAGATGGTTCCTGACTTCGGATAAATTAAACCCACTCCCACATCCCACCCCCTCTCATTTTGCTTTCACCACACTAATATCAATAAAGAGCTATCTGATAAAAACTAAAGATGATTCAGAAAAAAATGAAGTTTCTAAATTGTAAGTTTCTCTGAACCTATCCAATTTCTTTCAGAGATAATTTTAGGATATTTTGAACAGTATTTGTAGGCAGCACTTACTGTGCTATATGTTATTTTACCTAAAATAAATTTCTGAGATCTTTAGGTTCTATAGGCTTCAAGATAAAAATTAAGTGGTTAAGTACATTAGAAAGATGTCTTCCCTTTGTTAAAGACATACACTTAACTTAGAACAATTTAATTTAGGCACTCAAGAGTAACATGGTGAAACAAATCAGTTCTTTTGGATATTGGTAATAGTTTGCTGAGAGTGCTCTGGGGCTTTAATGCTAAAGTTAGGGAGAATGTCAGCCATTTGAGAGGCATGCATACACTTTCTAGAAAATCCAAATTCTAGGTATTCAAGAAAATCTAAAACATACTATTGTTCCTGCTGCAAATTTTTAAGAATCTGACTGTGATAATGTCTGAACATGGGATAAATAACTGTGAAGTGCAAGTAATCCATTCATTTCCACGTATATCCTGATGAGATCTGAACCCAGTTGTGGTACTGGCACCTTCACTTAAGATCTAATTTTACTTTCCTTTACTCAAAGGAAATAAAACACCCGTGCAATAGACCTGACCGCAAAAGCTGCTGTCAGCTCATTTCTACATTGGGAATCTAGTAAGGAGTTGGGAAATGAGGTTTTCTTTTATGTTACACAGTATCTGATGGAAAATATCCTTGATGCCTCGCAAATAGTCTAAGAAATAAATTAAGAACAGAATCAGCAAATAAAAGCTTTTGATAGCTAGGCATAGTCGGTGCTACATGAATATTTCAGTAATCAGCTGTGATGCCATTTAAGAGAGAAATGCATTTTGTTTCAATACCAAATTGAATAGATTATATGAAAATGGAGCAAATTGAACAAGATTTCTAAAAATTTTTAGGTAAACGTGTGAAAAACTTCAATTTGATTTAAGCTTAAATATTGTCTTCACAAAGTACCATGTTTTGGTATATTACTGGACTATCATGTCTAAACATTTCCTTTTTTTATTTTGTTTTGTTTTTTCTTTTATAAAGCTAAGCATTTCTTATCAACTACCACTGCATTTTAGTATCAGGCACTTAATTTTGAATCTGTTTAAATGAAATGTTTTCACATTTTCAAAACATTTCCCTCTACCCTCAGCTAAAACTGTCTGATGAGGCTCATCTATATTAATGACTATTAATTCTTTGCCTTTCTCCTTCCCTGCCTTCTGATAGTCAACCTCCATAAATACAAAAGATTTATTTCAAGGCTTTAAGGGCTTGTGTTGTATTTCTAAAGAGATTTTACTCTCAGATTTTTATAAGGGAAGTTATACAATGAAAAGGGGTCTTTTCTTACTTGTCTGCCATGATTTAAAGTGGATATGCCTCCACATTTTCATGCTAGCTTCCTCTGACCATTACACTTCTTTTGCTTTCCCAAAACTCCCGTTTTCTCAATCATCCCATATAATTTTTACATTTTTTGTGCCTTTTGGCTGGAACAATGCATTAGTAAGATACATGAATTCTATTTCCTGTCACAACAGAGGCAAAAACCAGGCCAAGATGAAAATGTAAATTGGTATAGCAAGCACTCATCAATTCACAGTCAAAACAGCAAAGAATGGAAGACGAAGATGTCAAATAATGGAAAATCTGCAGAAGCATTAATCTATTCCATAGCTTGAGGGAGTTATAATTGAACTTTACAATTGTCACACAATTCTGCTAGTTTGCTTTACACTTACTTTACACAATTCTGCTTGCTTTACACTCCACCAGATCTACTTATGTAAGTTCATACCTACTAGTTGGGCACAGGACAAACACTTATCTTTAGTAGTTTATAGATCTAGTGTGTTCCATATATCTGACCCAGTTTTCCCTGCTGGACACTGGCAGGCTGCTATATTTGTATCAAAACACATGGATCAGAATTATGGCTTCAAGGCCACTGATCCTGAGAAGTTGCCTGAAGGCTTACTCCCAAGGAGCAGACATCACAGGTGTGATTCAGGACAACTATGTTTAGATGTCTGCAATGGAGAGGAACAGGCACCTTCAGGATACAATTCTTCTGTTCTATTTTCCTCAGAATGAGAGGAATTGCTGCCCAGAAGGGCTTGTTCCTCCCAGGCAGATCTACACTGCAAACAGCTACAATCAATAAGAGCGTTCTTTTCCCTCTTGGGACTCTGAACTACAGCCACCTTACTTTCCCTGGGCTTTTGTTAACCTTCCTCACCACCCATCCCAACCTCTGCAGTAGTATAGACACATTACTTCCTACAACTGCATCTTCATGGGTGGCTCTAATTCGCCGGTTAGCTGTCTGGCACACATCACAGTGACAACAAGTGATCCAGAACATTTTAGAATCAAAGATTCATTAGGATTGGAAAGGACACCCTGTACAGCTCAGAGCTAAAGCTCAAACCTGGGGATTACCATAGCTGCTGCCACCTTACTGACAAGGCCTTGGCTGCTATCTACTTCCCCCACCCCACCTTATTCATTCTACTCACAGAGAACATATAGGAAAATAACAAAGCCTCCCACTAGTGTCCTCTGCACTTTTAACAGGCCTCTTGATTTTGGTCAGTACTTTTTGTATTTTATCACTTGAATTCTTGTCTCTTGTGAATTTCTGAAGCTAATAATAAAATTCATAAATTTGCACAAGACTGTTGACCTGCAATATTTTATTTATTACAACTTCCCTCTGCCTAACTACTGCTTCAGAACATTTGTTTAATCCAATCCAGTCTCAGAAATCCAGTTTCTAGTAGCAATAACACTCCCTGTATAAACACAAGAACTCTAGTCCATAGAACCACAGAACCATAGAATAGTTAGGGCTGGAAAGGGCCTTAAGATCATCTAGTTCCAACCCCCCTGCCATGGGCAGGGACACCTCACACTAAACCATGCCACCCAAGGCTTCATCCAACCTGGCCTTGAACACTGCCAGAGATGGAGCATTCACAACTTCCCTGGGCAACCTATTCCAGTGCCTCACCACCCTAACAGGAAAGAATTTCCTCCTTATATCCAACCTAGACTTCCCCTGTTTAAGTTTTAAACCATTACCACTTGTCCTGTCACTACAGTCCCTAATGAAGAGTCCATCCCCAGCATCCCTATAGGCCCCATTCAGATACTGGAAGGCTGCTATGAGGTCTCCACGCAGCCTTCTCTTCTCCAGGCTGAACAGCCCCCCTTTCTCAGCCTGTCTTCATACAGGAGGTGCTCCAGTCCCCTGATCATCCTCGTGGCCCTCCTCTGGTCTTGTTCCAACAGTTCCATGTCCTTTTTATGTTGAGGACACCAGAACTGCACACAATACTCCAGGTGAGTTCTCACGAGAGCAGAGTAGAGGGGCAGGTATACCTCCTTCAACCTGCTGGTCACGATCCTTTTGATGCAGCCCAAAATGCAGCATTTGTGGAGATGCTGTTTCAAAAGTGAACATTATCTTAATCTAAATTTGATTTCTTATGTGCTAAGTGTAGTCACATAGAAACATGAAAAACTTCTATATAGTTGCTACAGTATAATGTTTTGCCATGGGTATCCTGATCTGGCACTGGTGACAGTTCTGCTGAAACTTTTGATGTCTTTGAGCAACCTGGTCTCGTGGAAGGTGTCCCTACCCATGGCAGGGAGGGTTGGAACCATATGATCTCTAAGGTCCCTTCCAAACCAAACCATTCTGTAATTCTAAAATTAGATGGAAGGGTTGTAACAGATTATGGGAGATAACTTTCCAACCAATTTAATTTTAAACCCTAATGTCTAAATCTAAACTCCTAAATTTTTACACAAGGAAATTATTTAGATATTTTATTACAGACACAGAAAGATATAGGAAAACTATACAGACATACGTGTGTGTATATATGTATATACACAGAGAACTAGATATAGTTCTTATGTGTAGAAGTATGTGACTGTGAAAATCACTGAATATTCTACCGTTATTACTATCCTACAATGGCAGTTTTTCAAAACATGACATTTACAAACTAACCTGAAAAAAGGTCAAATAAACACATTGGAAATGAAGAGGATATGTCTCCAAATCTAGCAGACATAAAAAGTAACATGAATTTAGCATATGGTAAGACAAACTATAGAGTAGTATTTTCCAGATTCATATGTCTCCATTTTGTTCTTCTTCTAACTAATTTTCACTGTAAAGGTCTTCTTATTTATGGAAGGTTTTGAATTTTAAAAAGGTACAAGAGATGACTGTTTAAAAGAGTAGGTACAAAGTTCTTATATCAGTGCTTGACAGTGGAGACTTCAGAAAGGGGAGTCAATCATATATCTTATAAATGGAAAGATCTATCTCAGTCTATTATCAGAAACAATAAGTTGTATCTAAGTGTCCTAGGTTCAACTGTAGCAGTCACTTAACCAGTGGTTTAAGCCACGACACTGAGTAGTTAAGTCCAATACCATGTAGACCAAGAGGAAAGAAAAGTCTCTACACTGTTTTGCCTAAAAGGTACTTTCAGAGATTCTTTTAAAAGTTTTCACACAAGAATACAAAAAGTATTTGTGCACAGAAGAGAGTTTTGTAAACCATGTAAGACTTTAAACAAGGGAATATGACTAATTGGCTGACAGAAGTTTCAGTCAATGTAGCTATCTCAGAAGCATTTTTCCTCAGGCTAGGCTTTATTAAACTTCATTTAAAACATCACTTCATTACCACTCAAACAGCAAGAAACAAATACATAAATATGCAGTGGATAATGCTGCATTTAATTTGAACCCAGAGAGCCATAAACTGAAATGCCTTTTTCAATAAATTTTCAGCACTGAAGTAATTTGACTAGCTCTCTTTGTGAGGTTCTTACCACAATTAAAATACAGTTAATCCAAGGCACACAGTTCCAATGCTACCAAATTAACCTAGGATAAGAAAGAAAGTAATAGGACAACAAGAAGGCCTGGAGACCTTGTGCCAAGAGCTGGTGAGAAGAGGTATTGTCCTTTCCTGATTCATATTTCCATCCTAGGACTACTTCCAGGGAGGCCAGCCCCACACTGCTCTATGCTGCAGGGGAAGATGCAAATATCCCCTAGTCCAAGATGTTTGAAATCATTACTATTTGTTTCAGAAGCATGTTACGGTAAACACAAGACTGTCTTTTCAAAACAAGCTCAACACCAAAATCATCAACATGAAATGAGAATATACAGTGTACCACTAGTAGCTCCATATACTCTGTCTTTCTGTTCTGTACAGACAACTCTAGATTTCTGCTCATTAAACCAGTATCATCAGTGTGTGTTGCAGCAAACCAGTCATGTCACCTTTGGGCAATGAAATGCTCACTGTGAAGTAAGTGATTGTAGCCTTGTGCATTATGTTTGTTCCTGATGTCACTGGCAGGCAAACAACATCTCAAAAATAATTGCAGTTTAAGACCAATTACTGTAAAGGGAAAGGTGACTTTTGTCATATAGGGGACATCTCACACGTAACCTTCATCTTTTTTTTTATCTATTGCCTCTATGTTTTTTTCCATGAGCCTGGTGTCCTTCAAAAGGTTTTTGACATTCTGATTTGTGAAGACTGATGACAGGAAACTCTGACCAAAAAAGCCCTACTAGGAATTCCTGAAAGAAAAAAAGTATCTCAGAGGTTTTTTATCCCTTTTCAGTTATCTATATTTCATGTATTACCTCCATACACCACAAAAAAGCTACACTTTGATCTACATTTTTTAAATGTAGATAATTTTTCCAGCTATAGTTTCTTAGCCTACCAATTTTACAAAGTCTCTATCCATCTAGACTTCCATGTACCTCCTTAAAATTCTCTAAATTGCCACTGTGCTTTACACTGGACATAGTATCTGAAATATGAAACACTTTCCCCCCAAAGACCATGCTGGAAATTCCTCCACTTTTTAGTGGCAACTCATTTTCACACTCTGGAGGAGGATGTTGCTCTGTTTGCACCTGTACATTTTTCTGTAAAACACTACAGAAAAGAGACTACACTTGCAGGCGCATTAGACAATGAACTAACAGTAAGTCTTTTTTTAACTTGCTTTGGCTGAATTTGGATGAAATGAGCAGCCTGATAAATCAAATAGCTGTAAGCACTTTCACTTATGCATATGGTGGGCTTGCATTTCAGTCTGGTTCCCTTTTTGCAAGCATGGTTTATGCCACTTTGATGTCTCTATCCATGATTTGTGGATGCAATCAGACATGGTGCTTAAACATTAAAAAACAAACTGCACCTTCTAATAATGGAATATTATGCTGTTTGTGAAACCACAGCTCCTGCAGGCTGCATAATTTGTCCTGTAAGTTCATTACTTGTAGATATTTACATATTGAATAATAGGATCAGAAAAGTGAGAGACTGCAACAACATGCATGAAAGCTACTGGATATTTTATATTAGTTACAGTAGTGGATTAAACACTGAACACAAATTTGGGTGCCCACCAACGTGGCTCTGTTACTCCCCTCTTCAACTGGACAAGGGAGAGAAAATGATAGGGAAAGGATATTAGCACCGAAGGAAAACCAGCAGCCAGGAAAAGATTCCCCATCTGACCTGCAGCCTGCTCCTGGCCACTAACACAAACTGTCCTGGATAGCTGCAAATAGGCTGAGCAGTCTATTATAAACTATATGCCTGGTTGAATAAGTTAACACCTACCGCAGCAATAAATTACAAACAAGTCAGTGTTCTTTCAATAACTGAATAAACTGAAGTTGTAACTGAAAATAACTGAAAAATGAACTGAGTCAGCTCCAAAGGCACTGAGATTTTATTGTGCACTGCTTCTCAGAGAACCAAATTACATAAGCTAAGTTTATAAAACACCTTTCCTCACTCAGATCTGCAAATGCCACTTGGGGTCTGGAAGTCAACTTAATTCTTTTCTGCCCATGAATCACAATCAGCAATAATGTTTATGTAACAGGAGTCTCATGAACAATTGCAGTGATGACGCACAAACCAGAAAAAAGCAGATTGGTCTCACATAACTGTTTTGGTTCTGCAGTACTGACAACAACAACAGAAAGTAGTAGATGTCATTTTTGCCAGAAGGAAAGGTGATAATATTTGACTATGTTTGGGACCAGTAGTTGCTAATCATAACATCTCTTTCACATCATCCCTTTCTGAGCACAAAAGTTTCAGTCTTTGAAGTTTTTTTCATACTCATTCTTTATTTCTAACTTTTACCTCACTTTGACATGATCATAAGTCTATTTTGGTTTTACACTCAGGGATCAGCCAAGAATCACAGAGAAACTATATTGTGTGCTCTTTCTGTCATCTGTAATTTCTCTCAACATTCATCATTTTAAACCTGACTCCAAGTTGCTGCTAAATAGAATTCTTTTACCAAATATACGTTTCTACCCTCTGAAGTCCTATCCCATTAGTGCAAAGCTACAGCCATATTAAGAGAAACTGCTTTGTAGAACTCTGGCTACTTCACTGTGAACCTATCTACATCTGCTTGCAAATTTGAAAAGTCATGATGTAATAGTATTCTCTAATCATATTGCATCAACTACTGAAAAAGATCTCTAAACATAACTTTCATTCTCAGATTAACATAACTTTCATAGCCAGACTATGCCAGCTAGTAGATACTTGTTCATAGACTCATAGAATCATAGAATAGTTAGGGTTGGAAAGGACCTTAAGATCATCAAGTTCCAAGCACCCTGACATGGGCAGGGACACCTCGCTCTAAACCATATGACCCAAGGCCTCGTCCAACCTGGCCTGGAACACTGCCAGGGACGGAGCATTCACAACTTCCCTGGGCAACCTATTCCAGTGCCTCACCACCCTAACAGGAAAGAATTTCCTCCTTATATCCAACCTAAACTTCCCCTGTTTAAGTTTTAACCCATTACCCGTTGTCCTATCACTACAGTCCCTAATGAAGAGTCCATCCCCAGCATCCCTATATGCCCCCTTCAGATACTGGAAGGCTGCTATGAGGTCTCTACACAGCCTTCTCTTCTCCAGGCTGAGCAATCCCAACTTTCTCAGCCGATCTTCATATGGCAAAAGTTAAACTTATACTGTACTTTTCTTTCCTGCATTTTGGCTTTTCTCCAGAGAATGCATGGCATATTTCTACTGCCTATTGTATACACTGCCTGCTTATCAGCTGCCAGATGTTGCCACAGAAACATCAGCTGCTGCTTGGGGCAGGGAGTGAATGCAATTAGAGATGCCCTGGTGACATCTTGACACTTAAGGTGGCAATGTTTAAATTTTTAATCTGACATACACCACAAAAAACAGTCCTGAAGACTGGACCAGTACACTATGCTAATATCTTCTTTTATCTGGGAGATGCAAAGATCAGTGTGCGGGCAGAAGCCCAAATGGGTTGACTGCCATTATATCTGAAATAATATATCTGAAATAATATCTGAAATTAGTTCCTGAAACAATACTTCACACCCAGTAGTTGTGAGGAGACTTGCTTTTTGAGGCAGTAAGGAATGCTACTGCTTTTAAGTAAGGAATGTTCATTGTTTTTATACTGAAACATTAGCATACATACATATGCAAATATACATATAATAAAGGGCCTGAGTACTACTGTCTCTCAATTTCTACTGTCATGCCAAATGCCTTTTCAAATAAACACCATCAAATCAATTTACGACTTAAAAAGTTTGGATACAATCTTTAAGGAAAATGTATCAAGTACATTTAGTAGGAGAACTACTCTATGAATTTAGTTCAGACATGAGAAGAAAAAACCCCCCAACCAAACAAACAAAACAACCCCTCCTAAAACCCATGGCAAGTTCAAACTAAATGCAGTCCATTCCTAGACAAGATCCTACCAAGCATCAGATTCATTTTGGATACATAGTGTTTACCTAAATCTAAAATGACCTCTCTCTTCGCCTTTACAAATTACAAATCCAAGGATGCTCTATGTTTGTTCATCCAGCATAGATTTCCTTGAAATACTTTACCTCTATCCTGCATTTGCATTGCATTAAAGTCCAGCTTAAATAAGTCATAAGTGAACAAGTTATGTATGTTAGCTGCTCCATGCTGGCTGCCTCAGTGCATGCTCTGTGAGTGTAGCATAATTTAAAGTACCTTGCTGAAAGTTGTCTGTAATACTATATACATGCACAGGCACAACATAGTTACTGCTTTTAGCAACTTAGCTCTACCTGGCCATTTAGGACAGGGATTAAAACACATTAATTGAAGATACAAGAGTAATTTGGGATAAGGGAACTTAGCTCTGTTTTGGCCAAGAGGTTGAATTACAAATCTTCATTCTTGTGAAAAATACTTTTGTCCCAATGTTATTCTGACTCTTCACTCTCCCCTGAAAAGATAGGTTTTCCAGAAAAATTTTGGGCTTCTACAGTCCCAGAGGAATGAACACAATATTTGAAATGACAATTACTATCTGTATTCATTTTTTTCACATGAAAGTGATAAGTTATTTTTTTCTAAGTGTCAGTGTATTGATCTTAGTCTCAGGTTTATCTTGCATTTGGATAAATACGAAACATGACCTCAAAGTGTGGATGGTAATACCCTGTCTCCTGTTAAACCTTTGTCAGTCAACTCTGGAATTTACAAGTTTTGTGTAGTATTTACAGAAGGTATCAGTCCCACAAATCATCAGTGCTATTGGTATTTTATCCATGATAAGAACTTCTTCCATTTGGAGACTGCCCTCTTCATTTTACCCAAGGCATAAATCTGTCTCAAAGATTATTAAAAGATGAAAATGGTGTGGTCATTGAGAATCCCACAGCCAGGATATCATAGTTATATCTCTCACTTTTGTAAAAAAAGGATAAACGAACATAAGAAATTTTATATCTGGATGGATAGAAAATACAGTCTCCTTTCCTGGAATGACATATATTTTCAGTTAACTTACCTAGAGTTTCTGGGAATGTGATCATGTCTTGGACATGATCTGTGTTGGACTGGGACAACACAGTCATGTGACCCAGATCCAATATATACTGAAAAGCATGGAAAAGGGTCAGTGCTGTTCCACTTGATTAGCATTCACTCAGAGCTCTGCTAACCATGCTTTCACTAATTCAATGATCTGTTCCTTGGTCTGAGACTCTTCATTGTTTGCCACTGAATATACAGAGCACCAAACCTGGCAGAACTTCCGTGGCAGAGTGCTGTGGTATAGCTAAAAAATGTGAGCGCGAATTCATTGGGGAATTACCTGCAAAACGTTATCACCTTTTTATAAAATTAGAAACATATACCTTTCTCAGCTACTTGATCTTGACACTGGGCCTGAAGTTATCTCAACATTTATGAACTCATTTCAGATTCACTTTTACATTTCATGCTGTTAAGTGAACACTTTGTGCCCTGCACTCACCACTTCCTGGGTATTTTGATGTGCTACGCTTGTCAGTGAGCCACTGCAGTGCATTTTTCTCTTTCTGCAGTGCTCAGGGCAATATGGGTTTGAAACTACAGTGTGAACAGCTCTGTAAGTTTTCCTCTCTGCCACTGATTTCACGTTAAAAAGACAAGACTAACACAACTGAATGTCAATATATGAACAGCCAGTGGTCAAAGGAGAATGCACCAACAACCACACAAAATTCACAGAAGACAGAAAGTTTCTTTCAATCCAGCAATTACAGCCTTTTGCCTCTGTATAAGTTCCATGACCAAAGCCACAAACAATTATTTTATCTGGGAGCAAGCTTTTCCCAGCAGAAGCAATATATTATACCTGAAGAACTAGAAAACAGACCTTCTGTTGAAATATTCCAGAAATGTAACTGAGAATAATGTGAAGTCTCACCAAAGAAGGAAGTAAAAATAATGAGAACTAATCTAGTAATTAATCAATCCCACTGCTTAGTTTAAATGTAAGAGTTACAGAGCACAGTTGTTACTTTGTAGGGAGGGGGATGGACTGTACCAAGAAAGTAGTTATTTCCTTCAGGATTATAATTCAATTTGGAAACTAATGTGATCATAAAATATAGATGCTAGGGTTTAATTTTAGGTCAGAATCATATGCTAAAAAAGATCGCTACCCTAGATTTAAAAAACATTAGCCTGAGTCATGTAATACAACCTCATTTTGGTCTTTCTGAGTTTAGAAAATGTACAATAACTGATGCTGCCAAGAAGTCACACCAAGGCCAAATGAGATTAATAAGAAATAAAACTGCATGTCAGTAGCATAACAGAAACTGAAATGAATAATCAAATGGGCAGAACATTCATGCAGCCTAAGCAGCAAAGTCCAAATAAATGGGCTTGAAAGCATCAAGAAAACTTCATAGTAAGCACTTGAATCATCAACTTGAAAAAGTTTTCTGTGTAAAATACTGCAATACGTTTCATAATACTTAAAATATAAAGTGATTTCATAGCTTACACTATTGACCTTAGCACAACAAAACTGCAAAAATCACAAAGTAGAAATAGTTTTGAGATCATTGGGCAGGTGTATCAATAGGGAGGGTTAATTTCACATTCGTTTTCTACTGTGCCCAAATTTCAGAGACTTCTTCAGCATCCTCCTGGTGGAGCAGAGCAGGATTCTAGGTTGTGAAGCTGAACAGCCTCAGCAACACTCTCGTGTTCCTGGATGTTGTGTTACAGCTCCTACAGACAGTTGTATGTTTACAGGATTACATGAACAATGGCTGCTATTGAAAATGTCTTATCAACTACAGCAGCACTAAAGACGTTAACTTCAAGGTTATTTGAAGTCATAGTTTATGGTTACTGGTTGATGTAACCAGTGATACGCTCATATTCTTATACCCACAGTACCCATGTTCATTTAAAAACATGTAAACATTTAAATAAAGGAAACCTTTTCATTGCTCTGGAGAGAAAGAACTTTTATTTTTTTCCTCCCATTGCTCTCCATAGAGCCATGCCTTTCAAGTAAGCAGGCAGAATATCTACACATGTGCCAGGAATTCAGTGATAATACACAGCACCAACGTAATTTACCATAGCCTGCAACCTGGACACTCTACCATTTCCATCGGTGGCAGCTTGAAAATGCATACTGGCATGAGCGTAAATTGATCAAGCACAGGTAAAGATATACATTCAGCAGTGTCTATTCTGCACAGAAGTGAGACTTAAGCCATGTATAAGCATACTTTTAAAAGTTTAAGAAAGAACATAGCGTACGCAAAATAATGGTCTCTTAAGCCTTGCTCTTGCTTCTTATCATATCAATAAACTTTTAAACACTTTACATTCACTTTTGCTCTTTTTGTTCAGAAAAGATTCACTGTGTTTTGGGACACTGTGTGGCAAATAACACCAATATAAGTGGTAAGCATGCACTGTCCAATTATTTCAATGTTTAGGATTAAAACAGAAGGAGAGACATTAGGCTCTGTCCAAACTACCAAAATACTACTCAAGTCCCTGTGCCTAAGCTGACAGGAAAAGGAAGGCATGGTCTAGTAAGGCCTCTGGAAAGAGTACCAGGAGTCTCAACAATGATTGGAGCAGGTAACTAAAAGGAATAGGTGCAGAAATGTGGACTGCACTCAGCAGAAATAAAATTTTCGGCTTACTTGTGCAGGAGGTTGAAAAATATGACTGTAATGGCCTATTTTGGCCTTCAATCCATGTGTTGTTTTTCTTTAGGCTATGCTTTCCCACTTCTCTGGCAAAAAATAGCCTATGTTTAGGCATGCTTAAAAGCATTTTTCCACTGCTACAACACAGTAAAGGAGATTCAGAGTAAACAAAACTCATACCATCAGATTCTATGCAGCTTTCAATGTTGAAAATTCTTTCAAGGGAGCTTTCTTACCTCTTTTTCCATTTGTAGTCCTTCTGCTCTGATATTTCTCTCAAATATTTCTCTCTTTTCTGCCTGTGGATTGGATTTTCTATACACCAGGATGTAGTCAATCCGACATTTCCCATCTCTAAAGTATAGTCCATTGGTTTTGTTCTTATCAGGTACTTCCTGAGAAAGTCAAACATTTTGGTAATGTTAATTTGCCTTTGTAATCACTGCACTGCTGTTTGCACATCATTTTTCACTAATACTCAGAGGAAAAGAGAAGGAATCAGAACAAGCTGTTCAAGTTTTTAGGTACTTTACATGCAGTGCCTCTGAAGTCCTCTAACAGGATTACAGACTTCAAAAACAGGTGGTTTTCTTAGGCAGTTACTCGGTCATATAGGCTTGGGATAGGACAGAATAGAGAACACAAGCCAACATTACTCCCTCACCATCCTCCATAAAATTAGAAATAACTTCTCACATATAAGATAAAGAAGAAAATAGTGGTTACTGAAGCATAAATTTTAGATTAAGAGCTTAGTATGGTAGAATGTCTTTGTACAGGAGAAAAGAACAAAAACCGACGAGCATTTACCGTATAGCAAGAAACCCTAAAGCCTGGTGCAGAGATTCTCATCACTTTGTGATGACTCTAGTACCTCTGTCTCACAGGAGATAACAATATAAAGATCCTGTACCTACCTCAATATCCCTTATAAATCTAAGTAAAAAATATCCTTTGCTTAAAGAACAGTTGAGGAAACCCACTGGATTTATTTGAAAATACCTCCTGGTATTTGGTCTAGCAGTATGTAAACACAATAAAGATGTTTTCTTGGCTATTTTCTCAAAGAGTGTGCTGTTCCAATGTTTGCCCTGATAGAAAGAAACCACTTGACTTCACTGTTAATAAGAGGTCAAGCAGGTCCCTCTTCTGCGATCTAAATCAAACTGCAGGTCTTTTTCCAGAAATTCCTGAGATGAAACTCTCTACACATCCTCCTCACAGTTTAACACTACTTCCACAGAATACAAGCCCTGACCAGGGGTTAAGCTTTCACCTTCAGTGAAGTTGGATTTGTGTGGCAGTTTGTAGGTTGGAGTGTTTGGTACAAAAAATGTACACCGTGAATGACATACGGGTACAAGCAGCTTCCTCTCAGAGTAATGTAGCCAGCAGGGATCTTCAGAGGCCTCAAGATCAGTCCAGCTCCAACCTGAAGGGAGGGTTAGGCTAATTTCTCAGTTTTCCTAGAATTTCTTAAACATTCCTACCAGAAATAGCCATGCCTTATAATGTATGATCAAATCTTAGGGGAAAAAAAAAACAACCAAAGGAACATTTTGCTTTTCACAGCTGGGAAAAGCAGGTAATTCTCAAAATACTTTCTCCATAGCAGAACTGTTTCTGAATTTAAATTGCAGAAAGTGAACTTAGTACAAATTATTCTTACAGAACCTCCCCCCACCAATGTTCCCATTGAAAGAGTGTAGAGTAAGCTATCTTCCTGATTCTCAGCAGGCATTTTGACTAAATGGAAAAACCAATGAAAGCATCCCAAATGTCTCATCCCCATGGTACATGGAGTTTACTGAAGGCAGAAAGGGCAATTTTTCTAAGATTTTGTTATTACAGTGCCTGACTTCAGACACAGCTTAGTGCAGACTTGATATAGTAGAAGAGTTCTTTGAACTGCAAAACAAGGCAAGAAAAAAGATTTAAGCCCTAAGGAAATAACAGTAACAAACCATTTATATCTAGGCTGCATATCATGATGACAAATAGTATTATCAAATATAGAAATATTTTTTCATGGAACATTAAGTATGAAAACAGCTCAGGAAGCATAGTTTATTTTTTCTATAAAAAAACAATGTTGAGAAGACATAAAAACTCCCAAAAGGGTATTTAAGGTTATTTAAATAAAGAAAGGGTGCAACAGGAGATTTAGAGGCAGTGGGTCATCTTGGCGGTCCCATTTTCATTTCTAAGCCTCCTGATGAGCCATCCTTCCTGTTTTGTAGGTCTCAGAGCCACTGCATGTATTTTAGCAAATAAAGAGGTGTAATAGGAAAGTATCTGTACAACAAAACAACCTGTGCTGAGGATCTGCTGTCCACACTATATAGTGCTTACATCTCACAATTTATTTGCATGCAGAAGAAATCCAGGTTTAAAATCCAGCACTGCCCTGGAACGCTAACAAAGCATGGGTAGGGGTAACTGGGAGATCCACTTCAAATATACACTCCTGATCTAAACTAAAATGTTAGTACAGACCCATCTACAGACCATACAATAAGGAATCTGCCTTTCTCTGCATGCAACAATGACTCCATTGGAAAAATAGATTTGCTCTTTATCCTTCCTATATTTCATCTTTCTCTAAAGAAAATTGGGTTGCCCTACGCTAACTCATCAGTGCATGTAGAATCATATTAAAGAGCATCTATGAGATTTAGCTGAGTTATTTGACTTGCAGGACTTCTTCCTCTATAAACATGACACCCTGAGACAACTACTTTTTCTTGCACTTGTGAAGCACTCCCAATAACAGTATTGTAATTTTTTGCTCAAAAAAGCAACCCTTATCTGTACCTGGAGGTCCTTTTAATTTTAGGAAGACAGTATGTCAAAAAAAGACTGATAAACTCTACTAGACTAGTAAGGCCTCTGAGAAGGAGCCTTTTCTGTTGTCTTCTCTTATAGCCTGTAAGGCAGCTTGATAGATTGATCTTGGACTTCCAAGAACTCATTATAAAGAGACAGTAAGGGCTGGCCCCGGAGTGTCAGGAAATACCAGCTGCAGGGTTCTTCTCCTACCCTGAGCTTTGCTCACCCTTCTCCAGACACTGCATTTAAATTCCCTGTGTTATGACTTCAAAACTCATTTTTTGAGAACTGATTAAATACATATATATACAAATAAAATCATGTCTGACTGCAGTTTTTGGTGGAAAAGTGGTCTATTCATGTATGACAAAACTCCATTCCTTCAACTGAAAAAGGATGCTGTAAGGAAGTGGAAGAACCAGGAAGACTTCATCTTAGCAAGAAGTTTATTATTATTTCTGGCTATATTTGCAGCTTTATTTGTATTATGTGTATTTGAAGTTGTATAATTGGGAATTCTTTTCCAAGGAATGTAGTTTTCATATTCTCAGACCCACAATTAGGAGCCATCAACACTCAAAGAAACATGACTCATACACACATACACACTAGGAGAGCTTTAGGCTAAAGGGCTTACCCAAATGTTTCACTATGAAAAAACAGAGGATTCATAACACTAGCAGCTATAGAGAATTGACACTAAACTTCTAAACAAAAGTGCAATTAGGAAAATAAAGGAAATGTGAAACTTCACCTGCAGGCCTTTAAGAAAATAATTCAGAAGGGACTCTAATGTTCACTAGTGTAACAACAGATTAAATTCTTTCTTCATTCCTGATTTCAGTACCTTGTTATTATCAGTATGGATGCTCAACGAAGATAGAATCTTTGAATTCTAAGATTGTCATTTCCTGTTTGTGACTACTTGAAATTAGAGTCCCCTGCATACAGTTTCACAGCTGGTAGAGAGGGTTAATATGTTATGAATTTATGCAGAAAAACAGGAACCCAGAACCACCTAGTTTTTAAGCCACAGGTCTAATCAAAGAACAAGTGTATTTTCTATTCTTTTGTTCCTAATATCCTTTTTCCCATTTAGATTGTAATTTTGATGAAACTGCAAATTTATTTTTATTTTTCATGTATCTTCACTGGTTGTTAAATTTTCCTTGACACCATAATATATTTAATTACATTGAACTTCCCAAATAATGAAATTATCTAGGCTGAAAAATCAAGTGCTCACAAGTTAGGAAGCAACAGATTTGTAGTTTCCTCTGAAATCATACATAATCTTTTTCCATATCCATCCTGATCATTGATGACAAGGATTTGGTGAAAAAAAAATTATGTAGCTAGCTTGTATCCTTGTATATACACACAGGAAAACATCTGAAATTGCACAAGCTATTATAAATGCTATAAAGAATGTCACAATTCTTATTTTGCAGCATTAATTTATTCGTTTTCCTGCCATAATCCTCAATCAAAGTTGCAATTTACAAAACACATTGTTAAAACAAACTCTATTGTGCACAGTGTTAATAACACTGCCTCCAAATATCAAGAGAGTTATATGTTTACAGTGAAGACTGTAGGGTTGACTCTTACAACATTAATTTCAAAACTACCTACATTAGCTGGAATGCCAAATATGGGCCATAAAAACCTCATTTAAGAAGAAGTCAGATTTTGTCCCAGTCCCACCATTCTCCCTTGTTTGGATAAAGAACACTTAGTTATTACTCCATAGAAAGAAAAGCAGAATAGATGCATACCTAGAATATAGCTCCTAAATAATTTTTCTTTTAATTTTTACTTTCTTTCTGCTGCCACTCCATTTATTAGAAAATGAAACTTCAGGGAAAGTAATGCAATATTTTAGTGATAATATGACCCTGGATTTAAATTGTAAAGCGTATACCTAATTGTTATATTGACATAGGTTAAAAGTATTTCAATCAATGCACACAAAGGGAAATGTGATTTTCAATTTGCTCAAACTGTCACTGTGTTTGAATGGAACAACAAAAAACATCTTTAGCCAAAGCACAAAGTGAATCTCAGTCTGGCTCTGCATCTGTTAAGGAACTGTTGATAAAGTTCCATGCATAAAGTCTTCATTGCTTTTCTGGTTGAGCATGAACAACTAAAGGTTGAAGTAAACAATATTTCAACTTGTCAGCTAAACAAAGGTGGTAAGAAACCTTAGGTATGTCCTTGTAATTTCTTTTTTTTTTTTTAATTGTTAATTCATTTTAACAAATTCAGCTAGAAATCACATTAAACTATTCTGCTGCAATGTTACCTTCAAAACAAAACCAAACAACATATTCAGAGAGAGAGTTTCACTGGTGTCAGATCCCCCATCCTGACGACATTAAGGGGAATCTACAGGCTCTTACAGCTACTAAACTAAACTGAAAGACTGAAAGGAAGCTTGAAGCTTCAGAGTTCACACTACCACTATACAGTTGTGCTCCCATATTACCCATGCAAACCAAACAACACCTAAACAGTGTATCTTTTCCTTCAGGAATTAAGCAGGGATCAAGTAGTTTGAAATACTTTGGTACTTTGGGGTTTGTTTTTTTTGTAGGCTACAGCATCCTTCAGCTCCCGTTAGGAATTTCAATTTTCTTCTTCCCCTTCCCTCTGCCTCATACATATAAACGACTTACATTACTATATTCCTCAGTTATGGCCATGCAGGTAAAAAAATGAATCTGTTCAACTAGGAAAATATTCCTCATACATTTTCCCTTTCACTTAAAAAAAAACCCAAAGAAGACAGCAAAGAGGTGTAAAAAGGTTTTGCAGTATTTTTTTTTTTTGTCAGGATTGCTAAATTAACAGCACATATATTGCCCTACATCATTCAATTTCTGACCATCTTCCTCTTAAACTTGCAAAGATCATGTATCTTTCACCTGTGCCGTTTTGTTAAAGACCATATGGTACATGATCCCAAAATGTAACACAGGAGTATCATGCCAGATTAACCCATTACACACCAAAAAGGCAAAGAGAACCCTCTGCAAGCTGTACAGGAAGCTGGGGAAGAGCAGTGAGTTAAGGTGAAGATAAACTGTGAGCAAGGTCAAACGTACCTCTAGGTGCCCTGAATTTTGCTGCTTTAATTATCTGTCTAAACATTCTAGGAATACAGTTCTCAATGGGCTGAATTTCTAGCACAAGAAAATTCTCCAACTCTTTCCTCAGCAGTTCTTATTTGAAACTCTCAGCAGTGTTTCACATAAGAACTTGCACCACAAAACCCTCTAGCTCCTGAAAAGCACATAATCTGTAATTACATCATCTAAACCTTGTCTGAACTAGTAAACAAGCAGGGTCAGGGTAGGGGCTTCAGCCATATTTTATGGTTTCCCATGTTTTTTCATTGTTAGTATGGTTCTTGTCAGTTCTGATCTGTGCTGGTCAGCCCTCTGGCCAAAACATCCCCAGGCACAGATTGCAGGTAAAATCAGAGCACCCCAGTGAGTAGCCTGGATAGAGCTGCATGCCTGAGATGGGGAAAAAAAGTCCCTGGTATCTCCACACCCCAAAGAGATAGCCCTAATATCCATGGGCTGTAGAGCACCTGAAGACAAAGTTAAAAGGTATCATGTTCCTTTCTGCACAAAGGACACAAAAAGGAATTTAGGCACAAATTTCCAACATGGGTCTATGATGCTTTGTCTCCTTTAAGGTAAGATTTAAAAGGGATGATGTGCTGAATGATTCCTCTCTGGTATGTTCTCTGAATCACCGTTATGCACCATCAGGTCATTTGTTCTTCACTGGAAGGGAATGTGTCTCATACCTGACACCCAATGCTTCTTATGAGTTTTATGATAAATTAACCTCCTTCCTCCCAAATGATTAACATAGGGAAGACCTTTCATTTATTTTCAGAAGCAGTGAAGCATTAGCCTTGGATGCTTCAAAAAACAAGCAGACAGCAAAGACATGCACAGGCTTTACAATGGGGGCACATGAAATCAATAAAACCTCCTTTTAACTTGAGATGTTTTGTATTTCAGCATTATAATCTTAGCATGGAAAACCAGCAACCATGGGAAAGGTGACACACAAGCTGACTTGCAATAAATGAGTATTCATTTTAATTTAATACAATTAAAAAAAAATCTAATTAAAAAAATCAAATGTTCTTTTCTGTAATGGACATGAATAATTATTACATTAATAATTCTTACCTCTCCCACAACTTCCAACCTGCTGGCATCATCAGAGGTACTGGTCAAGTTACCATGGTGAAGCAGAGAGTCATCATCTTTGGAAGGGCTGTTCACACCTTCTAACTCATCAAAAAAAATGTTGACATCCTTAGCTACTAAAAACAAACAAACAAAAAAACCCCACATTCAAATCACCATTGAACCAAATAAAGACAGCCGTTTTAACACCATCCACAATCACACTTTTTAGTTCTGGTGTAAGTATATACTGTGTAAGTTTAAAATCTGATGCACATTGGCAGACTTTTTTTCACCAGTGAGACACTTTAAGATCTAGGACACCACATCACCTTTCTGATGATAAATAAGCAATCTTCTTGATACATTAGTATCTCCTCAGCATCTCTCGAGCTAAGAGGCTTAAGCAATTACCTTCTGGATTAGTATGGTCTCTGAAAATTTCTTATTTTATTAAGAAACATATTTTTTAACCTAGTACACAAAGTATCAAGTTAGAAGTCATACTGACCTGTGGGGCAGCCAGAGGCAGATGTCTAATAAATACTGTTACTTGAAACACATTAAGTAAATAAAACTGGGCAGAAGTTTGTCTTTGCAAGGTTTGGCATGTTTTGATGCCTATCAATCTGGCACATTCAGATCTACCTCTGCACAGCCCCAGGTCATGCATCAAACCACTACAAGGAAGACGTGGAAGCACTGGACCACCTCTAGAGATGGGCAACAGAGCTGGTGAAGGGCCTGGTGCACAATTCTGATGAGGAACAGCTGTGGGAACTGGGGTTGTTTTGTTTGGAGAAGAGAAGGCTCGGGGGGGACCTTACTGCTCTCTACAACTGCCTGAAAGGAGGATGCAGAGAGGTAAGACTGGTCTCTTCTCTTAAGTAACAAGTGACAGGACAAGAGGAAGTATCCTCAAGCTGTGCCAGGGGAGGTTTAGACCGGATATTAGGAACAATTTCTTCACCAAAAGGATTATCAAGCATTGGAATAGGCTGCCCAGGGAACTGGTGGAGTCACTGTCCCTGGAGGCATTTAAAAGACATGTAGATGTGGCACTTAGGGACGTGGTCTAGTGTCCCACTGCCTGAGCATTCCCTCTGGCTCAGGCTGTGGGACAGACTGAGACTGCCAGGCCCTGCTTTGCTACCCTCATGGGGAACCCCAGGCCACAGTGGTGCCCTGAAGGAAGATACCTGATTTAGTAAATGAGTTGAATTTCCTCCACTTTCATGAAATGCCAGGTCATGTGATAATTTTACTCTAATTAAAACCAAAAATAATAAAAGGAATGAGTTAAAGGCTTGCACTGTACTCCAGATCAGAGCAGCGTTAGCTTTAGGATGATATTTCTTGCTCTGCTGAGCAAGGAGGCAATGAGAAGCTGTGGGCAGCACTGCTGTGCAAGTCTACAGTCCCACATAAGGGCCATTGATCTGCCGACCAAACGGCTGTTGGATGAGAGACACAGGGTGTGCAGGCTGCAGGCAGCAAGGTCCACCTTTGCACCCCATACACTGCTGCACATCTGGTGCAAAAGGGTAATGAAGAGATGCGTGTGAGGAGAAGAAAGATGTGTTGGCTGAGGATCAGGCTTCAGCTGTGGATGGACTTCATCTCTCCAACATCATATTTAATTAGCAAAATCCAGAATTATAACCGTAGAGTTGTAACCGTTTGAAGGGACCCCCAAAAGCCAGCTACTGAGCCTCTTCCCCTGAGCAGAGTAGGATCAAATAACTATTACTTTTGACAAAAATGTGTGTAACATACTACTCCTCACACATTTTCGCAAACTCAAGTGACTTTTGGAATCATTCTTCTTTTGTGCAATAACCTTCTTATCCTTTTGCAGCCTCCTTAACTTAGTGACAGGCAGTTGTAATTCCTGTGGACAAGAATTTACATTAACAGGGAACAGACAAAAATCTCTAATTGCTTGTGGCAGCTTAGTTCCATTTCTACCTAATGGTTGCAGGTACAAAAATTCATCCCCCTGCTGTGGAGAGACCAAATAGATGCCAGAAATTAACAGCCATTAGCTGTTGCCAACCATCATGAGTATTTTGTGACCTCCTTTTCACCTTTCCCTTCTTCAGGGGCTATAGCTAAGTTTAAGAAACCTTTTTAAAAGATCTCTGATGCTACTGGCTCCACAGTCTCTGCAGGTGGCCTATTTTTCAATATAAGAAGCAGGAGAGTTTTCTTTGTAATATTTGTCCTGAATATATACCTATGCTGCAATTTAAATGTATTATTCTTTTCCTGTCAATCATAAACACAAGGAAGAGCTTGCTCCCTTTTTGTACATCTTCTACGGTTTCTTAAATGTGTTATTACAGCTGTAGTTAGATAAAAAAAGAAAACCCTATCAAGATATTCAAGAACCTTGCTTCTTCATTTTTATGCATAAAATAAGGACAAGGTTAACGACATAAACTGTGGTTTTGGTTGCAATACTTTTGCTTAGAAAGCTACTAAAAATTTCAGAAGCAACAGAAAAGTCTTCACGAAAAATTAATCTGCTAAGCAAATGAGCTTACCTAAGCAACATAATTTTTAATGGATATTCTGAGTTTTAATACTTGTAACAGTATTTTTTTCATGTAGACAGCATAACAACAAGGAATACTGCACCAAATTAACTGGTTTTGGGATAACATAGTACTCCTTGTGTTTAGTAACTATCATTCTTTGTACCTCAGTATTAGTATTGCACAATATTTAATCCCTACTTAACACTTCATATCATAATTCATCAGTTTTAGACAGCACCCTCTGTTCTGCAGGATCCCAACCAGCTTTTATAGAGTTATTGGGAGTAATAGGTTCACCCACTTCATTCTCTTTTAAATTGTGTGTAACATCATAGTCTGTGAACAGATCAGAGGTCTAAAATGCCATTTTTTTTTTTTTTTCCAGTTATCAATTTACTCTTGCCATTTTAAAGCTGTTTCTACTAGCAGTCCATTTCTTTTACTTATCTGTAAGGGTGGTGAGGCACTGGAATGGGTTGCCCAGGGAAGCTGTGAATGCTCCACCCCTGGAGGTGTTCAAGGCCAGGTTGGACAGAGCCTTGGGTGGCATGGTTTAGTGTGAGGTGTCCCTGACCATGGCAGGAGGGTTGGAACCTCATGATCTTAAAGTCCTTTCCAACCCTAACTATTCTATGATTCTATGATTCTTTGATCTTACTTTTGTGAAAAGTGCTGGAATACCATTACAGACAAACATCCAGGATGGAGTTTTTAACTTTAAAACTAGCAGAATGCCTCCGTGAGAGCAATGCATGATCCTGTATATGATCAACACCTCAATATAGTCTGAAAATAACTGTGGAAAATACAAAACTAATTAAATTGTGAAGCTTTCTGAGGATTATGTATGATATATATCTAGTACAGAGGCAATGAAAGATGTAAAAATGAAAGTTTTGCCTGCAGGGAATTAGGATTAGCTTTTACCTGCCATTAAGACTGGCTTGGCAATTAAGATGAGGCCTTTGAAGTATTAGAATTGCTGCTTCCTGAAATGCCAGTAATGCTTTAGGTTGCAAAATATGGTTAAGTCAGTGTTTTGCAGTACACAATTTGGTGTGCAAGGGAGTGAATGTGTCCGAGGGTTTCAAGCAGACTATTACTACATTATTCTGAAGACTTGTAAGGAGCAAAAAATCTTATTTCAACGTCACATTAAAATCCAACCTATCTCAGCAATTACTAGAAGTTGTGGAAGCAGTGAATCACAGCATTAGTGAAATTAGCTACAAGACCTGTCCAGATCGCCTGTAGTAGAAATCTGCTCCAATCAGAAGTACACAGGCAAGTGGCATGCTGGTTGCTAGCTTCAGCAAGCAGGATAACTAGTAAAGAGATACGCTTAACTACCTCATCAGCATTAAAGATGTCTGTCACCTGTTTTTCAGTTGCAGGAAAGGTGTGCTGCTGATGAGAAAGTTGAGTTCTTTACACAATGTTTTTTACACATTTGCGGTGCTGTGTATGTTTTTGACAATACACTCTTAGTATTGCAGCCAGTGACATTAAACATGGAGACCTAACATTTGCTGACACCATTTTCCGTTCCAAATCTCACTGGCTACTTAGAAAAAAATTATTAAAATGCTGTTCTGCAAATATAAATAAGTAATTATAAAACCAAATCCTGTTTCCTTTAATAAGGTTGATCGTACTTCGCAGCCAACTCTCCTGCTGCCTGTAGCAAACTCAGCCACTCCACTCCACTGGACATGAACACCTACACAGCCAAAAGGAATAACCAGGACTCCAGCTTTTCTGTTCCTTCAGATCATGATATGCATATATCCATAAACGATCTTAACAGAATGATATATGATAATCTTATCATATATATTCTGGAGACAGGCTGGTTCTAGTGTATAATCATGTCTTTTTAAGCAGTGAAATTTAACAGGATGCATAATACTACGGGAGATATTAGGAGTCCCCCTGGATTTAGATCAGCTTAAATATGCAAGTTTTCTCCCCTTCATATTCTATTTTGCAGAAAAACATTGAAAGACTTGATAATTCAGAATCCCTTGAGGATTTGAAAAAACATGGATATACAGATATTTTCATCCCCAAAAGAGTAGAACCATGTATTCTGAAAACTGAATGCTGGGAAGTTCTGAGTGAGGGTCCATATGTAATTTCAGTGGGTCTACAATCCACTTTGAACCAAGAGGCTGATTTAGGTAGGACTCAAAGATAAGATAACTCCTGTAACTTTCTGAAGATGGACGCTCAAAAACTGAGGTGCCTAAAATTAAGAATTTTCATTTAGACATGGTACCTGACTACAACTTTGTGTGGCAATATAGAAGCGTGCTCAGAGATCATGTTTCTGTTCATTAATTGTCATTTGATTACTAATTGTTACACCATGCCATCAAGCATAGCCCAGCTTTGGGCAAAGCTGAATATCAATATTCAGAAACTGCTCTTTGGAAGCTTTTAGGGCTATCAGTAACATTAAGAAATGAATTTCTTTAAAAATTCTCACTGGAATGGCTACATATTAATAGTGGTGGGAAAATTATTTGGTTTAAAAGCACCAGTATTGGAGAATAAAATAATAAAAGTATAATAAAAATACTGAGCAGAAAATATGTTTAGCAGAGATTTGCAAAGCAGAATACGTTTAGTATGAAAAATCAAGCTTTCTGCATCTTGTTGTATAATATGTTATGTTTTCACAGCACCCACTTGAACTAATTGTTACAAACATTTTTCTGCACTCAGTAAGGCTGGCAGATACAATTCACCAATTTTTACTCCAAGAGGCTTTCCTACAGATGCCACACAGCCCAGAACTTTTTATCATGTTAAATGCAAAATTCAGTAACTACACAGTGGACCAACAACCCTGCCTTGGGAATCTCACTGATTTCTGGCTTCCAGATTGTGAGAATGAAGATGAGAGAATCAAATTATTTTCTATTAAATCTAGTGAGAGTCAATGTAAAGTGGATTTTGAAAAACATTCTAAAAAGCCACAGATTTCTTACAATTTTACCTTTACTGCAATGGCAAGTTTCATATGCTTAAGCAAACTATAAAAATGCATGAAAGAAGTTCAAGATCTGACCACTTTGTCTTTTGGTTTTGTTTTAATAAAGCTATCTACTGCTTTTCCACAAGAAGTCCATCTTGTCAGTGTAGTAACTACAAAAAAAAGCATGAAAGCCTTTGCTAGCTTTTGCCATGTCCCTGAGGGCATCCCCAGCCCTGAGTGTCCCTGCCTGGACTGCCCAGTTCCTAGGACAATTTCAGCCCCACCCAGCACCAGAAGCCGCTCCACTGATAACAGAGCAGGGTTGGTCTCAACCTCCTCCCCAGCCCTTCTCTGGCCATGGCTCCACAGCACCATGGAGGTACCTGGTGACCAGGGCCACAGCTGTCCCTGGTGCCCTGCAGCTATTCTGCTCCTGGCTGGGGTGGTGGCACAGGTACAGGCTTGTGAGTAAGCAACATTTGGTTGATGAGAAACTGAACATGTGTTGGCAGTGTTTACTAGCAGCCCAGAAAGCCAATCGTATCCTGGGCTATATCAAAAGTAGTGAGGGACTTGCACAGGCTGCCCAAAGAAGTGGTAAATGCTCCATCCCTGGCAGTGTTCAAGGCCAGGTTGGACAAAGCCTTGGGTGATATGGTCTAGGGTGAGGCATCCCTGCCCATGGCAGGGGCTTGGAACTAGATGATCTTAAGGCCCTTTCCAACCCTAACCCTTCTATGATTCTATGATTCTACGTATCAGCTAGCTAAAGTTGCATGAGGTACCTCCTGAATAGGGAAATACTCAGGAAATTCACATTAGTAAGAAAAGAATGTATTCTTTAAAAGCATTATTAGTCTTTTAAAATTTCCATTCAATGCTAACAAAAATCTGGGAATAAAATGATTATTCAGAGCAACCACTCTAGAAGAGTATTTAGGCATGTTTATCCTAAGTATTCGATATTCAGAGCAGACTGCAGGTGACAAGACATTGCTGTAGACCCATATCAAACCTCTGCAAACTAGGTCGTACAGTCATATCAATCCTTTTGTCTTTCCAGAAGAAAATGTAGCTGAGGTACATACAGATAAACTTCCCAACAGCAACTGCATCTGGTCTGGATAAATTAAGAACAGTACCCAAGGCTGCAAAAACTGTACAATGGCTTGAATAATAATCTATAAATCAAAGTATCAGTTCTTAAAAGACTATTTAATGCTATTTAGGTTTGGTATTGTATTCAAATTGCTAAAACTGTTTGGGAGCATAATTCTATTCAGTTTATATCCATTAATCACTTGCAAATATTTGTTTTACTTAGGGTAGAAATCACCCACATTTCTGCAACTGCAGTGTGGATGTTTGTGTCTAAGTTGTGGTCCTGATTCACATTAGTTTATCTCGCTAAATTCTGTGTACAGACAACAGCGGCAAATGGCAACTTCCAACTTGCATGTCATCTACTCTATATGAGAAACCCACTTTAAAATGAGACAAACTGGGCTGTAGACATGCTAGTTACATTCTGTTCATCACAAAGGGAGCTTTGACAATAAGTTCAAACCTTGATACCTTCACTGCAAACCCCTGTGTTCAAGTGAGATGAATGCCTTCTTTATGACCACAGAAAATTAGCCTACTTTTGAAAGAAACTAGGGGTTTTATCTAGAAGTTTAACATTTGAGATTATAAGCAAACCTATGCCCTATTGAATGAAAATTTGGGGTTATTCTTCACTGGGATATAGTCAGAGTGTATGACACTGAGATATGATGCAATACCAAGGGAAGTTGAGATACGGTTATTTTTTAAAAAGAAGCTGTTTTGGACAAACACCATTAATAAATCTAATCTGGACGTCTTACAGTTTTAAACAAATCATCCATTTTTATTCTCCTCAGTCATATGCTTGAAATGGAGAAGATAACTGTTTACTGTATGCCAAAATGGGTTCTTCCCAACTTGAATTTTCTCATCCTTGTTTAGCTATCTTGTCTATTCAGCTTCTGAAAGACAATAGTGCCTTTTCAGCCTCTCTGGTCCACATCCCAGTGGCATCCAGGCCTGTGTCTGGGCTGTGGAGTTGCAGAGAATAGAGGAGAAGATAAAATCTTATATTAAGATTTCCTGGTAGGAAAAGCTCTTAAAGTTACAAAACACATGGTTGACCCTAAACCTACAGCTTAAATAACAAGTTGGTTCAATTACCCCTGTCATCGTGCTAATCTGAGAGTTTTCCTTACACCCCCAAACTAATACCACCACCAAACAACCTGATGCTAACACTGTATTGTTTCTTATTCATATGGCAAAAATAGGGTGGGTTGCAGGGGTTTATATGTTCTTATACATCTTTTGTCATTCAAGAATATACATTGCTGTTTCTCACTTTAGAAAATTGCTACCCAAAACACACAGATTAAAATAAAACTGGAAAAGAAGGAAACCAGAAAGCCATACCATGCATTTTGATTCTTGGCCTGCATAAAATTTTTAAATCTACTACAGAAAATTTCCTCTGAAATTACAGAATCTTTTGGATTCCAGAGTTGCATCAGTTTTGAGGAGGGGGTGTGTGTTTTCCACTGATGTTAACAGTAGTAATTCTTATAGCATAAGTCTTCAGTTTATTCTGCAGTTGGATTTAAAAAGGGTGGACCTATCAATTCTTCGTCCACACTAGTCATAGATACTGTGCAAAACCATCTCTTTTCACTTGTATCTAAGACATGCAGACATTCAGTTGTTGTGACACTTCCACTCCCAATAATTTCCAGCTGCAAAAATATTAATATATCCAAACAGCTGGAATTTCAAATCCAGTCTTAGATCCCAGACAGCAGCATTTGCTTGGTGTTATTAGTTCACACAGACATTCAAGAGTGCAAAAAATGGATTAAAGTAACAGGAATCTTAGCCTGACCAGCAGGTCGAAGGAGGTGATCCTGCCCCTCTACTCTGCTCTTGTAAGACCTCACCTGGAGTACTGTGTGCAGTTCTGGTGTCCTCAATATAAAAAGGACATGGATCTGTTGGAACAAGTCCAGAGGAGTGCCACGAAGATGATCAGGGGACTGGAGCACCTCCTGTATGGAGACAGGCTGAGAAAGTTGGGGCTGTTCAGGTTGGAGAAGAGGAGGCTGCGTGGAGACCTCATAGCAGCCTTCCAGTATTTAAAGAGGGCCCCTATAGGGACTGTAGTGATAGGACAAGGCTTAATAGGTGAAAACTTAAACAGGGGAAGTTTAGATTGGCTATAAGGAAGAAGTTCTTTCCTGTTAGGGTGGTGAGGCACTGGAATGGGCTGCCCAGGGAGGTTTGTGAATGCTCCATCCCTGCAGTGTTCAAGGCCAGGTTGGATGAAGCCTTGGGTGGCATGATTAAGTGTGAGGTATCCCTGCCCATGGCAGGGGAGTTGGAACTAGATGATCTTAAGGTCTTTTTCGGCCCTAACTATTCTATGATTCTATGATTCTACTTCTGATTGCTTCTGCATTGGAAATAAAAACGGCTGGAATCCTTAGGCACATAATAATTCAAATCTTATCATGACTTCTAAGTAAAAGGTTTCTTACAGGCCTTCAATAACCCATTGAACTTTCTCAGACATTGTAGTAATACATACTTATCATTCAGCTAATCACTCTGTATGTTCCTTTGGTTATAATCTCAATGCATCTCAATTGATTCTTCTACCATAAACCAAATTCTGCATCCAAGGAATAACTTACTTTCTTGTATTGCATTAAGAATATCTGAAAAGTCCACATCTGTCTTCTGTATGTCTGGCTTTATCCATATTTGCGTTTCCAGCCGGTTAACCTGCAAATCCTCTCTTCCTTCTGAAGAAATTGAAGAGATTGATGGAGTTTGTGACAGGGCAGTAGAAAATCCAGCCAAGAGGCTTTGAGGTGAGGGAACATACACATTGAATAAAGCTACTTAACTCCCCCTCCACCCCCCCCAGAACCATTTTTTCTTCAAACCAAGCAGCTTTGGACAGAACATGGACTGACTCAGAGCTAAATAGAGTGAAACGACATTCTCTGCTATCAGTAATGATCAGTCATAAATGGCAAGTCCCTCATTCACATGAACACATGGCACCATGCCATGAGCATCATCTCACCATACAATCTACAAAACTAACTCCAAAATGTGAAAACAGACAAGACCTGTTGTTACAAATGACACAGCACTACAGGAACAACCAGGCTAAAACAAAACACACAAAGGACGAATTAAGTCTTGAGACAGAAAACAACTATCAGGACAAAAAGAGCATGGACAGCATATTTCAGCCACAGGACACCATAAGTTCTCACATGCCAAGCTGATGGCATGCTTTGGTCTAGGAAACACTCCAGTATTAGAGTCAGTTTCAAAGGGGTTCACACTCCTACGCAATGGTTGCTGTTTAAAAGCACCACAGAACAAAACTGTTAGCTAGTGAGTCACTGTTTTAAACTGATTTGCACATGTAAATAGGCACAAGATCTGCCAATTTCAGTGTTCTTTCAACACGAGCAAAGAAAGCAGGAAGTTTTGAAAATGTACCCTTTCCATGCAGAGAAAGATAGATGTGCATCAAGTGTAGACAGGGCAAAGAGCCTTACGTTTCTGGTTACAGGGTGCTGGGATACAGCCAGAGAAAAAGAGGGAGCTACTGGGCATATGGCTGGTTTTTAGAGTGGCAACAAAACCTTTCACAAAAGCATCTGTTTGAGATATGCTCTTCACAACAAAAAAGCCACAGTAGAAGAAGAAACCTTCAGGTCATTTAGTCCGTTACTGTGCCTTACTAGAGGCAATCACTCATGCTTTTGATGGAATCATTCTTCTTTCTTCTACAGTCTGCCTATAGCAAGCTGGTCTCATTATGAATTCCCTCGTGTATCTTCCCCCTTTCCTCACCAAATGGTTATCTCACCACTGCCTTGCTAGGAGCCATGAATTATATTCCTGGGCACAAAAATCACTCAACACTATTATAAAAATCCTTCTTTTTTTTTTTTTTTTTTTGGAAATACAGATCTCAAAATGGGTATACAAACACCCACTTCAGCTCTTTTTATTTCCCAATGTTAAAATATTATAAATTCAAACCGTCTCATGCTTGCCCTGGCGTATTCTTTGTTCCACAGGAAAGACCCACTGTTAACATCAGAGACAGCTCCCCTTGTAGATTCCTGGAAAGTGATCTGTCACAGAAGCAGCAGGAGTTCAGCACTTAATGGTGTAGAACAAAGAGAATTTCTTAAATGAGACAGCTGATTATGCATATAGCAGCAGCCTAAGGAAATATGCGGATGGCCTCAGAGGTGGGAGCCTAGGATTAGCCCCAGAAGAGAATTCTAGGGACCATGGAAAAATACTTCAGCTGCTAGAAAAGACATAACAATATCTTCTGTATAAACAATATATCCTATACAAATGATAAGATGGAGGTAGAGAGGTAAGTGATGGACAGCAACTCAGTTGAGCAGCTTTGCAAGTGATATAATTTAATTTCTTGTTAAATATTCAGTTACCACTTGTAACATAAGCAATTACACATTTACATCTCTAATCCAATTTAAAACTGTCATTTTAACCTTGGTTAGAGCAAAATAATGACAACAGTGACAAATACAAAATACCTCCCTCCCCCAAACCCTCTATCCTTGTTTACACCCAAATCACTGCTCCTCAAAAGACATGAAGGCAGCAGAATCCCTGCAGCATCTTCAACAAAGCTGAATTGGGCCAGGGAGAAAGGAAGTGATAGCCAGCCAGCAATGGAGGTCCTGAAGCACTGATATCTGATGGACCATCTAACCACAGGCCTCTTGATAAAATGAAACCATTGGAGAATATACATGATCAATTTCAAAGCCACTTTTCAATTAATGAAAAGTACTGTCTAGAAAGTGATCAAAAAATGTCCAGCCTAAGCCTGACTGCTTGCTGTACAGCCTATTAAGCCAAGACAAATTTTGCTGCATTCAAATCTCTGCTCCTGTATTTGACCTATTTGCAGTATGGGGAATTTCCAGCAATTCAGCCTTACATACTTCTCTGATTCACAGTAGCCTTAATATCTAGCCTCACTTCACAAGTATCAGATCCAGGACATCATCCAGTCTGACTTCACTTGAAATTCTAGGCATAAACTTCTACCAATTATTTGTGATGTAATATATGGCTAACCACAAACTTGCCTTCACTGACAGAAGAGGAAAAAGAAATGTATCTGCCAACAACATAGCTTTTAAATAAGTGATTGCAGGGACACTCTTCCCATGATCTTCACTGTGTCAATAAACAGACTTGAATCAGGGTACACCTGCTTCTACCCTTCTCCATCTCCCTCAGTGCTCACTTTGCAGGAGGGAGAAATGCATTTTTTTGGCTGAGAGAAACAACCCTTATGTGATGGGTCATGGACTAGCCAAACTAATGATTGCTAATTTGCTGGTGGACAGAGGCTTTAGCCTACCAGCTCTTTGGAAAAAAACCCACAGTGTTCTCTCCCATATCCCAGAGATATTTTCTTACTACAGATCTCTGACACCACAAACCAAGATAGTATCTGGTGTCACTGTTGCTCCTGATGGATCACTAACCTAGCTTTAGCATTTCCTTCTTGCTTTAGAAGCTGCTGATTTATGTTTTATCAGTGACATGTCCCACTGAGTAAACTCTAAGCAATATTGACTGGGAGGTTGAAAAGGAAAAAACCTCTTTTTGTAGAAACATAATCAAATAAAAGTGAATAATAAATTTATCAAATTTTATGTGATTTTATTAAAAGATCAGATAATTTTTCTTATCTTACTGAGACAATTTAGTTCAACTGTGGGTCAATTTTAAATTAGCTAACAGTATTCACTCTGATTTACTCACTGATGCATGAAGTAATACATAAAATAACATTTTTTCTCTTTATTTTCTTTGAAGGGTGTCTACTAATTAGTATAGGAAAATGAGATTTCTAAAAGGCACTACACTTTTAGAGGCTGAATGAGATGGCTTGTCTTAAACCAGAATTTTAACGTACCTCTAAATATTAAAATGATCACATTGCATCAGAGAAGCAAATTATGTAGAAAGGTACTAATGTTAAATAAGGTAATTCCTATTGTAGTGAGAGAGACTTTGTGTCTCCTTAAAATTAAGAACACACTCAGGTTCTTGTTGGATGAGATCCTGTTACATGCATCTAGTATCTAGCCAATTATCACAATCAGGTTTTCAGACATGAACTTTACAAGTCAAAGACTATTTTCTTGCATAGTAAACACCTGGAGCCCAATTTTTGAAATACTGTACATTTTTATACATGTGCTGTGATGTGCAAATCATATTTATAGATGGACAATCTCACAGTGTGGTCTGAAATCAAGCATCAGCACTTGGGTGAACAGAAAAATGCAGAGTTTAAGTACTTGGCACCCAAATAAAGAATATAAATTCAAGCTGATGGAAAAAGTGCTGCTGTTTCTCAATACACAATAAAACGCACACATTTACTTTGTATTTTTTAATGGACATATGAGAACAGAACTGATCTTTGCAATTCACTTAGGCAGCCAGGGCTTAGATTCTGCTTGTTGATCAGAATAGAAATACTTGACTCAGTTGCTTTCTGAAACCACAGCTTCTTTTCTTTGCCTCCCTCATTTCCAATTAACTCAGCAAGTGAAAACAAATGTTCTGTCTACAGTTCTAGAAGCTTCTGTAAAGAAAAATTTACAGCTTCAAATGAGCTTTCTGAAAAGGCAGCAACAGCAACTTCTATCAGTACAGTGAGCTGATTTCTTATAAAAAAATACAAAAAATCCTAAAAAATCATTTTGGCAGCAAACATGTACTTTCACAATGGTTGCATGGACATTAAATAAGAGTAGCAAATAACTAGTACGCTAGTCAAGTAGATGGCCCTCCTATCCCAGGGCCATCCACCTCTAACAGGGCAGTACTTCGCAAGAGCAAATATTCTAATATGAGCAGGTTTGTTTTGCTACATTAACTACTGCCTGTAGTTTCCACAGAGAAGTCACTCCTGTTCACTAGAGCCTCTTCTTTAAAGCAAACAGAAAGCTGCTGCACATGGTAGCTTTTTCACTAAAGGCAAACCCAGATCAATGTGGGGCAAAGGATCCCCCCCTTGCAGATACATTTTCTACTGGCTTCCCACTGTGAGTGCTAGACAGGTCATTTACAACAAAAGTACAATTTCAAATGGACAATGCTTAAAGCATTACCTAGACATGCTAGTTAGGGCTATGCTCACATGTGAAATCCATAGCTACAAGTAATCTCAATTCTGACATTTCTAATTTCTGTGATAGGAATGAAACAAAATGTACAACATAGTGGGTCTTCTTGGCATTCATCCCATGACTACAGTGGACAAAAAACCTCAATGGATGAAAAACATATTGGTTCAGTCACCACACCAGAAAAAAAGAAGCTATTCTCCAAGTCATAAAATATATGCAAATATCTGTAATCAAAACACATGAGTCTTCCCAGCAATGTAAACTTGGGCTGAAAGCAGTGGCTCAGAGATATCTCATTATGAATCATTAGGTGGAAGGCTGACATATTTCTGCCTAAGCAATTTTCTCTCCTGCATCAAAACTTGATGCCACTGTTACTATGTGCATCAATCTTATTGCAGTGATTATATTATATATTCCTATATTAAAATTATTTAATTTCTTATTGCTGCTCTTCAAACTGTCATATACAGAGTTTTACACTAGGAAAGTATTAATGATACCACAAAATACCATGTAACAATGAAAGAGCTGAAACAGAAGAATAAAGAAATATAGCTGTAGGAAAAGGAAATACTAGGTATGTTTAAAATACATGTGGTCAGTAACCACATATTGAAAATATAATCAATTTTGATTTTATGTGTTTGTGATTACAAAGGTCCAAAATTTAATATCAGCAGGATCATTTGAGTTCATCCTGGTCAGCTTCATATCAAACATAAAACATTGGTTCCCACTGACTAACTCTAGACAGAGAATCATAGAATCATAAAATAGTTAGGTTTGGAAAGGACCTTAAGATCATCTAGTTCCAACCCCCCTGCCATGGGCAAGGATGCCTCATACAAGACCATGTCACCCAAGGCTCTGTCCAACCTGGCCTCGAACACTGCCAGGGATGGAGCATTCACCACTTCTTCGGGCAACCTGTTCCAGTGCCTCACCACCCTCACAGTAAAGAACTTCTTGCCTTCTTAAATGGAAATAAAAAAGAGGAAACAAAAATGAGGATGTTTTAGAGTTTCCTTACAAGTCTTTTGTCCAGGTGGAAGGGTTTGTCCTCTCTATGTACAGCTAAAAGTTCCTAAAAGTATAGGCTGAGTTCACATAGAAATGAGTTTTGCATCATGAAGGATAACTCTGTCTTTCAGTGTCTTCTTTTTCTCTTGAACAGATACAAAAAGATGTAATATCATCAGCATTTTTGCAAGACCTATTTTTCCCCTCCCCACAGCAATTTAAGAGCAAGAATCTTTCGAAATGTCAGAAGGTCTTTTGTGTTAGGTCAGGTTAACACTTATGATCTGCAAGGGGCAGTATATGATCAGTGCACTTATGATCAGTGCACAGGGCAGGAATACCGGTGAGTTATGCTCACCTTTCTCCTGTGGTACTTGCTCCCTGGCATGAGCGCTTCTCATTCACTCCCAGCTGAGCTACCACACACCAGCTGCTGATGCACCCATACAAGAAGACAGTTACCTCAGACCTGCATGGTTTCCCATCAAAAGCCTCATTTAAGTCAGGGCAAAGGCTGAATGTCTTCTTTCACAAGTATCTTCTCCACACATGATGCAGAAATGTACCCCCTGTCCTGCCTTGAGCAGGTTCTTTTCCATACAGAAGAAAAAGGCTTTTATTCAACCTGCCACATTTTGGCCCAGAACTTGGCTCTTCTCTAAACCAGGATTAGCTATTACCCAGAAGCTTTCCTTCTGTCCTTGCTCCTTACCACTAAGCCTCCTCTGCCTTATAGCATCAACATTCAGAGTTTTACAATGGGTGTGTGTACGAGACGGGTTCCTTTATTCTTTCATTTTGATGCTTCTTTCCAGTCTTGGGTTCCTTCTGAAAACGGCAGTGAGGAGGAGGACAGGAAAAGTCATGTTGTTTAATTCTTTCTGAGAATGTGTTGACATATTTGTATATTTAAGACAATGCAACATACAAGGGTAAGACCAGCTGTGTGCCACATCTGCAGCGGTTTCTGTATGCCATGGCAGTGCTGGCACATATGTACCTGTATTGATAAACTGGGAGTATCTTAAAGGCCCCAGTTCTCCCTAATTTGAGGTATTTGCTTGTGTAGGTCACAGGATTTTTCACCATGTATCTACAGAGTATATCCACAGTTTTGAAATTATTATAAATTATAGGTAATGATACACATTGAAAGAGAGACCTTTAAAGACTTCTGATTTAAGTCAAAGCACTCCCTAACAGCCATAGTATGCCATGTGCTTCTAATACTGAAAATACTGTGAACTCTGCATAAATATTTGCAGACCTTTGAAAAACCTCTGACCTAGTAGATTGCCATGTATGTCTATAAATATGTAAGGACCTGGGTATAACCCGATATTCTAAATTAGTTTACCAATTACCTTAAAAAAAAAAATAAAGTGTATACTCTGTTAAATATTCAGCATAGCTAATCGAATGTTCCACTATGCAGAAAACACCATTTATCTTAATGGTTTTCTCACTGATTATGGATAAAATAATGTGTCTGTATGTTAGTGTCCTAGAATCAAAAGCTGAGAGTAATAGCACAAAAATGCCTTATTAGTTTTGAAAGTTATTGGAGTAAATACATAGGGCTACTTAATTTTCCATAAGTCCGATGAATTCAAAATCCAAATCATTCTGTTTAGCATGAAGACCCTATGCCATAGCTGTCTCTGTGCATGGTCATGTCAAGGGTATGGTAATAACAACACTGGAATCTTTTTTGAAAAGCAATTTAAAAATAGTTTTCCTTTGTATTGCAATGAACTGTAAGGCATGACATATGTTTAATTATGTTAATAGAAACTCTTATCTTCTAAAAGCAGCAGTAGTGGAGATTTCTAAACACCTAATATTACTAATCTATCAGAGACTAAGATATTTTGAAGATGTATGGTGTCTGTTCTTCTCTACATTAAACTATGGATGGCATTAGACAGTTAACTACAGAGAAGTGGGGAGTCCCACATTCAACTCTTGTTTTTTACTTCTCTCATGCTATGTATGTCTTTTCCAAAAGCAACGACAGACTAAATGGATTGACAGCGCTAGATGCAAAGCTATGCCTCAAAAATCAACCTGACAGTCAAAACAGCCTGAACACAAAGCTATAGGAACAGGGTCCTGCTAGGCCTCAACTCTTGCATTTTTAATTCGGTCACTGCCCAGAATGAACTGTAGGCATGGGAACAGTGAGATCCACCAACACTGTGATCAAGATAAAGAGGCATCTCTTAAGCAGTGAGTTCAGACCGGACAACAGCTGAGAAAAACTATCCATCCACATCTCCCACTTGGATAAACACCCGAACCACTGGGCTGCTGTGCAAAAGCACACAACCTCCTTCTTCATTTCCCATCTATGCTCAGAGGATGCCTCAATGCCCTAAGGCTTGAAAGGACCCAATGTCCATGCAGAAGCCCCAAGCATAGCATGTCACATATTCCTTTGACTAATATTACCAATTACCTGGCTCTGCATGGCTCCCATGCAGATCCTTACACGATCAGTAGAGGGACAGTGTTGCACAATGAGCCTTTAGAATTACCTCCTGGAAGTACTTATCTTCACTGATAATATAAAGAGACAATGCACTGAAGTGTGTTCTCTCCTGCTGGGGACAAAGCTATCATTTTAAAGTGTCATAATACCTGGGACAGAAATCCACAGGAGACAGTCTCAAAATGGCACAAAGCCACAGTGTGTAACTAAGCAGATATATTTCTGCACAGCTGTATGTTGCATAGAAGAATTTAGAAAGAAGTCTGAGATCTAAATGGACCAAACAATTCAGCCCATTTCCCATTATGTAAAAATAACAGTAAAAATAACTATATTTTAGTTTAACTTCCTTGCTCTTATATTGTGAGTGTGCATATAAACATAGCTATCAAAAACCACTATCACATATGTTCAAACATTTGTCCTGTTTGAAAAAATCTAACTACTTGTGGATGACAAATCCTTTAGTTACCATCTACCTTTAACAATATCAGAAGTTGTTAGCAGGCAATTCATAAAGAGGAGAGAAAGAAAATATTTGCTGCATAAACTGTTTATTGCAGAAATACTGCCCAGTTCTCGGGTCAGCAATTTACTGGTGAGACAAGCAGAAAAGCTGGCTGCATGGGGATGAGAGGCATGACTTAGCAGATAAATTCAGACCACCAAAGATGGGACATCAAGACAGTTTTTACAAGATACCAGATGTCTCTTCCAGGTGGATTTTACTGTAACGACCAATTTTACAGGCTCGTGTTATACCATAGCCTATTGCTGCCCTCACAATCTAAACACACCCTGGTAATTCATTCCCACATAAAGTACAAGCAGCTTAACCATTTGGGGAGCTGCTGTCCTGAGACTGCTGAGGAATGAACATAGCATAGGAATGTGAAAATGGTTATCCCAAAGACAGGATAGAAGAACAGAGATCCATCCATCACAGGGTTCTATTTCTGACAGCAGATGCTTAGGCAAAGTGAACTGAACAGCATGAGCACATCCAGTCCATTCCCAGTCTGTCCCTTTCAGCTTGCAGAGATTTAGGGATTTCTGAGTGGAAGGTTTCATCTAGATTATAATGATTCATGACTACTAATGCCTCTTTCCTCTACAAATCTGTTCTTTTTATACTCAATGTCACCTGCAACCTGAAAGGTAGCCATCACATTCCTTCCTCACTCTTGTCTCCAGGCTTCATGAGCTGGTGGGTCTGCTCCTCGGTGTCATCGTCAGCCCTAAACATGCACGTTAGAGCCATGAAGTTCGGAAATACAGTGTTACCACAAAGCCTTTCCTTCTTTAGTCTCAGACAAGAGCTATCATGCTGACCCCATGAAACATGTCCTCCTGTACAGAAACTAAAAACGGAGCAGTGAATTCTACCCTCAACTATCACAGGGAGAGGATATGTTTCCAGCCTACCAGTGTGGGTGTGTGGAGACCTAATCAGGGAGAGGTTAAGATAACTGTCATCTTTCAGTTACAAATTGGAGCTGAAGAATGGAGGCAATATTTATGTATTGATTATCTAAAAATATTCTTACTCAGATTTTTAATTGGTCTTTGAGAGTACCTCACAAGCAGCAGGAATACTGCCCGTAATACTGGTGCAGCTGACCTTATAAAGCCCTGCAATGTACTATAATTAAGACCCACTAAGGAGAAATAGAACATTTTACCATTAAAATTCATGGACTAGTTTTGGGCTGTTCATACCCAGTGCCAATCCAAAAGAGATTATTTTCAGTACCTGGTATTAAGCAGAGTCTCCTTCACAAGCAGTAGGAGAGTATCTGAATAGCAAGAGTTGCCATTTCCAGGCACTCTGGCAGCACAAAAAGCCGTTAAAATACGTGCAGTTTTGATGATTCTCAAAAACCTTCCACAGCCTCATGGAAGCAGACTGATGGCTTAAATTCAGGACTCTTAACAGGTCCCGAATTCCCCTCCTGTGCTAGGTTGTTCCTAAAGCAAGGTCTAAATGATGTAATAAACTGTAGGATTATCACCCTGTATTGAGTACCCTGGATGTTATCGGTAATGAAGACCCCAAAAATACATATGCTTTCTGCTCCATTGGTCTTCTGAAGCATAATAAGGTTCAGAACTCCACATCCAAAGGATGTGACCAGCAAATATGGTGCCTCTATGGAATTATTCAACATACAGAGAGCACATCTGCTTTCGACATCCAGCCACTCATGAGCAAGAAAAGACAGCTATCTGCTTCACCCAATGGGAGCTGTCTTCTGGAACAAGCAACAGATCAAAAATGGTGCAATCTTTTCTTCATATGCCTGCTGTAAGCTGTGATGTTGAGTTTTATGCAGTTTTTTGGGCTTTTGGGCTTTTTTGGCATCACAGTACATTTCACTGGCTGGAATTTCTAGTGGGTTCTGATGCCTGGATACACTTACCTGTATCGTACCTACTCACTTAAGGAGCAAGCTCCCTCCTCCCCCTCTCCTTTTTTTTTATAATTATAATGAAAAGTCTTACTTAATTTTGAGATTTCAGAATGAATCAACCCTGTTGGTGCTAGAAAAGAGGTCTCGCTATCTTTTGGACTGGAACAACCCTTTTGTGGAAATTAGGAACACAATACAGCCTATTACAGTCAAATCCTTTTTCTGACCTCAAAAGCAACTTTGCCAAAGTAGAAGCTAGTTTGTTCCATCTTTTGACAGTCTACCTGTAAGAATCTTTCCTTGGAATGTATGAAACATATTTTACATTAGAAACTGAGGCTTACATAATACTAACCCCCCTTTAAGGAAGAACTATAGAGCTACAAAAAAGTTACATTTTTCAGTCAAACATTACAGGAACATAATAACTGATTATTCAAAGTCTTTCTCATTGCTTCTTGAATTACAAGCTATTTTTAAAGTAAAATGGGCCATTACCTTCTCAGAAACTTTGCAAATTTTGTGTATATTGTCTATTTTGTTCAGCATAAGCTAGAGTGATCAAGAATTTTCTTAACTGTTTTAGCACACTTATGGTAGACTGGTCTCAGGACATTACAATCTTGCCTTGGGATCAGCAATATTCCCTGTTTGATGCAAAGCCACGTCTGGCTGCCAGTCCCTGTTTTGGACAAGTTTCCCCTTGTGAGAAAACTCTCTGAGGGTGGCATAATCTAGAACATCCACAGAGAGTGGCATTTTGCAGGCTTTGTGAGGTAACTACATAAACTAACAATAGCCAGGAGAGCCGAAATGTGAGGGTGAGCAGTACTGATTTTAAAATAACCATACATAACTGATTGCAAGAATGAATGAAAGATCATATTATAACAGCAAAGAGGAGACTGATCAAAGCAGGAAGAAGAGAAAAATAAGTCTCTGAAAAGAGATGAGTTTATAGATACATCCCCCCCGGAGAAGTAGAACACCCTCAAAGCCACCACTTAATATTGTTAATATTATCTTTGAAGCCCCTTATTGAGAGTGTACACAGGTCCCAGGTAGGTTCAGTACTTGTGTGTGTCATGTGCAGCAAAAACTGACATAGAGGATGCAGTTTCTGCCCAATTCAAATACTTTTAAATTAAACAAGATAGATAGCATTGAAAAAACAGTGCTTTGTCCCCTAGAATTCATTTTTTTTTATACATGTTGTTTGCAAAAGTGCTAGAATGAACATTTTAGGAGACTTTAGCTTAGGGACAGGAGTTTTCAAAAAATGGCTTTTGTCCTAGAAAAGTGATGAATGAAATAGGCTGAATGACTAAGCAAAGTGATAGAAGATTTCGGGCTCTGCATCATCTGTTATCTAGTTCAGTTCTTAATTTCAAAGTACTGCATAATCACCATGTGACAACCTGTCACTCAGCTCTGTGAAAAAAGGTCTTCACTGTAATTGAGGCAAACTGCACTTCTCATTAGGAGCTTTGTGGAGGCTCCAGAGGATCAGTACTCAGGCAAATGAACTGTCTCTGTATTCAGAAGGGAGGTGTTTCCAGCTCACGCTTGAGGTACAAACATGGGAGAAATTTTATTTGGTGCATCAAACTTGCATTGTATTGAACACAGCCTGCAGCTAGAGAACACTTAAGTATGCAGGCTAGTTTCTTTGACATTTATGTCCCTTCTCCATATGGATATTTCTTGTAAATCTATTCTTTAGTAATATGAAAATCAACTTAATGAAGGGAATAATAAATGCTTTTGAAATCTGTTTGCTTTTTGCATGCTTCATTCTATATGGGAAGAAGTTCTATATACACCCAGCAGAAACCATATTGAAAAAGACTGCTCCCCTGATACTGTTAGATAGATAAGATACAGCGCTACTGTCAGTGTGAATTCAAATGTTCACTTGAGTTTATATCAGCCATTCCCAGACCTTGTAAGAGTTTCCTGCCAAGAAATAGTAGAATGACAGAGCTTTCTGGTATAATTATCTGCAGGAGTTTATTCTTTTAATGAGATATATGCTACACATCCTGCCAGTCAGCAAAGGAAAGAGAATGTGTTTTAAACAACAAATCACATCTAACTAATACAGATCTTCCAAAGACCATTCACAACCAAATGTGAATGCTAACAAGCATGTGCACATTTTGTGATGAGAAAAGAGTATCTTTTGCACAGTAAATTTTCATTTTTGAAGGATTCAGTTCTAGCTTCCTTGATGATTCTATGTTCATTAAGTTGTGACTAAGCTCATTAAACATACATTTCCTTTTTTCCTTTAGACTGCCACAGTTTCAAGAACCATGTTTTTTTCCTTGCCTCATAAGTCAGGTGTTCTTTTGGCCAACACCACTCGCTCTTCTTTCATTTTTTTCACACCGAATAACTAAAGGCATTAATAAAAATACTATAGTTTGATAAGTAAAAAAAAAAAATAATCAAAAAGTAAAGCATGCCAATGGAAATACATCTTCTTTTAACATTTGTAACACATCAGGTACTATTTGTCATAGAAAGCAAGAGACTGCCAAGAAAAGGATTCTCACTGAATTCCAATGACTCTACTAGATTTCCACTCTAATGCCAGAAACCAGTCCTTTCAGTAAGTGCTCCCTTGCCATGGAATTTAAATTTCTTTCAAATATCATGGATATGCCTATATCATTTCAGGTGACAAGGAAACTCCATTCCAAAATGTACTGTTCTTTGGCTCTGAAGGAGGTATTTTGAATAGTAACCTCTTGAAAGCAGAAATTTCTAGAATATTTTTCTTCATTTCCTGGACTGAAGACTCCTATGTATTTACTAAATTCTGTAAAGAAATGGATTCACGCATAACCCTTCCCTGTTGTGTGCACAGACTGCCTGAGGATCTAATTTGTACAAGTGATATAACTGAATGTCTACGTCATTACATATACACTCCTATATAAACTCAAAACACATTAAGGATTAACCAGAGGCCTTTACAGGAAGAACAGAGAAAAAAAGTCTTGCTGGGGACCTCTTTGAATCCCTGTTATTATAAAAGGGGTAACAGCTGTTATCAAGCATTGCAAAGTGGAGAAGACCTAAGATGATTTCAGAGTTTCACACAATGAAAGAATTCACTTTACTGCTGCTTAGACTTATTAAATAAGGCAATTTTTGCCACAGCCAGCAAATTTAATGACTCCCAGAGAAACTAGGTTTGACAAGTTCTGCAGAGTCTGAGAATAAAGGAATTCATCACCAACAGGAAGAAGTAGGGTAACATTGTCCTGATTTGAAATCAGTGGAAAGGGCAGGCAGAAAAGTCCTTCCTACTCCATACGAAAGATGCAATGCCATCAGAAGTGAGGCAAGAATTCTTTTGTTCCCAAAATTGCCTAACCCCAACATGAAGGGAACAAACTGGGATGACAGTTTACCCTCCTGAAGGACTGTTCAGTACTTGGTTCTGCTACTCCTACAGATAGCCAAAATGCTGATTATCATTGCTTTCAAAATAAGCCTCCTGTGTGCAGTACAGGCACATTGATAATAATTGGGGGCTGTAACAATTTATAGCTTCCAAAACTTTGCCTCAGGTGGTTTGAACCCTGTGCTTCAGTATCCTTCTATCCCATTAGATACAATATACCACAACTGCTTCTGTAAGTGGGAGATGATAACTGGAGGTTTCTCAAAACCAAAAATACTCCCTGATTCTGTAAGGAATGTGTATTTGTCTTACTATCATTGCATCTAAATTTGCCATCTAAATGCTTTACTTTGCTTTTCTCCTTTCTAAGAGGAACTTCCTTCATACAGGTGCACCTGCAAAGGCATCAGAAGTCTTCACCATAAATAACCATTTTCTTCCACTCATTTCTCTATTTTCCTCTGTGTTTTGTTTCTGTTACTTGATACCTTCTGATCTGCTTAAAATCAGAGTTTAGGTTGTCCTGGTTGAGCAGTACTTCTTTTCAAGCTTGCACAAGACAATTTTTTAGAGTTTTTTGTTGTTTGCTTTGATGGTTTCATTTGTTTTGTTTTTTTTTTTTAATATAAGGCAACTTACTGCTTATTAGCCACTCTAACACCCAAAGTAACAGTAGAAATCATCAGCCTCAGGCTCCTTACCAGCTAGAAATAAAACTGGTAGTGAAGCAAGCTGAAAAGGAGCACGGTAACACTGAACAATATCCACAGTCCTTCCTCTTTAGCAGGAAACTACCTATGAACTTCATTCAAAAGAAACAGCTCTCAATTAAAAAGAATTCATGATAAATAATAAAAGGTGTCATTCTGGAAAGAAGAAAAGTGGCCAAGGGAAACAAAATAACATGCAGAAAACAGAAGTGGTGTGTTACTAAATTTAAAAAATACAGATCTTTTCTTTCCACGGTTCTAGCCTCTCAAATTGATAAGAATTAAAAATGTCCTTCTGTACACCCTGTCATGCTAGACTGTCTTCATGTTCAGAGTATTTGTTAACCGGACAAAGGAAATTTCAGACTAAATATAATGTATACTACTCCAACAGTGAGACCTGCTTGATTGTGATAACAGCACTCCAATAGAAGAACCCAAAATATATGAACTTTTTAAAATTAGACCGAGCAAAAACCTGAGAAATTTACTGTATGTAACAGCAGGAACACAGATTGGAAAACGGTGGTGCAAGATCTGTTACCTGAATGGTGAATGTATGACGGAACTTTTTCTTTCTAAAATACCATAACTATTTGCAATGTTTATACGTCTTAGCTAAGGTGCTACCATTGGTCAGCTAGTGTACAAGGCTAATTATGAAGATACAGCTGTTAATCTGTGGCTGAGTAAGAATGAACAGCATACAATTTTAGATTTTTCTCTTAGAAATGCTGTTTATTAAAATTGCTGCCTGACCATAATCTTTCTTAGACTCTACTTGTGTATGGCTCAAATGGTTGTAATTTAACCTGGATACAGAGATAAATTTAGTGTTCTTATATAGAATTAAACAGTCAGACCCAAATAATAAAAACATTGTTTCATTCAAGGTGAAACAATGACACTGTAAGTTGGTTAAGAGAAGATTCCTGTCATACAACATATTTATAAAAATCTGCAGTCTTTAAGGCTCTGGGTACCACTAACTCCTCTTAACTTCAGTGAAGCTCACACTACTAAATGCCACCTTGAACCAAGCCTCCAAGCATGCTCTCTGCAGGTCATAGATGCTGTTATTGCAGAATATGGTAGGCAAAAGTAATCTCATAAGACTGTACTGAAAGATAAATTCCTCAAAGAATCATCAGCCAAATGATGTTCACTAATGAGCTCCGTTTTAGGAATCCTCTGGGGTCTAGTAGAAAAGGGATTTTTTCTTAACCATAAGCCAGCATACATTGCCTGTACATTATTCAATATTAAAGCATAGGCCACATCTGTCAACACATAGACATATAATGCATAGCAGCTCAGACTGAATGCAGTTACTGTGCACATTCAAGATACTATTTTTTCACAAACTGATGCAGGGCTTTTTTTGTCAATCATTTAGCATGCTGCAATCATGAGCATATATGTTCAGTAACAACAACACTTTTGTAATCGTAGTACTAATTTCTGTACAAAAAGAAAAAACACAAAAGCTGAAAAAATAGAAGGACAAACAAGTGAACAGACGAACTGAAATAAAGCATATGGTTATGAATCAGTGCAAATTCTTAATTAATCTGTACTGACAAAGATTATGGTGAGTAAATAGTATGTGTGCATGAAACTCATGGCACTAGACCTGCATAGCAACCCACAATAAATAAAATAAATTTACAGCTTCTACAAAAATTAAGCTATTTACTATTAGATCTGCAAGGCAATGGAAGTACACTAAGGGACAGCACACAGAACTGTCTGTCTCACATAAATACACTCTTCCCCTTGGCACCCAAATAGCTGCACACAGGGTGCAACATGCACTTTTCCTGAGCAGAAACCCTGGAAGATTGTGAATGACCTTCAATATAGAAGCTACAAAACTGACTTCATGAGCAGCTGTAATTTGCTCTACTCAGGAAAGAAATTCAGAGTTTAATTTTCCCGTGAAGAATGCCTGAATATGGCCAGCACAAATGTAGTCCCGTGTTATAAGAAAAGATTTTTCTAAAATAGCTCTGGCAATTAACATAACAAGGAATGAACTCAAGATGTCAATTAGAATTTGATGGTTCCCAGGAGATTCTGGCTTTCTTTTAAAAAGTTTCCATTTGTTAACCAGTTAATGTATGTTGTAAAATCTCCTTCAGATCTAGAGTTTTTGTTTGCATTCTAGCAGCAAGACTTTGATCTATGCCTTGGATTGTGCTTTTGATCAAAACCAACACTAGTGTCAATTACTGAGTTCCAGTGGGGATGCCTGTAGCCTCTACAGCATTGCCATTAGCTATGGGCTTATCACAATTAAACATATATAAGGGGGAGCAGTATTAAAAAATAGTAGCCGATGCTCTCTCTGCTTTGACATTTTGGATATCACTCCATGTTGTATGGTTGTTTTTTATGATTAAACTTACGTTTTTATTTCCCACTTTCAGATGTCCCAACTGTTGTTGCTCCCCATAATCTATAACTGACAAAAACATACTGAATGTAGACAAAACATCAGTCGATAGGTCTGACAATCAAAAAGATTGATCTCCATGCAAGCATGATCTGATGCTATTAATAATACCACTTCACAACATCATGGCACATCACACAAGAAATGGAACTTAAAAAGGTGTCAAGGCAAGTCTGTTACCTGGCTGATCCGCTTTTGCTTTTCCACCAGTGACTGGTAAAATACTAGATCCAGAAGATGAGGCTTCCATTTTTATTGACCCTCTGACTTGTGGGAGTGAAGGATGCCCGACCACAGGTGGACGCTGTGACACTGGGTAGCTTGCTGCAGTTCTCCTCTGATAGATTTGTACTCTCTTGTCAGCCCCATGAATAGACAAACTTATACCTAACAGGAATAAGAATTAGTATTGTTAGGTACGAGAGACCAGCATGGAATAACTAAAATATAAACATTGCCATGGTTTAAAATGGAGCTGTAGGAGCCTTCTTGAAGGAAAAAAGCAAACCAAACCAACCTATAAAACCAAGATTTTTCTATGAAAATTAAGAACGCGAACATCTTTGGTGCTGTGCTGCAAACATCAGTCAGCCACACTAATAGATATTTAAAGTAATACACAGTCATGGCTTACTGCATTATTGGCCTGCAGGAGGAATTATCTTCCATTCCTTCAAAAACCCCACACAGCTTACACAGGACAATACTAATGAGGTAACTACCACAGAGTTTATTAAATGACTGTTCTGATTGATGGACCAGAACTTGGCAGTAATGGCTCTTTTTCTTCTGAGCATTCACAAATGTTAGGAAGTCTCATCATATGGAAAAGATGCTACACTTCATGTGGTAACTAGTTTTTAAAGAAAAAACAAGGTCTGGTTTGAACAAAACAGTGAGGCTATCAGCAACAACAAACATGACCTTAAGCTTGAAAACAATTCCACTTTCATCAGCCCTGTGAAACATTACCTACAACAGTGGAAACTGTCTTTCACACCAAACATTCTCAATTTTGTCACATAGCCAATTTCTAAATAGAAATTGTGATGAAAAAACAGGCTTTACTTTTCCAAACAGAAAAGCAAAGTTGACATTTCCTATGTGCCTATTTATTGTGCGTTCTAGAAAGAAACACCATTTTACAGTAAAAAAAGCAGTTTCTGACTTCCTTACATGCACATTGATGCAATTGCTCCAACTTTATTTCAGTTACTCTCAGTGTACTCTGGTGAAAATGGTTAGGCAATCTCTTGTTGGCAACAAAGCTGAATGATAATTCTGCGCTAATGCGTTATGCTTAATTTAATTGTGACTCTTACAGCTTTTATCAGCAACCACTCTTTGTTTTAGAAAACCAAAGGAAAAACCCTAACTAGATATAAATGGGCAAACGGAGAAACAGATGAAAAAGCAGACCCTAAAAACTGGAAATGTGGATCTAAGCACACTGTAAGTTGCAGTAACTCAAAATCATTAGACATCATTGACTAGATTACACATTTCTGTGAAAGGGGTCACTCACCGAAATGTCCAAGAATGCCTTAATGACTCTGCTCTTCCAGTCACATTGAAAGACAATGAACCTCTAGGTCACTGAAGAGGCTTTGAATCCCTGAAATATTAATACACTTCTACCTATAATACACTACCAAGGGAAAGAGAGCTGCCACTTCTGTAGGCAAATTGTGAGCACAGTGTGGCTGCACATGAGGAAAAGCTGTGCAAATTGATCTTCTTTAAGATGTCTTTGTTCATTCAGAATTGAAGCTGCACACTTGCTACCTGACTTTGCTGCACTTAGCAGAGCTGATCTCCTACAGGAAGTGTGAAGGGATGAGGACCACCTGAAGCAACTGCTCAGATACATCCTGGTTATAGAACTAATGTAACTGTTGTGTCTCCAGACTCTTGAAATCACATATCCTTTAGTACGGCCAGCAAATCCCATTTTTTTTTCCCATCTTGGGAAAGGCAGCGTAGTAATCCATGTGAGCAGAATGACAATGGGCATGCCTGGATGACACATTTCTTTGTCCATGTTAGTCAACAACATACTTCTTTGATCATGTTAGCCATATAGCTTAGCCATAAGGGGCTTCAAACAGCTAAGCCCCAGCTGTAAAATGAGCTCTTTATTTTTTGTGCAATCACTAAAACTTGTGATGCTCAAATTATTGCTCAATTATGCCCAAGGTATTAAAAAATCAATTGCAACTATTTCCTTTTATCATCACTGGTTGTCATATAATTTAAAACAATCATCTCTTGGAAGCCGACAATGGAGTCACTAAGTTACTCTGCCAATGCTAAACATGAATCTGGCATGAGCACATACTAGCTTCATCTCAGTAAGGCTGTGATTTCATTCGGTCATGAAATGAGTGATATATTTTAGGAACTGGTTCCAAACATAAGCTGGCTGCTACATTTCTCTGAGGTTCAATTGCTTCTTCATGTTCTGAAAACAGTCTATAAACTCTCATGCAGCTGTGACTCAGCTTCCTAAACACATTCTGCAGCACTTTTTTTTTCAGACATCAAAATAAAGGATACTGCAGTCAGATCATGAAGAACTGCAAAATTTGCAGGTGGGTCACATACAAAACTATGTGCAATCAACAGCTTGACTCTGGTTATATGCAACCATTCGTTTCTTCCGATAAAGAGAGGTACTATAAAATTACAACACCAAGCTACATGAGAAAGAATGTGCCAGCATTATTGGAATTTTTACATATTATCTTCTGGACATATTTAAAACCTAAAAGTTCTCGAAAACTACTACAGTTTACACCAAAGGTATGTCACCAGTATATTCGACATAACGGGGTTCTTCACCCCGCTGTCCTTGCCACTGCAGTTATTTCCTTCTCAGAAGACATTCTCTTGACTAGAAGAGTGAATTTCCATTATTTTCTTGAGATCCAGGTACAGGACAAAGATGCAAGTGTCCTTATTTAATTACCATTTCAGATTTTTCCAGAAATAGACTAGATCTTGCTTTTCTTTGAACATTTCTTTTGTTAAACGAAAAGTCTGCAAAAATGTAAGACAGTAATATTGCAGTAAGCTGCAGTGATACCTTGTTTTCATGTGGGCGAAAGTCCTCTTAAAAGAGATATTGGCAGTTGAAAATACATCCCCAGATAACATGCAGGAAAGCAGAGACAAAGAGAGGGGAAATCAGTAGAAAAGCTATAGGAAATAGCACATATAGCTTATGGGAGATGAAAACCTGAGGAGCTATCAGCATTAAGCAGAATCTAGAGTAAAATACATCTCACAGGCACCATTTTGACCCAGGGCTGCAGTGCAAATTCAAGTGAAGGACCTAATGCTAGCCAGTAGCCATAGCTGACTGTTCGTTCACTGTGGAGGAATGGCTTCTAGACAGGGCTCAGTCACCTGCTTTTGGCTGGCTGCAAACCAAGTATTTAAGAGTGGAAAGTAGAAGTTTAGTGTTTTGAAGCTGGACAAGATTTGAGCCTTCAAGTATTATATGTATCACTCAGCTCTCTTCCTTTCTTGCATGCAAAAATCCTTTGTATTTTCCAATTTGCACATGGCTTTCTCTTCCTTACTTGTGTTTCTATCTTTTTCTTTTCTCTTTTTTTTTCTCATACAAGCTTCTTGTCTCCATGAGAAGATCTCTTCTTAGTGGTCTTTAGCTCTCCACTGATGCTTCTGCTTGAGCTTGCAGATTCATGTAAGAGAAACACCTTCACTCCTTCCCTACCAACACCTCTGCTGTGCAGTTTGCCAGCAGGGATGAGCAGTCTCTATTCTGCTTCCGGCTAACTTTTATTGCTCCCAGATTTGTCTTTTTACTATAAATTTTCCAAAGCAGCATTTATTTCTCATCAAACATATTTTGCCTCTTACAAAGCAGTAGTATACTTATGACACTGAAGAATTCATAATGCTCCACACAAAACCTGCATAGGAAAACATTAAAAGTGAAGTATTAAAGTACTTCCAAGTCAAAAAGCAATAAAATGAAACATAAGAGAAAGGAGGAAGAAACTACTAAAAGTAGAAAACACTACAGTTTGATTGCATCCAAGATTTTATGTGACGGTGATATTTGGTTTTTTGGCTCATCAGATGCTACAGTGATGAATGACCACATCCTGCATTATTCAGAAGTCTCTGCCAAGGCATCTGCCTGGGCACCTGCTTTGGTCTTGTCTGATCCATGGCCAGTAGGTGTTGCGCACCATGCACCTCTCTGCATGGAGCAACACCTGCACCCAGTGGACCTTATCCAGCATGCCTGTATTGTTCATCTGGGCATACAGCAGTGGCTCTGGTACTGGTGGAGATGGCTCTAGCACCAGAAGTTTGGTCAGCAAGGCAGTGTATTTAAATTATACTGTACTGGGACCGAGGCACTTCTCCACTTAGGGAGACACCCTCCCCATAGTGACTGTCAGGTTTGGGTCAGCTCCAGTTCTGTTCCACCCTGTACAACTTTGGTAACCTATTTAAAGATGAATTCCTGTTGTAGGTTCCCTCCTGGTGTGTCTGTCTCTATCCAGAGATAATACAAACATGAGTAAGCAATAATAATGCAGTGCAGAGTTACACTGTATAAACAATCCATTAGGTAATAGTGCTTAATTAGCCTCAAGTGCTCTGACCTGCTTTGTAGACTTTGCCTGGGATAATAAGCTGCTGCTGGCAGGTGCAGTTAAGTCATTTTGGTTTGGTACCATCAGAGTGCCAGTGCTCATGTGGTAGACAGATGACTCCAGCTATTTCTCACTTCTATATGGTTCTTTTATTCTACTTCAGCCCTGTGTGGGGGCCTTAGGAGAAGACTGAGATAGACCCTTCTTCAAGGCCTTTTTCAGATCAGAGGAAGTGCAGGGGATCACAGGGCAAAAAGTGAGGAAGAAAATTTCAGATGCAGTGTCACGTAGGGCCAAGACAAGTAAAGTAGTGCTGGAAAGCTTGCAGTCATCAAGGCACAGATGAGCAAGGTCATAAAGAAACACTTTGGGAGCATGGGCAGGGAGAGGAAAATGAGGTTTTAAGGTGCAGTATGTAAATGGGCACATTACATATTTAGATCCTTTCAACCTTTTCACCCTGGAAATTTGTCTGCCTTAAGAAGTCCACCTAATTTCCCCACCTTAAGAACTTAAGCATCCTTCCCTCACCTTGTGCAAACTGCCACATTTACTGCTATCGCCAATGGTGCTCTGCAGACAGCTTCAGTTTTTTCTTTCTGAAGCTAGCCTTGGTAAGGGGGAACTCAAAAAGAGCAAGCAACATGAAAGGTTTCTCATGCTAACCCAGTTTCATCTGAGACTCAGCAGAGACAGTTATGCTTGATACCATGATGAGCTCACTCTGAATGCTAGGTGGAAATGAACGAGCACAAGAGAAAAGTTCATCTGCTGTCCTCTGTACACATGCCTCAAAGCACAGTCTAAAATCAGTTCCCTTTTTTCATCCCCACTCTATGCTTTACTTAGATAATAAACACATGCAGGAAAGCATGGCTTTCTCTCTCCACACTTTGGGGGAAAATGTCACAACAGTGTTAGGATTCCCACTTTAGATTAAATCATTTTTCAGAAGTTTAAATATTACCTCTTTAACACAGTATCAAGTCCCTTGCCATTGGAAACAAGTGATTCAGGAAATCATATCTAAACCCAGATTATGCTTCAAGTGTATCTTTTAAAATGTTTAAACACTTCTGACTACACATCAGATGTAAAAAAAATCCCCACAAATGAAAACATTTAAATAAACAAACAGAAATGCTACTAGTTATAGAACTTTCCTGAAACTGGACTGGCTGGACAGAAAGACTAACCTCTGCATCTTGACACACGTGTTGTTTTCTGAGCTTTACATGCTTTTCCCTGCCACTCCCTCCCAAATATTGGAGAGCTGACAGGATTTTCAAGACCCATAGTAGTTTCAGAAACTATTCCAAAAATGCTACTTTCCCCCTTACCTTCTATCAAACATTTTGTCCAGCTGGATCCTGAATTTATGTATTCTTTCAGCATATTTAATTTTCCATGGAAAGAAACCACAAAGCTTAAATACACAGGCTGTAAAGGAACAGCTCTTTGTCTGAAAAATATCATCCCCAAAGTTTTATATTTAAAGAGATGATGAACAGCCACTTCCCTTTACCTCTCTATTCCATTCATGATATCCTATTGCCTCTCTCCCAAGTTTAAGAGACCTGGTTTATACTGTTGGCCTTCACCGATAAGGTATTGTATACTTCCAGTCATCCCTGGTCACCCCTTCTCTGATCCTTTGTTTTTTTAAGAAATGAAGACCTAAAATTTCAAGAAGTAACACCAGAAATGCCCATGATGTTCAGGCTGTGCCTTCAACAAGGATTTACAGAGGGGCACAACGATGTTTCTAGTTTTGTTCTTTCCCTTGTAATTTCAATTGCCCCAAGATACTTTTAAGCAGACTCTGCCTCCCTGTCACATTTGCCAGCACCTCAGGCAATTTTCCAGTGAAACAGGGATCTCCCTGCTAACCTGCCTGCTTGAGATCCCTATGTCAAGCAAAATCTGCAGGAAACAATACTTTGTTGTTTCATTCATTTGTATATCTCATCTTTTTCCACTTCAGTTGCTTTCTAGGTCTCATGTTTATCCCTTCTGTAAGAGCATCACCATACAGCCATTTTGTGTCAGCAAAACAAATCTTCACGAAGGTGCATTACTTTTTACTACATTTTTTTTTTATTACCCTCCTTCAATGGGAGAAGGGTAGCATCATCCTGTGCCTGCCAGTCACTGGAGGTGTTAGGATCTGCATTGTGAACTGTGATCACAGGTATGTCTGAACTAGAACCAGGACCCATGAGGAAGGGGCTTGTGTACACATTGAGTTTATGCAGCTTTGTCTGCACTGATTTATAAATGAACAGTTAAGGAGCAGGACTCCAGGGGGACATGTGTTTACACTTGCAAATGTTCTTTAGGCAAGAATAGCTTATTCTCCCCTACAGAAGTGGCTACATTATGTGTGGCATAACTGCATTCAGAGACAGTGTTAATTTAAATCTGACAAAGTCCTAATGAATAAAAGGATCATCCTTACCTTAGGTCTACCATGAAAGGGTTGTTTCTATAGCCCTGAAGGTGGTTTATTAAATTACAAACTAGCATTCAACAGCAATTATTTAGCATGACTGAAAAATTCCCATAGTGCTCACAGGGATGCAAGATAACCTGAAGCCATGAAAATATCTTGAAGAGTCATGATAATCTTTCTTTAATGGTCTACAGAACAGTATGAAAAATGACTTGTCTTCCTTAGGCCTGAGCGAAGAGAAAAGCTTAGTTAAGTGAATGTAAAGCTGGTTTGGTTTCTGTTGACTTATCAGTGACAGTCATGGGCTTGTTACAGGACCATCTTGCCAAATGCAAGGTGCTGGCCACACAAATTTTATGAGCAACCCAGGTGAACAAATGGAAGGATTTTTTCCCCGAGATACCTAATCTGATTATAGATCTTGTATTTTTATATCTAACAACTCATTATTTAGTTCCTCCCTACAAAAAGAAAACACACAGTATAGTCCATACGTGCTGCTATATTTTCTAGACTATTGGGATAAATGCCTAAAAAACGTGTGTAAAACATTCAGTTCATCCAGCAAGCTCCAAGCAGTGTTATTTATTTATCACCATCCCAAAGGACTGAATTCTCACTGGGGCTGCCTGCATTTTTGTTGATTTACTTTATTGTTACAACTGGACTTTTGATAGTATTAGAACCACATTCTGATGAAAAATTAAAAAAATTAAAACATTTTAAAAAGTTTCTTTGCTTGCCCCAGTATGGAAATAGCAGTGAGAAATGTTTTGTCCTGAAATCTGATAAATACAATAGAAATCAAAAACTGAGGCTGCTAAAACATTTTCAGTAGTATGCTTCTTTTTCAAAAAAAAAAAAGCCAATTTGTTAGGGGAAAAGAAAAATGTCCTAAAGTCAAGAGTTGTTGTCAAAATTTTTGTTTAGAAAAATGAATCTGTCATCATCTGGACTGGAATATCGTGGCTTTTTACTTTGTAATTACTTGACACTATGAAAAGTATAATCTAACATGTCAAATAGAATATAAATTATCAATTAGAATACCAGTTGCCTCTGAGCAAGCCAAAAAACAATTACTATTTCAATTGCTAAAACACCATCTGCAATACCAATCATCCATTAATGTTACTGTAATATCCAAACAATAAGAAATAATTCAAAACATAAATATTTAATCCAGAAAAACAGTTAAACAAAATACAGTGAAAACGAGAAGTCCAAACAAGATTAAATATTTCAACTATCTAGAAGCAAATTCTGATAAAAATATTTTAAGGATTATGTTGAAAAGTGACTTCAGAAAGTGCTTTAAAATGATTCAAAGGGGAAAAAAATGCAATATTGGCATTTCTGTGGATTAGACATTCTGGCCTTTGTTTGGCCATATCTATAAGCAATTGGAATAGATTTGTGCTAGAATGAATGTAGGTTCATACAAAACCCAACAGATTTGTATCTCAATTTCTATCAGAATAAATAACAACATGTCAGCATTTCTTTTTTTTCTTTTTTTTTTTTTTTTTGAGGCAATAGCTATTTCTTCCAAAGAAAAAAAAAAAAGAAAGATAGAAGATTGGATCTCTCTTCTTAAGTGGCACTTACTGATTTGGAAACTATGCAGTAACTCTTGTCTAATTCATTTCACTATAAATGCACAGCATTTACTAGCCAAAAATAGAACAATGAGATGATTTAAAACTTACTTTCACTTGTGTTAAGCACAGTGTTCAAAATTAGTTTCTTTCTTAACAACTAGCAATTACTCCGATTTTCAAAATCAAAAGCATTCTCATTATATCTGCACTAATTTTGCACCTCTTGTCTATATACATACAGTAAAAGGTGACTGCACACATAACAGTGATATGTGGTACAAACAGCAGGACAAACCACAATACCCTGTGAACCAAAGTGCCAAGTCAAGTCCCAGATGCTTTTTACTGGCTGAAGAATGAAGTGAAGCACTTCCATGCAGGTATATTTTGAGTGTAGGTAGATTTAAAAGCAGATTATTTTTTTTTCTGCATCTTAATTGTGCTTCCTGAATGTCAACTGCTACATTTTAAGTACTGCAAGTCTCATTTTCCCTCATTTAATCAGATATTTTCTGTAATGCAGAACAGTGCAATCAATCTGAAACATCATTTGTGAAACAGGAAAAGACCCAGAAAGCTTCTCAGATGGGTAAAAAGGCTCAGGATATGATGTGTCTGCCTCCACAGTGAAGACAGTAATGATTTTCAACATGGCAACTAGGCTTGATTTAACTTTTTCTTTCTGTGTCCTGTTTCAGGGGACTGATTCACCACTGATACTCTCTTGCTACTCCAGCACAAGGTCAGCCCCAGCCATGCTCTGCAGGTGAACCCACAAGCAGCAGGTCAAACATAAGCTCCTGCCTTCACCCAGCCTGTGCCCCAGCTTTTACAGGCCTGGTGTCAAAATGCTCTCTTCCTGCAGACAGTTTTATTAACTGTCAATTGACTTTTACTTTGCTGATAATTTTAATTAGACCCTATACAGCCAATGTCTTCAGGGGCAGGTCCCAAAACAACGTAAGTTACTTCTCTTCCCTCCCCCAGATGGAAAGAATCATCTTACACTTTACTGCAATACGGGACATATTTCTTGGATAAAATACTTTTAAAGTAAATGTGCATCTGGACAGATGCATATCTGACTGAACATGTCACAATTGCTGGTTCAAGCCCAATACCTAGCAAGGTTTTTGCCCTCTGAAACGACCATCCATCATGGATATACATGCTGTTCCTACAGCCTGGGTCCCATTGGCACATCCCAGGCCCCAGTGCTTCACATGTTCAGGGTCTGACATGGGACCTCAGCTGGAGGGAGGCCCAGAATCTCTCACCCCTGCCTGGGGAAGGGACTCTTCTGTAGGCTAGAACAACGTGCTCTGGTATGCTCTAGCAGAGCTTGAACAAGCATCACTCTGTTAGGGAGAAGCAGCAGCCTCCACAGTCACGCTTACTGAAACACCTAAGCCTGCAGTCAGCCTCCTCTATGCAAAAGACATGTTAACAAGGGCCAGTTGTGTCAGAAATTCTGAGGCATGTGTACCACTTGTCCTTCTTTCTTGCATCATTAATTTCCAGCACACTCTTGGCAAATAATGCTTTCAGTTATAATAAAGCCTATGGTGCCAAGCTTTCTAAATGGTCAAAAAGTGAGGGTGATCCCCAGAGGAGATGGCAGCTGTAGTGTGCAGCAGATGCCAGTGAAAATCTGTGTTCATCTGCCACCTCATCCTTCTGGCAAGACTCCAAGCAATTAACAGTAACAAGATGCTATTGAAAAGAATATGTAAACCTGTTATGTTCATTCATACGTTCCTCATAGGGATCCAATTGATTGTTCACAACTGATGGTGATCTGGATTGAACAAAGCCCAGGTCTTGTTTAATTCACTTCTGAGCTAGATTGTATTTCTGATCGAAGACCAATAAAGTCTGAAATACAACAGTAATCACATAATGACTGAATTTGGCAGATTAGTATATAGACATGGAAAGAAATGCTCTATTGACCAATACCATTTTATTTTCTCTATCTATAGCAGAATCAGAAGAAATTATAGGAGGCTATAAAAATACAGTAGCTACATTTGAGGATGTGAGGTCTATAACATACAATTTCAGTACAAGGCATCCCATGCTCTAACTCACTGACTGAATAACAGCCTTGTGCAAGGGCAAGGTCCACCACTCTTTCATGTACAATTAATTTTCTGATACATTAGCAATCCAGAAAAACATGCAGAGTATGCAAGATAGACCTTAAGCCATGTTTTATGCACTACATATAACACTGGATGTTAGTTGGATGTTCCTAAAGGTTAAGATGAGGCACAGGAGACATGCAAATTGTTTGAATACACCTAAATCAGTCTGATTATAGAATGAACCCATAAAAAGAAACATACGCTTAAATGTAGCTCCTGTGACTGGTGTTTTCCCAGTGAAAGGACATTCACAAATACTCTTTTATAAAACTTTCCTTTCCTTCACTCATCTCTCTGACCCTCCATTTCCAAGTACTGTTCATTCATTTCCAAAACCATGAACAGACAGTAAAACAACAAAAAGAAACCCCCAAAACCTAAAAAAATACTTATACATAGCAAATACTGCAAATATTTGTAAGCTGTATTCTCTAGTGTTGCATGTATATTGCAAGTTATATTTGTAAGAACATTTCAGTCAAAGAATGATGCTGAATTTGTTCTGAATACCAAAGGATTCAAAACAACCCGACAGTTAAGGAAAAGAGGCTGTTTCTCTTCACAGATATCATTTTCCCAAGAGTCAAGAACTTTGCAGTTAAACAGATGCATAGAACATATTTTTTATGAACACTTCCCAAACTGAAATCTCATCACGAGAACTGCCTATACAATCCTGAAACTTGTTAGCAATGTTTCTGAGCAGAGCTTAACGTGTCATTAACTGGAACTGCCTTTGAGCAATACACAGTATCTGAACAACTAAAGTTGGCTGTGAACTGTGCTCCTACGATGATATACCACCTACAAAGGGGAAACTCAAATACGGGAGCAGCAGTGTGTTGAGAAACCATGGTAATAGCAAAGTCTGTTAATAGGGCATTTATACCTCAAAAAAAAAATAATGATGGCAGCCTAGTCATATGAACAAAATGAAACAAAACAAAAAAAACCAAACCACGAAAGATAACATCAGAGCTTTCCAAATACAAAATCCTTTTTTGTGTAAAACCAAACCAAACCCCACCAAAAATAAAAAAGCCCAAAATAAAACAAAACTAAGACCAGCCACAAAAAAAAAAAACAAAACAACAAAAACACCACTCAACACCATGAAAACAAACCAACACAACCAACCAACCTCATTCCATCCCTGGGTGTGTGCCTGGTTAGACATAACTACATAAACCTGTCTTATATACTCCCTGAAAGAAAGAACGATGTGTACCTCTTTGTATTAGATCTCAAAATGGCACTGAAAATCATAGGTCCCACTAGATTTATCTGTTCCTTCATAATCCTACAGGAATACAAGCCTAAATCCTGACATGGCTGGATTTAGAGACAATGTTCTTGGTAAATTTCTATGAGGAGTTAACCACCAACCAGAAACATTTTTCTTCACTTGTGAAGCAATATCAGCCTGCTTCCAAAGACTATTAATGGATCATAGCAGTCATTATTACAATTGCATGAACAGCAATCTGGAAATAGATTTCCAAAGATTATTTTAAAGCCCCAATCAATATGTGCCTAGGAGTGAAAGTATTAGATGAGTTAGAATTGGAGTGGATGAAGGTTTGGGAGAAAACAAACATTAGATAAGAATAAAATCAGAGAGTATTTCTTCTCAAATCCTAATAACATTCACAATGTTTCAGTCTCCTTATGCAATATCTCTCCTTGCAGAAAATTGGGCATGGTCTTCATTTTATAGCTACTTACAATACCTTCTTCAGTGATCAAGTCACAGCAAGGAAATGATTGTTACACTCTTTCCCTTTTTCATAAACTTTTGGATTCACGGTTTTACTCCTGCCTTTGCAACTGTCAAACTTATTCCTCTTATAAGACATTTTTCAATTATGTGTCTCCACCTGGACTTAAAAAAAAGTAAACCTAAACCAATCAAGATAGACAATGGATGCTGTCTATCGGGACTTCTGTAAAGTCTTTGACACAGTCCCCCACAACATCTTTCTCTCTGAATTGGCAAGATATGGATTTGATGAGTAGACTGTTTGTTGGATGAGGAACTGGCTGGATGGTCGCATCCAGAGCACAGTGGTCAATGTCACATTGTCTGAATGGACACCAGTGACGAGTGGCGTCCCTCAGGGGTCCGTAAGGGAATCAGTACTCTTTAATATCTTCATCAATTACATAGGAGGATTGAGTGTGCTGTCAGCAAGTTTCCAGATGACACCAAGTTGAGTGGCACAGTTGACACACCCGAGGGATGGGAAGCTATCCAGAGGAACACCACTGCCTAAATATTAGACCAAATAAAATGATGGTTCTTAAGTTCTAAAAACTGCTGTCCAAATGTGCTTGAGATGCTTGGGGCTTTTATTGCTTCCATAACCGTTTCTTCCTTCTTAGAATTTAACAGTGAATGTCAAAATGTTTTATATATTATCTTCAATTAAAAAAAATAATCTCAAAGCAGATACTTTAATCCAACCTCTGTGAATAACCATAATTTAGAATTCAGTGATTATTCTCCCTGACTATTAAATTCACATTCAGTGAATACAAAGACTATATAAGTACTTAATTCACACATAGTGATGGATCCGTCACTGCTTTCTTTCTAATTTATACATGTGCAAGAGACTCTAAATGTATGAAACAAAGCTCTTTTCTGGCTCTCATTGCACTGTGCCACAGCTCTTCTCCTTAATTTTAAAACTACTGTTCACCATTTCTATAGAAACAAACATATGTTGTCTGTAAAAACATGTCAATGAAGATGCACCTTTGACAGCTGCAAAACCCAAACCCAGCTTTCTCAGTAAAAAGACTATGTACTAGGTTTTGTTATGTGCTAATGGACAGTATGAGAAATATTTTGACCTAGCTGTAATCACATCTATCAGAAGAGTTGGGGAAGGAAAATATCTGACAGCTTGTATCCAATTTTTCAGAAAGTTATGGTAATTCACAACAGTCTCTTCTCCTTTGAAAGATCCGTGTTCAACTTACGATCACTTGGCATGACCTACAATCAGCTTTCTTGCAGACACTATCCCATGCCTCAGTGGTATTTTGTAAAGGTACCACCAGCTGAGCTGTTTCCTGACCAAACACCTTGTCAAGCTTTCAGCCAACTTTGGAATTTAAAGTCAAGTTCCTGAGAGGACCCTGTATGCATGACAAAAAAAACAACCCTTCAGACCTCACTGATTGTATCCTCCATTACAAAAGCACAAAAGGCAATCTTTTACTTACTCACATTTCACATGAAATAAAAATATCACTGTGTGATAGCAGAGACATCTCAAAAGAACACACACTTCAGATAACTGTTACTAGCTTGACTGCTAACTTTGCTCTAAAAGTTAAACTTCTCTAAAGATGTTACATAACACGAATAATTCACTAATTGAGCTTATTTTTAACTGCACTTTTAATTGACTTACTGAGGTATTGAACTTAAGGCTGCCACCTTTAAATGACTTATTAGATTAATAAAATAAATTTTAAAAAGTCTTTCCAAAAGTTTCCCCTACTTAAAGATGCTTTATAATCTGTTTCCTCCAGATATGCACTACACAGAGAAATACCTCTGGTGTGCTGACATGCATCATCCAGCCCTAATCCTAGCAGAACTAGCTTGCTTTCTCCAACCTGGGGACAAGATCATTGAAATACAAATGAACTGCGGCCATACAGCTAAATAATGCCAGGCAGTAAGCTCCCAGCTGAAGCCCACCATGCAGCTCCAGATGTCAAGAGTGTGGCTCAGCCAGCCACCCATAGGCAGCTCAAGACCTCGCAATTACAATCACAGATGGCATGGAAGGAGAAAAGGAAAGTCCTATTCTGACCTGCACTTTTGCACACTGTGTGAGTGGGGGAACACTCCCCCACACCCTGATAAACTTTAGAACCATTACATTCAACCTCAGTGGAGCCAACTGGAATTTTTTAGCAGAAGGTTTTCCGTGGTATTTCTGTAATTCGATTAAAAGCAGCTGTCTCTTGCCAGTCCATCAGCCTCCCCACCACCCTTCAAAACCTGCACTAAGGTTCTCTGTAGAGAGCCTCTCCCAGTCTCCCACCTCCTTTGGACATGGAAAGTTTCATTCTAAAACATTTTTATTTTGGTGATTTCAAAATGAAACACCAGAGTTCCCATTTCAGGGAAAATACCAGGATTTTATCTGATATACAATATTTTCAATAGGGAATTTCCAATGGCAAAACAAATTCCATGTTCCTTGGCCCTAATACACACAGATAACAGGATATATAATAATCCATCTGAGTACTGAAAGCAATTTAATGAACACAGAGATGAGTGCTGAAGTTACATTTCACTGAAATGTAATGTGTAAGGGATTTTCTTCTTTCAGTGCATCAGCAACTTGTTTTCTCTCCCCCCCCCCCCCATTCTGTCACCTCACTTTCTTTAAAAAAAACAACAAACAGTGTTCTCCAATAAGATTCTGGATATGTGTGAAAAGGTAGCCCAGAACCAGGAAAAGGAAAAATAATGTTTTAAATATGAGGGAGACATTATCAAACCGCGAAACATAAATTCACCTAGATGATATCTAGTGATATCACAACTATCACTGCCAGGCTCTATCTAGTTCTCCAAATCTATTTTAAGCCGGTGTTATGAGATTAGTTAGCATGCAGCATCCTTAAGAAAACCCCAAATAATCATGATCGTATAACTTTTCCTTTCTGCATATAAAAGTCCCTCTAACTGATTCTTGTAAAATCTTATATTCTTTGGGAACAATTTTAGAAGCTGTAAAAACTCACCTTTCTCTTAGACGAGCATGCTTCTTAAAGGCAACTTCCTATGTTTGGAAATTCACTGTAGAGGTTGCCATGGTGATTAATTTTAAGAGTGAAATTCTCCCCTTTTAAAGTTTTTTCTTTAAAGAAGAAATGCTCCATACTAGGGCCTAGTCCTCAGCAAGGCAAACAGGAATGAAAATCCCATCTTGATCTTGAAGAGTACAGGAATTAGCCTGTGTGTAACTGAAACTTCAGCAACAGAGACAATTTCAGAAATATATATATTTTTACCTAAAAATGAAAGAAAAATACATCCATGGGAGAAAGAATTTAGGGAGAAAGGCAACATCTTCCAGTAGTCAGCCAGCAGGTAGGTTATACTAGTGAAAGGAAGGAGGAAAGTCAAAAATGGTATGGTAGTGGTAGCTGGAGCTCAGCAGAAAAACAGCAAAGTAGAGTCAGCTGAGATAGTTTCATTTTGTGTCAAGAGAGAGAACTACATCTCCAAAAAAAGAGCCTAGAAGCCAGAGGTCACTAATGGACAGCTCTTTACCCATTTTCTTTCCAGGGTTCAAGATATTGTTTCACATGGATGGTTCCCATCTATTGACTTCTCTGCACAATGCTGTGCGGAGCTACATTAAACCTTGGCTTTCCACACAACTGTGTTAACTGCCAGGGAGCAAACAAATGTGCAGCTCTGTTCCTGTAGTGAGAGATGGAAAAGTACCAGTTCTTCTCTAAAAAACATACAACATTCAACATTACATCATGCAACTTGTCACTGTATAAGCTGTCACTGCAGAAATAATAGCAAGTGTTGCACCAGTTCAGTACCCAGGCAATTTATGACTTCCTCATTCACATAAAGCTCGCAGTATTGTGAGACAGCTGCATTATTCATTATCTGTTTAATATTTTATCACTCTAGACAGAAATTTCTATACAAGCACAATTAAAATGTCTGATGTAGACAGAGTTGATTTTAATACAATCAAATTTGTTTCAGAGACCTGCTTGACCTTCAATCTCTATGGTTTAAAAGGTGAGAAGGAAAAAAATACTGAAACTCATGTGGAGCAGTGTCTGGGTGTCACTCATTTTACCTTGAATGACTACCCAAGACAGACTGTTTACTTGATCTGCTACCAGATCAGTCATGGTAACTGTAAGATGTTCTAAGTTATATGAAATTATTTTAAACAGACAAGGTCATGATGACAATGAAAGAAATTCCCTTCCTAAAAATGGCAGAACACATAACTGATTACTACTGCTGCTCTGTCATTAGGACTTCTAGGGGAAAAACTGTTATCTGGATGGCATCAGAGTTACAGGTATTAACACAATGGAAGTTAGGTAGGAAATAGTCATCATATCTTTCCTCAGCCCCAAGAACAGCAACACTGCTCCTAAATTACTAGGCCCCATGTTTTTTTGTCTTCATTTACAGGGAAGGACCACACCTCCCTGTGGTGAGCAACTCCCTGCTCACTAAAGAAAGTCCAGTTTAATTTCAATATACAAGAAGTCCCAGAGAATCGTATCTTGCAGCACACAGAGTTTAAGTGATGAAAAACCTATTTGGTGACCAAGGAGAAAACTGGAGTCCAGCGTGCAAAGAGCCAAACCAACACAAGCATTTCAACATCGTTATCTATGTCATTAACAAGTAAGTTAATTCTTTTACACACTAATTTTTATAGAGAAAGTAAATAGATGAAATTGTAACTGCTCCTCTTGAGTAAGTCTTTTTAAGAACTACGGAAACAAACCACGCTCTAAAAACCCAAACTTAGGAATTCCTCAATCTCGGTTGATAGTTTCCAGTGTTCCTCTGCTCTTTTGGAAATAAGCCCAGAAGTCTTCAAGATTATTAAAGACAGTTAAGAAAAACCAGCAAGGCCATCCCTAGTGTTATCTTCCTGCTGGGGTTTTCATCACAGAGATTTTACTCCTAGCCCTGAAATCAAGCACACAGATTTCAGCTCAGTGAAAAGAAAAACAAAAGAACCCCCAAAATCCCCCACAAACAAGGTCAAAAAGTCATTTCAGGAGTGCCTGTTCACACAACAGAAGCAAAACTAGATTTAACAAGCACAAGACGTCTAAATCCTGAAAAGCTCCAGAAACAAAAAAGCTGAGGTCTTGAAAACCAGGCAGGAATTTGAAATACTAACTCCTTCAAACTGCAAGAGGTGGCACTTTCTCAGAGACTGTGTGAAAAAGCACATTGCTCTGTTTTCTTCTTTGTTAAGATTCTACTTGTCCCAGGAAGCCCAAGAATCACTTGTCGGAGAGATCAGCAACCCCATGGAGCTACCATTGTATGCTTTTAAACTCCAGGCACACAGAGTACCCCTGCTGGGCTCAAAACTTGTGGAACTGAGAAAAAAATGCCAAAAGGGAGATGAAAGACTCCAGCTGTTCCTTATCTCTGCTACTCACTGCCAAAAACCAACTTCTGTGTTCTTGATTTATCTTCATTTAAAGATACAGATGTCCACACTCTGTATGTCACTGGATGAAACTGGGGTGAGATGGCAAGGAGAGTTGTGCATTGCTAATACTCCTCTGTAGCCATTTTCAGTGGTCTAAAAAACTGTTCAGCCCTTGCCTGCTGCTTCCAAATAAGAAGGTCAAACTCTACCTAGGATCAGAGTTGCTGGAGGTCTCCATGCAGCACCTTTTAGTTCAGAACAAAGCAGAGAATGACCAGAGCTAAATTGCTCCAATGATGTGTCTTTGAAAGCTAATACTAATGTTGTGTTCAGCTAAGAACAGCAGTGAAGCATCATTCATGTCCTTTGTACCTTTCTTCTTTCCTATCTCTGTTTTCTTTCGACTTACTTCTGATATACTCACTTGCAGCAAATTGCAGAACAGTTTTTTCCTAAGTAGAGTGTTTGTGAATTGCTTTGGAAACACCACTGCTTAGAAGGAAAATAAGTAAAGTGGGAACTAGTTCAAATACTAGTCAAGAAAAAGACCAGCAAAGCCTATTGCAGTCACTTCATTCGAAAGGCAACCACGGGTCTGCAATAGGCACCAGATGATATACAAATTCAAAATTACAGCTTGCAGAGAAATCACCTGAAAGTACATTGTTGTTCAAGCAAGCTGCATTAGTTGGCAGTGAAGGAAAGTGAAAGAGAGATCAGGCCTTACCTGCTGGATTGGGACTCCTGCAAGTTTTGGAGCTAACACTAAAAACAGCCAGAAGAAGAAGTGAAAGCTTTTTCAGCTCCCTGCACAGAGCTGTGAACCTGTTTTGCATTGAAAGGATAAGACCAGTGCTGGCTTGTTTAAGCTTTGGCATGCAATAGAATATGTAGATTAAAAATAAATAAATACATTTTGTGTAATGATCTTCTACTTTTAATTTGTACTGGGTTTTATACATAATAATAGTGCCCAGAAAGCTTTAATTCAGAACTTAATCTAACTGCCACTGTTGTCTCTAAAGAAGCAAAGATACACAGAGAGATTATAGAAGCAGTTAAGTATCCACTTTCGAATGTAGATGAAAGCTGAGTGTTGGCCTTTTGTCCTTTACTAGGATGGTGTCAGCATTGAGAACAAGCGGGCAATACACAAACATACTGTGAAGGATGCTGTCTAGCAAGGAGAGCACAACTGGCTAATTCTTGATACTATGAAAGCGCAGGATCTCATAAATGTTGCCCGGAGTCAGAAGTGTGTTTTTCAGCCAAGACAAGGCTAAATGAACCAAATAAACCAAAGGAAAATGCTGTAGTTTTAGCTGAACCTTCTCCTCCAACATCCTTGCCCAAGCAGGTGATGTTTCCCTCATGACTTTACCAACGTGTTACAACCAATTCCTTACACCACAAAAAAACCCCAGCAATTCAAGGGATCCAGCACATAAAGGAAGGGAGAATGGTACTGGGGGATAGGTTGCTGGGGAGCCAGCCAGAGAGATCCCCAGGCCATCACATGCAGGCATATGCCAGCTCAGAACTGTGTTAATACCTCCCTTCCCTCCTTAAAACATGTTTCAGGTCTTCCCAGGAGCTTGCCCACATGAAAATAAAAGTAAGAAGCAAATGAAGACACCACAGCTGAGTACAGTGTCTGAAACAGTTGAACATAGCAAGATTTTTGGAGAATTTTTGATCTTACACAGAATCAGATTAAACATACTGGTTTGTTTTACCCTCCTCTCGAAAAGAGGGAAAAAGCCAGCATGGGGCATAAATACTTTTTTTATAATCTTGGGAACTCCATGCTAAAGGTAATCTTGGTAACATAAAGGAATTATTTAATCAGTGACAAAACTTAAATTGATGTTTCCAGCTTACAAGAAGGCACTCCAGAGACACAGATCTAAACATGAAGAAAAGCTTCCAGATAGGAAGGCCAGCTGAGCCACCCTGGCCCTGCATCAAAATGAGTAGATAGTAGCACAGAGCAAAGAAGTCAGTCTTTAACTAACAAATTCCAAAAATGAAAGGGAGAACTAAAATACATCTTCTTCCCTTCTCCCAGTGTCTTTCCCTTTAGCACTGGCCAGTGTGACTGGGTTATCTCTCTCTTTCCAATCCAGACCACAGTTGTACCTACCCATCATTTCCACATGAGAGTGAGCTGCTGTGTGAATGTAGCAAATGTCTCATATTCTGCACTATCAGAACAAGCTGCTAGCAATTCAGCTGCTAAATTTGCAACAATATGACCAATTTGATTCCAGGTGGAGGGTGAGCCACTGCAACGTTATTTCCTGCAGCACTGTTAAGTGGCACCATTAGACTGAAGGATTGTGGCCAAGTGTCATTAATACGCCAGAGAAGCTATCTGTGACTACTACACAAATGTATAGCCCCCTATGATATGCGTGAAAGAGCAGACATTGCCACAGAGTCTGTGGAAGTAGACATGAGGGACATCCTCTACACTGCATGGCAGAAATGCAGAGTAAGTTGAGGTCTGAGTGCAGTTTTGGGAAACAAAGGCAATACAGAGCCCCTCATGTGCTGGGTGCTTAAAGCTCAAGCAGTAAGTCTTCTGGGTTTGCTCTATCCAGCCCCAAGCTGCCTGAATTTTTTTGACTGTGTTAATGACAGTGGAGTCATCAAAACACTAACTGACTGACTATAATGCAACTGCTCCTACTGAAATGGTCAGCAGCCTAGTTTCAGGGAGGAAGACCGCTCGCCATCATTTTTACCAAGTCTTGGGAAATGGGAGAGGTGCCTGAGGACTGGAGGAAAGCAAATGTCACTCCTGTCTTCAAAAGGGGCAAGAAGGAGGACCCGGGTAACTATAGACCGGTTAGCCTCACCTCCATCCCTGGGAAAGTGATGGAACACCTTATCCTTGGTGCCATCTTAAGGCATATCAAGGATAAGAGGGTTATGAGGGGCAGTCAACATGGCTTCACCAAGGGGAAGTCATGCTTGACCAATCTCGTAGCCTTTTATGAGGAAATAACACGGTGGATGGATGATGGCAGAGCGGTGGATGTGGTCTACCTTGACTTCAGCAAAGCGTTTGACACAGTCTCCCACAGCATCCTTGCGGCTAAATTGAGGAAGTGTGGTCTGGATGATCGGGTAGTGAGGTGGACTGTGAACTGGCTGAAGGAGAGAAGCCAGAGAGTTGTAGTCTATGGGGCAGAGTCTAGTTGGAGGCCTGTATCTAGTGGAGTGCCTCAAGGGTCAGTACTGGGACCAGTATTATTTAATATATTCATCAATGATTTAGATGAGGGAATTGAGTGTACTATCAGCAAGTTTGCTGATGACACTAAGCTGGGAGGAGTGGCCGACACGCCAGAAGGCTGTGCTGCCATCCAGAGAGACCTGGACAGGCTGGAGAGTTGGGCGGGGAATAACTTGATGAAATATAACAAGGGAAAGTGTAGAGTCCTGCATCTGGGCAGGAACAACCCCAGGTTCCAGTATAGGTTGGGGAACGACCTGTTAGAGAGCAGTGTAGGGGAGAGGGACCTGGGGGTCCTAGTGGACGACAGGGTGACCATGAGCCGACACTGTGCCCTTGTGGCCAAGAAGGCCAATGGCATCCTGGGTTGTATTAGAAGGGGGGTGGTTAGTAGGTCGAGAGAGGTTCTCCTTCCCCTCTACTCGGCCCTGGTGAGACCTCATCTGGAATATTGTGTCCAGTTCTGGGCCCCTCAGTTTAAAAAGGACAGGGACCTGCTGGAGAGAGTCCAGTGCAGGGCAACTAAGGTGATTAAGGGAGTGGAGCATCTCCCTTATGAGGAAAGACTGAGGGAGCTGGGTCTCTATAGTTTGGAGGAGACTGAGGGGTGACCTTATTAGTGTATATAAATATATAAAGGGGGAGTGTCACGAGGATGGAGCCAGGCTCTTCTCAGTGGCAAACAATGAAAGGACAAGGGGAAATGGGTACAAACTGGAACACAAGAGGTTCCACTTAAACTTGAGAAGAAACTTCTTCTCAGTGAGGGTGACAGAACACTGGAACAGGCTGCCCAGGGAGGTTGTGGAGTCTCCTTCTCTGGAGACATTCAAAACCCACCTGGACACGTTCCTGTGTAACCTTATCTAGGTGTTCCTGCTCCGGCAGGGGGATTGGACTAGATGATCTTTTGAGGTCCCTTCCAATCTCTAACATACTGTGATACTGTGAAGCCCTCTGGCAGAAAGTCTTTATGGGCGTAAAACTATGGACCAAAGCACTGAATATAAATTCCTACTTAGTAGGAGTAATTTCTATTTAGTACCTGTCAAGGACACAAAAACCCATTTACCCTACAACAAAATTACTGCTTTCTGTGGCATTGAGAAGTCCCATCATAATGAAGGTGATGATATTCCTCAGTATATTTGTCAGAGAGATCATAAGTACTGTTGATCTGCTCAAGCACCAGCCAGGGTCTAGAGGTGAAGTCTAAACTGAATCAAGTGTCAAAGCTTCAGCAAGGACATTCTTGTAGGAGAAATGAAGCTGAAGTAAAGACAATCCAGGAACATGATATTAAGCTACATCAAATTATTAACAATACTTGGAGCAGAACACCAAGGAGGGTTGGGGCTGTCTATCCCAACAAACAACAAATATCTGAGGACATCTGAATGACTCCTGAATTGAGCCATCCACGAAATACTCTGACCACAGAGACAAAAGGACTCGAGTAACTATCAGTTATACCTCCATATCCTTCACATAGTTTAGCAAACCCTGAAGGTGCTCAAGGCAGCTAACACATATCAGTGAACAGTGGGGATGGTCCAAGACCTGGGACCAGACATATGTCTGCATAAGTAAAGAAATAAGCAAAGCAGTAATCCTAGCATACTACTTTATGATTAACACTATGAGTCCTCCATAACTAGCCAGAACTGCAGCACTCTGTCCAAGAGGTCAACCAGAGCAGCCTTAGCACAGTGCCAGTAGCTCAGCGTACAAGGTAGGGGTCCTGACAACACAGAAGGTATAATACAAAGACAGAAAACACCTTGCTTACTGCTGCCAGTGGAAATACCAAGCAGCATGTACTTTCTACATTGCCGCACCAATAGTTCTTTGGAGCAGAAGATAAAGACTTCAGCCTCTGTCAATAGCTTATCATGCCTTGCAGAAAGCTGGAGGCAGCCTAGGCAAATAGTGAACATGAAGAGTTATTATGTGCACTCAAAAATTATTTACACTGCATGACTAGGCAGACTGCAAGAGGCAAAACGTACCTACTGCACCTCCTCCTGCCAGCTAAGAGATGAGGCCCCCCTCAAGGCTGGTTTTTGTTGGAGGGGATTTCCATACTGTCCCAGCAGAACTAGGGAATGATGTGCTGAGATAAACACCACTTTCACATGGAAGGACAGAGAAAAGCAAAGTAGTATGTCAGGTCACCAGATCTGAGGCATAATGTATGCCTAAGTGTTAGCTGAGAAACAGGAACTGAGCAGAAAGGGGATTCATCAACCTGGGAGAAAATGGAAATGGTCTGCTCACTTTCAGTGGCAGGAAGCATGCAATCACAGCACAACTTCTCCAAATTCTGAGCCTTGGGATATGCAAAGGCTGGATGGATGTGGAATGTGTGGATGGATTTTCAGCAAAGAATGGCCACATTCCCAAGTCAGCAAGTGCCTACATGGAGCTCGACATGAACCGAGGATGAAGGAGGATCTGGGTAAGGAAGCAAAAGTAACGGTGCAAGCAAGATAAGAGGAAACTAGAATGTGCTAAGATACAAAATAGTGGACTGTTAGCAAGTTTTAAAGGTTAAGTTCCCATACGCTTATTTGATCAATTGTATACTAGTTGCTGTATGCTGCAAGAATATGTATCAATGTATAATATACTAAGCTATTGTATATGTATCCAATTATTATACAGCAAGCTGTTGTATATGTATCCAACTATAATACCAGCAAGCTATTGTATATGTAGCCATAGTTGCTGTGTGCTACAAGAATATGTATCCGATTATAATACAGCAAGCTATTGTAAGCAGATGCAGACAATAGTATAAAAAGGATAGATGGTTTGTATTACATGGCTTTTGGTCTGATCACACTGATCTCTGACTGAGTCCATATTTTTTCTGCGCCACATTAGCATTACCACATGTAAACAGAAGCAGGCGGTGTACTATCCAACATACTACCTTAAAAGACAAGCCAAAATACATCACACTAAAATAAAGCAGTTCAACCCCAGGCATTTAAGAACACATCATCTTTACCCATATTCAGCAATAAAAAGAGCTTAGTGGCAAAGGCAAGGCAAGGCAAGGCAGGTAGGAAGGAGCCGGTATCTCTCAAAGCTGGATGACTCCACTGCAAACCTGCAGGACCTGCACAGCAGCCCACCACCAGCTGAAGTAAGGCTGCTGGCAAGCAGGGTGGTGAGCTGAGCTGTGAAGCACATGGCACAAGAACAGGCGGGAGGGCACCATTTGGGCAGATGGACTGTTACAACAAGAAAGCAAAGGCCAGATGTACCAACAGTCCAAAAGCAGTCGTCAGACAGCCACAGAACAGAAAGAGCACTACTAAATACAACAACTTGTAACAGCATATAATGTCGGAGAGAAATCAAGAATAAACTTTCTCATATTAATTATTAACATTATTATTAGCACTACACAGCACTGTAGCAAAGTTGAAACATAGATTCTAGTCACCAGGTTTACCTGGAATCACAAGAAACAGAAAACTTACTGTAAAAAAAACTACTTAGGAAATAACACAAGAAGTGACAACGATGAAAGTGAGTATCTGATAACGTGTCTCACACATCTCCCTGTGAAAGTCATCCACCTTCTAAGCTGAGAGTGGGATAATTCATTCCCACAAATAGTGAGCAACTTTGAACAAAAGCAAAATCCCTGGCAATTATATATGTTTTGTTAAGAAATTTCACTTGTCTGAGAGCTTGTTAGTAATTTTTCAGTCCCCAAGAGTCATTTTCCTCAGCAGTGCTATGCCATAAGCAATGTCACATTGTAATAGATCATGTAGCACCACTGACACACTGTTGTGCTTTGAATGCAGACACTTACTACTTCATACTGACCTACATCATACTAATGGTATAATAATGTTTACCTGTGGTTTTTACAAGATAAAAAGAAAGTAGTAAATCATGGGCAAATGATCACTGCAGGAAGTAGCCATGTTTCCCAGAATAGGCTCTGCTCCTGCTGTTAATGATTAGCCAGCCCAGACCTGAGTAATGTGGTTTAAAAAGTGAAGTTGGTAGTGTCATTCTGGGGGGGCTCACTGACCCCTACAGATATGAAACAAGCCATCATATGCAGCAAAGGCATTGCAATGAGCTGCAGTGTTGTGCAGCCCTGGCTCCAGACTGAGGCCAGCCCCGATGTGACCCTGGGCTGAGTCAGGGGACAGTCAATCCAGTTCTTAAACAGGGAGAGCCGAGGTCTGTTACTCTGCTGTGGCCTAGGGGATGAAGGGTGGAGTAACAACCACCTCATTTCTGAGAACACATATCGACCTCCAATGCTGCTGCTTCACATCCTCTCGTCTTGCCCACAGGCTGCCTTGCCAGGACTCTGGCACTAGCAAAAAAAGCAAGGCTGGCTGCTCCTTCTTACAGCTGCCAGTGACACTTCTGCCAGGAGCCAGCCCTGCCCTCCTGGCACTTAGACCCTGGCTTTGGTCAGTTTTAGCCTGTGCTGCATCACCTCTGGGGCTACTTAGGCTTCCTCCACAGCTCCCTGTCTTGGGAGCCTGCCACCCTTTCCCCACCTCATCTCATCTATCACTCAAAGGTTCCCCTTCTTTGCAAAAAAGTCCTCCATTTCATTTATTCTCCATCTTTCAGTTCCATTATAATGCACGTCCCTCCATTTCCTTTATCTTTGATCTGTTAATTAATCTGTTTTTGTTTGTTCAAGCAAAGTACAATGCCTCTACAGTATTTTCTGTTCTATGTATCACCTTATTTAATTCTCTAAAGCCTTCTGGAGATGGGTTATTTACAGGACATCATATAATTATAGGAAGGTTTTTAGACTGTGCTGTAAATGAAGATGTCATTATAAAAGTAGCACTGAAATATGCTGTGGATTTAATCCACTGTTTAAGTCTTACATGCGGGCATGATCAACACCTAAGTGCCAACACCATGAAGGTAGTAAAACATAATAAAAACAATTTACTTCCAAAGAAAATGAAAACATCTTCATATAATTGCACCCACTAAAATTATCTATTAATTACATTTCAAAATTAGTATTCAGAAAAATTGTTCTTGCAGGTGGCATACTTTATGTCATTCACAAATATTCCAGAATGCCAAACAGTATTTAGGTATAGTATTTAAAAAAATCAAACCCCTGCTCCTCTTCTAGCAGCTGGGGAATAGCACTGCTGGGACTGGCATAAGAAAGGACAAAAGTCTGTCCTGCAACCTATGTGGCCCATGCTGGCAGCACTGTTCTGCTGTCCCAGCATGCAGAGCAATCCTTACATAGCAAATCCATATGCAATATATTTGTACCTCAGGCTGCAGAGAAGATCAGAGACCACTGTTATTTTCTTTGCAGTGTGTTGCTGTTGACTAGAGTCAGTAAAGTAATTTCTCCACCAGAATACCTTCTCCACAACCACAGACAAACGTGTACAAAAAAGGATTAATATAACACAACCTTATAGATTTCAGCTGCAGGACTCTAGGACTCCTGTGGCAACACTGTCATTCTGGTTACTAGCTGATAGCTTACATGGACTGAAAGATATAAATGCAAATTCAACAAATACTTCAGGCCTACAGGTTTGTGTGTATTTCATAACAGCTTGCATTTGAACTGCCTAATGCATCAGTTATTCTAGGAGGCAAGATTTCTGCAATTCACTGCAGAATCCTTATTTAAACATCAAATTCTACTTGGGATTTTAAATCCAAGCTTCCTCTGGTATCCTCATGGTAAAGAAAATTATTATTTAAAAAAGCAAAAGAAATTAAATCCCAAGAAAAATAAACTTGCTTTGTAGTACCTTTAAAGCACTAATTATAGGTGACTTACCACATCATAACGACATCATAGTTGACTTCTTGCAAATTCAAACTATTTCATGTTACATATACATAATTTGAGGTCTTTCTACTTTGAATTCCATCTACCATCCTGCTGCCCATTAACTTCATTCTGTTGGGTCCTATTAGAAATTTGTAGAGTCTTTTTTAGTTTTGTCTTATCAAAATAATTCTTTATTGTATGTAAATGTTGCTGTGTTCACCCTACATAGAGACTGCAGTATCTGCTCTCTTTCCTGCTTCCCCATGTGCACATAACAGCCTCTGCCACACAGTTATGACTAATCTCCCCCTGCCATGCACCTTCTACTCTGCCCCAAACTACACTGGAAACATGTGTTTTTGGTTTGCCCTTTCAGCGCAAATTGATGAGGCATCAGACAAATTTCAGCAGTTTTCATTCATGGCATCCATGCCATGTTCACCCTCCCTTATCTCTGCCTTTTCTGTTCAGTACATTCCCAGGGGCTGAGACTGCATCTCCCTTATTTTTTAGCAAAATGCCATAGCAGTCTCTGGCATTACAGGAAGAAATCATCTCAGTCTCTCACAACCAACTACAATGTTTCACAGTCATTGCTTGAATTAGCAACTTCTAAGCTAGTACAGTATTACAATCTTCCCTGATCATGGTGCTCCAGAGAAATCCAGGCACAACACATTTGATTTCGGAGTTATCTTCGAAAAGACTGGAGAGGTTTACACATCTGGCTTCCAGAGAAAATACACTACTGACATTTCTTTGAATGAAATCTATAAAGACCCAGCTGAAAAACAAAACAAATCAAAACAAAAAGACTAGAGATTAAAAACCATCTACGAGAAGTCTCTGTCCGACCCATAGGAAATTCTTTGGAAAATAACACCAAATTGAATGTGCAGAACAAGGAATTTTTCCTCCTCTCTCTTTTTGTGCATGTATTTTTACATACATTTGGAACCCCCCATATATATATATATTTAACAAGATGTCAGTCATCATAAGTATTACTACAGCATCAGTCATACTTGCCATCTCTTCAAAATACAGTCATCATGATATTCTGAATCTAACAACATTAACATTCCTGATTTCCCTAGGGAACAGTATGGCGAGAAGGAAAATCTTCCAGTAAAATGTAGCAATACAGCACAATTCCCTCAGGACAATGTGTTTCAAAAGAAGTTGCAAAAATAATGACAAGGAAGGTAGAGCAACATCTCCAAACAAAACTAAACAGGATATCAGAGATGAAGACTACATATGAGATCGCTAACTTGTGTGGTGCTTGGCAAAGCACACCATTTCTAACGACACAGGTACATTCAACACATGGCTGTTGAGCAGTCAACTGCAACAAAAGTAAGTTCAAGGCAGAAAAATATGCCATGTGTAAATAAGCTTACATAAGCTAATAAAAAGTATAAATACAGAGAAGTTAGGGAGGCAAATGGACAAATGAATAAAATCAAGCTTCAACTCAGCTGCTGGCCTGAGGTGTTAGAAGACGTGCAAGACGGGTCTGAAGTGTATGCTGCAAGGTGGAAAGCAACACCACTGTGGGCCACAGATCATGTAGATAAACTTTGCACAGTCTGCCAAAACCACAGAACTAGAGACAGCGTTTAGAAGCATCACCGTGAAAACTCGTGAAGATCCCACGTTTCCATAACATCAACTCTTCATTCACACATTAAAAACACAACAGCAAATCTAATATTAGTATGCTCTGATAATCCAGAGCCTAGGTGAATCTATCTTTCACTTCAAAGGGAATCTTTCAGTCTAGGCACAGTTTTCATTTTGATGGTAACATACTATCTGTGATTTGTTCCCTAATCCTGTTTTCTGCTTTTATAACAACGACCTAGTTAGCAAATGAACAACTGAAGAATCAGCTACTACACTCTGTGGCCAAGTGCAATAGCTCATTACTTATTTTCGAAATACCTTTTCTTTGTGAGGAAGTAATGAAAAAGAGATTGCTCTTGTGAATCTTCTGTTTATAGCAAACTCCCAAAGTATACTGAATTTAATGTGTTTGCAGTAATACTGCAGTGTGAACTTCTTATTTTTATTATATAAATGTGAAAAAGCCTTCGTCTTTAGAATAAACTGAGGGGAATTACTTACCTACACATTAACCAGAGGAGAATTATTAAATAAAAGGTTTAAAATACCAGCAAATGAAGTGACTTCAGGAATAGTAATTTCAGTATAAACCAAGTGAGCCTCAGTCAGTCTCATAGTTACCTGGTTCCTGTCCTACCACAATGACAAATATTATCTGTCCATATTACATTTCATTTTTCACTCAGTGCTTTATTTTACCACATGAACACTGTGATACCAATGCAATATGGGCTTCAAAGCCCTCAACCACATCATCAGCAATACTGGTCATGCATGTGGAGCTACCGAATTCTCACCAAATATTTTCACAGGAACCTGGAAACAACATGCAAAGCCCTCAAAGATATGACAATATCTCATAATATGAGTATCATGACATCTTATTTTTCTTTGCTTTTGACTGCAGAAGTCCAGGTTGATGTGGTCTTTACTAAAAGAAGACAAAAGAAACCAACCAAACGAAAAAGCCCAATCAAAAAAAAATCTTCCCCCAAAACACCACCTCCACCACCACCCAGCTTTTTCTGTCTTTTAATGTTTTCTTTGACTTACAGATTTGAAATGACATGTAGGATTTGAAATGACATAATAAAAGCCACGGGTGCTCTAAAGAATCTGGGGAAAAAAAAGCTCATTTTTATACAACATCCCTTCTTGAGCACATCTTTTTCTCTAGCACGACTGTTTCTACTGTAAATAGACTTAAAATGACTATTCCCAAATCCTTTACAACAAAGTTCAAATTTTCTTGTGAAAAATACTGTTATCTGGAGGCTATGAAACAATGAACTAATGGAGCCTTCTTCAGTCATCAGTTGTCTCAGAAAGGAAGATTCATTTAAATTTGACTAGAGTGATTTTTGACTACATAATTACCACCTGGCTTGCCTCTAGCATGATTTTGCTATACAGTTCTTGAAAGCATCAGTGCATTGCTTATCTAATTCTATGAATGTTATAAAACTTTCCTTCAGATTCACAATAGCAAGACAGAGTTAATAGTAGATACTGAGCCTATACAAGACTCGAAGGCAGGAAAGAAATGGCAAGTAAGCTCATCTTTTTTTCTCAGCACAGGTCTAAAATGTCATCACAAGTTCATTGCACTAGGTTTTATGCAATTTACCACCTTATAGTCTCAGAATCTATCCCCCTTCTTGTTTAAAGCATTACCAATATTTTGCTTAAACCTACTCAGTGTTACTGAGAATACGCTATGACCAGCTTTTACTGGACAATGAACTTTCTGAAATTGCCCATTAAAACATGACCACTCTGAACCATACAAGCAAGCCCCTTCAGAACACTGAGTGATACTTGCTCAAATAGCAGCAGATTGTTGTACAATGTTTCAGCAATGAGTAGCAAGTAACAGCAGCCAAGCTCTCACTGAGGTGTTCCACTGCAATACTTTGGGAAGACACAATTTCTTAGCCCATGGCTGTTCTCAGATGTAGCAAGAGACATTTAAAAATGCAAAAGAAAGATAAACCTCATTATGTGAAATGAGGTTACATAGTAGTAACTGGGGCTCTTTTTTAAAGCATTACCTAGAGACATGCATCCTAACAGAAGTCACACATAGTGTTGTGAACCTGGAACTTTAGCAGAGTAATAATCATAATGGGCACAAATCATTGCAAGAACTACATGCACGAAAGTACACCTACCTCAGAGTCTCTTTCAACTTGTCTGGATTCAAAAGGTCTGATGTAAAGCTGCTCTGCAGCACTACAAAAGGTCCTCTGAGACCTTGCTCGCTTAATAGAAGCAGGCAACAACATTAAAATGGTGCCCAAAACCTGGTACTGTAATGCCCCCAACAGCACCAGGTGGGGCGATGCTTGCATTGAGATGTCTCACTGCAGGGCTCAGCATGCAACTTGGCTCTGCAGAGAAGTACAAACCCTGTTTCAACAGGGCAATTGTTTCAGCAACATGGGAAACAGGGCAGAAAGGAGCTTGCAAAGTCACCCAGCTTCTCCTCTACTTTCTATACTAGGACACCAAAGTCATGCAGGGGACAAACCACTTTAATCCATGCCTGGAAAGCTTCCAGGAGAGCTTACATAGGCCCCTGCCTCATTCCCAGGCAGTCTCCTCCAGTGTCTCACTCTCCTCACTATTAGAAAGTTTTTCTTAATGTCCAAAGCTCCTTTGCTGCAGGTTAAGGTCACTTCTTGATCTGATATCTGTAGAGAAAAAGAACAGACTATTTCTTTCCTGCCTGCCAACACCTTCGATGTGACATAACCAAAAGGATAACCATGCACCCTCTCAGTCTTTTCTCTCCCCGACTGATCACCAAGAGCTTTTTAGCGGTGCTCTTTCACACTTTCTTTTCCAGATCTTGACTTCTCCTGCTGCCCTCTCCCAAGATTTCTTTCCACAGCTTTTCTACCTTCTCCTAAAAGGGTACTGCCTCAAACTAGGCAAAACACTGCAGCTGAGATCTTTCTTCAGCAACAGAAGGAGGATTCCTCCAGGTATCTTCCAGACAGCTATCCTCCTCCTACATCCCAGTATGTTGCCAGTTTTGCAGCAGTACAACATTACTGGCTCACACTCGGGTTTTGTGTCACTGTAATTCCCCCACCCCCAGATCTTTTTCCTGAAAACAGTCACTTCTCCTTCGCCCTCCACAGTTGCAGTTGATTTTTTTTTCTGCCTAATGTGGTCATCCCAACTGAAGAGCATCCCGTTCTTCTCCAGACCATTTTTCCAGTTTACCATGACTATTTTGACTTTGACTCCTGCCCTTCAACATATCTGCAGCACATCTGACAAGTTTGTGTCATGCATAAATGTACTCAGAGTACATCATATTCTATCATCCCAGTCTCTAAAAAAGGTATTGTATAGTACCAAACACCAGGTGACTTCCCAAATGTGTCCTGTACTACAAAGCCTTTCAGGTTAATAGGTTTAATATCTGTCCTGTACCAGTTCTTTTCAAAACAATGCTGTACTTACCGTGTAAGAGTTTCATGAGTATCAGACTTCAGTAGCTTACAAATGAGAGCATCATAAAAGGCTTTCTCAAAAACCATACCCAAAGCCAAGGAAAAAGCCACCATTCCTCCCATATTCAGAAAATGTGTTCTTCTGTCACAGGAGAAAATCAGATGGCTTTCACACAATTTCTTCTTGACGTAACCTGATGGCTGCTGTTCATTTCCTTGTCATCTTCTAAATACGTATCAAAAGCTTACTTGCTTAGTAGCTTCTCCCATTGTTTGCCTGGTTATATTTTTGAGGGGTCTTGCTTTTTTTTCCAGTGATTATTGCTAAACTAACTAGTCAGTAATTTCCTGGGCCCCATTTTTCTTCCTCCATAAAAGTGCTATTTTCCCCCCCTTTTTCCTTCTAGTAAAACATTTCTGTGCCGTCTTGATGGACCATAATTCCTCTTTAACCTATTAAAGTCCATTTAACTCCTCTGCATGCACTGTAAGACAGGCAAGCTGCCTTGGCAGTATTGTGCTCTCCCTCTCATTACCCTAAATAGGACTTTTAAAGCCAGCCTCTCCTCTTTCTGTTCTTTCTGCATTTGAAAATATCTGTCTCCTAGGTGCTTAAAATGTAACCCCTTTCTACTCAGGACTCTACACTAGGAGGCTTCTTTCTTTGAAACACCTAGAAAAGCTGCAGCTTTTAGACAGGGCTGGTGGGGTTGATGTATTTAGTTTTGCTCATTTGCTGCTGTACCTGCATATACCCAGAGCTCCTATTATCATGGCACTTTAGCCTGACTTAACAATGATTTGCTCTGCGTTTTCTTTATTTTTACATTCCAGTCTTACCAGAATATTGAGACTCTGGAATTTTGCAATGCAGGCATAGTGGAAAGAGGGATGCATGGTTTCCTCTCAATATACAATTTGTCCTTTAATGTAACCTTCTCATGCAAGCACCTGCGATTGGGAATTTGGGGAGGGTTTTGAGATTATCTTTGTTCCACTTGAGAACACACCACTCTGATGCGAAAGTGAATGAGGCAATGCTGAAGGACCTCAGTTCTGTTGAGACAAGGCACCGACACCACCTCAAATGTTTTCCATGTTTCATGAGGTTGTAAGTGCTGAATTTGACTTAAATCATTAAAGCAGCCTAAAATTCCATATGACATCATTTATTTTGTGGTAAATACACTGAAGTTTTTGCTTTGTGTCCCTGTTTTGTGTCTCAAAGCACATTTTTATCACTTTTGCATTGCCTATGAATGAACTGTGATTTCTATAAGGTTTTATATCTTAGCAAGACATAGATTATTTTTTCTTTTATTGGTCAAAGCAGCAAGACCACAACACCCAGCCAAAAGGACTTTTTTGCAACACAAAGATTTGCTACAAAGCAAAGACTTGCAAAATCTGCTCAACAGAATTATGATGAAGATCTTATTAACATTAGCAAAACTGTGTTTCTAGAATAGCACATAAATACTTTAGCAGAAACTTCAGAGGTGTAAAATATCTGGCAAAAAATCTGAAGGATTTTTTTGTAATCTGCCATTTTCTTTCTCTCTCACTTTGCTGCTGCTGCTCATATTTCAGATAACAGAAAGCTCAGCTACTCCCAGATACGCAGATGAGTTTTACCCACAGAAGCAGCTGTTCAGCGCCATCTCTGATATTTACTCATCTGAGGTGTTTTCCACCAAAATTTCAGGGCACCTGGCTAGCACTCTTCTGTCAGTGTTAACAGAACAGGTATCAGCTGTAAGAAACAAGTGGGTCTTTCTTAATATAAAAAATATGGAGCGTAAGTAACTATAGAAGAGTGAGATGGGTAAGTAGAGAAATATCAAGGCTATCAGTCGAGAACACAAAGCACTAATCCCAAGTTTGACCTGAATTTTCCTAGTAAATATTGGATTAGCTCAGATACTTTGCATTAATCTTTTTCACCAGACCTTTTAATTCTGTGGTCTGAAAGTGTCTGGTTTTGCACAGCTTCCCTCCCAAGCCATTTTCATTTTCATTACATCATATTAGCTTAAAATGATACAAATATATTGCCAAAGAGCTAACAGTCTTCCCTATTTATATTACTTTTCACTGATTAAATTGGATTCTGCTTGCCTTCTGCAATGTTATATATAACCTTATATCTATTTACAGCAAAGCTGTATTGGGAGAATAAATTCCTGTTCCTCTGGGAAGATACACATGCATTCTGCAGTACACAGCCCATTTAACCGAAAAAATGACTACTATGATTACAAGTTCTCAGGACTGTGCAAAAAAAAAAAAAAAAAAAAAAGCTTTATGCAGGTACTAACAATGAAAAATCAAATCAGTTGTAAATATTTCCCAAGTATTTCCGCATTTCCTTAGGACAGCTTGCAGAAAAAAAAATTATTTTTTGTCGATTCATGAACAAAATATGGAAAATATTCTCACAGGGTGAGGAGAAGACTTCAGCAATACTCAGCTCCATTGTCAAAGATCATAATGGGTTACAGTATGACCAGCTTATTATGAACCTTATATGCCTTATGTTGACCCTTAATCTGGAATGCCGTGGAATACTCCTTGGTATGGGAGTTGGGGAAACAAAACTAAAGCATTTTCAGAAGTTCCTGAATTTTCAATACAAGTTTTAATGATCAGAAAAGAAATGAAAGGAGCAGATGGTAGAGGATGTAGAGACACATCAGCAATGCCAGCTTTTTCTGGGTTCTCCCCTCAATAACCTGTGGCCTTTCCCTGCAAGCATCATTCTGCCTTGCCACATGGTGTTACAACTCGGGAAGCTCTGATGGCAAAAGAAGTTGAAGTAGGAAGGTAAGTCCCTGCTGCTGGAGCTAGAGGAAACAACATGCTAATTAAACTCTGCCTTCTCACTGTATTTCAGCCCACTTCATATCATCAGCACTTGTTTTGCTATGGAGTAGTGGTGAGAGGGAGCTCTGCTGAATTGTGGTGACACTCCTTTACATCCAAAAAGATGAATACATTCATGTTCTAAATAAATGCTTAAAGACATTTCTGTTTCCAGTTTATTCAAATTGCCACTAGTTTTCCTCAATCCTCCAACAAATATATGATCTGCTCACAGCATATGGTAGGGTTGCCAGGGATTCAAAAATACTGTACTGAAAATAATATAAGCAGTATCCAAATCTAAAAATCTCTACTGTTAAGAAAAAGCCCCCTCTTCCAGCAGTTGCTGCTAAGTTACTCATAATAACATCATTTAAGCATCTCCATGGTTGCTATTTAGATGCTTTTCCAGCCCTGTGTCCTTCTGCACTGGGTATGTATTATATTCAATATTAGCAATAACTCAAGCATTTCGAGTACTTATTTGTAGCTTGCCTGCAGTTTTTACCTCATTTCTTTCTTTATCCAAATTTTCTGTTAGCATTTTTTTTCCTGGATACAACAGCCAGATAAAGTAAATTGCTGTAAGATCAGAAAGGTTGAAAAGGCATTTTTGAGCAGTACAGCACATAAATTCACAGGGAAGTCAAAACACACAGGAAGGTAGAAACCACCTACCATCTGTGGTTGCAGTCAATAGAAGCAGCAGCTGCCAAGCCCAGACCCATGTTCAGTGCCCTGTCCTCCTCTCTGGAAGCAACTGGGAATAGCCCTGAAAGAGCCTGTACCAGCAGAACTAGCCACTACCTAACTCACAGTCCACTGCTGACAGCAGCTGCCACACTTGGACCCTCACAATCACAACCTGAAAATAATTTTGGTGCTAATGTACAAGACACAAGACTTTCATTCAGAAAGTAGCCTGAGAGCATTTGTTTTAGAGAGTTAAGGAGATCCCTTTTCCCATGCTGCCCCTGCTACGGCTGCTTTTGTCTTAGCATCAGGTCACCTCTCTTGAGTACAGGTGATCAAGGAGAAAGTACATCATTAATATTTGGCAAAAAAAGCAGCAGGCATTTTCCAACTTGCCCAGGCCTGCAACATCTCACAGCAGGAACAGCCTAAGATAGAAAACAAACTGCCTTTTTATTGTTTTCCTTCTTAATTTACAACTTGCTTAGGTGAGTAACCTCAGCGCATCCAAACCTTCTTCCTGTAAGCAAACAGCTCAAACATGGATCTGTCACACCAATCCCTGAAACTGACACCGAAGTTGCAAATGAAAAAGTACCTCCAGAAAGATTCCTAATCTGTGAGAAGAACTGATATTGCATTTTCCACACATGTTGCAAACTAGGCAGTAGGTATGTACACCTACTAGCCTCACAATGGCCATGCTATTTGCCTTGAAGACAATTAGCTATTTCCTCTAAGACCCTTATTGAGCCTCTACCATGATGGATTTTCTATATACACCATAAGTTGAATTTTTCTTTCTTAGAACCTGACTCTCACCTCAAAACCTAAAAGACTGATAATTCCTTGGGTAACGTAGTCCAGCATCTTAACTCCTCACACACTTCACACTTAACTGCCTTCACACACTGAGTAGGGCAGACTGAGGCTCACAGCAAAAGAGGGACCACAACAGAAAGCAGAAAACCACTCCACAGTGCCAGGCAGTGAAGTTTCAAATGCTCATGGTCTCCCATCATGTTCAGATTTCAAATAGGCTTGGTCTTGCAAACTCATAAACACATGAGTAATTTTGGCTAATAGAGAAGCAGAGGAAATATTCACACAAATAGGGAATTGCAAGCTCAAGCCCATTATTTACCAGGGTGCGCAGCTGGTAACAAAACCAGTCATCTTTACATTCATGAGTAAAGCCCTTAGGCACTGGGCCTGCTGTTACTATTTTTTTTTTGTTTTTCATATATTCAGTTTATTTCTTTGAATCACTTAGCTTCTCAGGCTAATTAAATAATAAAAATGTTCTGCTTCCAAAATTACAGCATGCTGCTCTCACACAGTGCAAACAGCCAGATGAACATTTGTTTGGCTGCTAAAGGGTCTGTGCTAGCTGTTTATTGTCTTGTTCTCACTTAAAAAACTATTTATTTGCAGCATAAGTTTGCCAAAAGCAGTGTTTTCAGACTGCAAGACTAGGTGTTCGAAATGCCCTCAGTACAGAGGTAACTGCTGTCTTGCATAAAGTCTGTGGACAAGTTCTCAGCTCTTATGTGAATTGGATCATTTACATAATCTCCAAAGATACAGATACGGGAGCTCTACTTTTCAAAATGCTGGCTTAATCAAATAAAAGGAAGACAACTCTGCTCTTTTCAAAGGTATTTATAAAGATTTATGCACTTGTTCTCCAATGTCCAGTTTTCACAGTGTTAAAATGCTTACTAGTGCATTGAGATAAAAAATGCAAAGGTGGGATGCTGCCACTTGTGCTGGAAGTACGAAAGAAAATGAATACTTTCACATCAGTATTTGGCATCTGGCACATGTTGACCAGAGTGCCATAAAAACTCTCACTCCTGAGGAAAGATGGGAGTACTTCACTGACCACAGGATATTTTTCAAGTGCACATAAGTAAATACGACTAGCTAGGATACCTTGTGAGGTTTCTAATAACTTACGTTAACTGCATTTTAAAAAGATAACAAAGAATTACTGCAACATCATGAAACAATGCCAGAGAAAGATACACTGCTTATGTTCCTGGCATTAATCTGTCTTAAAGAGGTCTATGGCTCAGCCCCACAGGATCTCAATGTCTCAAAGTCTTTAACGGGTACATCCTCATAAAGAAAACATGAGACAGGAAATTTACTGATCTTATCCTACTAGATACACACAGTCTCTGTGATAATGTTCTGGTCACACTAGAAGCCTACAGGCAGTTCAGAAACAGCTACTGTAAAGACCTGTGCACCCAGCTTTCTCAAATGTATTATTTTCAAAGCAGAGATCTAATAGAATGAAAATATTCTGAAAAGTTAAAAAGTTCAAGGCTGTGATGCTAATTCCTCATCTACCACAAGAGTCAGTTACAAGCCCACCAACACAATTAAAGCAGCTCTTAACTCCCAGTGTGTCTCATTATCAAAACACTAAGAAACCAGTACACTTGATCTCACTAGAAATAATGAGTTAATTCTTTGGAATTAACTAAATTAATTTGTGCTTCTGCGTTTAAATAACTCACAGGTATACATGTGTTTGTATGGCTGTATGTGCATAACTCCACTTGCATTTCAAGTGGTTGCCCTTCAAAAACTGTCCTGAGCTCAATATCTTTCTTTACGTGAATGTATTTGCTGAGAAGTTAAGTAGTTTGTTTGAGACCACACTGCATGTCAGAATTGGAGCGGGTGTCAGGACGCGCAAATACGCAGAGAAATTCTCTGTCCATCTGCTGCTTCTGACCTTCCAGTCACTGCTAGACATGGCTGCAGTCTGAGGAATCAGTATCAGTGACAAAATTGCCACGATGTTAATTAGTTTGGTGCACAAGTTCCACTTGGCAATTCCTTCACTGCCATCACTGACCATTTAAATGAAACATGGATTAGACCAATCAACACTTTTAGTACTGAAAGCCTATGCCCTGGGCCTGAGAAATATTTGATACCACTCCTGAAGAACCATAAATGGCTCAAAATCAAGGCTTAGACAACAGTGTAAATGCAAAGAAAAAGACTGCCAGCAAATTCAGTAGGACCACTACTTTCCATGTTTTGCTTGTGTGTGGAACTGCCTGGATCTCCACTGGATATTTAGATTGGGAACAGATTCAGATCTGGATTCATTGACTTTGTGTAGCCCTGGTATCTAGCTTTTATGATCATTACCTCATGAGTCTGCAACTTTACTTTGCAAGAAAAGCAGTGGCAAATGTCTCAGATTGACAAATACATATAACAATAAATAGACTAAATATTTTCTGTAGAGCTCACAGTATTTTGTCAACACATCTCTAATTACACCAATACTGGCTTATAATTCATGTTTAATCCACTTGCTTGTTTTTTTTAACAAAGTTCCTATTCCACAAGGCAGACTCTAGAAAAGAAATCTCTGTACTTTTCTGGGCTCTTAGTTCAGAAAACAGGAACATAGATAGATCCCTATCTTATTCTCTGTCCATTTTATTTGGGCATTTCCCCTCTATTTGAGGACACATTGGGTATTAACACGTTGGGGAGGGGAAGAAAAAGAAAAATAAGGGAACAGACATCTTTTTTTTATTGTTCAATATTTTCTCTGTGTTCTGCAGTCTGGTAGCTCTTGAGGAGTAGTAAATTAGCCTGCAGCACTGATTTTTCCCCAGACACCTCTATTACTTTGAATTTGCATCCTTATCCTCTATATTATGTATGCCTGTGCGTCACTGTGCCTGAATTAGACTACAAGTTCCTTGCAGCAGAATACCTTATTCTGTTCACAGCACTACATTCGATTCTGATGTTCAAATAAGAAAGTAACATAGGAAACATAATGGCAAGAAAAATCAACCAAAATATGCCTAATGCAAGATTGACTACAGGCCTGGCAGCTACTAGACAAAAATTGATTGGCAATGAAGCCTAAATGTTCACAGTTGAAGACTTATAAAAGTAGCCCCACAGACTTCAGATGATCATTTCTCTTCATAAATGCACATCGTGGGAGCTCTTCTACTGTGAGGAAGAACAGCTCTTCCCAAAATAACTCCCTGCATGGAAATGCGTATTCTGAGATCCTAGGCATTAGCTCCTGTCTCCTTTTTATGGCTTTCTGCAAGACTGGTGGGGTGGAAGGGACCACATTCCACCTTAGGACTGGGCTTTCAGATGGGAAGAGTTTCACCTATATCTCTCACTCAGGGCCGGGTGGTGGCAGAAGGGATACTGTTTACAGCTCAGTGCAAGGTAGCAGGAAGAAAAAGTCCCAGGACTCTTCAGAAATCCTGGAGAAGCATAAGGAGAAGAAAAGAAGAAAGAAACCTGCTTTCTCCAGAGCACTGAGCAAAGACTCCAGGAAAAAAAGGAGTCTTGCCAGCTGAGGAAGATATAGGACTGCTCATATAAGCCATTCCCTATTATTTGTTCCCCTTTTCCCATCTTGATTCTGATGACATTAAAAACTGCTGCTTGAAGCCACTGGTATCAACAAGCAGGTTTTGTCTCATTTAAAATCCATTACACTGACAACTTGCAGGACTCACTGAGAAGCAAGTACCAGCAGTACAAAACAATTTCTATGTGCACTGGGTCACTTTAACGTTATTAGTAATTTTTCAAGTTCTGACAATGTCACATGGGAAAACAGACCTTGTCCTTCAGAGAAATAAACTAATCACCTTGAAGGGTTAAAAAGGGCCTTATTTTTTCAAGTACCACCATCGTACGTTGTTAATCACATGTATCCCGAGGAAGCTTCATTTTTCTTTATAGCATTAAGAGCAACCGATTGCCAAAGCAATGTAGTAGTTGAAGAAATGGTCTGATTTAGCACTTTGTGCTCTACTTTGTAAACATTCATAGGTGTGCTTAATCTGCTGTACTGACTTGATAATCTCAGGTTTTCCATCAGGACCTTGGGTTTTAGAGGATTACTGAAGATGAGCATGATTAGAGGAAGGAAACAATGTTTTCTGTCTAGTCAGCAGGTTTATTCTATTTGAGCTGAACAGCTCTCTGTGTATTGCTAGTTTCCCAGTGGTGCTGACTCCCTTTTTCACTATTTGTTCTCATGAATCCCAGTTTGTGATCTCAAGAGTCCTGTCTTCCCAGCACAGCTGCTGCTATCTTGGATAGGATACAGCTGGATGCAGTCCTCTCATTTAGCAAAAATGATTTTTTGAATTTATACTTGTATGAAATCTTTATGCATGTTGCAATACTTACACACCAAGCACAAGCTTTATTATATAGAAGTGATTCCTTGTACCTCACCACACATAAGGGAATCAGGAAGTGAGTTAGGTGGGAGGATGCATCCTCATCTCCCAGCAAAGTATCAGATAGGCATGTTTCCTGATCTCCCCATCAGCTCCTGTGGTTTCCCCACTTGGAGCTGAGCAGAGCATAGGGACAGGAGAAGGTGCTATGTCAGCTATCAGGAGACATAGCAGTTGTTTCAAAGACAGCAATCCTTTCAAAATGGAGAGCAGCGCTTAATCAGCAAATAGCTGGTGACCTGGAAAGACAGGTGATTTAGTGCTTGGCTGCAAGATGAACACTTAATTGAAGCTTTATCAAGTGCTTGCAGAACTTACTCCCAGAGCTTACAAACAGGCCCAAATACCCCATGAAGCAAAAGGGATTGTTATCTTACAGCATCCAAACCAGTTGCCTTGCATTTCTGAGCAGCTGAACAACTCAGATGGATATAGATAGGGCATTTGCTTCACTGCTGTCTCCCTCCTGTCAGCAATTTCCAGTGATGTCAAAGCTGTCACAGATTAAACACTGCAGTATGAGCACCGATGCTCAAATTCATTGGCTCTAATCTAGATATACGCCAGCATTCAGGCACCTCAAGTTCTTGGTTTAGACCACACAGGTACTAAACATAACTGTAGCAGTGTTAAAACTACCAGTTTGTTTCCCATCTACCAGTAGGAAGGTGAACTCCAGCCTTGGCCTGGCTACAATGCACAACCAAACAGCAAAAAAGGTCTACTCACTTTTGTGAAGTGGCTTATGACTGGTCTTTACACTGTGGGTGGTTTCTCAGACACTACCATAATGTCTCCAACCATCTTTGCCCCTAAAGCAACACATTGAAACATCCAAACCAGCAAAGGTAACCAAGAAGGATCAAAATCACAAACCATTTTTCCTGGAGCTTCACAACAGTTTTTTACACTACTAAATGTGAATAAAAAGATTTAAAGCATAACTGAGTCAATTTCTCCTTATTTTACTGCACTTAACTCCCTTTCCTTGCTGCCCTGCCAGTGTTAGACATGGGGACCCATTTCCCAGGGAAGCAGCCTTGTTTCAAAATTTTGCCGGTCCTTCCTTGCTGATCAGCAAAGCTTCAGAAATACGAATGCAATAGCGACAAATTCCTATCCAAACTGAAAAATAAGCTTATAATGTGTGTTATACTCAACTAGAGGCTAGAAATGTGCTCTCTTGTTTTGCTCACCCCTTTAAGCATATAAAGGGAAGTCAGCACCATGTTCCGAGTGTGCATGCACTGATAAGATCCATGATGTTAATTTTCAATTGACTTTGGAAGTGAATAAGAAATGTTTTGGATCAGCCCCTAAGGTGGCAGGACTCCCCTGTGGAATAAATCCTGGCCATCAGTCCTGTCAATGAACAGAAATGACAGGCTTTGCAATGGTCCTGACCAAACTAAAGCCTAAATCCTCAGCCGCAGTTCTTTCCCCTCTGCACCATCTGAAAAGTACAAATAGAACATAACTTGGTCCTAGCTGCCAAATGGAGATCAGCGGCAATGGAGGGGAACGTTCAGATGGCAGGAATGCAGCCAGGCCTATGCCCTGCACAGACTGGGAAGAGGCAATGGGTTCCATCAGAAGGCAGAAATCCTCGCCTGCAGTTTGCTGCTGCTGACAAAGCAGAGGCACCTGCTAAGTCAGGTATCAGGATGGGGCAATGCAAGAACTGGGAACTGTTGCTCCAACTGGTTTTACCCTTCTGCCAAGCAAAGAATGGGACTTGAGAAAATCTGGACCAATGCTTTAAATATTTCTCCTTAGGAAGACAGGCATCTCTTCACACTTTAGCAACAGGCTTCAGCTACAGAAGACACTTTGCTGAAAGCATGCATATATCATAATACAACAGTATGATAAAAAGAGAGCCTTCACTATCTTTCTATATTCCTCAGTAAGAATAGCATAATGATGGAGATCTTGGCAACAATATGGCTATAAACAGCACCTGACTTTGAGTGAATTTGTCAGAAGAGATCAGACATTAAATTGAAAGTCAAAGCAAATGCTCATACTCCTGAAAGCTCGTCAGTTTTAAGACATCATGGAAATCCTATGGCCTTTCCTTATGTTTCTCTCAAATGTGTATTATTGCAGCAGTGTATGAAACACTACACTCCAGCTCTTCTGAAGCTTTTGCTGTTGCTGCAAAATATGCAGTCCATTTAGTTTACTGCACTGGATTAGAGATAAACCCACTGATCTGAAGAAATGACCTTCAATTTCTTTTTATCAGAAGCTCAGTCAGTTCTTGGGTGTCATTGGTTTGACAGTGTGACAGAGCATTTCTCTAACTCACATTGCAGTGCAAAATATTGTCAGAATCAGGAAGGACCTCCCAGGCCTGCAGCTATACTATGCTGAGATCAGGCCACTACCTCATTTTCTGTTTCTCTCTAGAGTAGATATTTAAAATCAAAGAGCAGTTAAATAATTAAGAAAAAACCACAGTGATTCACTGCAGTTCAAAGCACTAATCTGATTGTAATGGGAAATTGATCCGGAGAAATCTATGAACAATGCATTTGGCTGATAACAGCTGCTTTCTATTAAAGTAGCCCAAGGATGCCCACGCTTAAAAAGAAAAAAAGTTGAGATTTTGCCACGTCTGCAGAAATACTGGGATAGTTTTGTCACCATCCTGTTACAGACACAGCTCCATGCTGTTTGGTATAACTGTGGTATTAATAAAGGAGTTTTGTCCAAGTTTATCGTGAAATCTAGAGATCCACAACAATGGACACTGTCTCTATGTGCGTTATCTCTGGCTAACAGAACCTGAATAAATTATCTTGGCCAGACCTTTGCAAGTCAGTGCTTTTCTTTCCTAGTCTGCAGGCTGCCTGTGTAGTGTCCTTGCAGCTCCTCTTGGTTGGTGTTTCAACAGGAGAGTAAGGATTCTGGTTGCTTTGCACTGCAGCTATTCAGAACTGAATGTATACTACAAACTGTACTGAAACTGATCCAAATCATATTAAGTTATTGCCACACATAGGGATGAATTCCTGAACAAGAGACTGCTTACTGTACCCATCACTGGGTCCCACTGATGGGCCTCCTTGATTGTTAGATATATCCTGGTGGATATTGTATTCTTCTCCAAAATCCTATACATCTAGACACAGGGAGTTTCATTAAGAGGTTCAAAATCTCTGTCACCATAACCTATATTCCTTGCCTATATGTCAATATATTTGTGGGTTTTTGAAAGTTGTAAGCCAGGATCTTATCCATGGAGGTTTTATTTATATATTATCATCCCAAACTATTTCTTATAGTCAAAGAGAGAAGCTTGAAATAAAGCAATTTTTATCAGAAGTGCTCTGTGACATGCTAGAGAAGTAAAACCCACCTAATCTAGATTTTCAAGAACATTAACTTTGTTAAGACCCTTCATCTTGAAACTGCCACTATATTTTATATTTCTTATACCATCTTCTTGTGATTGCAATAAGGTCAATGTGTAGGACCTGTGATATTTTTTGGAACTACAAAATGGTCTTCCATGGGCCTTCAGTGATTATAACACGAAGATATGGGCCATTTATTTGGCTGTAATAACCTCTGTGCTGGCTTGAGGATGTTTCTGAAAGAGAAAAAACGTACCTCAAGGAAAAGTGAGAACTTCACAGCAGTAAACAGTGCAAGTTTCAGTAGACGACATCCTATCCTCATTCACACTGCAATTTTTCTGCACAAATGCAGTACCTAAACCACGCTTCCTATTCTAGTGCATTGTTCTCTACCTTCAATCCCCTTGAAAACAAAACGTGTTTCTTTCTAAGGAAAGAGAAGGGGGGAAAAGCCCTGACTGCCCTTCCCTTTTCTTTTTTAACCCCAAGAAATATAAAAGCCTAAACAAACACAAAACAGTTTCAGAATTCTTGGCCTTATGCAGTTTCCCTACAGTGAGTAACTGCTCCACACAGGCTGTGCTGCTATGCGTCCTGAAGTGTCCTGCCTCCAGGGCTGCACAGGAGTCTGGGTTGCTTTTATCCCAGGAGGAGTCCCAGAGACTCCAGGAGGCCAGATGCCCTATGGAGGGAGACCCGATCATAACCACAGATAAGTGCCAATTGGCAATCACAAGTTATCCTTCCAGCATGAGCAAAGTAAATTAAAAAAAAAAAAACAACCCACCCTTCCTGTTTCCCACCTACCTGATTTCTTGAACATCCTCAGCAAGATCCAGGTCCAAGCTCAATACATCTGCGCTGCTCACAAGCTGCAAATGATGCTGAGAAAACTCTTGACCCTGCTACTTATCATTCACATGTCCACGTGTTACTGCCTTCTACTGCATTAGCAGCATTTGCTTCTTCAAACACCAGGAATCAGAATTAGTAAAAAAAATGCATAGAAAGCAGATATTTCACATCTCAGCTCCACAAAGAATTTCTAGTTGAGTTAAGCATCCATTGTCCAAAGCAGGCACAGTGGCTCAGTCCCTGGCCCCACTGCACAGGCTGCTGACCTGTGTATTACTGAGGGCTTTCAGTAAGCAGTGGATCTCTCTCTCTCAAAATTTCAAAATTACCCAAAACAGTCTAAAAAAAATTAGGATCTTAGAAATATGCATGGAGCACAAAAGATTATTCCCACATCATTCAGGACGCCACAATCCCAGCTGCTAGATAGCACATGCTTTTAAAAAACAAAAATCTCATCTCAAATGCTTACTGTCTTTGTATAAAGGAGATTAATTAAGCAAAAGAGTGAAACTAGGATGCACTTAATGAGATAAGCCGGAATTGGAACAAACCTAATTTGCTTTCACTCATTCCCTGCTACTGTTAATTGCACAGACCATTTACTAAAGCTTATGAAATAATAAGATGTGTTTTATAAAAACTAATATCGATCCATTAAGGCAGATGCAACCACAATATTACACCAAATCAGGCTTTGAATTTTAAATTTTTTTAAAAGAATTATTCTAGAATCAACTGGACAGCTATCACCACAAGCTGCAAATTTCAGCTTCTGCCTGAGCCAGGCAATATGCTGGTGCAAGAGCAGAACGAAAATGGAAAGCATGAATTTTTACTTATAATTGATTTCCTGACAAACTGAAGCACTGGATTCTATTTTATTCTTTCAAAGATTTTCAATTACATTAATTCCTACTGGTGTTCTTATATAAGATCAGAAGATCTGCAATGTCTCTTGCATGACTCCATTTATCGAAAGCACCTGCCTCTGGATAATTTTATCGCACTTGCAGTCTGAGCTTGCTCAGCAGAATAGCAACACTAAAACCCAGAAGGATTAACACTGCACCAAAGCCTTCAGCATCTGACAGCTAACAAGATACATTAGTGGTGTGTCAGGCTTCATATGAAGAGTAAGGAAGGACTTCTCCAGACTTTCACAAAGTGTGAAATTCAACACAGCAGTGACCCTTTGCATAGGTATTGAAAGTTGCAAGCCTGACTTTTCCTAGGTCAACTAATATGTACCTTCTTACGCTGAAAGGAGATGTTTTCTTGGGGGGGAAATGAGCATTTTGTATATCCTTCAGTGGAAATCAGTATGTCTCTAATTTCCTTGACACAAAATTAAGTACTTACTGCCTTAAAACTGCCATATAGGGTAATTAAACCTACCATCTTGCTCTCTATGCTTCTATTTATGCAAATGGTTGCCTTACCTTCTGAGCATCGGTCTTTTAAGTACGCAATCGTAAGCGTGATTACATGTAAAAACATTTAAATGGTACATTCAAGTTATACTTGTAAGTGATAAATGATGATTGGAAGAACATCATTAGTACTGGTCCCCAAGCTCTGCAGTACTCTGTCTTTGGCTTCAGAGTATATTAAACCCGTGATATACCCACGGGTATATCACAATATAGGAAGAGTCTGAAGTTGTTGAAAGAAATTATTTTAAAGCATGGAAAATTTAACTCATGTTTTCCCTTCAGCTGAAGTCAGAGTAAGGTGTGTACTGAAGCCCAACAGGCAGAGATGAATTCAACTCCTTAATAATTCTGGGATTAGCAAATACATAATCCTGGGATTGTGCATTAAATGCAATTCTTGTTCTTGCCTTGGGACAGCAAAGTGCAGGTGACAAATCACCACAAATCCACAGGCATTGTAGGACACCATGCTGTGACATCTTCCTGCCAACAGCGTTCCAGCAGCATTTAGCAGGCATTGCTGATTTAAAATCTGCATTCCTGTAACCTTGGCTCATGGGCCAGACCCTCTGGCAAAGCACCTAAAACAAGGTATTTGCTTCATTCACAGCTCTTAAAGCAGGACAGGAGAAGATTTCTTGAGGTTTTGTTCTTCACTGATTGGAATTATACCATTTATATTATGACTTTTACTAAAAAAACTATGTTAGCAAGGTAGAATGAAAACATTTTCACAATTTAATTGGATTTACTTATAGCACTGAAACTGTAAAGATAGAATTTGTGCTCACATAATTGCTAATCAACATTAGAACAGCTTAAAAGAATTAACCACATCAGTGAATATGTCCTAAAATCACTAGCAGCAAAGACACAAACAGAGGTACCTCAGCATTTAAAATGCCATTTCTGACTTGGGACATCTGTTTTGACAAATTTAAAAGCAGCTTCCCTGACATTCAGAGGGAGACCTTTAAATATTTCTGGTTATTTTAGAGCACCCCAGCCACAGAAAAGCATTACTGAATTCTGAAGATGTATGCTATCAACATCTACATACCTGTGTCTAAAGAGATAGATGCTATTGTAAAAGAAATAAGATTACCTGAATTTATAGGGTGCCTATTATATTTTTTTACCCTCAGCAACAGATGTGGCGAATTACTGTTTTTTCTTACATTTGCCCCTTTTATAGCTCAAAGGTGTCACTGCAACGGTAGAAGAGCAGAGAACCTCTATGCTGGGATTCCCATGGCTAGCAGCCACACCACATCGTAAAGAAGGAAGAATTACAGCAATGACAAGGTAGAAAGGTCTCTGGCAGTAGAGGACATGTTCTTCCACTAAATACCCTCAACAGATTTATTAGGGAGCTCTATAACAAAAGATGCAATTCCCCTTCTAACTGGTCTACCAGCTGGGGAATGAGCCACAGATGCCATGCTGACTCCACACAATGGAGAAGCTCTTAGATATCCTTCATATATAGACAACATTTTTCCAATATCAGAGTATGAAATTTCTGGATTTTATATTGTCTTTTAAAATATTTAGGTATTGACATACAACTGTATCAGAAGGCCATTGAGTTTGCAGTACCAAGTGCCAGGGTTAAGGCTGCACCTGTGAAATATGCGCACTACTTTTATGCTTATGCAATACAGTAAGGGCTTTCATTCCAGACCACACAATTTTTATCCTCAGTGTGCATTTTGGACAGACATGTCTGTTGTTAACATCAGCTCTGCATGTCCTCTCCCCAGCCTCAGTGCAGAACGCAGCTGTACAGAAGCACAGTTTGAAACTGCACAAAGAGAAATGTTGGTCTCAGGATTAAAGAACTTGAATTGTAATTTGAGGTACTCAATTGCCTACCCGCCTCCGCATTCAGTGCTGCTAAGGAAGTGGCTTCAGTGAGTGTGGGTCAGCATCCAAGTATCCAGCTTACGACACCCGATTAATCAAAGTTATGGCAGTCATAGCTGTGGTCAATGTCAATTCAAGCCCCTTCCGATTATATGAAATGTTAGAATGTGCTAAAGACATAGAAAAAGTCATGACCTTGGCATTTCACATTCAGCACCTTAAGCTAATGAACATTTCTCTTTCACGCCAAACCTCAGCTCCTTTTCTATGAAGTAGTAAGAACAAATAACATCAGCAAGGAAATAATATCATCTCAACTCATCGTTTCCATGGAGAATAATTATTTGCCATCTGGACATTAGCAGAAGATGTGATGATTGCCATAAAATATATCTATTGAGAGATACTTGTGTGTTTTTCATTTGGAGCATGATTTGAATCATATACAATAAATATGAGACATAACAAAAATACTTCACAAAGAAAATAAAAAGAAACAACTCAATGAAAAACACAGCATGTGAGCATATGACTAAATATGCAGGATAATGCTTACATGCAGCCAAACTAACTTCTGGCATTTATTAATTATGAAATACTTAAAGCTGTACCCTCTCATGCCTTTTAGTATAATAAAACATCTCTAGATTGCACAGTGCTAACACCCAAGAATGCAATGAAGTAGTATTCACAAAGCCATACCCAAGGTTTAAAACCTATTTGTGGGCTTACAGATGTTTATAAAAATGCAGTTCAAAAGATGCTAGTGCTGACAGTGTGTCCCCAGAACATGTTTTTTCCCTGCAGTCTATAAAACAAAGAGGACATATGTTTGACAACAGTGAAGGAGAAGCACCACATCAATTGCAAGTTACTTAGCCTGGAGTGTTATGCAATCAGAGCACATCAAAATCTAACCAGACTTCACGGAAAGCCCCACAAAGCAAACAACTTGGAATTTTCAGACAGGCAGCAATGATATCAAAGTTATTTACTGAATACCCCAAATATTACTCCATGTTCTGTAACAGTATGGCAATTTTTTCTTGTTAAAATTTGAGGACTTTTATTTGGCTTTGAAGCACTAAGATTTTAAGTTTTCTTTTTTACCTTGTGCATTATAATGCAGCTTATTTATTATTATTTATCAGTATTAGAATTCCTTTTTTCCCTGTACTGTCCCCATAGGAAAAATAAGCTAGCCTGGCATGGGTTTCAAGAGTCTTGGGTTGAGCTAAAACACACATTTCTGTATAATCTGGAGTGAGACACTTAAATCTTTGACAATGAACAAGTTTCTCTGCAGTAATTGTCATTCTATCAGATGACAACTGAAAGCACATAGCAACTCCCAGATGTACAGTTTCTTTCATCACAACATGACCTTGAAGCAAAGCATAAAAAACCCACCAAAAAAAAACCCAAACAAAAAAAAAAAAACCCAAAAATACATACACACACACAAAAAAAGAAACCCAAACACAAAAAGAAAAAAACCAACCAACTAACCAAAAAACCCAAAACAAAGAAACAAATCTGTGAATCTGTGCCACATCCATCTTGCCGCTTTTCACTCTTCTCCGTCTTGGGACTGAAATGATGCACATATCCTAAACCTATCTCCCTTTTCCTCAGCATTTCTCTTCTCAACATAACTCCTGAGCAGAGATGATACCATTCAGCAGCCAATCTCACATGGCAAGAAGCAGGGCAAGCACAGGTCTATAATTCATGCTCACCATAACCTGCATTAAGTTTCAATTCCAACATTTTACCTTAAGTTCAGGAAATAAAATTACCATACTGAAATCTGTCACCACACTTCTGCTCTGATATGCCTCTGCATTGATCATGTCAGCTTTAACTCCCTCATTGCATTGTTTCACGTCTAATTAATATAAAATTGCTATTGCTGTTGCAAAGAAAACTAACCTGCATGACAAGCACTGCTGAAGTACCATGACTCAGGGGTCTGAGTTCATTTTCTCACAGCTCAGAACTACATAGAAAAAAATAAACACTGGCATGTGAGTGGGACACCTGGACACAGAAATAGCCTTGAGGTGCAGGTAGAGAAAAGAAGGGGCAGAAAGAGAAATGCTAGAGGAGGAATGGAGCAGAGTCTGGAAAAGAGTCAAAGGACAGGAAGCCCAGCAAGTGGCAGAGGCACAGAACAGAGAATTAAAAGGAATAAGATCAGAGAGAAGCTGAAAAAGAGACAGAATAAAAACTGCAGAGAGTTACCTAAATGCTCATTTTACTGAGCTTTAAGGAAAGAAAGTGGGTAATTTAGGCCTAAAAAAATTGTCACATACAAATTAGGTGTGGTATGTTAACATATAAGCCTCTGTACTAACAGAAAAAGTTGAGTCCTATGGCTTTTTAGGTGAAAAAGAAAATAAAGTAATATTTTCTTTCACAAGAATGTTTAAGTTGTTTGCAGAACTGTTTCTGGTGACAACAGTACAATAATAAGTTGCAGTAACAACTTCACCATGGGACATGAAGTACTGATGGATGCTTCACAAAAATTGTTTGTGTAGTCAGAATTTTACCATAGCAGATTAATCAGAATGGTTCAGAGTCTATTATTACTTAGTAAACTAAGTAAACTTTATGAAGCATGCTGAAGCAGAAGGTTATATAACCTTTTGCCAAGTCATTTCTGAAATCCACACCACACGCATTCTGCATTAACATGGAAAATAAGGAAATTCTGTCTATGGCTCAACAGGAATTTCAGTGTGTCCAGTTGGAAAGAACTTCAGCTGACCTGGTGGTCAACATAAAGATGCAGAGAGAAAAGACAGGACAATTGTTACCAACACTTAGTATCATACAAAAAAAAAGTAAGTCCATGGATAGAAACTTGACTACCCTAGTTTTAAGTTAAATTTGATAAGGAATTTTACCCAGTCTATTTCGGGAAGAGTTTGTTATCTAAATGCCACAGGTTGGAAATCAAATACTGCAGGTGTTTCTATGGGAACAAAGGATAATAAGAAATTAGAAAAGGAATTCTTTTCCTTGTCCTGAGAGCAATCAGCTTTCAACTTAAGTCATTTTTTCCCTTCCTACATAAAATAAAGAATATCAATGGCAAAAACCTCAAAAACATTAAGCATAAGCCAAAATAATGTTGACTGCATGAAACTGCAGAGAGCTTGAATCAACTTTCACCAGGTTCACCTGCCTAATTATTTTTCGTTAGGGTTCTTTGACCTCAGATTCCAACACTACAGAATAGACTATTTTCCAAGCAGACCCAGGAAAAGACTATTCATCCTAATGAGGCTGACATTTTATTTGGCTCTCAGGTTCCGTCCCTTCTGTCCTGTAAAACCTGTTTATTGTTGCCTTCTCTCCTCCATTTTTCTACACCAGCTTCACAATATATTGGTACTGCAGGCCAAATGCTTCATTTAGAAAAGACAGTATTTGTTGTTCCCAAGGCACTGAATCAGAGCAGGGCTCTGCCTAGACTGAACACAGTATAGGGTGGCAACTAATATGGTAGAAAAAAAAGCTAACAACAAAAACAAACAGTAAGAAGACAATCAGTATGAAAAAGAAACCCCAACACCCAAACAACCAAACACAGGTATCATCTCCCTGAAAAACGTAGAAGAACCAACAGAAAGAAAAGCAAAACAGGAAGGCAAATCAGTATCTGAAGAGGCAAAAAGGTGAGAGGGTGACTCAGAGCCAAACAAGAAAATATCAAAAATGAGTCTGGGGGGGGCAGATGAACAACATGTAGAGAGGTTACATGTCTGCCAGGATAAATGGAAACATATTTAATGGACTTCACAAAAGTGCACGTATCAGCTGGCATTCCATAAGCAGTGGTTCTCCAAAAAGTATCCAGCTCATTTAGAAGTCTAGAGGAGTCAAATACAGAATGTGTCACAGTATTATGCTTAAATTTAATGAAAAACAGCTTTGTCAAAAAAAAATTATTTCAAATGAGAATATATCTCCTGGTGATCCAAAAAAGCTAATTGCTATGATAGCTTTTCCTTACAGCAAGGTGGCTCAGAAGAAATACAATCTTGCTCTTCTGAACTAATTTTGCAAATTAACTTCCTCCTCCAAAGATGAAGGGAGGCACAATCATTTTTTTATACTTGAAGGCTGTAAGCACCATATAAAATAAGGAATGAGTATCAGTACTGCAGAGAACTACAAGCAAGAGCAAATGGTTGAAGTTAAAAAGTTGTCCTGAAATAGGCATCTATTTCAATCATCTCATGGCAGTAGTGATATGAACCCTACAGATAAACTAAATATACAAAAGTCTACTCTCGCTAGCTTCACAAACAGCAATAGGCTTCTAAAGGAGATCTGGGACATCTACCTTAGATGTCTTTCAAACCATGTTCTAGAAGCTCTAACTTCTTTATTCCACCTCTGCAAGAAAGCATGAGGATCCCACCTCCTATGATCATCTTCAATACCTTCATAGTCTTGGGATCTTCGAGCATACTTACAGCCAGCATGACAAGGGACTAATCCCAGTGGGTGTCATCTGGATGTTGACTGTTTGAAAATTATTTTATTGTGTCACACTAGTGCCCCAATATGCTGGTGGCTCTAATCTCATGTGGATGACCTCCATCTACCATGGAGCAACCACTACAAAATCTAACACCAATACCGAAGTGATTTCAGAGAGTGTATCCAGAATAATTCATTAGATTTGCCTGTTTAAAAATACTTATCTGTGGGTAGTATTTGCTTTTGAAGGACCAAGTTGTGCCAGATTCTTGAACAGCAAGCCTGCCTTTGGACAGTCAGATTGCAAACACTGACACTGGAAATCTCTGGACTTGTGGTCGAATTTCACCATCTGCTGGGGACCAGTGATCTCTCTGGGCTGAATTTGGAAACATTTGGAGGTTTGCTTGCTGTAGCTTCTCCTGAGGTGGTAAAGGGAAACTACTTTGAGAGATGGGCCTTGCAGCATTTTAAGTGTCTACTATTATAAACCTCTTAGAAACATGACGCTTTCCTGAAAATATTCTCTCAAATTTGTTCTCTCCTGGAGTAAAACCTATTCAGTGGACAGAAAGCTGTGTGCCATTACCTCCCCTGTTTAGGAATTTAATTGCAGCTTCAGGGATATTCATTCTGTTCGGAGGTGTTGCTCATAGAGATTGAACATTTGCATTACCTGCTCCAGTCACATGATCCCTGACACTGGGATGCCAAGGAACTAGCCCATAACTTTTAACCAGATTATTATTTTGCTTTATACTGCAAACAGAAGAAGGTAAAGTTCTCAATCCTAGTAATCTTAAGTTATCAGAATGGGACAACTTAAAGTCAGCTGAGTCAATTTAGGATAGAGTTTTGCCCTCTCCAGACCTTCCGCCAAAAAAGACTATGGATATTTTGACAATCACTTGAAATAACACACTTTACTTTTAAAATTTTTTATTAAATTTTATATCCAGGTGTTAAAGAAGTCTATGAGACAGTGATCCCCTGGGAATGCTTCAGCTCTTTGATATTTCCCAAAGCAAGCAAGCCTAATGCTATTCTATTATTACCGCATTGAATTTAGAACAGCGTAACTGTGACCTACGCTATGCAGAAGGAAGTTCTTTACCATACAGAAGACCTCTCATTTTATTGTCCAGTAGTTCCCATGCAGAAACTGTACGTGAGAAAATCTGCATGGCATGAACTGAAAGGCCACAGTTTCCATGAAGAATCAGACAGATGTATACAAGCACTATGCAGCTTCACAAATGCAGGAAATACAACACACACACACACCCACAGCAGGATATGACTGGCACAGAGTGCAAACACTGACTTAAAGGGCAGCAGATGCACAGAAGACATGACACACATTTAACAATGCCTGAAACCTAATCCTTCACCTCGGTACAGAAAAAACATGTAGTGCACTAACACCCTGCCGAGTACTTCCCCAAAGCACCAAATTTCTTCTGACTGTTATACAGCACAGTGTTCACACACAGGACTTCCAGACATCCATGAACTGCAAAAGTAACAGCTCGACTGAAGACAGCTCACCTGTTAAGGTCACCAAACATAAAGACATATTTGTAGTATTTGCAGTGTTAGAGCTATAAAGTCCTTGAAATCATCCTGGACAAAATCTGCAGCCTAAGCAAGAGAATGTGTCCAGGAAAACCATAAGAGTTAGCACTATGAAAAACAGAGAAATTGCAGTTAACTTTTCATTATCCGTGTGTTGGTAAAGCATGCATGAACAAAAATCCAGGTAAAACCAGAATTAATATAATATGCAATAGGTACATAGAATATGTATAGTATAACTTACAATTATGTGTAGCTTGTAAAAAATATGATGTATTGCATTACTTTTGTAAACAATTGTAAACAGTTTTCAGAAGGAGCTTTGAAGAAAATAAAAATACATAAAATCACTTGCCAGAGCATTGCCTGGCCCTGATGACTTCAGCTCTGCATCAATGCATATCCCAGTATCACTTTCTAGTCTGGGGCAGAGGGAAGTTGGGGCATGGCTCATCCACCACCACCTGGATTCTTCAGCCTGTGATAATCAATAGCTGCCTGCACAGGCTTTATTGGAAAGGATATTATAGCAGATAGAAAACATAAAATACTGAAGCAGTATGGAAAATGAGTGAGCTTTCTGTAAAAACATACCCATTTATATTGCAACTTACATGCAAATAGTTAATGCAGTGACTTCATGAGACTATTGAGTGATTTTGGCTGGCTAAGGAACAGAGTTTTGGTGGTCCCGGGGGCCCCCCCCCCCGCAGTTGTTTCCTATGCAGTGTTCAGCCACCCTGTGCAAAGGAATTAACATGACACCATGCTGTGAAACAAGGAAGTACTATGCCTGCATTCCCCTACCAGAGCATTCATAGGATTCCCAAGAAACGAAAAGCACATGTAGCTACTTGAATTTCATGTTATCTGGGGGACTTTGCTCTGCTCTTCACCTCTCAATGCTTTTAGAGAGGATTGCATCTTTATTTTTAAGCCCTTGGCCTGCAACAGGATGTGTTGACAAGGATTTTAGGTGCATAGACTTCTAAGCTGCTGTACACAGATGTCAGGTTTCAAAAGTAAACATCCCATTGAAAACTCCTGTAGTTTAAACTGGAGAAAATACTTCAGGGTTATTGGTTTTCCTCCCTTTTTTTTTTTTTTTGCCTCAAGGCTATTTAGAAGGCATGTGAGATTATACACCTTGGATTTAAAACTTCTACTGAAAAAGACAAATATGATTATGCATTTAGGTTAAAAACGAGCTTTTGTAAGATAGTCTTACTTAGATATGAGTCATTTTTTGAGTGAAAACAGTCCTTTCAACTAAATGTGAGGCAAGAATGCACATTATTTTAAGGCACAGGAATATCTGACTTCATAATACTAATTTTAAAAATAAAAAGATGCTGTACCATACTTAAATGTGTGATCTTCAGAGTTATTTAGGTTGTACATCTAGTTCACAAACCCTCTTGGTTTTTTTAAGTTTACAGTAATTTTATATGGAACAAAATGGTACAGTAAGCAGTTTCCCATGCAGATAATAGGCACAATTACTTTAATTAAGAAAAGCCTAAGGCTAGTCTCCCCAAGGCACTGTAAAAGCCTGCAGCCACTTGGGACCACTTTCCCATGTGTGTTAACAAGACCCCTGCTGGTCACTTTTCACAGCAAAAAGTTTCTTTGCTGCTGTCACTATGCCAGCACTTCCTGAAACTCAGGTACCTTCATTACTGATTGTAGCAAACTAAGTAACGTATAGACCCTACAAAGTGCTGAACCCTTTCTGTAATAGACTGTGGGGAGGACTGCTCTGGAGGCCCACGACTTTAAACAGTTCAGAGAGGTGCACAGCTGCCAGACCTGCTCCTTACCACAGAGTGGGAGGGAGGCAGGTTTGCAGCGTGCCCTCACCACATCAGTGAGAAGAAACACAGGTCTCTGGATCAGCTTCAACATGATGCCAAAACACATAGTCTGATGGGATAAATGACTTGGATCAGTGACATCTGGGCTACGTGCTGGCTGCTACTGCTTTTTGGTGAAGGCAATGCAGCAGGTACCCCACTGCATCATGAAGTCCTCTACATGCAGATCTGTGTAAGCCTCCTCCTCCCCCCAGTACCTTCTGCAATTGCCTAACCTGGGCTTCCCCCCCAGAGCACACATACATGCTATCAATACAACTAGGCATTACACTCAAGCACAGAAAAGAAATTAAAGGTATTAACAATAACAGCAGTGTTAAATTTTTTTGGGAAGGTGAAGGAAGTACACAAACTCTGTTGAACTAAACAGCTCACGTGAAGCAAAACCCTCTGAATTACAGGATAAATCAGGAGCAAAATTGTTTTATTAAGCCACACAAATATAAGACACATTAAACAAAGAAAACAATTTCCAGACATCAGCATACCTCTTGCTTAAACTCAGCAAAGGCAATGCAGAGACAAAATAAAAACTTTATTCTCGTCCCATGTCAGTAAAACAAAGGTATAAGAGCACATCACCTCTTTGCCTTGCTTAGAAGGGAAACCAGGCTGTGATGAGCTTGAGCTAGTGTATACCTGTGCCTTCGAAAATTTAGTGTTTTTTATTCCTGCAGTGTGTAAGGGCTATGCATAGTCAATCCATATAATGGATACAGAACATGAAACACATCTAAGTTAAAAGAAACATTCCTGTAGTTCTGCCATACTGAGGAATGTAGCTGTCAGAAATCATATATTTGCATTTACTTTAAATGCATGCAGCAAACTAAGGGAGTGGTGGAGGAAGCCTATCTAAGGGCACAGTTTACTGTGGACCTTTCCTATTTACAAAATAAGAGCTGTTGAAATAGCTTAGAGCATGAATTACACAAGCAAAGATTTTCAAACATTTAAACGAACTTCTTTTCTACTGCAGAATTTTAAAAGCACTTCAAAAGGCTAAGAATTTGCAGTTGTATAGACCAGACGGGGACAAGGGTTATTAGGTTGCCTATTCTGTAACTTCTTGTCCCAGCCACTCTGCACTTGTAAGATGCATAAGGTCCAACTTACAAACACCTGAGGACATAGGCTTATATTGAAAGATGCTGAAAGAGCCATCCTTTCTAAGACAATGACAGCAAATAGCAGCTCAAACCACATGTATGCCCCATACTTCAGCACTGAGGGGCTTCAGAGTTTTCTAGATGCTAGTCAAGCAGGGGCTTTCTGTGCCACTCCAGCACAGTAGTACAGACCTACAGAAATGAGTCACCTTTAGCACATCTGTATTTTCAGTTCCCCAGAACCTTATCCCATTGCTGCCACCGGCAATTGAGAGCAACACTCAAGCCTCCCATTTCAAGGACAAAGAGGCAGCACTCAGATTGCAATCTGTACTTCAGAGCTCTGGGTCAGAGAGGGGGAAGAACAAAATGAAGAGAAAACTTGTATGTAGTTAGCTAGCATCTGCTATGAAGATGCTAAAAATGATGACTAGATATTGACTGAAGGTCACGAGGCTTATCTAAGAATACAGGGGGAGAAAAACAGACGGGGAAAGGGGGAGGGAGGGGGAGAGAGAGAGAGAGAACGCACGAGCACTGCAGCAAAGAAGCTATGCTCAGCCAATACATGCTGGCACTTACCATAAAAATAGAAAGATCCAAAGAGAATCAGATTAAGGATCCTTTTTATCTCTCTTCAATAGAAAGATTTCCACATGAAGCTCTGAACACAGCTGTCCAGGGAAAAGCAAGGTAATGTGATGATACACAGAGAACACTAACACACAGATGGCAAGTCCTTTCACAGCCTTCCAAAACCTGCAAGCAGTTTATGCTGAAAAACCAAAGACACGAAGTCTGATGAACACTCCTATATAACACTGCAGCTAAAACAGACTGCTGTATTTCCAGTCACTCAGACCACACTGTTTTCATCTTCATCTTCTCACCATTACTTACATCCTAGAGGTGGGCTTGGGGGTGGGGAAAAGAGATTTCTCCTCCAAGTGGAAAGAAGCGCAGAAACAGCATCAGCATTTTTAATCAGGTGCTGGCAGTACCCAATCAGAGGAACTGAGTGGTGCCAGCGTGACAGTTGTCCAACGCAGGGCAGCCTGGCGCGCCAGCCGCCAGCGCATTCCTGGCTTGCACAAGACCACTGATGGGGCTGATCTGCTTCTTAACCCCAGCAAGGTTTTCTGTGCCCAGACACAAGCAGTATCTTCATGCACTCTCTTCTCCTCCAAGGAGCAGTGCTCTGAAAGCTACAAGCTTTTCTGGGTTGCTGCTCTGACAGGCTGTTTTCTACGTCTGTGCAACAGTACAAAAGCAAGAAAAGTTTGGAGGTTTAAATATCAGCACCATTGCACTTGCAATTTGTTATTCATCAGCTTCCCTATATAAAACATATGTTAACCATTGCTTCCTCTTCAAAGATTTCTTTTTGGAGGAGAAGAAAATCCGAGCGATTTTACAGCACAGCCCTGCTGCTGTGAATTGCCTTGTTAGAGCCAGCGCTGGTTTTGACATTACATCATAGACCTCTGACGGCACCAGGTCCATGGAAAATACACAACCAAGGTCCCTCTCCCCACACCTGCAAGGATGACAAATGGATTAGATGTTTGTGCTGTTATCTACCATATTACTGGACAACAAAAGAAATAAAAAAATGGTAGGGAAGAGGGGGAAAGACTTCAACTTAATTAGCAATAAGGATATCCAGGGTCTGTAGACGGACCTTCCTATGGCATTTAACCCATCAAACATCCCACACAAGAAACTGATGCAGTTAACATTAAAGCTGCCAAACACTGTACCTTCCAGGGGATGCTCCTAATTCTGAAATACGTTTACTGCATTTGACTATGGGGGAGAAACTTGCCTGGTCCTACTGCACAGTGCAGTCCACAGTGGAGGAAACCTAAATGCAGCATGCAAATTTGCATTTACTTAAAGCAGACATTCTCTCAGTAGACAAAGTTAGATGCTTACCTTTTCAAAACATTTTTTAAGCAGTAAGTCCTGGATTTCTGACCTATCACAAAGTAAACATGAATAACATCCATCTGATAGTCACGTTTCAGCAGATGAAAAGGCTATATAAAGTACAGGTGAGAATGCGGGGAGAACAAACCTCAAAGCGTTCCTAGTAGTTTTACCCATATTATTTGGTCAGTACCAAGACCTTGTAGAATATACCAGGTAACAACATAAGCAGAGTGGGGGATAAGAAAACAAAACCAACCAACTAAAACCCCTAAATGAAGCAAACAAACAAATCAGACAATTCTATGACCTGAGGACTCACAATCTAAGGTACAATTTACTACCACTAATTTGTTCTGAAATGTAAATGTTTGAGTGTGAATATAATGCAAGAGCATACACATTCCACTAGCTGGCAGCAGTGACTTTCACAAAACACTGGGCTGATGCACCATGTTGGTCATAACCAATATTCTCTTTTCCTTCTTACTTAAAACAACAAAAAACCACAAACAAACAAACAAACAAACAAGCAACCCACAAAACCCCCTATCTCCTCAGATGACAGGACACTGGAAGATCCATTACATTCTCTCATTTCATTTAGGTTCTAATAGTCTTGTTTCCTGCTGTCAAAAAAACATACATGATACTTATTCCTCCCTTTTCATAAACACTATCAGTTCAAAAAACACAGGATAACTGGCATGAGCGATGGAAGGCACAGGTGAAGGACAAATGAAAATAATAAATAACAAAGAAGGACAATTACCATATACAAATACCGAACATGGGATGTATACAGATAACAGCACACATGCATATAAGACAATTGAAATCTAAAATATAACCAATACAGGAGTGAGCACAAGAAAAGGAGGAAACAGCAGAAGAAAATACATTTAAACTCTGCAGTAAGCTTTCAAAACATACTGCAGTGCTAGCAGAAAGATTACTATTTGGCACACTACACCCTTGGTGAAGTAGGTAGTTTCTGTTTCAGGAAACCGAGTATGGGAGACCTTCAAAAAATGTCTTAAGATACTCATTACAGAAGCCCATCCACACACACCACTCAGATAATGTTTTATATTCATCCCACAGCCAAACAGTAATAGTGTTTTTCTCTCTGTTTATAGTCAAGATCCTGAACTAGGCAATAAACAGAGAAGAAATCAGAGATAAATCCCTTGTAAACAAAAGTCTCAATTCCCCTTTTTTCCTATAAAGATGCATGAAAAAAAAAAAAAAAAAAACCCAAACACTGGCGTATCAGCTCTCTGGAGAGAAGAAAACAAGGTCATAGGCAGAATTTAGTGGACAGTGCCATGAATATTTTGCAACGAGTTTCACAGCAAAGAAACTGGGACCCAAACTCTGTAAAAAAGAAGGGATTAGGAAGGGGTCTCTAATGTTGCCATTTGAAATGCATGAGAAGAGGCTGCATCCACAAAAGTAGGAAAAGATGCTGTGATTCCATCAGCATGTATGTTCTCTGGTGACACCTTGAATGAGCCAAACGATAAGAAGAAAGGCTAATAGAGTAATTAATTCAAGCTTTCAGCTAAAAGCAGAGGATTGAACACTTAAGTAATTTAGGTTTAAGCTCCTATTGAAGCCACTTTTCAGAATTTGGAAGAAGTCTCTGACAGTGTGTGTGTGGGGGGTGGTGTGTGTGTCTGTGTTTCTGGTGAACAAAAAGTTCCCAGTTTTTTTGTGAAGTAGCTGAGGGAATGGTAAGAAATTCCTTTGGAAACCTATTTTTCCTTTCCTTCATTTGCAGATGGTCCTCTCAATATGCCTCAAAATGTGTTTCGTGAGGCTGTAACCACGTGCCAGGGACACTGTCAACCTACTTAAGTTATCTTAAATGTTAACCATTTCAGGGGTTCAGGATAACGGGGGGGAACATATATATATGTCCCCAGAAAGAAGATAATTCTCTTTTCCATTCAGTAAAACAACTGCTGCCTGAAAAAAAAATACTGAAACCAGCTGTTCTTCTACATCTAGTTACAGAAGAGAAAAAGCTCACTTAAAACATTTTTGTGAAAGAGAGCCAAGAGCATGCTGCCAGTCAAAACTGGGACTGGTTCTTTCCCACCTCTCTACCTGTTCATCCAGAAAAGCAAATCAAATTCAGGACTAGGTGTTCCACAGCTGTTGTCTCTACTCCTATCCAATAATTTATGGGACAACAGTTCAAATCCACATTCCTGAGCTGGAAGTTAAAGGTGATACCCAGAATTTAATAAAGCTCTGCTCTCACTACTGGAACCTCAAATGAACTGCCAACTGCTCAGAAAGATTTAGGAAGGTACAGGGATGATGGATTCTGCTAGTGTGCATCCCAGCTCAGCAGGTGAATGTGCGAATAGGACACTCCGCAGACAGGAGAGGGAAGAAGCAGCATTAAGTGTAAAGGAATAAAGCATAGATTTCAGGGAGAGGTGTTTAAATTTTCAATGGGTAATTTAGGTGCAAGTGTTTTGTTTCTCCATGCTGTCAGGATTACTCCTGCATGCAGAAGAAAATTTCCATGCTCTGAACTAAATGAAACAGACAAGAATGAGATAGTAAAAGCACGAAAGTAAGAAACGTGCAAAATGTTACTTCCCTGTTTGGTCAGAGTGCTTATGAGCCTCCCCAAGGCATTCAAGCACAGCCCTGGTTCCTAGTGTTGAGGAGCTTGACAAAAGCAAAAAAAGCAGGAAAGTTTCTGCTACCTTTATCTTGGCTGAAGGACCAAGGAAAATCAGTACTTGGTAATCCTCAGTTTGAACATCCTTCAACTTTCTGATTTTGCTATTTTTATTGTCCATTAGATTGAAGTGCTTTCAGTTTGTCAGATTTCTAACCTCTACATTGATCTATTGAGCAGTGACAAAAATCTCTCCTTAGTTGCTGCTTTGGTACATTCAGATGTTTTCTGGTCTATTAGTCTGTGACATGGTTCTTCTACAATTTTTCAAGAAAGTTGTTTTGTTTTTTGGTTTTTTTTTTAGGTCATGTAAGAATTTAACCATTCTTTTAAAACACATTAAAAGAAGATCTCTTTCTGCTGATTATAAGATAATTTAATTTGTGGTTTCAAGTTTGAAACTATTGTGAGTACTGGAATAAAGTGTTTCAGATTATGATACCATTTTCCCTCCAAATGCAGAACAGAAATACTTAAAGTCTTCCTTAGAACAAAGGGTGGATTCTATAAAAATTTTTAAGCACTAAATTACCAGCACTAGAAGATCATAGAATCAACTAGTTTGGAAAAAGACCTTCAGGATCATCAAGTTCAACCAGGACTGTCAAGTCCACTACTAAATCATGTCACTGAGGGCCTTGTCTACATGTTTTTTGAACACTTGCAGGGATGGTGATTCCACCACTTCCCTTGGCAGCCTGTCCCAATGCCTGAGCACCCTTTTGATGAAGAAACTATTCCTAATACCCAATCTAAACCTCCCCTGGTGCATCTTGAGGCTGTTACCTCTTGTCCTATCACTTGTTACTTGGGAGAAGAGACCAACCCCCACCTCACTGCAACCTCCTTTCAGGTAGTTGTAGAGAGGGAGAGATAAGGTTTCCCTGCACCTTCTTTTCTCCAGACTAAACAACCCCAGTTCCTTCAGCTGCTCCACATAAGACTTGCACTCTAGACTCTTCACCAGCTTCCTTGCCCTTCTCTGTCGAGATCCAAAAGTTGATGGAGATTTGGAGATAACAGTGTGCTGCACTGAACGAATGTGACAAACTTTTGGTAAAGCATTAAAAAAAAAAAAAAAAAAGTAATAAAGTATTTTTTTTTTCACATACTGATCCCCAGATATCTTTCAAATTTTCAGTTGTGGACCAAAGTGGAGTAGGATGTTTCTACCTGCAAGGAGACAAGCACGTTACATCAGGTCACACAGGAGGGAGAGGTTGTGATGCTGAGCTCCTAAGGTGAATCAGGAGAAAAATGCCACCTAGAAAGCACAGGGCCAGATGCCAGGAACAGACATGCCCCCAGATACTCCCGCACACAAAGGCTTTCCAGTCCAGTGTTAAAGCAGGTGGCTTAGAGTTGTGCCAGACTATTAGTCAAATCGGAGGTGATCATACACTAATCATTATTCATCTTCGTGAAAGCAGAGACATGAACTAAAGTTAATGTTGAAGCAGAGAGGAAGGACACAGCATGGGTAGATCAGAATGGTGCCAGAAGAGTATCACTTAGTAAATGGTGCCCTGTAACCAGTGCACCCCTCTTTCCCTGACACCATTTCATAGCTGCATGCAGTCCTATTTCTAATGCTATTTGCAAAATAGATGGTGAGAGGAAACAAAATGTTAACAATAGCACAGGGATATTGGACAGAGCATCAGATGCCAGGGACAGGCTACTCAGATTTGCAGTGCAGGTCCATTGGTATCAGACACCCCAATGTGATGAAGCAAACACAAAACCAGTATCAGTTAGTAGATGTATGTAAACACATGCATATGGGACTAGCATTTGAGAGTTTACAACTGCAGACAGTGTTGCTGAGCATGTAAACATTTTGCACCTTCACTGCTAACTTTTAAGAGGTTTAGATAAAGAATCACCTGTAATAAAACATAGTAACTAAGAATGCATCATCTCTCTGAAGAGACAGTATTTTATTGACTCTTGATTTGAGGTTTGCCATTCCTTTAATTAAAGGATATGCACCTAATGTGAACTTGTCAAAATTGAAACTGATCTAAGCTGTCCCTTCTTTCATTGAGGGACTGAACAAAATGAACTCTAAAAGCAACCCAACCAAAGAAAATCTTTCAAATAGAAGAAAACCACAACAGCAAAATTGATAATAATAACCACTGATGAACATACATACATCATAATCAAAGAGCGTGAATATCTTTAACTGGCATTTGAGGCAGAATCAAGGAAAGAATAGAATCTCAGCATGGGTTCTCACAACAAGGACCCATATAAAAGGCCTCACACCAAGAATTTCAAAAATATAGCTGATCAGATTTTGCAAAGTGACTCCATCTAAAAATGACTGTTTAAATACCACTACACCTACCAAGGCTGGGACAAATTACCCATGTCCTACTCCTTTATCAGTTTAAAGGAATTTTTTTTTCTATATAAATACTTTAAGGGCATCTTAACTAATAGGATTATTTTTAGGTGTTTTTCTAGAAAGGGAAGCTATTTTTTAATTAACTTACTACCTATTTAGTTGGTCGATTATATCAGCTCATTCATAAGCACAGACCATTTAAACTGACTCCATTTTTGGACATTTAACCTTTCAAATGTAAGGAATGCAACAGACATAGAATAAGCACAAAGACTCATTATTTACTCAAGTTTTTCAACTTTTAATAAAATTTTAATGTAAGCAAAAGAAATTCCAGAAATGTCCCTGTTAATAATTTTGTTGGATCTCTACCAAAAGCAAGAAGAAATGAAAAGGAATCCTGAAGTGGTTGATAGGGTTAGAACTGTATTTACAAATGTATCACTCCAAGCCACATTCATGAATACTGACAGCCACTGACAACAGTATTTCAAAACAACCTTTTAATAGTAGCTCACATCCCTTTTAGAAGATGTTTTGCAGAGAGCTCAAAAGAACTGGCGCTTGACCAAGAAATAAATAGCACAACATGACACTTAAAACCTAATATAATGGACAAAATGTAATAAAATTAGTGTGTGTTTGTGATGAACTCAGTATTTTGTGGGTGTTTACTGATGACCATCCCTCTCTATATTACAGTGACGCATAAAAATGTATGAACTAAAACCCACAATTTAATATTTTTAGGCCATTGTTGATTCTCCAGTGTAGAAAGTCACAGTAAGGCAAGAGGCTCAAAATGTCAACACAACCGTTTCTGCAGCTGACAGCTAGGTTTCAAATTTTCCAAATATATCTTTGGAAGAAAGACCTTGAAAAAGGTCTTCTGTAATGTAACACTGTGCTCTGCCCATCCAGCTTCAGCACCTATCCTAGGAGCCTGGTGGGAAATGAATAACCTCAGAACACCAAGAATCCAAATGTGCAGTGCAGTAGGTCCTGCACCTAATCATCGAGCTATTTCTCAGATGCACAGGACCAGCTGAGGAAGTTTGGTGAGTTCTGCCACATGTCTAAAATCTTAATCTAGGGAAAAAAGCACCCAAAATATCAAAGTCTTGGGGAAACACCGGTATTTCTCAAGTGAAATAACCCAGTCTGAAAAATTCAAAAGCAAAAAGGCACTGACATTGTAGCAGTTCTCCTTGAAGAAATTTATTTACTAAATTTGACTTGTATTCTCTGTTTTAGTTCCCATTCCACTCTCCCCCAACCAAATCCCTGCTGGTGATGAGCCTATAATTTATTACTTTCATTGTAACTGGTGTTATGTTTACTTTTAAAATATTTCATGTACTCTAGAGTGCCTTCTCATTTGCAGTGAGGAAAAGGAAACAGTTCAGTCTTGTACACTTGCTGGCAATGTCAGATGGAAGACAGCTACACATTGATGTGCCATCTCTGGAACACAGTAAAAGTACGAAGTCCTACACAGTTCATCAGAAAGAGCCAGGAAGAAAATTCAGATGTAGCCCAACAGCCGCTGTAGCCGGCTATAAGGAATTGATATTGGTATCTGGAATTAATGTTGCTTTAGTTCTTAAGTAAGTTGCCTGAGAGACCAATAGATCATATGCAAGGAAAGAAGATTCAAGGGGCATGAATATCCATGGTGGAAAATGCTGCTGTGCTACTTAAAGATTTGATAACTGCTGCTGCTATGTGAAACTAAGGCTGGGTGGATAGATTGCTGACATAGGTGCTGATTACTCTGCTGCTAAAGCATCATGCAAGCAGCAGTGTCCAGCTGGCACTAATGATACATCACAATGCTCCATCTGCGGCTCCCCATGCGCACGCTGTGGGGGGAATGTCCTGTGCAAAGTACAGGAGATAATTGGCCAAAGAGAGGCTAGAAATACAAACCAAACAGAAATACAAACAAACCTCAGCTTCCCCAGTACCACCAAAAGACTGACTGATGTCCAGTGCACACTTAGAAGTATTCACTGCCATTTACAGTTACATTTTCCCCCAGTTTAAATACTATTATCATCTGAAGTAAAACACTATTTGCAGACAGCCCTGAAAGCAGATTCCCCAGCCTGACTTTTTGACATGCTCCATGCTTCCTAAAGCTGCAGATTCAGAGTAACCATTTTCTAATGTTGCTGTTTTGTCTCATTTTTACACACTTTACAGTTGTGGACTTGAAATGCCAGTGTGGCCCTGGAAAAAGTAATAGTTTTTCTTAAATCAAGCACTTCCTGATCATCTTTGTTTAGTGTGGAAATGGCCATTAATCTGAATAACAAAACAATCACCATTAAGTAGCTGTTTAGTAAGAAGTAATGAAAAGCCAGAAAAAAGATGTTTCACCTACACATATGGAAAACCAAATAAGACTGATCAATTGGCTAAAATAATCTAAGACATGCAGAAAATAAATCAAACAAATGATTAATACCAACTCTTACTGTAAAAGTCTTTTTCCTTTCACCTTCCTCCCTCATGTTTCAGTCACTTTATGCCTGAGGCTTGGAAACGAGGATTTTGCTAGAAAAGTCAGAAAAGCAGCTTACATTCCCACTTTCATGTGTCCCCAAGATGACATGGGGTCATGCTGTCCTGATTGCTATTGCTACACAGTGGGCTGGAGGAAAGCGAGATGGATTTTGCTTCCCTGTGTCTTCCTATTTATCACCATTTTCCCCTTTAGGGATGCTAGTTCAAGTGATAAATTCCCAACTAGATGAAACACCTCCATTTTCTGATCTCAGCCCGAATTTGACCAAAGCAATTACAAACTCGCCTTCCGGCATCAAGCCAGGTCAGTGAGGAAGGTGACTAGGAGACCACCACCATGAGGCTCACAGAGGGGCCCAGGGCTGGCCAGGCCATCAGCCTGTAGCTGCCCTCCCCAGACCTGATCCTGTCATCACCATGGGCTGACAACCCAGCCCGACCTCAGCCTGCCCCTCTCTGTGTTCCCAGGGAGATGCCTTCTGACCAGGGCTACCCTTATGTCCCCCAGCTGCCCTGTTTCAGGGCAGAAGGCCCTTATCCTTACACATGGGCACCGCCATGGGACAGAGGCAAGCTGAACCCAATGCCCATGCTTTCATCTTTGGTTCAGCCGAGCTGTTCTGCCCCATTCCACATGCTCATGCTGAATGGCATGTTTCTGTCACCTCTGTCTAGCCAAATGCTCTGTGGGGAAGCACACCTTCTCAGGAACCAGGGCTGCAGACCACGAATCACACTGAAGAGACTGCAATGCCAGTGCCAGTGCACCACAAGTGTCTCCTCAGTGTAAAAATCAAAGCCTCTCAACAGACCGGCATGGAAGTGAAGCCTTTTCAGTTTCTATGGCACCTTTTTCAAACACAGCATGTGGTGGCCAAGAAAGGACTGAGGCTTTTCCAATCTCGACCTGTTCTTGTGAGGATGCACTAATCTATGCCAGACAAGAAAGTTTCTCCATGTAACTTGGCCTCTCATGGTGCCAGTCCTTAAAGTGCCCTTGCAGCTTGGCAGCAGCCATCCATCCCCTCCCCTTACACTTCCCAGGTGGCTGCCTATACGTACTCACTGTAATTGGAAGAGTAACGTACATTAAGTTTGCCAGCTTCATTGGGATTTATTTTTAATAACAAGATTGAAAAGGTGAAAGCAGTACAAATTTATTCTGTCAGAGCCAAAAGCCTGTTCCTGATGACAAAGTTGCAGAGGAGAACAAAAGAACCAAAACCTGTTTTGTAAGATGGCAGATCCTTCCCTTGTACCTGCATTTATCCCAGTCTCCCGCCTTTCTGTTGCTGCTCTTACCTGCTTTCTTAACAAGCAGGAAAGCCACTCCTGGTTTCACGTCCTCTTCAACAACTGGGACTACCATCTTCCATGTCTCTTTTTTCTTGCGTATCCCCAGACTCTGGGGTACAAAAGCACAGGAGTGAGGCTCTCCTGTCCCTGCAGCCCCTCTGATCACACAGCGCTACCATGCTGTTTCTCCAACCTTACATATCTTTTCAGGTGGTTGCAGTGCTCTCAGGACTATTCTGCTTTTTCATAGCTAACAAAACATCAGGAATATTTGTCATTTCAGCCCGATTTGCTTTCAGCCTCTACAGGGACCAACTACACTGCAAAATAAAAATGTAGGGGACAGGTCTTGCATGCAAAAGGAGCCTTTCCATTGTCCCACTGAACCACAGTTTGTAGAAGTTAGACTAACTTCCTCAGCACACCTCCCTCCATGCACAGTGGAGTAAAGCACAGAGCTTCTCAGCTGCAAGTTACTTATTAAATAAAATGAAGAGGAAAAACCTTCGGAAGTCTGAAAGTGGAAGTCAATTATCAGAAGACTTCCCTGCCCACGGCAAGGGGGTTGGAACTAGATGATCTTTAAGATCCTTCCAACCCAAACCATTCTATGATTCCATGATTCAAGATTTTTAATATCTTCAAGCGTTTGTACAGGTACCCATTATTAAAGAATGTCAAAGTTTCTTAATAATAAAAGCCTTTGAGACTTCTAAGTCCAACCTCTTGGCAAAAATTTGTAGCATCAGTAAAGGACTTTTTTTCTATTCTAATGCAGACCAAATTTTTTTATTGCTTAAGCTGCCAAAACTGTTTTCATAAGTAAAACCTCCCAGAATTTTCCTACTGACAAGTTTCCCTGCAACTAGCAAAGTTCCAATCAGAGACCCAAGAGAATCAAATACTCTCATTGGAGAGGCACCAATCAAGCTACTAAGCATCCAAGATCTAATCGATAAAAACATTTTAACATTAATCCTAAAGCACAGGAAAGCACCACTGAAGTAAAAAGATTATTCACATGCTAAAACCCACACATTTGCTAACATATTTTGCCAGATCATCCATGAAGGTCTCAGCAGTATGTTTAATTGGCTTATTTATTAAAGAACTGAACATGAGATCTAGAACTCAAATACGCTTATGTTTTCATCTGGTAAGAAAAGAAACAAATAACTATTTTGATAACTTTAAATAGTGATTATTATTTAAAGAAGAAAAATGAATAGTCAAATATTAGTATTCAGACTGGCTTATTAACACGTTCACAGTGTGCTCTGTATAAACACATATTCATATAGAAAGACAGCCCAGCTTTTTAAGTTAATACATTTGGCACGATCATAGAAAAATCTGTATTTATTCAGTAAATGTACTACAGAAGAAAGATCATCTTTACTTTGTATAATGAAGGAACAGATTGAAAGAGAGGAATTTAACACAAAAATAAGTGCCTTAATTGCAATAAAACAAATACTTTTGTAAAGATAATTACTGTACATAGAGCTGGAGGGATGTGTGTGTGTATATCCTTTTTTTAAGACAGCCATGCAGAGGACCTGCAGAGTGAGATCAGTGTGTATCACATGGCTGTCAGAACAGGTATAAACAATTTTTTAAATGAAATATCAAAATCTGCAAGTAATCCTGCATGTAAACAGTTTCTAGACAACTGACATACTTGAAGTATAAAGCATATTTGTTTCTTCATAATGAAAACTAAATCAGTGTTAAACAGTGTTAAGAATATAATACTTCTTTAAGTCCTGCCACACTCTATGTCATGTCCCTTCATTTGCCAATTTCAAACCGTATGCCTGTAAACAAAAAATGAAGCTTTTTTCTCTGAGCCAAACCCTCCTCTGTATGTGCCTGAGACTCATACAGATATTTAAATAAAAACAAAACCAGGTACTATAGTCTTCTACTAAAGAAAGGATTCTACCAATAAAAAAATAAGAATGCATTTGATTACTCTTGAGCTAGAGGTCACAGGAGGAAATTTATTCAGTAGAACCTCAGTAGACCCTGAGTTTTGAAAGAATGGCATGGCAATACCCGACAGCACTGTTCACAGCTAAAGAAGGAAGATGAAACTTTGAATGCACACAGGAAGTAGTGAAAGATGGTGTCACTGTCTGATACAATTGCAATTGGCAGTATTATCACATGATCAGTAAATACTATGCTAAAAAGTATCATATTAGAATTATACTATGATATAAATTTAATACATATGGATAAAGAATTAATATTGATGATAACTGATAATAAAAAAATCTGTGTTTTAAAAAAAGCATGTGTATTACCAGTCAAGTTTACATGCATTAAAATTTGCATTTACATCTTTTCAGCATTGGGTTTACTATTACTTTAATGTTTTGGTAGTAAGTTGCTCTAAAGAGCCAACACTCTGTGATCCAAGAACAGCATCACTGTGCTTATGAACCTGAAGACAATGGAAAAACTGCATCCTAAAAACACATTGAAACTACCTAAGTCCTCCATCAGTTCTCTTATATACATCAGGCCATTAAATGAGAATTTGGGGGGCCCATTTCTGTGAAAATAAGGTTATCTGATGTCATTCTGAAGTGTCTCAGAAGCTGTTTCACTGAAGCTTACATCTTGAGATTTTTACTTAAAGCAGTTTTTACTCAGCCATTGATGGTGCTTCTGGTGCAGCTTTCAAATACTGACTGCCAAAGCCTTATACCTGAGCTCAGAAAAACTTTGACTGACAGTTTCAGTAATGTTTGTAATAAAAATCTGTAGCCACAAAATTCAGGGTTGGTAAGCTATACAAACACCGTGTTTTCTGGACTGGGTGCACAAAGCGTGCCTACACGCAAGAATAACCTCACTGAGATCGTGAAAAGCCATGCTGTATATCTGGATGCTTACAAATGCAGAAACATTATTTCTACAAATATCCATTTTTAGCCACTGCCTTACTGACAAATTTTTCCACATTTTCTTTGAAGTAACTGGCCTTTAAACTTGATGCATGTCCAAAGAGTTGTTAAGCACTGAATTCTTTAGCTATAGCTTCCATTTGCATGTTCTAACCCTACATAAAAACCTTGTTTCAGCAAAATAAGTTACTATTTTGCTGAAATAAGTATTTTACTGTACTTAAAAGACAAATCTCCATATTTTGCAGTTTCCTCCTTTTTATCATCTAAAAAAGTTAACTTTTGAGCAGAAGAGGAAATTGAAGAATTGGAAAAAATAACATGGATCTTCAGTGTAGTCAGAACTCAGTATAAAAATATTACCAGATATACAATCTCTCCATCAAAAGCCTGGTTTCCATGGTGACCAGTGCATCCTCTGATTTTTATTTTTTTTTGTTTTCTAAAGGCCTTGCTCTCTGGTGTCATCCATCCCCACAATTAGGGTGCAAAACAAGCTCAAAGAAATGTGTTTTCCCCCTCCACCCCCCAATACCTAAACTGAGTATAGGACTTAGATGCCCACACAGCACCACCATAATGCGTGGTGCTTTTTGTCCAAAGCAGTGTGACCTGATCATGAAAACTCAACCATCCCACAGAGTTACTAGGAAATATTTTGACAAAAATATTTTGTCAAAAAATTCTTTAAAGCCATCCGGATGACACTGACAAGCAGGTGAACTCTGCTCAAGCTCATCATGCTCCACCTTTCAAATGTGTAGGAACATAACCTAAAAATTTGGTGTGTTGGGTCAGACTAGAAGCCTTCTATCCCACTTGCTGAAGCATGCTGTCCTGGGTAATAGCCAGAGGTTGCAATTTCTTGCCATCTTTATTATCATTAAAAGTCATCACTTCTTCCCTACCCTATAAACTCAACCATCACATACTCCTAGAGAAAGACCGATGAGAGAAACTCCTAGAAAGGAACTCATACTACGTGAGAGAAACTCCATTCTAACCAACTATAGCTGAAAACGAAGCTGAGCTCATGATTTCCTGCATATACACCAACATAGCTGCTTTTTACTTTTTCTATATCCACTTGTCTTATATAGTCACTTCCCCACTTGCCACTCACAATATTCAACATAAAGAAAGATTAAGTGTTTTGCCTCATCTCCTTGCATAGGAGGAAACACCTATCACTGGACCAGTCAGATGTTTTTCTTGTCCCCACAGCACCAGTTATAAAAATACACACAGCTCTTGGATTATTTCAGTTTCCAAGTAGTTTTTAAACTATTCAAAATCACATTACAGTTAATCACTATGAGTTTACACAGCATTCAAAAGTTATATAGTACAGCCTACTCCTCCCAAAACCTGCATCCTCTACTCATCCACTTGGCGCACTCTACATCTAATTCAGATCCAAATCCTATTTTGCAGAATGACTCATTTAATTTCATCACCACCCTCTCGCAGTCTCAGTTCAAGACTATTATATAACTCAACCCAGCAAAGCATACAGTTGAATTTTTTTTACTGCTATAGCTTCATTGCTTGCTCATAATTTATGACAGATGCCTTTTACTTCAGTGTAACAGAGGATGCTTACTAATGCAGGTTCTAAGCTACCAGCTCTACTAATACCAGAAGACAGAATATTTTGTTTCATCTGCTGTCCTGAAGATCACCTAGAGAGGTCCAATGTCTGTCCTGACAGTATCAAACACTACCCTTGTGACCTTGCAGAAACGTTGGATAATGGCTCCACCTTTCTGCTTCCTCCCCCATCACCTACCATCCACAATGGCATAGTGTAATAACTGCCTAAGAAAAGTAAAAACCATAAAAACCTGTTTTCAACAAGCTTTAGGTGCAGTATGTTCTTTATGTACGGAGCTGCACTAATGCTCTCCCTTCCCCCACAGCCTCAATCTCCAGTAATTTATTTTCACTCTGCAGGATTTTCACCTGAAAGACTCAAGTTTTTCAAGGATGTGAATGACAGTATTTTTGTCAAGGTAGAAAAAATCACCCAGGGGATGTATTTAAAAGAAATAAGAAAGAAACATGTACATATTTGAGCATGAGTTTTCAGTCTTGATATGGGAAAGATAACTGGGCTTTGAGAACTTGCCATTTGCAAAGCAGCAATTACTTCTATAACCCCAGAACGGTATCAGATACGTGCATTTGTATTCTTTCCTATGCAGTCAACAGGGAGTAAGCACCCATTTCAGGGGATTTCTGTAGCTTTATTTCCAAAATAGAAGTGAAACAAGGGAGTAGGACACAACAGCAAAAGGAAGCATAGACTGCACAGAGAGAGAGCAGCCGTGTGACAGCAAAACAGGGCTTATTCTGTAAACAAGTAATACTAAAAGCAAATGCATGAACAGAGAGGAGGCAGCAGGGGGTGGTTCCAAAATGTGTGTAAACAAGTTATGCTATATTTGAACAACAGTTTTGTTCATCCTGGGTTACATTACCTTATACTGCAGTGCAAGTGGATCTTCCCATTGATTATAACGGAGTTTAAACAAAGTCCTGAACTGCACTCTGGTAATTAGGGTTTAACTATGAGCATGTCAGTAGCCTTAGGAATTCTGTCTGAGATTTCCCCCACCCCAACCCCCCCCCCCCCCCAAATAAAAAGTATTTAAAAAAATGCAGCAGATAATCTACTGGACACTAGATCAGGTAGTGCCAAATAAGCCCCTTGCTTACCTATAATAGAAACAGAGGCTTGTAACTGGAAGTTGGCCACAGACCTGCTCACTACAAGAGGCATATGTTAGCACTGCCAGTATTAAATGCCTTCAAAAAAGCACAATCATGGCTGGTTAGCATTTCTTTATACATGTTGTAACGGGAAATATCAGCTCATTGTGCCTAGACAAATTTGGTTTCTTACTGGTAAGAACCATTGAAGAATCAGCTAAATTGATTTCAATGGCACAGCTTTCAAGGCCAAAATTAAGCACACACTTAATTGTTTTGCTGGATCAGAACCAGGCAGCTCAGCATCTTCTAGGCTTGATTTTATGATAAGGTCAGAAGGCTACAGAAGTTTCACAATTTTTATTTCCTTCCTTTTAAACATGAGACTTTTAGAATGATCTGTGTATTTAATGTAAGACAGAAGTTTGAGTAAATGATGTTACAAATCTTTGAATCATAAAAGCACCCCTATTGGTAGCAACAGCCTTGACGTCGGATAAGTACACGTATTTTAGGTCTTTGGAAGTATCTGGCACACTCTGTCCCAAGAGTCAGCAAGGACACTAATGTTACCAAAATACTTAATGTTCTTTTTAGGATCCTACTTTATCATACTTACTGAATGCAGCATGTTTTTTATCCATTTTAGGTTTAGACTTAAACACACATAGTCTCAATTTATTCATGGGGAAAAAAAATGCATACACTGCATTTTGGGAGCAAAAGATGACACAGCAGGAAAAGCATTCCGTAACACATTGCACATGTCCTAATTTTGATAAAAGTAGTTAGCCGTTGCTATTCATAACACTGAGAGATTCTGCTGGTGGCTGAATGAAAGAACTGAGAAAGATAAACCTCTCCTCTTCATGGACAAACTGAATAACAGAGACATGATATGTCTGCGTTAGCAGGCACGACAAGACAGTAGCGAATGCAGGCTGCTGGCAGTCAGGGCACTGAGTTAAATCTATGCAGTTGTCAATGAGCAGCATCGTTTCTTGGGTTTAGCTGACTTCAGAGGTCCCAAGTAACATTGTTGCAGTTATATTTTTCCTTTTTATAAACATCACTAGGAGCTCTCTATTAGTCAGACACAAACTGCAGAAGTCTATCTCTATTGCACTCGCTTTCAAGACACTGTACAGAGAACACCAAACAAACATCCCAAAATGCTCCCTGACTCGATGAAAATGTAAAAAAGAAAATAGGCAGAGAAGGACATGCAGTCAGCAGCACTGTAGGTACAGCAGATTTTGCCTTTGGCAGTTGAAGAGCACAGAAATGCAAACAAGGATACTAATCAGAGAAAACACAGATGTGTTTTCTTTCTACTTGTCAATTTTGTAATTTTATCAAACCCTTTGTAGCTGAAAGACAAGCAAAAAGAGGGTACAACCTCAGAAATAACCATAACCATTCCAATTCCCTTCGTTCTGTCTTCACCAACCTTTTTCCCTCCAACATACAGTGTGTATTAAGACTCCTTAACAAAAAAAATCAAAGCATAATTACAAGCTGTAAACCAAACTGAACCACTGACTATATTGCTTATTTACAGGTTAATACACACCAAGCTCTGTGGAAACTTTCTGCTTATACCCAGGCCACTGTATGTTACTCTACATCTTTGTAAATGCTTTCAAGCGTGATAAAGAGTGTCAGCACCATCTTGTGGCTTTCACTTTTGTATGCAGTCCCCAGATCCCTTCAAATTAAGATTTGCAACTGGAACCCATTAACTCTAAAGCGCTAACACCACCACATGCATCTCTGAGTTACCCACCAGTTTCTTTGCTGGTCAGGATAAGTGAAGGGATCAGATGCCTGTTTTTCAGAACCAGCTATTTCCCAACCTTTATAAACATTAAATTATTAAATAAACAGAAACCAAAAACCTACTGTCTTGGGTTTTCTTTTCTTTTCTTTTTTTTTTTTTTTTTCTAGCTAGCTTTTCTTGTACTGGTCTAAAACCAGCAAACTTTTACTTTCTTCTTACTAGTTGAGCTCTTCTCTCCCATATCATTCTGGTAGTTCTCTTCTTAAGCTCCAGTACATCTCTGTCCTTTTTGAAAATAAGCAATCAGTTTGGGTAAATAACTCTCCCTCTGTAACAAATATTTAATCTGAGACATCCCAGATTTCCACTGGCTTTTTTCACAGCTGCAGCACACTCTGGATTAGTAACTGGATTTATCCTTCTCTACCATTTCCAGCTGAGGATTCCCAGCTCACAGGAGGGGAAAAAAAAGAGAAATCCTGTTATGCACAGTCTTGAAACCTGCACTGTTGTGTTTCATCAACTTCCCCTTATTCTGTTCCCAAAAGCCATCCATTTCTTCCTACCTGACTTTCAGATTCTCCCCCGTAGTAATAGTGTCTCCCAGCTCAGACCCATCGGCACATCTCATCAATACACTCCTCCTTTCCAGGCAGAAATCATCCGTAAAAATATTAACCCTATTTCCAAACCAGTACTGGGAAAATGCTATTAATCTTCTTTCCATTTAGCACTCCCCCTCCCAAGACTCTTGTCATGTCTCTCTCAATCATCTCCTTATTCACATTACAATTCTTCTAAGTCTCATTTTTTCTCCAGGTGAACAAACAACTGCCTAGGCAGGCAAATACCATTTGCTAGCATTATATCTATTGCACTCACTTCCTTTGCATCTAGCTTATGAAATAAATATAACTGGAGTCCTACACCCTACTAGAAAGTAGTCAGTGTCACAAATCTCTTTATATAGCTTTTTACTGCTATTGTGTGATTTAAAAGAGGTCTGAAAAATTACATGAGACATCTCTGTCAAAAATATATGGAAGATGCAGAATCAAAGAATCCGTTTAAGTATTCATTTAAGTATGCACTAACATACAAATCAAGTAATATATAACAAATGAATTTGGTTTTTTGTCATGTCAAATATAGCAGTCACAGCAGGAGGCAGTATCTTGCAACGTAAAAACAAAAGGAAAAGGTCTGATGCTGTGATTTTACCAGCCAAATAAAATGAAGAGGTCACAGGAATTTACGTAAACTAAACAGGGGACTCAAGCTGCAGCCAGGTTTTCAAGGGATTTGAGCAATGAAGCTGAAACATTCTTTCCGATTTTCTTAAGTTTGCAAAAAGTTATGTACCACAATCGTAAGAACACTGTTTTTTCCAGAAGCATGTGTTTCTGACCAACTACAAGACAAACCCAGGTGCATCCCTGAAGAGGGTCCAGCTGGCTTAAGCATTCTTTATTTTCCCTGTCTCTGCTGGGAATAAAAGTTCTTCTGAAACGGATCTATTCCATACATTCACACACTAGAGATCAAGCACAGACCCAGAAAAGACACACAGATGCCCACACATTTCAGTTACCTTGCTGGGATTTAGGAACCTAAGTATATCAAAAGGGGGACTCAATCCAAGTAAAGATTGAGTAAGATCCCATACCAGTGGAGAAGGGCAAACAAAGTACTTCAGGTAATTATAGCCCAGTCAGCCTAACATCGATATTTGAAAAGAGACAGTGACAAACTAGTAAGCAAGCAATAAATCAAGCTGTCTATAAGCACCTTGAAGAAAACAAGATGATAACAAAGAGCCGACAGATTTGTCTGGAACTATTCATGGCAAATCAATATAATTGTGTTCAAAACAGCTGATCTGGCATACAAAGAGACAGGTCCCTGTAAGGAACAAACAACAGAAATACAGTCTAGATGAAGGTGCACTAATTTCAGGTCAGAAATGGTTGAAAGAAAAGATTCAGGATGCTTGGAGGGACTCTTCATTAAGAACTGTAGTGATAGGGCAAGCGGTAATGGGTTCAAACTTAAACAGGGGAAGTTCAGGTTAGATATAAGGGGGAAGTTCTTTACTGTGAGGGTGGTGAGACACTGGAATGGGTTGCCCAAGAAGTTGTGAATGCTCCATCCCTGGCCGTGTTCGAGGCCAAGTTGAATGGGTCTTGGGTGACAGTTTAGTGCGAGGTACCCCTGCCTATCGCAGGGACATTGGAACTTGATGATCTTAAGGTTCTTTACAACCTTAACTATTCTGTGATTCTATGATTCAGATTATTATTGGTAAAAATGGGAATTTCTTTCAGGAAGACTTTCTATATTCAAAATTTTAATGAATTGTGATATTTTATGGGGTTTTTTTTAAGACTTGCAGGTGACACAAACTTGACAGGTATTGTTCTGTTCCTGACTTATTCCTACCCAATGAAAATCTATTGATCTCAATCCAATTTATCTAGCAAATTTTTCTGGATATTCTGGAATATATTGTTCAAGGTAATTAAGAATTAGATAATTATCATAAGAAGAGACAAAGTTAACCAACAGGAGCTCTTGAAAGCTCAGTTCCCAAAACTCATATCTAGTTGTGAAGTAGCTATCAAAAGTTATGTTTTTCTCTGGTATGCCGTCACAAGATTTTCCAGGTTAGGAAACCCGTACAGGATAATGTTTTGTTCCATTTTCAACAGAAGCATGGTTTTTATTAAGCGGTGCAATCTTAGGAAAACACATTATTTCAAGTCACAAGTGATATAAAAAGTTCAAGAATTCCCTTCCAGTGTAAGTGAAATTGATTGATTCTGATGTCAATTACACTCCTATCACCAAGGACAGAATTTGACACTACTCTGTAAATCATCCAGTGTTGCGAGAATGGTGCAAAGCAGCAAAAACACTACATTGCAAGCAGTATTTCCAAGTAGGATGCAAAGCACCCACTAAGACCTGCTCCCCAAATACTATCAGCTGCAGTTCCTTCATACTCCATATCCTAATAGATGGAGTTTCATTGTGTCGATGCCTTATTTTCCACGTCACTGTCTTGTTGCTCTGAACGTGAAAATTCAAGCTCAGACACCCCCAAGCACAGTTTACTACAAGGCCCTGAACATGCCCTGCTCAGTAGGAAGCCAGAGAACTTTCCCACCATCAGTGGTTAAAAAAGAATTATTTTGAAATGGCAACGTATGTAATGTATTCAGTGTATGCATTATATACTGGTGGTTTAGCATAGTTTGCTTTTAAAGAATTTGTTATTAAAATGTTATAGAGTTTGTTGTAAATTCACAAGAAACAGCACAGCAAGCCTGTAGGATGGTATTCTTCTGCACATCATGTTCCTGTAAGTGAGCTGATGAAGTAGTCTTGGACATAAATAAACCTGGATATAACTTTAAGATCCTATCTCATTAATCAATCTCTAAATTACCGTTTGTCTTTCCAGAGATTACCCCATTTCAGCTGATGCAGTACCCTTGCCTGAGCTTCCACAGCAATGCTGTATGCTGCTGAACAACTGTTATCTTTGCTGCCAAAGAGTTTTCAATCATGGCAAGACAGTCACTGAAAACTGATAACATTCAAAAAATCTTGAGGAATCTTTGCATTAGAAGCATCATAATGCAATATGGATTATACTGGTTTTGCAGACACAATATCCGGTCATACAGAGAAGCTGCTGACACAACATTCTCATACACCTATGAAATAGGGTAAAGCACTTCTAATCAATATATATGAAATACTTAACCCTGCTTAAATGCAGCACCCTCTCCTCTGCTGCAGGAGATATTTAGATTTAAAATAATCCCATGAATCATCAATTGCTTCATTGGGTGCAGAAACTGGGACATTAAATTCTCAGGATGAAGACTATCTTGTGCTATGAATCACACTTTGCAGCAGGACCTCCCAGCCCTGTGAAAATTGACATTACTTCTGTGTTAACCAGTCACCATGCTGCTATGCTTCAATACTTTTATAAACATCCCACTGTGAACTCTTCAGAGGCCCTGTAGGTTCTTAAACTAAGATCAGAATTAGGGCATTTGTATTTGACTTGTTAATATAACACCATTCTGGCACCTCTGGCTGTATGCATCCATATTTTAGAGCTGGATAATTGTTCTGCAGGGCTAGCAGCTCCTTAACAAGTTTTATTATTTTGTTACTTTATTAGTTATTTTATTATCTTTATTACTTTATTAGTTTTATTATTTTATACAATTATTTTAAACTAACATTTCTCCCCTTCTCCGGCGACAACACCTCTAGGTGGCAGGTGCCTGTAAACACTACAGTAAGGCTCACTCGCCACCTCGCTGTCCCAAAACAACTTTACAATTAAAACTAAAGTTGTCACTTGTCACATGGGGAAAATATTAAGTCTCTCACAGCAGATCAAGTATTTCTATCACTAAAATAGATGGTGAAATAAACTATGATAAAAATTAAGCCTCCAGAAAATAGTCACAGAGATCATACAAAGCACACTGGATTGTGAGCAGGAGGTGCAGATTTACACTGCTCTTAATTGGAAGCAGAGAAAAGGATAGATGAAAATCACAGCATTTAACCTTGCATGAGTTGTATAGCATTTGCCGTAACACTCCTGCTTTGCAAGTGTCAACATCAGAACAGGCATTAAGAATGGTACTTGAAGTGCAGGAGCCCAGAATTTTTGGCTACCATCAGCATCCAACCAGCTCTGAATGATACACCATTAGATGAGAAGGTTCTGGGAAGGGATAAATCAATTATTTATTTTTCCTTTTTATTTTAGCACCACCACAGAGTTTTAGGTCCATTATTTTTGGCAACATGAAGTAATCACTACAGCAGTTACTCTAAATCCCATTAATGCACTACCCTGAAAAAAGCAGTAATAAAAACCAGAATACAGATGTTTGACTATACTCTTTACTACAGATTACATTCAGACACTGTTGTCAGCAATTATTACAATTTTAAGAACTAGGTCAGCACTAGGTATTTAGACCAGTCCTTTCCTAGCATTACCCTTCTCTATACTGAATCCTCTAAAAGCCCACGCTTCATACATACCTGTCTGCAACCTGTCACTAAGGCAGAACCTTGCTAATTCCACTTAACAACAACAACAACGGCAGCATGAATCAAAATGAATATAATTACAGGGATTCACTTAGGAAGCATGTAGATCAGGGCCTCGTTTGCCAGCCAGGAAGATTTGCTGAGCTCATGACCCACTTCCTATAATCATCATGGTCAAAAATTCAAGAGACATAAGGGAATAGACTGTGGGCCAAGTGGTGGGTTGCGGTCTCACACCATAACATCATCTTTCCTGCAGACTCTGAGAGACCTCCAAACCCCAGTCTGGAAGGCCCTAATCATGGTTTTGACCAGCATGCTACTCTCTCTTAATAGCTTTTTACCGACACAAGCCTTTTAACAGGGTGGGATCACAAGTGTGTTCCCATGCACACAGCAGGATGTTCCTTGTATACCCTATTTTGTGATTAGTCAGATGCTTATAGCATTTTGAATAAATGATGGACTTATCAGGATATCCTCCATCACATGAAGTTTTATGACAGGTACAGAAGAGAGGGTACTGTCCTCAAACGCCTCCATACACTCCCATGGATCCACCCTCATCAAACAGTTGGTTTGCCAGTTTTAAAACAAACACACACTACACTAATGATATTATCGTGGCCGAGAACATTATGCTCTTTGTTTTTGATACTTTTTAAACCATTAGACAAATTGTTTCAGTAAGGATTACTTTGCATAAGCATAAATTCTTTCATGAAGTTTCTGTGGCCTAATCCTTCCTTAAGAGCAGTCAAAGCAGTTTGGCAGCAGAAACAGCTATTTAACCTCAGCACTAAAACTGCTGATTAAACTGAGCTCTGTCACGTAAAAAAGAAATAATCACTTGCCTGTAGAGTCTTGACTCAAAGTTTCTTGACTACTACTACTGTAGGAAGGCACTGGAGTGATAGAAAGTGAAGCCGGGCAGGATAATGGATGTGAGAAGTCATTTTGTGCAGCAAAATATTGAAATACTTGAACACGGGCATCTTCAGAGAAGGTGAGAGGGAGGTGAGGGTTCCCATACACATATGGATTTCTCCAACGAAGCAGTCCTATTGCGAGAGGGCCAACAGCATCAGAACCTGACAACAGATATGAGGAGTTAAAAATCTGTGCCCTTGTATTGTAGCAACTTATAATTTTGGAGAAGGAAGCTATAATAAGGTAGTATCAATTTCTATTTTGATCATGAAGTTAGCATGCCCCCTGAAAATATTTTATCCTGGTCAACTATCAGTAATGCTGTTAAATGCTGGTCTAACACTGAAAGTACACTTTCAGTACATATTCTCCTTGTACTGAACAAAACATCATTTACCATGAAATAAACCAAGCATAATTCCAGTGTGTGAACCTACAATTTGTTTCAGTCTTGCTTATACCCGGATTTCTGCAGGGCCTTGTTCACACATTACAGCCTGAGGGTTTCTCAGTGCCACTAGAATGCAGTTTTATTATTATTTTTTTATTTTTAAATCAATACCTTACTGCCATTGTTCCAACCCGTAAGTTTCACAGCTCAGTGGAAATTGGAAAGTGGGAAGCACAGTCACTCCACTGCCACTTCACATCCTGCTCTGCCGTTACATGCATGGGCTTTGCCAGAATGCAAATTTGTTCTGCTACAGTTCTTAGCAGTTCTCTTACGACCAATGAATGGCTTGGAATCTTTTTCAATCTCTTTCACATTTCCTTTAAACTACCCTTTATTTTGCACTCTGTAAGTATTTTTCCAATTTATGAAGACTTACGTTCCATCTTACCATAAGATAATCTACCATAACAGATCAACTTATATGACATTGTGACACAAAACAGTAGGGCTTATTATGATGGTTTGCCACAAGACTGTGGAGGAGAGCTACCCTGTAGAGATGCTCTACTGCAAATGGTATCACCTCCACTGCCCCCCCAAAAAACACAGAAGAAGAAAAAAGACAACACTTTTGGAGCACTTATTACCTATAACTGCAAAATAAGGAGACTTCTGTATGTCTCTCCTAAAAGTATTATCTTACTTTTAAAACTCTCAGGTTTGTGATACGTGCAAGACTGGGAGCATTCACAAAATTGGACTTTCAAATGAAGACAAGTGCTTCAAATCTGTGATGGTCCTACAAACACTCTCAGGCAATTAGGGCAACACTTCGGACTACAGGCACTGTAATACGATGTAACAAGTCAGACTTCAGACATGATCATGTAATGAATTCTTCTAACGAAAACGAAGTATTTAATGGTAGAGCATGCCTGAATGGAACTGGTAAGCCATACTACTGGCTCATAACTTCTGCAAGAGCAATATGAGAGCACCTTATCTAAGGCATGTTTTAATTGCTCTAAACACAATTCTGCCAGGTACTGTAACTAGTCAACATGAAGAGTGGCAGTTGTCCAAATGTAGGTGCCTTAGAAGGGAGTAACAACATAGAAATTGTTCATCAGATCTTTCAGAAGAGGAGCCTCTAGGGATTCAGAAGTAAACTCTGATAAATGAACGTGCACCCACCAAGAGTTATTTGAGCTGCCCACTAGACAGACAGATACATACATCAAGGACTGTCAAGTGTGTCCACTCCAGAAAAAGAGCTGAGTAGCACTAAAGAACGCTCAGTGAAACGTAACAAAATGTTGTTCAATACTAGCCAGTATTGCAGTAGATATGACGTTTAATAACAAGCCCCCACCCTTCCTACTTTTATCCTTTTCTTTATACAAAACTTTGGCTCATGCCTTTTTGGAAACAAAATTGATGGATATTTTAGGGACTTAGCTGCCAATATATAACACATTTGAATGTATTGATAATACTGAATGTGGAGCTAGAAAGATGTAGCTTTGACTGGCTGTACCTAAAGGACACAGCTTTACACTCAGCTTTCCTGCTTGTAATATGGATTTCTCTATATACAGATATCCACTAACTAAAAACTAGTTGCCTGAATCCTTTATCATGAATGCTCAGGGAAGCAAGAGAATTAGTATGTACCTGTGCCTATTAGATATTTATGGCTGGTTTTAACTGCTGATATAATCATGAAAAATCCATAAGCACTTCTAGTGTCCTACTTTATGTTCAGACTTTTAAAATATGCTTGCAGTCACTCCTTCAGTACCATTTCCAGTAGACATTGATTTTCACTTTTACCAATAGTCTTTCCAGAAACTCATCTGAAAGTACATGGAATTGAACATTTCTGAGAAAAAAATAACCATATTAATCATATCAAAAAGACTATTAGTTTTCTGATTTATCTGTTCACCAGTAGAAGGCTATTTTGCCTATACTAAAACCTCCAGCTTCACTTTCAGTTTTTTCTGCAAGAGAGCATATGCTGCAGCTCTAAGCATAAAACATACAGAAAAACTAGACTATAAAAAGTTTATATAAAACTACTCAGAACTCTTGAGTGAAGGCAAGTTCTTCAGATTTTTTACTTTGTTTAATCTCATTTGTCCCAGTCTTATTAGTTCCAGAGGCTAATAACAGCTGTCACCATAACCAATTCTTGCATCCACATTAAAATAATTGTCTAATAAAAGTAATGCATTCAGAAATGTATATATATTGATGATACATATGTGTACCTGGATGTGAATATACATACACACACACTGTCAGGAAAGTGCAGAAACGTGTACATGTGTATGAGAACCTGTGACACTCAGAAAGCAAATGTAATAGTTATAAATTACTAAATTGCAAAGCCAAGTAAGGTTGGGGTTTCTGGGGGAGGGGAGGCCATGAAGATGTTTCACCTAAAAAAAAGCAAAAGCCACTTTAAAGAGCTGTCAGCATTCAAAACCATATCTTTCAAGGTAAGCGCAACATCATGGATCATTATGAAATGCAAGGAACACTGGCTAACCCCACAGCAGTATACACAGATACACTGGACTGCATGATACATGCACAGGCTGTTTATGCCCGCTTGCTTTACCAAGTGACAGCAGAAGCAGAAGAAAGTGCACAAAAATTAAACTTCTGCAGCAATTATGTATTTTTCAAGTTATGCCAAGAGTTTCAAACTTATAACTGCAGAGGAAAGCAGTATCTAGCTCACAACACAGCTTCTCGCAGCAAGGCAGGGAAAGGGTTGCTGAGATATGCTGGAGGAGGCTGCTTAGTAGCCTAATATAATATGCAGTTGGAAACACAGGGACACCTATGAATCTGCGGGTAGCGTTCCTGCCGCAAGCTCAATGCTGTTCCCAGGCATTTAGATACAATTACGCTTTGCAGAAAAACAAGCACATGCACCCTTTATTAGCAATATGGAAACTAAATATCCTGGAGCCATTTCTCCTGGTGAAGAGGAATGGAAGGGGCTTGATGATCCCTCAGAGCTTGGCAGATGCAATGCCTTGAAAAGCAAATCTTAAGAGCTTGAAAATGGACACAAACCTGGCCACCCCATTCTCTCAGGTTTTTCTACCAGGCAGCTGGTTTATATGCACTTGCTTGTTTCCCTTTCTTCTGCAGTTTTCTGTGAAGTGGTTGATTTGCATCTCTGAGTTTTCTGTTTTCTATGCTTAGATTGCCCCCAGGCTTGCTCTCTAACAGATGCCATCATGCCCAGAAACTCTCCCTAGAACCTTAAATTTCATATATCCTCCTGAAGCAGCGATCCTCAAAACCTGATACTCCTCCTCCCCTACAAACACAGTAATGCCATACAGTAACCACATAACTCAGTAAACTCCTGCCTCTGCCCCACAACATCATGAGCCAAAACTATTAAAGAGAGATGAAAAATCAATGTATACACTGCACAGTCCATGCACTTGCCCTACCTGGGCTCCAGGCTGAGTTTGCTGCAGGGTAGCTGACCATCAGTCGTGCCTGCCGTGCCTGCAGACCCCTCCTGCCTGCTGGTGGCTGGGAATCCACCATCCTGCAACACCTCTTCTCTGTGCTGCTGCCCAGCCAGAGCCTCCTCTTCTGTGTGCTCCTACTGCCTCCTGAAGCCTGTATGACCCATACTGGCCACATGCTATAAGATCAGTTTTCTCATTTAAAGCCTTTCTTTTCCCCTGCCTCCTCTCCCCTCCCTTTCTCTCTGCTCTCACTTCTCCAGATAGTCCTGATCTTAGCAATCAGGCACACCTTTTCCCTCCTGCAGCTGAGGTGGAGCGCAAGCTGCTGCCTCTTCACGTGGTGCATGTGGCTGCTGCTCCAGCCATGCTGCTCCATAGAGAACTGTACTCCCTCAGGGGGGGAGTAGGGGTGGTAAAGGCCACTAATACATGCAGAAGGATTTGCAAAGTCACACGTGTATTTATTTACCTAACACCTTTTTGACTCAAACCTCTCCCTGAGCCGTGGTGTCAAAGGATAACCAGATACAAACACCTTGCATGGGGACATGAGGCTGCTTGTAGCACGGCCCGAACGTATCTGCACAAAAGACAGTACATTGAAAAAAGGGTATACATGGGGAGGAAGCCCCCACTTAGTACATAGTACAGAAGAAGGAAGCTGAGTCTAGGGGACTTGGATGACAAGTTTCACTGCTGCATTACCACCTGAGACACTCTCCCACTTCACCTGCCTGGGTTCAGAGCAGTAGGCAGAAAGCACAACAGACTAGTTGTGTCTGATGCTTAGTGAGGGTCAGGACCCATCCAGCTCCTCTCCTCCTCTGAAGTCACAGGAGGGAAACTGTGGCCACTTGAACTACACCCTGTTGCTTTCCTCCAAACACTTAAGGCCAGCTGTTGGTGTTCAGCTTACTGGAAACTCCTAAAACACCTCCCTAGACCATCCCACTGAACCCCTCTAACAGAATAACCTTCTGAAAGGCCTCAACATGCTGGGGAGGACCTATCACTGCTGGATCAGGTAGGCAAGGCAGGGCACCCTCTTTATTTTTACCCGTTAGGGTAAAACTCCTACCATTGTAGTAACACTTCTGGGGTTGCCCCAGGAGGCTAATTAAAAGCTCTGCAATGCAGGGATGTAAGGCAGAACATGAGCAGAACTATGTCTAGGATCAGAGCTTGCCTTCCTCCCTGCTCAGCTTGCTTTACAAACCTGACCTGAAATACTTCTTAGGGGTACCTACTCCAGAAAATATTCTCTATGTTCTCTGATTCTTCTAAGCAGTTAAAGGGGTTGAGACATCTCATTCCAAATTTAGTTTCCTTCTTTGAAAAAATTTCTTTCAAGTATACCTTTATATTTCTTTCCACTGGAAAGATACATATTGGGAATAGATGACATATAGGTAACATGGCAACAAAAATCACAATAACAGACCCAACAGTACTAGTCTTTAAATAAATAAATAACATCAGCATTTTTTATTCTTGCATATTTCTGGTATGTATATAAATATATTTAGCCACATGGGATGACAATAATTACTTTCAAGAAATTCTATTCCAGCTAAGCATTTTTGACATTTGCACACAGCATAAAACTGAAAGTGCCTACGTGGGATTTTTCAAAGTTTGGGTTAAGCAGAAAAGCTGCTTTTAGCTTTATACTATCTATATGTGTCCCAGTTCAAGCTTTTGAGCTTAACACCTCCTTGCCCAGCTTTCAAATACTGGTGTTAGCTGATAGAGTGGATAACACCAAACCTGATACAAAGAAGAGCTTGACCATGTTAACACAGGGATTTGATGAGACTCATTTGTTTTCTATCTTGGCAATCACTCTATCCTTTCCCCTCTGTGGAAATGGAATTATCCTTTAGCCACCTCTCATTTGGACACATGCTCTCAGGGGCAAACCAGGTTTCCCATTGTTTTTATTAATTGTTTCACACCTAGGCCAGACTAGAACTTAAATTTATGTTCCATCTTAGCTGGAGCAGCTGCCACACAGCAGTTTACATTTCCTTTACTAAAGAGCTAAGTGCTGTTCATGCATATATTTAAGAAGCAGATAAAAAAATAGTATTATTGTATATGCTGGCCACATTGCACCTGCTGACACATGAGTAATTTCCTATGGTTGAACAACATTGAACAACAGTTTTGAACCGCAAAAGAGACAGACAGCAGACCATATGGCATACAGCAAAAGGGCATATTCTCACTGCCTAACTTCAGTTAGCTGAGTTAGATGGCTGGTCTGCGTAAGTTCCTCTAATAAATGGAGAGAGCAAGCATCAACTCACGACTAATTTGTAGTAAGATTATAACTGTGGTCTGTGAATCATTCTTGGTAAGAGCTTTTCTCTGTCTCCATTAAGTACAGATGCAACACAAAGGAACTAGCTACCTAATTCAGCTGGATAAATTAGTCTCCTGAAGATGGGCAGTGTAAACAATGACTCCAAGTATCTATTTTGTGATTCAGTCTCCTTCCGATTTTTGCTGATTCAATAAGCACTGAAGAGCTTTTTGCAGAGAGGTGATTCCACAAGTGCATTTCCCACTTCTGTGGGAAAGAGGACCACTGGCCTCCACCATTGCAACTTGTCCTACTCTGAACAGGGTATACACCAAGATCAGGACAGAGTGCAAATCATAAGTAGATGATGGAGATCACACTGGCTGTCGATACAGCTCAAGGCAAAATACAGTATCAAGGACAAGGTGTTGTTTTTACAGGTCTCACTGCAGAGTAGTGGGCAGATCACCTGGCAGAGCCAGAGCAGCCAAAGGTTTCAAAGAGTTCCTTGTCTTCTTACTCAAGGATTTTTGATCCTGTGGAAGGAGAGAGTGTATATAGCAGGTTTGGAAACACCTGAAAAAAATAACAATAAAAACTTCTGCTCTGCTTATACAGAAGGATCTATGTCAGTAACAAAAGCTTTGGTCTTCTGCTGATCAGATCAGACTCTTTATCTACCAGATGGCTTCAACTTGAAAAGACTCACTAAGGGTTTTCAGTCATGTTAGCACAACAGAGTAGTCAGTTATGGATGTTCACTGTATCAGTGGTGGGATTGACAGGATGGATTTTTTTGATAGTCTGTTTAGCTACACAAGATACAGTAGGAGCACTGCAGATCACTGCTACAGACATACCATAGTAGAGTGACCGGGAAGAGTTTGAGCACACTGCATGGGAAAAAGATTTAATTTACAACAACAATTCATATTTACACTAGGGACTGTGATTTCCTTAAAAATCCCCACTGCAGGAAAAGCTCAGGAGAACAACCATTACAAACATCCCTGAAAATGTTTAATGCACAGCTTAATGGAGTTCTTGATCACATCTTTCATATCTTACCAAGACAGCAAAATCACTGCCTAAGAGAATCTCTAAAAGCCATTTACTCCTCTCCTATGCTGGAGCTAAAATGCACTTCAGTCTCCAGCACTGCAGGCAGAATGAAATGTTCTGATTCTTGCTTCCCCCAAGGTACCTTTCCCCCTCTCTGGCCCAGAGTCTCAAGTACAAACCCAGGCAGGAACACAGCTCTCATTCTTTGGTCATCACTCCACCTGTAGTTCAATGTTTTTTTCAAGCATTTAATAGGAAAAAGCATTCCACTAATTTTACAATAATTCTCTCCTGTTCATGTTCTTACATGTGGCATATCTTTGCTAGGTGCATTCAAGTAAGGCCAAGATACTGAAGGACAACCTCTAGCAGGAAGAATTCAGAGGGTCTGGAATCTAGATGACTGAAGATGAGGAGTTATTCGCCATCCTTTTCCCCAGTAGCTGGTTATAAAGGTTTAAGTAATTTGTATTAATTAAAAAGATATATTTTATTGGTAAAACATTAGCAATTTAATTAAAAGACAAATAATTCAAGAAGAGACTGGCTTGCTGCATTCTGTAGCCCATGCAATAAGGAACCTTTAAATGCTTTGACATCTAACGGTACCAAAATGCACAAGCTCAACAGCTTCACATAAGTAACTGTGATATTCTAGCTGAATAAAAGGTAAGTAAATCCTAGAAACTTCATTTTTACTATGAAAATAAAGAATAAGATTAGACTTTCCAGCAGCATGAAATTCACTCTCTCCTCTCTATCTAATGAAGTTTTCATATATAACCCCCCCCCAACCCTTTGTTCAAAACCCAGCCCTTTTACAAGTGCTGCAAAATGGATAGCACAGGCTTTGCTATAGACCTTGGCAAAAAATAAGTGATAACATCAATCACAATCTGTTTGGGAAAATCTCACTGTGGATTAAATGCAAGTTATGAATACACCTCCCTAATGCAAGCATTCAGTCAAGAGGAAAGAAGAGTTAGATGCAGAGTGCCAGCTGCCTGAAATATAGATCCTAAATTCATCACAGATGATTTAAATATCAGTTTAAAGTTAACTTTTTACTTAAAGAGAAGAAAAAGAAATTCTACCTTGGCATAAATTCTTGTATGCTTTGAGCAATTAATTTTCTCCAACTTTTTTCCCCTCTGGCCCTTTTCATTGAGATCTGCCCTCCCTTCATATTTTTAGCCTTGCTCTGATAACCCCAAGAATTTAAAAATAATAAATAAAGAGCAAAAGCTTAGAACATAATCAGACCTGATGAAGCATGTATATTTTTTAGTAATCTTCCTATTTTTGTATCTTTAAGGGGTAGTTAAATGTACAATATCAATACTAGATGCAAATGTTAAATTTATCTACCTATGCAGGTAGGTGAGTCTCATCTTCTACTTGAGAGACTCCTCTTTTTCCTTCCTCACCTGCTTGTCCCCCCTTTCCTTTCACTTACTCCACACTTCAGGCTCTTCCATATCTGTCAGATATAGAAGTGTCTCAGAGTCATTTTCCCAGTGTGGGTCCTGGCCCAAGACCCACAGCACCATTGGTCTTACCTCTGTCTGAAAATAAGTACACCCAGAGATCCACAGGGGCTTTGAATTGCACAGCAAGTTTTCTTTGTAAAAGTTACAAGAGACTGAAGTACAAGGTAAGCCTTTGAAAAGAGATCACTTTGCTCTGCCCATGAGACAGACTAAATAAAGCCTTCCCATTGCCCAGTGTAAAACTGGTCCTTTCCTCAGCTCAGCAACTTTCACCAATTCCCTGACTTCCAATAGACTCTGCACAGCTCTCTATAAGCTCCTAACACTCTCTGTTACCTCCAAAGGCTCAGGCATGTCTGCTCCACGTTGCAGACCCTGCAGCTTGAATGTAGGGCAATCCTTCTTGCTCGTCTGCAAGAGAAGCATCACCTGAATGCAGTAGTCTCCATAAGGTACCACCCAGGTTTGTGAGGCTAAAATGAGTCTTAGGCAATTATCACAGTTCAAGAAAAAATAAATAAATGAGAGAGAATTTCCTAGTCAGTGGTATAGGATTAAGAGCAAAAGAACAGGTGTAAACAATAGTTGCTTTCAGCTTAACGAGCTCTCATTTGACATTACTGACTTGCACATGTTGAATTTAATACAAACCTAAACTTTCACTGCATTTTAGTGCAACCTCCTGAGCATGTGCTTAGCTTTACACACAAAGGGATTGCATTGGCCTGAGCACAGCTGGAGCAGGAATAAAGCATGCAGACAAAGAGCCTATCAAACCACTGCTCCATATTAAGCTCTATTTAAAATACTGAGTTGATCCAGCGTCAAGAAACATCATTATATCTCATGTTTGGTTTGTACTTTATAAATTGCAGAAATCTGTGAAAACTCAGGCAGTATAACAGCAAATGCCCTTGAAGTTTTATTAGTCTGTCTCTGCAGAAGCAGATTTTACTGAGGGTAGTAATTGTTCAGCTGACAGCAAACGCTTTGTTGCCACAATACTGGTTCAGTTGTTCTTACAGACACTGCAATATTTTCCAAAACCCAGGTTGCTACATTGTTTTTAAAAACTCTTTTGTGTTTATCTGTGTGTCAAGTGAAAGGCAAGCTAAGCCAAATGCTGTTTGAATTCATTACCTCCTAGAACATTTGGTGATGAGCATTTCCAAAGGAGAGTCTTCCCAGTGAAGTAGAAAGTCCCTCTAATCCAATCCATTGGCAGTCACCTCATCATCAGGTTTCTTGTTCAAAATTTCTTAGTTTATTATTTCTGAGGTTTGAGAGTTCCTATAGGGATACAGCTTTTTAATCTTCCAAGTGTGACAATGCTTCTTGTCCCAGGGAGCAGAGCATAGTATGTGGCTGAGGTGGGTGTAGATTGTGACTGCTGTGCTGGGGGTGAAGAGGAAGAAGTCAAGGTCTGGAAGAATGTTGTCGTAGAAACTTCATCATAGCATTTTGAGACCATAGCTGTGAATTTGTGATGGATTAATAGAACTGCTTTGTTGTGAAAGGTGGGATTCATTGTAAGACCTAAAGTAAGTTTACATGCTTTTTCTTAAGCTTTATACATTACTCTAAAAGCCAGATTTTGGAAAACCAATCTGCGGTTTTGCACAGGCACAGCAAGAGCACTACCCTCTTACTAATTACAGTTCTCCAGGTACCAATTTCCATTAGAATGTTCACAGGAAGATTGTTAACTCAGCTGGTAGTCACTGGCTATGAAGATAAGTAATCAAAAACTGATAAACAACCAAACATCAGCTGTGTATTTTATGTAGTTACTCTTGCTGGATTATTTCCTTTCTTTCACCTTTGGCACAGGGACTGTATTGTCCCCTTATAGAGCAAACCCATCTGAGTAACTCAAACCCTGCCTGAGTCAAGCTTAATCTTTTGCAAACACAAGAACCTGCTTTTCCTTGATTTGAACAGGAACATTTGTGGCACTGACATATGGAGTAGAAGAGCTCAGTTGAAGGGATCTACAACAATCTAGTCCAGCACTATTTACAGCTTGATCCAGAGCTTGTGGAAGAGATAATTCAGGTTTCATTCTATAGAGCAACATACAAAACCATGTTAAAAAAATATAGATAATGTAAAGAAGTCAGACATTATAAATTTATTAAATAACAAAACTAAACTGGTCAGAATTGCTTGTAGCTCCTCTGCTCAGATCTCTTACATGCATTTAAGATGAGATGAACTTCCTAAAGACTGGTACTGCTTCAATGTGATTTCTAGATAGGGATAAACACATTTCAGTAATACAGGAAAGCCAGATAATTCTCTTACCGCTTGCTTCAGGCAAATAATTTTAACCCCTAGGAATAAGGTTTATATATTCTGTTGTTTTCTTTCTCTCTTCCTCCCAGTTCACCAGAACAGAAGGCTCTAAAAATCCCCTTTCTGATTTTCTTGGAGGCCCCTGTTAGGTACTCCAAGGCTCCTGTAACATTTCTCCTGAGATTTCTCCAGGCTGAACAGCCCCAACTTTCAGGTTGTCTTCACAAGAGAGGTGCTCCAGCTCCCTGATCATGACATCCTCTGTACTGGTTCCAACAGGTCCATGCCCTTCTTGTATTATGGGCCCCAGAGCTGAACACAGTACTCCAGCTACTTGTATGCATGCAAACAACACAGTTGCACTTTACCATCTGAACTATAATATTTTCTAAAGTGTGAATGTTTCACTTTAGTCCTAATATGTTACTTTCATATTCCAATGTAAATGGACTGTGACTTCAAGTAACTAAGTTTCTAAAGGGGGACCTTTCATAAGGGCATGTAGTGACAGGACAAGGGGGAATGGATTTAAACTGAAAGAGGGCAGATTAGGTATTAGGAAGAAGTTCTCCACTGTGAGGGTGGTGAGGCACTGGCGCAGGTTGCCCAGAGAAGCTGTGGCTGCCCCATCCCTGGCAGTGTACAAGGCCAGGTTGGATGGGGCTTTGAGCGACCTGGACTAGTAGAAGGTGTCCCTGCCCATGGCAGGGGGGTTGGAATTGGATGAGCTTTAAGGTCCCTTCCAACCCAAACCAGTCTATGATTCTATGATTAAGGACCCAGGTCTTGGAGGAAACTAGTGGGTTTTTAAGCAGGAAACCACAAAACAAAACTTCCAAACATTTTTCTTTACACAATCAAAATCACCCATAGGTCAGTATCCTTTGACCATTTTCATATAGACCACTGGATACCAAAAATGTTTCCACATGTGTATATGTGTAAAAAAAACTGGCATAACTGACATACTCTGTATTCAAAAAAAATCTCTCAAATCTGATGTATTATAAAGGAGCCCAATTCCAGGACTGTACGCCCAAAGCATGTATATTTAGTTTGATTTTTAAATAAACTCATTCTGCTGCCCTGCTCTTTGGATGCATCAATAAATGCCAAGGTACCACAAGGGTCAATGCTGCAGTGTGTACACAATAAAAGTAATTTATTATGGTCTTGTTTCACAGGTGTCTATAGAACAGTGCACTCAGCAAAAAGGAAAAAAAGCTGTGAGGAAGCATGCCGTTCATCAGAATGACACCCCATGGTAATTATTTATGTTCTTCTGGGAGCAGAGGTTCCAGGAGAAGGAACTCTCTGTTACAGCAGCCTCCCTTCAGAAAAGTAAAAAATTACAACGCTTATGTAAAAGATCAGCAAATTACAAGATTCTAAGCCAGAATTCCAACAATTTATTTTATTTTCAAATGTAAGAGAGCTAAATGCTTTCACACTGTAAATTTGTATGTAACTGATCTTGTTACTTGTGTGTTTGTGTGGGGCGCCATGTTTAAGTACCTCAAAAAAACCTAATACGTTCTACTTTTCCTGTGTGAATACAGAAACATGATCTTTTGTTTTTTGAGGGAATATGCAAGTTTGCTTTGTTTTACAGCACCTCAGCTTTGCACAATACTTTCTGACTCAGCACTAAAGTTTTATACTGCAGTCCCAGTTCCTAAAAACTTAGCACAAATTATCCGTCAGTAGTTTCCGCCTAGCTACATTCCTCAGAGAAATGAGCTGCCCCCATCCTATAATGCTTTTCTTCCATCTGGAGCACAATACTCTGCGGAAAGTGCCATAACAGCATTGATTTTGACAACATCAGTTCTCCTCCCCAACAAGAAAGCCACCCTCTTCAGGCATCTCCACCAGGTGACACACCTGAAAGTTCATTTCTGAGTTAATGGGAATTACTGGCTAGCTATTACTGTACTGTAAGTAGATCTCACTTCTCAAATATTTAATGTTTTACTTTCTCTTAAGATATAAGAAAATATATATGAATATATAAAAGTATATGTAAAAATTATAATAAAACCTATAATAAATACAATATATAATAAAATCTATAATAATCATATCTAAAAATATACAAATTTCACACCATTTATTTTTCAAAACATTTAGTAAGGAAGTGGTCTTCAATCTTGGTTCTTCAGAAAATAATGAAAAACAGGCTTTCAAAACTGCATTTGCATGAATGTAGTGAAGGGGAAAGGGATCTGGATGTCCTGGTGGATAGGAGTCTGACCATGAGCCAGCAATGTGCCTTTGTGGCCAAGAAAGCCAATGGCATCCTAGGGTGTATTAGAAAGGGTGTGGTTAGTAGGTCAAGAGAGGTTCTCCTCCCCCTCTATTCTGCCTTGGTGAGGCCACATCTGGAATATTGTGTCCAGTTCTGTTGCCCCTCAGTTCAAGAAGGACAGGGAACTGCTTGAAAGAGTCCAGCGCAGAGCCACAAAGATGATTAAGGGAGTGGAACATCTCCCTTACGAGGAGAGGCTGAAGGAGCTGGGTCTCTTTAGCTTGGAGAAGAGGAGACCGAGGGGTGACCTCATCAATGTTTACAAATACGTAAAGGGTGAGTGTCAGGATGATGGAGCTAGGTTTTTTTCAGTGATGTCCAGTGATAGGACAAGGGGCAATGGGTGTAAACTGGAGCATAGGAGGTTCCATGTGAACATCAGGAAAAACTTTTTTACTGTGAGAGTGACAGAGCACTGGAACAGGTTGCCCAGGGGGGTTGTGGAGTCTCCTATGTTGGAGATATTCAAGGCCCGCCTGGACAAGTTCCTGTGTGATGTACTCTAGGTTACCATGCTCTTGCAGGGGGGTTGGGCTAGATGATCTTTTGAGGTCCCTTCCAACCCTTGGGATCCTGGGATTCTGTGATTCTGTGAAATGAAAGGGTCTTACAAAATCAGACGTCTCCTGCATTATTTATTGCATGCCACATCTGGATTTTGTGAAAAATGTTTCATTTAAAAACGAAAAATGTTTCGTTTAAATCAAAGAGAAGGGTTTTGTCTGGGGATGTTAGAAGTTAAAGGTCTTACATTGCCAGAGTGGCCTCTGTTAAATTCAGACACCAGATGGCCCCATAGTACTCACTCATTTAACACAGATTCCAGTTTCCCTGTAGGGAAATAAAGAAGTAGCTCTACAGCTTGATTCTCAAAGCTATGACTGCTTAAAGTTTTAGAAGGAAAACTGCCTTGGATTGCATCAGATTTATATATGTGTGTGTATACATATAAATAATTGCTCAGCTATAACTGAAGTTCTTTGAACTGCATACATATTTTACTGCTCATCCATGCGTGCACACTTCACCTTCATAAGTTTTCCTTATGTTACTATGTATATAGTGTCATGTTTTGGCATTTCTTTTATATCAGATACTGGCATAGAAAGGAAAGTAAATTTTTGCAGTGTTATAGAGCAGCCCAGTTCTGCAGAGCCCTCTTATCAGCCACAACAAAGTCTCAGAAAACTACAGTTTTCAGTGGCTTTCCTGCTGTTTCTCAAGCTTTTTGCTGTCAGTCCCAAATGAAGTACATTTTAACTATCTCAAGGCATCTTCCTATGGGACCCAAAATCCATTTGGCTGGCCTTTGCCTTTTGCACATTTTGTCTGAACAGAATTTGCCTACAGGACGGTTCGGTTGGCTTTGTCTGTTATAAGCAAAACATCCGTTAGCAGCACAGCCAGATTACACTGTGTGAAATATGTAGGGCTTTGGGGAAAGAAATAAAAAAACCCCAAACAACCAAACACAAATAAAAATATGCATAAACACACACAAAAAAAACCCAAGAACAAAAAAAGATTAACTCTTTCGCACACTTCAGTAGGGCTTTGGAACATGTCCTCAGGGTACTTGATCCGGTTCATTTGTAATGGGTGATAGGCCATTGGCTACCAAAGGACTTTGATAACAATGGCATCAAAAAGATAATTCTGCTGGTCCAAACAAGGGATCTATACCAGCTGAAAGAACTAGACTGAAGTGACTAGGTGGGAACCTTCAGCATGAGTATGCTTAATCTACCTCAAATTTGCAATACTGTCATCAACATGAAGAATAGGATCTAATCCAGCTTATCATTCCAGAAGCAGATACCAGCAGTATATTGCAGGTGTTTCTCCTTCTACCAAAGGGAATCTAACTAAAGCAGATCATGAACTTCATTTACCTAACTCACACTATCATGAAGCAGTAACAAGCAGGACCACTTTATGCAGCATTTCTCCAGCTTAAACACTAGCAAGTAAAGGGAGCACAGATGCAGCCTTCACGTCTTTCCTTCCTTCTCTTCAGAACAGCAGATCTGAAAAGAGATCTATGGGCTGCAGTTAAAGGCATAAAACCCATAGGGCATCCTGACTTGTTTCAGCTACAGAAAGATCATGATGAGAACATGGAGAAAAGAAAGGCGTTCTGTTGACTGAATAGCTGAACTTTCATAGAATCATAGAATAGTTTAGGTTGGAAAATACCTTTAAGATCATCAAGTCCAGCCATTAAGTTCTGTTGAGTACATGTAGCAAATTGTCACAGTATAATAAATTGGGCTTTTCTGACAGCCAGACTTACAGTATATGATGAGAGACAGAGCATTTTGGTGACTACTATAGAAAACCTGTTAAGTACAAGACAATACAATAGCCACACAATTACTAGAAAAGTATGGACAACTTTGCATAGATCATGATAGTTGCGCTACACAATATACTTCTAGCAAAGAAAATGGAAATATGGTTGCAGGAAATTTTGTTGGGGAGTTGCACACTGTCAGCACAGGATTAAAAGTGCAGAAAAGCTTGGCTTCCCCTGGTTAGGAACGTCATGTGGGAGTGGTAACTGGAACCCTAACTAAATCCCCTAGAACATGCCAGAGAGGCTGTTAGGCTACCTGTTAATGATCCCATCTTTTCTATTAAGGCCTAATAGCTAGAAAGCTAGACCAGGAAGGAGGAAATCTCAACTGCACCCTCATTCAGAATAAAACATGCAGTTTTACCACAATGTGTAACACCTACCAACAAGGAAGGCAGTTTCGGAGTAGGAGCGAAAAACATCTTCCATATCTCCTTTCAAAGCTTTACTCATAGACAGTAAGTGATTTAAGATTCCTTGGGACAAGAAGGTACGACATTGTATAGTTTGATGATTAAGATACTTACCTGAGGGAGTCTTGGGCTGTCTTTGTATATTATTGCCCAGCTGTAATGCTACCATCTCTCAAAAGAAAGTAGTAACTAACATCTGTGCAGAGCTTGGTCTTGTACAAACAAGTATGGTAGATGCCACAAGAATGCACTTACGAGACGAAGCTGAAGTGGAAGGATTAGTATATGTATATGATTAGGCATCAGCATCTGAGTGGCAGGAACTGAAGCCACTTTGGAACATACAGGGAACTGGAGCTATTAAAACATCTTTTAAAAAACAAATATGGAGAAAAAAAAAGTTAATTAAGTGACTCCAATGAGATGAAACCAATTCAGTTTGCTAGATGGGTCTAAAATATGTTGACAAGATGTAAGCATGGAAAATGTTGATACACAAACACTTTTCAAATAAAGTTACAAAGAATAAAACTGTCTGAGGTTTAGCCAAAAATACTCAGGCAGTGTCACAGCTAGGGAAGAGCAGGAAGCCCCTTCTAGTCATCAGTCATACTGAAACTACGGTCAGAGTGAAGAGGTCTTGAATGCCGAACAAAGCAATGAGTTAGAAGTAGCTATTTGTGTCTTTATAATAGCCTGAGATAAAAACTGTTTATGTGTTGGTAGAGCTAAAACATAAATCATTTGAAATAAAGTGTCATCGTCACCCCCCGAAAGATGACAGCAGAAAAATAATCTGTGCATGTGAAAAAGGCAGAGTGTATGTTTATTTAAAATAAGTACTCATACAGAAGGGTATCAATATACATGAAGAATTCAGTCAGACTCTTGCTCCAGGTTATCTTTTCCTCACAAAAAGTAATACAAGCTGAATATTAGACTTGCTATTTGGCAATGTCAATGTTGCAAAAGAAGTATGTATTTCCATTAGGAGGGACTTGTTACATCTTAATTCTTGGCTCACCTCATTTTACATGACACCCATAGTTAGAATACAACTACGAAGTTGGAAACTGCAATATTCACAGAAGTTGGTTCATGCTCAAATATACTATTTTTGTAATAAACCCAAACCTACCCACATGCAACAGGAGAACCATCTTTAAATTGGCTGATTAAGGTTTCAACTGTAAAAGCTTACTCTTTGTTTAATTTTGAGCCAGACCCTTCAATGTATTACCCAAAATAATGGAGCACAAAGATGAAGCCATCAGCTTCATGTTCTCTTTAATTTATAGTTCAAAAAGAGATGTTGAGATAGCTTTAACACTCAGATCCAAGAGTCTCAGTGCTTAAATCATACTAAAGCCCTTGTCAACAGTTCAAAAGGTGGTGTGCGTTTGACCCTAGCCAGCAGCCAAGCTCCCACACAGCTGCTCACTCACTCTCCTCTCCATCCCCAGGAAGATGAGGAAGAGCAGCAGCAAAAGCAAGAAAACTCACCAGCTGGGACAAAGACAGTTTAATAAATGAAGGAAAGAGGGGAAAAAACAAACCACCAAGTGATGCCAAAGCAATCACTCACTACCTTCCACAGGCAAACCAATGCCCAGCCAAATATACAAATAGCCACCTTGGAAGGCAACCCCCCTAAAAAATCCTTCTTCCTCTACTCTGTTCTTTTTGCTGAGGATGACGATATGCAATATGGAATAGCCCTTTGTCTGGTCAGGACTGGCTGTCCCAGACGTGTCTCTCCCAGTCTCTTGCCCACCATCAGCCTAATTGCTGTGGGGGCAGAACAGGAAAAAGAGAAAGCCTTAACCCTGTACAAGGACTGTTCAGCAACAGCCAAAGCATTGGTGTGAAATCAACACTGGTTTTTAGTCACAAATCTGAAACACAGAACCATATGGGATACTATGAAGAAAGTTAACCCCATCTCAGCCAGACCCAGTGCACAAAGAAATCCCAAGAGTTTAGCTATTAATCTGCATGAGATATAGCACACCATAGCTTGCTATTTGGAAGCCCAAAATGAAAATCAACTTAACTACTGCAAAATCCTGTCAGCATATGAAGCTGCGTGCCAAATTTATTAAACCTGAATCAGTCCACTACAGTTAATACTATTCTTAACATTTGCAGTAGTGCCTCTGACCAGTTTATTTATAAAACAAGTTAAGCCTAAGGCCTTCCCCAAACATACAACTTTGCTTGTGGGACTTGTGTTCATGTTATTAAAACTGATCTGTTTTCCTCTTGCAGTTTTGATATTAGTATTTACTGTTTACTCCCAGCAGGTTGTAAACAGTATTGTACAGTAGATATGCATAAATAGAATCATAAATAAAAAAGCTAACAAGGTGCTCAGAAAGACAGCTCAGTCACTTTGCCACTGCACATGAGAACTCGGTTTATGATGCTTGCTTATGCTAGTTTCAAGGGGGGGGAAGTATAATTAAATATATAACATCATAAACTACAGTTTCCATGCATGTCTTCTCTTGCCTGTAAGTAAATATCCTGGGAACAGAGAGCAGAAGTGATGATCTGTAGAAGTCAGCAGTGTCTCTTCACAGACCTTGAGAGCTCCTCAGTGTCTGCAGGAACAACTGTTCATTAAACCCAAAATATCCCAAACAATGCTACTCCCAAAGACAGTAATTTTTATTAATCTACCATTAAACTTCTGTTAAGGGTAAAGGTGTTGAGCACCACAGATATTTAAACCTGAACACATTCAGGAGTTGAAAGTCTAAACAGTACATAGATTTCTGGCACTTCGTATGTTTAAGAGCAAATGCAGTTCCTTGGTGCTTTTTTGTGAAGCTACTCCTTACCTCCAGAAAGTAATACATGAGAGCCAGTAAAACGGTCTCCATGAATAAAAAAAAGCCACTGTAGACTGAGACTACCCATAAAAATTAATCTGTAACACTGATAAAACCAAATTTAGAATCACTAAATTCTTTTACATGTAAAGGCTACTCCTGCAGAGCAGTTAAGGCTCTGCCAGTACAAGTTAGTACTGGCAACTCTGAGTTGCTGTAGCAGGATTTGATTCGGGGCTCTATCCCAGGGGAAAGCATTCTCCCAGCAAAACTCAGGAGCTTCTCTTCCTGTGGCAAGAGCTTTCTGGGAACAACTGGGCTCTAAGCAAGGTTATCTGCCCAGGATTTTAAAAGTAGCATTGCTCACTGAAGAGATCTGTCTTGAATTTGAAAGGCTAAGGCACAGTGAGGGCAAGGAATCAAGGCCATGATTTTCCACATCCAACTTAAACTCAGAAGGCTCCACTTCCAAGTGAGCGGAAGCCACTTTAAGGCGTATGGAGGGCACAGTGAACACTGATAATGGCAGTTGTCAAAGCTAAACATAACTAGAAATTCCTTTCTCTTTCTAATACATGCAGATGACTCAAATCTGGGTTCCAGGACAACGGTGAGCTAAAACCCACTTTTGTTTGAGGTATTACAAATTTTACAGCTTGTGCACAGCTCTATCGCTTGCCAAGGGCCTCAATGCAGATGTGCCAGAACCACAGATAGATGTTTCTTGGGCAGGCTTTGCTCCCTTGAAAATGAGCGGCGGCAAAAAGCAGCAGCCCTAGTTCCCCTTTCCTCTCTCCCAGCTTCCCTGCAGCAGGTGAGCCTAGCAGCAAGCAGGGATGTTACTCTCTATTCCGCAGCGCTACACAGCAAGCAAGCTCACTGCTAAATATATCCAAATAGAAGTTTCAAAACCACAAAATAAATACAGTTCTTACTCTAAGTTATGCAACAAAATGTAGGTTATACCTAATATTTCATGGTAAACATAGCGTTATTAAACTTTTTTCCCTGTCTTCAGTGTAGCAGTTACAAGAGGCCCACAGGAACAAAATTCAGACTTCCACAGAAAGTAACAATTATGTTTACTTTCTGGGTTTTTTACTCCCTGTCATAACAAAATAGTGATCATCTTGCCTGCTCTTCATAAGAGGACTTTCTGATACACTAGGCGTTCCTTTGTTAGACGCCATTGCTGATTTTCCCTTAGGGAGAGGCTTCTTGGCTGCTGGGGCCAAGCTTTCATTTACTTGCAAGTTTTTTGTTGAAGGCTGTGCTGGCTTTTTGGTCACTGCCTCTTTGGCTGAAGTTTGAGGAAGCCGTACAACAGATAAAGGAGTGCGTTCAGGAGGCTTGGATGAAGTGGGTCCAACCTGAGGGGGTTTACTGGCATTAGGCTGCTTATTGACAGCTGATGACACATTTTTGCTTGTAGATACCAGCGTAGGTGGTGACTTTAATGCTTTGTTAACCGCAAGGGAAGGTGCAGAAGCTGAGTGTTTTAGGACTGAAGGACTTTTCAGGTTCCTTGCCCGATCAGTAGCTGTTTGTGGAGCTTTCCGAGGATGCTGAGATCTAGTTCCTGAGGTCTGAACAGCATTTTCAGAATGAGGTTTTGCAAGGAGCTGCTGAGATTGTGCAAACTTGGCAACAGCACTCAGGTTTGTCACAGGTGGCTGAGCAGCTTTTGGACCAACTGAATTCACTTTGGGTTTCGTGTCAGATACAGGTTTGCATTTAGCAGGGACACGCTTCTGTTTCGAAGTGATTGTTTCAGCTGTCCCAGGAAAGGGAGATGGCTGTTTCTTCGGGGATGAGGAGGCAGGATGTAGTGCTGGTGCTGGGGAGCCCTGAGGCAGGGTAAATTTCATCTTGGGAGCATCAGGGGACCAAATACGTTTGCGCAATGTTTCAGAGTGAACAACAGCTGTTCTTGTTCCTGCAGATGAAGAGCTTTTGCTTAGAGGCTGCGAAGGAGTAGAAGCTGGTGAACTGTGTGCAGAAGACTCCAGTTTCTTTGAGGTGCCAGCTAATGGTTTCAGAGGAGACCCTTCTAATTTGGACTTGACTCTCAATGACTTGGCTGTGGAGGATGGAAGCACTGTCACTTTTGGTGATGCCAGGACAGGGGACTGAGGACGTTTATGTAAAGCTTTCTTGGCACTGGCCCCAAGAGTTGAAATAGGAGTCGGTGGTTTTGATGATTGCTTTTGAAACATACTGACAGCTGACATTGGATTCATAACAGGAGGTTCCTGAAGTCTAGCTGGTGAGCTGGGGACACTGTCACTGGTGACTCCTTTCTGAAACGCCAGGATTTTCTGTTCCAGAGTTGCAAACTGAAGCACTCGGCATGGATCATATTTAAGTAGAAAACCTTGAAGAGTGTCCCAGCCTCCACCAACACGGACCATCACATGCTTGCCATGTAGCATCTGAGAATGGAGGAAGAGGGGGAGGGGGCAAAAAGAAAGCAGAAGAAAAAGAGATGATTCTATCTTGTTTTATGCAGCATTATGTCTTCATCTTACATTAACATTTATTGAAATTGGCCAGAAATAGGACCTCCTTCTTACAGAGAAACATTTTTTTTAAAACAGAAATTATGTGATAAATAAGGCTTATGCTTCCTAATTCTTTTATTAAGCAGTTTCTCCTGCAGAGACAGTTGTTATGTGCCAGGAAATAATGAAAGCATATATTTGGAAGACACTTCAACCCTTCTGTCAGCTTCTTTAACTAGTATATAGAGCTTTGGATACAGGTTTTGTCCAAATTATGGACGTGCTTGTAACACAAAACTCTTATGCCTGCTGCAAAGAGTGATCAAGTATCCTACAAATTATAAACGCCCAAGTGTCCAGATTTTGAAAAAGCAATGTTCTCAGAATATTCTCTAGCATTATCCTTATTTATATTGCAAGTTGTTACTGAAATTTAAGAAACAGCACCAAGAAGAGTAACTAACTTGGTTTAATGAGAGTGTAAAACCAATGCTTGTAAGACCTAAGTAGCTACACCTACTCTGAATAGGCAATTGGATGGCATTGTGTCCCAACCTAAATCATTCTGTAATTCTAAAACAATACCATAGAAATGAGGCATGTCACTTAAAAGCATTTCTTTTCCCAACATGACTATAACTTGGAATTCTAAGAAAGTACTTACTCTTATGAAGAGTATTTTATCTCCCAGTCTATAACGTCCCTCTGATAAGTATTCGATTGAAAATCGATGGGAACAACTGCAGGGAGGATCTTCTGCTATATGTTTAACCTAGTTATTAAAAATGAAAGCATTTGTACTTTGACAGAAGCATGTGTTTAACAGTTTGAGACATTTAATACACAAAAAGATACTGTTATCTTCATCCTATAATCCAAGATAACCCTGGAATTCTGTACCCTTACAATAAAATCTCAGCTACACAAAACCTCAAAATGTCAAATAAAAGAATAAAGTACAAACTGCATTCACAAACATTTTTAGTTGTCCCAATCCAATTTTCACAATTTCTTCAATTTGAAGTTGTTTCTAATTTCACTTAAGACTTGTTCATAACATCATGTGTAGCAGCATCAGTTCCAATCACAACCTTGTAAAGACACTGTTATGGTCTCTAAAAATGGAAACAAGTGCCTGGGTTTCCCCTCTGACCAAATCCATTGCTACACCTGACCCAGGAGTACTTCAGAGTTCTCCCTAACTTTTATAAGTTAAACTTCTATGTTACACCCAAGAAGGAAACCACTTAAAAAAGGAGAAAAAGTCCTCAGGTAAGTCCAGGGTTAGAAAAGATGTGCCTCTTACAGACACTTAGAAACTTAAACTGTCAAGAAGGAAAAATAGTGAGTTTTCAGAGAGAGCAAGGATCTCGTGGCTGACTTTCACAAAGAAGCAGGCATTTTACATTAAAACATGGAGGACATTTAAAATAAATGCTTACTGAGTCAGATCACAGAAGTACCAAACTTAGAATTTTATGTAAAGCTCAGAACACAATAAATAAGTAGTACTTACTGCCTCATGTAGCTCCCCGTGGTGACAGCATGACTTTGCTGTGCTAACAGGTGCTGGTGGCCCAGAAGTCATTAGCAGTGTTTCTTCTAGCTCAATTTCCTTCTCTAGTTTTACTAGCACAGGAGGTTCAACTCCATACCTCAAATTCATAAGTGGACAGTTTAATTGATAATTTACTAAAGAAAACAAAAAGTGATGATAACAAACATGCAAAATTTTGAGTGGCTTGACTGACAGGGAACAACACTAGATCAGTCAGAGGAATAACTGTCTTGATAACCCAAGGGAAGGAACAGCTTGAATTTCTGGTAGAAGCCCCTCTAAAGTGGTCTTGGAGCTACCAAAGACAACAGTAAAAATATAGTCAAAACTACATAATTTGGGCCACATTCAATTTAGATAAACTATCTTAAAGCTTCCAGCTCTGCACTTGAAATAAATTAAAAGTCTAAAATTAGAGAATGATAGAGATATCTGCCAAAAAATCTTTAAAAGTAACAACCTTAAAACTGTATTTAATGTCAGTGAGTTTCTTCCAAGATGTACATGTATCTACAAGCTGAATATAGCATTTAAACATACAGCCATAAACACCAGTGGATCAGCACCTTTCCATGGAAAAAATCTGATAAATATTTGAAAAAATACGTATATTGTACAATGGTCCTAGAAAAGTTCATCCCTACTTTCTGCACAGAATTAACATTTACTGCATTGCACTTAATGGCAACAGTCTGAACTTTATCTTCGCTTTTATTTAATAGAACATGCTCTTCACTGTCTCATTAGGAACATGAGCAGATCACATACCTGGACACAATGCGCCCGATTTCCAACAGACAAAGATACACTTGTCTTGGATCCTTGTGCAAAACTAAAAGGGAAGAGAATAAAAGGGAGTTACAGCTCGTATTTACTGTAGAGAGGCCTGTGCAATTAAGTACACAAAGAAGGGAAGATAAGGAATAGATGACTAACTTTGCCATCATTCTACCCAGAATTATTGCTTCTGTAAGCTACATTATCATTGATAAAGCACTATATGCTTTCCAAATCTAATTTTCTATTCCATAAAATGTTTAAACCCATCCTGGCATTCCTGAAATCAAATTCTTCTTTACCTCCGAACAGAAATATGCTTCCCTTATGCTTAGGAGGAAAATCCAAGAGCTTTCCCTTTGCTATCCCCAAATACATTATTTCAGTCTTAAAGATGAAGAGTATTCAGGAACTGCAAATGGGAAAATATACTCCATCTGTCCTTGCTCGTGCATGCAGACACAGATAAGCCCATACACTCTATAGGTGAACAGTTGTAGAATATACTGCAAGTGACCTATCTGACAAGTGGATGTTCTATGCAGCCAGCCAGCCTAAGTGGTTTAAACCCATGGCTGTGAAAGAATAATCTGAATGACTGTTACCATTTCAGTAAGCAACATATCTTTTTTTCTTATCACTTTAAGAGTGGCCAGCTTTGGGTACCAGCAGGAGCTGGCAGATTCACCCAGTTCCACTTTGCCTGTGGCAGCTACCCTACCTCATGCTATACCCACATTTCACCCCACCCTATCAGCCCCTACCTCCTGCCCCATCCACCCGGAGATTTGCTTCAGGATTTGATATCTTTGTGAGGCTGTGTCTGAAAAGGATGGCCAAAACCCCTGACTGTAGGAAGCAGGCGAGAATGACATTGGTTTAAAGAGACAAATACTCAGATTCAAACACCAGATATTGGCTGTGATCACAGAGAAGAAGCAACTCCATTTCAGATGTTAGCAGCACTGATTTTTGCATTAGGCTTTGCTTCTCAAAGACTGTGCCCACATTCACCCAGTTAGTGCTCAATGCAGAGGCTGCTTTGTACCCCTCAATTCAGACAAGCTTTAGCAGGTGCGTGTTAGTTGGCCATGTAGGCACACGAAATGACAATCAGGAAAGCTGAAGAATGAAATGGAAGAGCAGGGTGATGACCAAGCAGCGTGAAGATGACTGTGGCAGCTCTTCTGGATTTTCTTGACAGATTTGAAATGAAAACATTTAATCATTTCTACTGTTGCACTGAAGAATGGAAGAGGCAGAAGGAAAACAATGTCTGTTTTGGCATCTTTAGGTGAGCAAGGAAAAAGAAGCTAGGCCTTGAACAGAGAAAATAGTTTAAAATCTCACCCACACGTAACTACTTCCTCCTCTGTCCCAGTACAACCCTTAAAATTGAGGTGCATTCAAAATGTTCTACAAACAGTTATATGAAGGCTTTGGGAAAAAAAACAACCAACAAACATCCCTGCAATTTTTTAGCCAACCAGGAATACTGCCTAATAACTCAGAAACCAAAGGCTGAAAGAAAGGTCATTCAGCTCCCCTCAACCCACACACATGGCATGGTTCTTGCCCCAACCTGAAGTAAGTGTAAGAAATGGAAAAAGCTGTAGATGTGATATTCACATGGTATAAATTTTATACGAACAAGTCAGACTTTCTTTGCAATGTGCAGTAACAATATTCAGCAGAAACTGGAAATTCACCCTGAAGAGAAACATAATGAGCCAGCTCTATATCTGCAGATGAAATCTAACATCTTCCTGATGCTCAATTTAAATTTAAAACGACTTTGCTTTAAATGGGACTGAAGTGTTTCCTAAAGTATAAGCAGAGTATGGGCAGATGTTCTTCTTTACATCACCTACACCAGTCTACTTTTTGAAAGTATCTGATTATGAAGGATAAATCTAAAACAGAAAAGTGCTAGAGGTCACTTAGTCCATTTTTTTTTTGGTATGTGTTTTTGCCAGCTATAACAGAAGTGCCTTTATTTGCCTGAATCTAGAATAAAAAAATGCAAATTTACCCCTTAGAGAGATCAAGAAATTTGTTTTGTCTGGATCTCAAAGGGGGTCCCATAATGGCTACCCTCCCTTTTACCCTCCCTTTCTACTGTCTCAGAAGCCACTTAGTTTAGTACCTTCACAGCCACCCACACTTTTCAGGAGGCATTGCTCTAAATATCTGACAGGAAAGAGACAATTGTTAAATCGTCTTTCTGCTGTTTCACTCATAAAGAATGGATTGAAAGTTTGATGGAGAACACCAGTGGAAAGAATGTTTCATCAAGGAGGCTGCAAGTCTGTTCATTTCACTGCCAAAAAGGCTCACAGGAGATATTTATGCCATAAAGCAAGCTTGTGTCAAGACTTACAATCAGACTTCAAAACACTTCTTAGCTATGAGCAAAAGCCACAGTATTAGGAAATCCTGTCTGCTTATCTCAAGGAGGCTAAACAGGTTCTAGTTACCCATCCACTCACAGGAACTATGATGTTTAAGCAATGTGGTTCATACAAGTTGCACTGCAAAAAAAACAAAACCAATTTTCCTGTATCTCAGCTCTCCTACTCATCTGTATTTCATGGCACTGAAAAGAGATTCACTCACTAATTAAATCGGACTGAGACAGATGCAAATGAGGATTTTTTCTCAACTATTCTAAAAGATGTCTTATCCAATAGAGAAAGCATGGGCAGTTCCAGTAGCCAGGAGGAGAGCTTGAAAGAAAAACGGTTAATGAAAACAGTTCCTCCCATTTAAATTACATTAAATGGCACAAAGACTTTGAGAAAATCTGGTAAACAGTGTGACAACTGCATCTGATTACTGAAAACAAAAGGTACTTTGCAAATTTTTGCTATTCTGCTGACAGATATTTTACCTTTAAAAAAAAAACCAAAAAACAACAAACAACAAACTCCAACCTTTGGCTTGCCACAGCAAGGTTTGTATTAATTAATTTTTACTGACATAATAGCTGGTAGAAGAGCATTTCGTTATTTACCATGCAATTAAAGCACACTTCCTCTTAATTAGCAGTTAAGCAAGTTTTCTTCCATCTGGAAGTATCAGTCTGGAAGCTGTTTAAGGGAGAGATTGTGCATTGGGGCAGTCGTACACACACAGTTGGCAATATTTATTTTTATAACTATCTTATTAAATGGGAAAACACAAATGGTTTAGTCATGTCAAGTAGGTCCTGCAGCAAATGTTAATTACCAACAGACTGTTGCCACTTCAGGCACAATGCCTTGTTGTTGTTACCAAATTTAGCAGTAATGAATTCATAATTCTGAGGGCTTTCTGCAACAAAAATGAGCTCTAACTCCCAATAAAAGATCTTATTGTGAATTGACTCCATGGCCCTGTGGTCTTCTCTCACAGGGAAAGTGAAACCAAACTTTTCTTCTCTTTTTCTCAGTGGGCCTTTTCACTAAAGGAAAACATGAAAGTTTGCTACACAACTGTCACTCCCCACTTCGTCCCATACAGCAACTTTTGGAAGTTTCGAAAAGCATCATGCGAGTTAGAGCAGTCACTAAACTGTGTTTTCAAGGCTTCTACTTGAACACTTCCTTAAAATAAGTAAAAGCATTAATAGCTTGCATGAGACAGGCATATTCATGACAAAGACTTCAAAAGACGGTACACAAGAGATCTCCCTGACTAGGTAGCTATCCACAGAGATCAAAGCAAGTCTTACAAAAAGGTAGATTTACCTAAACCTTCAGACTCAAAGAGATAAGTCTCATCAACTCCAATGGCCCTACACCAGTTAAGAAAGTTGGCTGTATTATCTCTGGCAAAAAAAGATCCTGATGGTGCATCCTTCTTACATGGAACTTTTCTCATAGGAAAATTCTGGCAAGGGAAGAAAACAAAAAGTACATTGTGCACATCAACATTGCCAACAGATTTCAAAGCATATTTGCAAATGAAAATAAACCCTCAATTCAGAGTACAGAAACAGTGGTTAGTAACTATTCTGTGTGCAACCCACCATGCATTCTATTAGAAAAGCCACACTAATGTAGAAAGCATTCCACCCTATCCTTGTGAACAGTCATGGAGTAAACAATCCTTAGCTCTGAGACTTTCCCAAAGGCTGCCTATACAGCTGGTCCCCCATTTCCCCACATGCTGGGGTAGAAATCTTATTGGTGGCTTCATAGGTTTGGATAATTATTTGCCCTTCCCAAGCTCTGTTCACAGCAGCAGAATGAGCACAGATAGAGAACTCCAACTAAACTGAAATATATTCATCTGCCAGACTTCATTTTAGGGCCTGTTCTAGAAAGCAGAGGGAAACAGAAAGGAACAAGGGGCAGTTTCCTTTAAAGGAATTCAGTACTTATTTGGTTTTAAATTGGTATCTTCAGAACTAAAAATTCAGTTCATAGATACACAAGTTATGCATCTTGTCTTCCTTAAAAAAAAAAAACCACAACACAAAACAAAACCAAACAACTAAGGATTTGAAGCATTCATATGGCTCTTGAATACCCTTTGACATCATAAAACTTGTCCCCCCAGTTAATAATAATTCTAATATTTAGTAGTTATATTACTTACTGGTAAATATCCATTATTTGAAACTATTGTTTTACTAGATAAAACAGTAAATGGTAATCACAAAATAAAAATGGTCTGGATGTGGTGAGCAGTTCCTCCTGCCCCCAAGGGAAACACTACCAATTAGGGCACATTAGCTGGTGATCTACTATTTGACAAGTCTAAGCGCTGCTGTAGCTATACCCGTAGGTTGAACATATGCCACCTACATGGCTTTATACTTTAAAGTAACAGATCAGTATTCTTCATGGGACAAACAGACTGGAAGTTGCTTGAGATTCATGTTTTAACTCAGTCTTGGTTCCCAACAAAAACACTACATCCCATGTCCAGGTAAATCTCAGTTTGGATATTTTGATGGCTGACCTACATTCTAGAGTTTAGCCACCAGTTTGGGGCGTAAAACATGTCACCAAGTGCCAATGGATATCTTCTTACCAACCCCCACTGATGTCAGGGGAACAAACTCCAGACTTGGACTAGATCTTCCTCAGACAAGACTTCTACTGGAATCAAACTAAAAACCTGGTAAGGACTTTAGGATTTTATTAACAAAGCATGTAAGTAATTTTTTGCACAAAGTTTACCCATCTGTAAGCCACATTGTTGTTAATCAGCTTCTTTTTACTACTATTTACAATTAAAAAGTTTATGTATGCATTTAAAAAAAATAATTCTGTGACTTACCCTTAAATTATTTGAGCTACAACATTCTTTAATTGTGTTTTGAAGAACACCAACCAATTGGCAGAGTAGTACCCCATTATCAAGTTCTTCTAGCAGTTGTTCTGCTTTGACTTCTATTCCTAAAAAAATCAATATTAGAGTTACTTCAAAGAAGGTACAGAAGTTTCATATGAACTTAGAAGCAACTCAAATAGCATTCCAGTGTTAAACACTGAAAATTAATAGAAAAATATAAGTAAATTAAAATCAAATATCCATTTAATTAGATTTTAATTAGACTACCAAGATTCAGCAAATAAATTAGAATGGTTAATCATCCTACCTCTAAGAAGTGGCAGCTCATTAAATCCAAAACCAAAACACGCATTTTAATGCAATTCTCCCAGCCATTCAGGCTCAGATACACCAGATCTTAACAGTACTATAGTTATTAAGTGTCAGCATTGACTGGAATACTGGAAAGTGCTTTGAAATTTATTAGACAGCGATTTTTAACCTCACCCAGCAAGCCAGACAGCCAGATTGACAGATCTTCTTGCATAGGCACCAAAGTTGCTTCATGCCGCACAGATATCCATCGGTCATACAGGCACACATCTGCCAAACCTGGCCCATGTCTGGGAGTTAGAGGACTTCGGGGACTTAAGGGAAGGTCATCTCCAAACCACACCTGCAGAAGATGTCAGGAAGCTGCAGACAGCGAGGTCTAGTATTTGCAGACATATTGCAAAAATTTGCAGTTCTGAATTATGCTGAAGATTATTCAAACAGTAAGTATTCATTCCCCTTCAGACAGATACACCAACACAGCAGCAGTCATGATGGTGCAACTCTCATTCATAATGCCTGCATCAAAAGTACTACTACATCCATTCTCTTGACTTCTTTGGATTTAAAATTACATATTCATTAAATGAAGAAAATGTGTATTAAATTTGTGGGGTTTTTTTTTTCTTTTTCTCAACAAATTTAAGGAATGAAATCTGAAGTTTGTCATATAATTTACTACAGCCTACTGATTTCTCTGACATTCATTTCAGAAGCATTTAGTGTTTAAATCATTAAAATGATGTCGTTAAGAGGAAGCATATTTCCATGCAAGAACATAGCACAGTGCTTGAACATGAATCCTTAGCATTTCCCTTAAGGATTTAATATTTTCATATTGGAGAGGTACTTAACATTTCAAAAGTACCACACTGATATTTGATGCACAAAATTCCTGAAGACAAAGAAGCCTTTTGGTATTCTTAATACTTTCCTTCAGTTCAGTGTGTGTACAAAAAAAAAGATAATTTTTTTACACTTACATAGGAGTTTTAAAAATACTCTTAATCAACAAACAAGTTCTTCAATAACTCAGCATTTGACTTCAAAACCTTAGGTAACAGCATTTAGGAAGAGAACACCAGGTTATATATCTTTTCACATTGCACCATTAGCAAAATGGGAAAATAATTGCTCTTTTTTAATAGAGATAACTGGGGGAGGGGGTGTTCTAGCATTTCATCTGCTTCAGGGTACATTTTTGCATTAAAACAACAACAAAAAAAAATCATAAGGGTTCAAGCATTACAAAAGCCATTTACCTGAACTGCATTCTGCATGGTTACCTGCATTTACATTAGTTGCTCCCCCTAGAAAAAGAGAAGAGTATTTTTAATACAGTCCCTCCTGCTTTCAAGAAAAACTCACCAGTGATGCTTTGGTAAAACAGCCATTCTGCAACACAAGTCTTATCGGGAATGGAGGAGGAAAGAGGGAAGTATCTTAGTAGCTAATGTTTTGATCCAGTATTCAGTCAATGTCAGTTCTCTGCCCTTAAGAAAAGGGGCAGTTATTACAGCACAAAGAAGCAACTAACTTCATTTACATAAATAATAGTCAAAAGTTTGCACGATTTTAAGGAGCTGTAAGGCATTTACTTTACCAAAGAGAAATATAAATACTCCAAACCATTCTTGGATGTAACAATGTTGGCATTCACCCTTTCTTTCTCAGCTACCACACAAGTGTATCTTGTACACACATGCATGTGCATCTATGTATCCTGAGTTTACATTAAATACTTTTAAGTTTACAAAAATCTTAAAGCAAACAATAATTTTGAAGAATGAGACTTCTTGCATGGATACATGAGAGAAATCAATACTTTTATTAATGTCTGTTGGAATTTTGTATTTCCAGGCAACTAGCACACCACCTATGTTTTCAACAAGCTATTGCAGCAATATGGTTATCAGGACACTTCCCTGGCTTTTCTCTCCTGAAGCCAGCACAGTATTTTACAGCAGTGCTTTCAATCACAGGAAAACTCAGCACAAACTCTACTCTGGTCTTGGGATCAATCAGTAAGTCTCTTAATGTAGGCTCCAGGTCTAGAAATGCATAGTATTACTAGGATAGCTGCATACACACATACCAGAAGGAGTTTCCTCAGCATAGCTCTCCAAAGGGGTAGTGGAGGGCATTACAACCTCAAAAGGTACCTATCTGTGTCCTGAAGGCACTTAGAAACAACTTTCTTGCTCCATCACTTAATAACTGCAATAAAATTTCATCTTGGTGATGAAGCTGGAAACCAGATTGCAGACACTGTCAGACAGTTTAAACTCATCTGTTTTCCTTTAAAAATAAATAACTTCCTTCTCCTGTCCCAGATGTTTAAGCTTTATATGTAGATGGCATTCTTCTCCACCTGATGTGCAATTTGGCCTTCCTATAACAAAAGGCTCTACAGCCCACCACAGAAGACCCCATTCTTGCGAAAATTCTCCCCCTTCCTCTTAGCCAGAAAGCAGAATGGTGCTGTTTCCTTCCCATTTTTCCCTCTCACACTACATAGGACCACACAGCAGGCATTTCAACCAACTTACCCCTATGACCAGCTAACAAGCAACCAGTTTATTTTCGGGCTGAAGCCACTTCTTTGAACCAGGACTGCTAGCGCTTCTCAAACTTTATCAGGGATACTCCAAGTGATATTTTTTTCCCTTCCTTTTATTTCTAGGGAAAAAAAAAAAAAAAAAAAAGACATCCTCTCCTTGATGTTTTTTTTCCTTCTATGAATGAACAAGAGAAGGGCAGTGTATATACCAAGCATTACTAATGAGCATGTTATGCTTCCCACAGCTTTGTCCAGGGCAATACATTTTCCTTTAGCATAAGAAAGCTATTGTCCCAAGAGAGTCGCAATAAGAGGCTCCATTGATTAAAAAAATAAATAAAACAACAGCAGAACAGCCAGTAGAGAAGTTGCTCTCATTAAAATAAGGAGCTCCATATAGGCTAACAAGCACTCTAGCATACTAACCACCCAGGAAAACAAAAGGCAGCCTAATTCACAGGGAGCACTCAAAACACGAACAAAGCAAAATATTCACGCAGCAGCTATCACAAGAATGCTCAGCATCTGCAGTTTTGAGGCATGCCTAACAAAAACTAGTCAAAAAAAGAGGAAAAAAGAAAAGGGATTGAGGAAAATTGTGGCACTTGATCTTTAAGAGCCTGCCCTTCTAAAGTAAGTTATTTTGTAAGCCCATATAACAAAGGGCTCTCTAGAAAGTCAAAGAGATTCATTTATCAGGGCATCTGAATAACACTTAATAGTAACAATTACCCATTTTCAGAGCTCAAACAGTCCACCTCTGAGACTGCAGGGAATAAAGATTAATGTACCCTTATCACTTACAGGGAGAGCAAGTAGGATGAGAAGACCCAGAAGTCTGCCACCTTCAAGTAGTCAGCCTGCAAGGGTTCAGAATGTGCTGTGGTGAGGGGAATACTGCAGTACTGTGTGGAGTCATAACCAAATCTGACAACTTCTAAAACCAGTTGGGTTTCCTACATCAAAAAGCTCTACATAATGAATGAATCAAGTATTTGATATTGAATTCAGGCATCTCCAGCTAGAACAGTATTGGTTTCTGTACATACCAGTTTTATCAACTCGCCTTCATTCAACAGGCATTTGGTGCTCAGGGATCACAGCTTAAAAGAAAATACCACAGAATGAAAATGCACTGTATCATATCATGTCCCATGCATAGCCTCAGGCCATACCAGCCAGCTGATGTCCTCAAGGTCCTTAGGAGGAGTCTCTACCTGCTTCACTCCTCAAAACAGGGGAAGCACCAGGAACTTGCAAGCGCTTCCCAATCAGCGGGACAACCAGCCTAGCTCCAAGCTCAGTAAACACAGAATTCTCCCACCCCTCAGTGAACATCTCACTTCTGTGAGCACTCCTGTTGCCAACAGGCTCCACGGGATGGGAGGAGAGTAGAAACACTGCCCAGTCCTAGTGGTACGTTACATCTAGAACAATGCAACAACACTGACTTACTGCGAGACAGGAGGTCAGCCCCAAATGATATAGTGGGGAAGGCAAGGAACTGCCTTTGTCTGGCTGACTGCCAAACGTCCAATAAAGGACTAGAGCTATGGATCAGCATTAGGAAAGACAGAAAAATGTATCTATCTACTGACATGTGGCATAGTGACAGGCATTTCTGAGGAAAAGGGGCACAGACAACCTGGACATGAACTTACACATGACAGCCTTGCAAGACCATAGTCTGCCTCTACTCTCCAAAGGAATGCCCACCACTTTGCCCTCAGGCAAGCTGAGAAACAGCAAAGTCAGCGAATACTAAAGCACTTTATACAAATACTTCAGGTTGCTAAACACATGCTCTTAGATGCTACACAAGATAGCCTGCTTAGTATCAGTTGTATCAGTTTTTACAGACCATTCACTGTGGCCCAACCAGCAAGACATGCTACATTAATTACACTCTGTAGCACAAGATGAACTGAGTCCAAGTCCCATTTTACTTGGCTGCACGGTTTACAAAGAAATAAACAAAAAATCCACAATTCACAAATGCCTAAAACATAGATGAAGCAGCCACTGACTTTGCTTAAATGGAACCTGAAGGGATTCACAGACTGATTAAAAGGCCTTGAATGCACAGACCCATTAAAAAAAACTTAGGCAGAAACACTTTTACATCTTCACCCTATATTTAAGATATATAATGCATCATCTTCTATTCCATCAACACCCAAAGGCAGTCACAACAGACTTACCCAGAGTAGCTGCAAACTGTAGATTAGCTTTGACAGTACCTACTGAAACCCACAGTTTCAAACATTCTGAAATGAAAGAAGCTGTCAAGTCAGTATCTGTTGAAACCTACTACAGGATAGCCAAGATTTTTTTTGGTACACATATCCTAACATGCAGAAGAAAAGAGGTAGGTACAAGAGACATCCCTGCAGCAGAGTGCTACTCTCTGTCACTAAGCAATTATAGAGCCCTTTTGTTGCATTACTGAGTCAGCAGGAGCTCTCTTTCCTTGGGGAGGCCTCAAAGGCACAAAAGAGAAAGAACCAGACTAGTCAGTCCAAGGTAATGGGCTTTAAGGTGGCAACCATCTACTTACATTAAGGCATGCTGACTGCTCTCCTCCAGGACTGCCTTTCTGTACCTCTCCGTGGCAGCGAGCCCACTCTCCCCTTCCAAAGGGTGGCAAAGGCCCTGATTCACCTGTCAGGGCAGAGAAATCCACTTGAAATCAGGGAGGAGCACTTCATCGCAAGAGCCACCATCTCCACAGCAGACATGCAGACGGCTCCTTTACCACAGGAGCATCCAGTCTGGGGAGAGGCCGGTTAACAGGAGACACACCACCCTGCTACCCCTGCCACTCAGTAATGCTCAAAGACAAACCCTCCTCTCCCTCCCATTTACACCCCACACTTCCTCCCAGCAGAGCAACATTGAGGGGAGCATCACCTGATACTCAGGGAACAAGCTGCTGGCTGGCCATAACCAGGAGGAGTTTGTTTTGACTTAAATATAAAATCCTGCCTTATTGTGAAAGATCCACCTAGTACATTTAGAATTACAAATGCATATGGCCAGCTATACCTTAGAGATTCTAAAGGTACACATGCCCTTTTTCTTCATTCCTTGTTCTTATATTATGGCAAAGATGACACACAGTATCCTTGGAATACAGCCAGCTTTTGGGCAAATGAAGGAGACAGACACTTTTCAGCTTACTAAGTAATATGAAAGAGTATTTTAGCCAAAAGCACTAGGGCAGATTTCCTACAAAAACAACACAGCATCCTCAAACGCTTGTGTGAGGTACAGGAGAGACTGGTTTAAAGGCTGTTATGCAAAAACTCTCCCCTCTCCCTTCCCCAAGGTTAGTTTCACTGCACTTCACTTACAGCACCCATGCCAAAGCTGACTCGGCCAGAGGAGAGCTGCTGCCCCCAGAAGGGTGCCCCATCCCAGTGACAGCCTTAGCCCAACGCCGGGATACGTCCCGTGAGGCGCGCGATGCTCATCCCGTTTCCAGCACTGCCTCTATGGATAGGTGTAACTGACCGAGTGCCACCGCTCAGCCCCTGTGCGCCCGATGCACCGACGCAAGCGTGACCCTGCAGAAGCAGCAGAGCCCCGATCTCCACGAGGGGACAGACCTGCCGCCCCCCAGCCACACCCCTCTGCGGCGAGACCCGCGCACTGCCATGGCACTGCCACTGCCACTGCCACCGCCACCGCTGCCACCACCCTGCTCCGTGACACCGCGCTACCCACCAGGAACAGGACCGGGACCGACAGCTGCCACCACTCCGGACAGTGCAGCAGAGCAGAGCACTCACGCCACTCGCCCCGCGCCGGCCGCTCTGTTCGAAAGGGCCAATCAGCGCCCGCGGGGCGGAGCCAGGCCGTGCCTGCCGCACCTGGCCCTGAGCCGAGGTCCCGCACGCACGCTGCGCCCAAGGCGAGATCTTGGCTTTCACCGCGCTTCCGCTCGCGGTATCCGATTTATGCGGGGTAGTTCGAGGGTCTCCACCGCAACCCGCGCCGGCTCGGTTGAAGGCATTGGGTAGCGGGGCCGCTCCTCCGGCCTCCCGAGAGGCGGTGCAGGGCGCAGGGTCACGGCTCCGCTGGCAGCCGGGGCGCCTCGTCAAACCTTCCCCCTCTCCTGCCGCCGGAGGCCAGGTCGGGCGTCGGTGCCCCGCCCGCTGCGGCGGCGCGGCCTGAGGGCTGGTGGCTCGGTCGCCGCGGCAGATGGTCCTCCCGCCCACCGGCCGGTCCAGCTGGGGTGAAATCACTTGCCTCGGCATGCCCTCTTTGTGTCACCAACCGCCTCTGAAAGCAGCTCTGCTCCTCCGGGTGCGCGGAGGCAGGCTTGGTCACGGCTGGCGGGAGCAGGGTGCTGGCTGCGCGGCAGTCAGGGGAAGCGCCGGCCTGCGGAGGGTCTTGCCCTTTCGGCAGCAGGGCGGAGAGCTGTTCTGCGCCCAACGCCTTACCGTGCGGCTCGCACTGCCGGCAGCGCAGGGACAGCGTTTAGAGGAGAACACGGTCGTATCAGTACCCCGGCATTCTGGGTTTCTGGGAGCTGACCCGGGCACTCGGGGGGCACTCACTCTGACTGCAGCCCCACAGAGCACTCGGACCGCTTACCTGTTTCGGGGATGTTGGTGATGGTATCGTTCAGAGCTGCTGAACACCAACAATCAAAGTCTTAAAGCAAAATAACCCGTGATGCATTTTAACAAAGTTTAGATACTGTATAATTTTTACTTAGAAATAATAATTCAAAAGAAGTTACACGTTTATATCATGAAAAGGTTGTTTGGGGTTTCTTTGTGTGTGTATGAGGCTTTTCTCCATTACATCATTTTTCATCTTACGAAGAAATAACATCTTGCACATCTTACATGAACACAGTTTCACAGTTGAACAGCAAATGACTGGCATTAACCATTTCAGCTGGTTTATTAGGTATGTATCTGGAATATAATGGAGACCAAGCACAAAAACACTGCAATGAAAACATATGAATGGAAACCTGCTATCCCCATTCATCAAAAGGAACTATAACTGCAATCAGCTTAATTGCAGCAGAATTACCAGGGTTCCTCTGAAGAGCTGGTGGACTGTTTCTGATCAGCGAATATAAATACAGAGAAAGTTGTACTTACATGTGAAGATCTGAAAGCTATGCAATATTCTGTGTACAGTGAACAAAATTACTTTCATGAATCCATGGCATGTTTCTGTAAAAATGCAGTAAAGAAAATTTAATGTACTGTGGGATATCGTCCTATGAAAATAAATGCTATGTGGTCCTTTAAAAAGATACTTCTAAAATAAAAGTATGCGTCACTGCACATCCCAGATCTCACAGAGCAGAGGTGTGAATTTGTGATCATTCACTCTCCACGACATCAGCATCTCTGCGTGATGATGGTTAAATGTCCGTAATTCCGTCAGACGGCCCAGGAGGCATGCGAAGTGTTGAGGGTTATCTGGGTGGTGAAGTTTGCAGAATTTCTGTAGTATATCCAGCAATGGTTCTTGAAGCCTTTCCACGGACTCCCTGTCCCTTATGTATTGTCGATCTGGTTATGGTTTTAAAAAGAAGTAATTAGCAAATATCGGCTCTGATACAATGTAAATATTTTCACTGGTAATGAATATAAAAATATCCTAGTATTTACACTGGGTACTGGTGTTCACACAGAATATTTGCATTCATATTAAGGGGGGATAAAAATAGTTAAGATCTTTGTTTGTTTGTTTGTTTTTGTTTGGGGTTTTCATGTAAGCTTCTTACTTCTATCTAGGGAACACTTTTGACTTTGTTGAAAACTGAACAGCTTTTTAACTCGGAAATATTTCTTTGGGATTGAATTGTCATTTCTCAGTGCAGTTCTGCACCTGCGTACAGCCTGTGTTGCACTGCAGCAGCTGAACAGCACAGCATAAGTTCTTGGAGGTGTACAGCTGGGGAATTTGCCAGTAGAGAAGAGTGTCCATACTGGTCATCAGGGAGAATCAAACATCTTCATCCTCTAGTGAATTTTTTTTAGAAATTGTTCTTTTAATTTGCTGATTTGTGTGTGTTCGGGTATTTGGAAAGGGAGGAAAAGAGAATTTTTTTTTTTTTTGCCACTGAAATTTTTGATGAAAAGAAATTTCTTGAGCCACACTGACTGAAAGAGCAATGCAATTGCTTCACCTTCCTGTCTTCCATGAAACCTCAGTGTCTGTCTTTTGTCCTGAAGCATCAGCTTCTCCCATTTCTATGACAGTCAATTTGAGTCATTATACAATTACTCCATGTTTCATAGGCAGAGCTAGTTTTGTGTTGTCAAAGAATTAGTTCTTACAGCAAAGCCTCTAATCAGGGCTGAGACACAATTGTGCTGATGCTTCTGAAAGGGCAGGTTCCATCACTTTATAGCCGAGAGGCCAACTTGCTACTCTTCTGCTCTTGACACTCCACTGTTTGTTCGATAAAGGCTGAAGATCTTTACTGCTATTCTCTATCTAAGTTACAGAGTTTCCCGATTTCCCTCTAAAAATGGTAACATTCCACGGTGGTCTGTAGTGTTGTGTGTGTAATCAACTGGGATTTTCTGAAGTAAAAAGCCTGTCATGTTAAGCAGTGAAGACATACCAGTACTTTTTTTAAGCACAGCATTTAGGCACCTTTTTCCCTTCTATGCAAAACCAGATGGTGTAGGAGGACATCTGGAGCCTGGATTTGTATGTTTGTTTTCTGGTTTAACAACTGAATATACTGAATAAGCATGTATGGTCACTTACTCTATGTAGAATGTAAGTTTTTACAAGTCCCAGGTCATACTCCTCATGCTTTCTTTCCCAAACCACTAATATTTAATTCTGGATGAGAAGTTACCTGGAGACAGGATAACTATGGCTGTAAGCAGTGCATATTCTTCCTGTGTCATCTTCAGCTCTCCAATGCTTTTATAAAAGTTAAACATGGGAGTTATGAATTCAGCTGAGATACCTGTGAGAGGGAAAAAAAAAGTTATACAATTTTGAAATTACTCAAATAATCTGGTTTATTGCCACAGAGTAATTATTTAATCATAGAATCATAGAATCATAGAATAGTTAGGGTTGGAAAGGACCTTAAGATCATCAAGTTCCAACCCCCCTAACATGGGCAGGGACACCTCGCTCTAAACCATATTACCCAAGGCCTCGTCCAGCCTGGCCTTGAACACTGCAAGGGATGGAGCATTCACAACCTCCTTGGGCAACCTATTCCAGTGCCTCACCACCCTAACAGGAAAGAATTTCCTCCTTATATCCAATCTAAACTTCCCCAGTTTAAGTTTTAACCCGTTGCCCCTTGTCCTACCACTACAGTCCCTAATGAAGAGTCCCTCCCCAGCATCCCCATATGCCCCCTTCAGATACTCGAAGGCTGCTATGAGGTCTCCACGCAGCCTTCTCCAGGCTGAACAGTCCAAACTTTCTCAGCCAATCTTCGTATGGGAGGTGCTCCAGTCTCCTGATCATTCTAGTGGCCCTCCTCTGGACTTGTTCCAACAGATCCATGTCCTTTTTATGTTGAGGACACCGGAACTGCGCACAATACTCCAAGTGAGGTCTCACAAGAGCAGAATAAAGGGGCAGGATCACCTCCTTCGACCTGATGGTCACACTCCTTGTGATGCAGCCCAGGATACGGTTGGCTTTCTGGGCTGCAAGTGCACGCTGAAGCCGGCTCATGTTCATTTTCTCATCGACCAACACCCCCAAGTCCTTCTCCGCAGGGCTGCTCTGAATCTCTTCTCTGCCTAGCCTGTAGCTGTGTCTGGGATTGCCCCAACCCAGGTGTAGGACCTTGCACTTGGCATGGTTAATGTTTGAAGCCTTGGCTGTCTTGTGGGAGAAAATTACTGCACAAATGGGCCTGATGTAAGACACTTCGTTACAAAATTGCAAGCACATCCTTGTTTTCCAGTTCAGAGTAGAAACCAGCAAGCACTGGAAATTTCACAGGATTTCAAAGCCTGTCTTTCAAGCAATTCCTTTTCCTCTACAGATTTGTCCATCTAGCTCTTCAGGACAAGCCTCATAGGTGGCTTTCTTGCTGTCTGCTGATATTCTAGCTGTCTTCTGTTTCCAAGATGTAATTTGTGAAACAATCCCCATGCTCTCTATCTGTACATTAGTTGTATGGAAACCTCTCAGGGTGTATGGTTTAATTCTAGCTCAACTCTACTAACTACTGCTACTTTCTTGGGCAGTTGCTTCAGTTGTTTCCATAAAAAGACTTAATTGCATCTTTTATGTAGCCTGAAAATTTACCTAAGTCTAGGATTACTTGTAGTCCAAGATCAACTTGCTTGCAACTGCTACTACTTTAAAGCATAAACTAGTGTGTTATAAAGTACAGAGCCATAAATAAAACCCAGCCCAATTCAAGGATGGGATCATGTGATTCTCTTGCCATCAGTGAAACCCTCTGGGGTTACTGAACTGGGGCATGCCAGTGGGGCTTCCGCTTACTGACTTTGTGATCTAGTCACAATGTTCTTACTTAGGCTTAAATTACAGATGTGCATCATTCTGCTTTTTGGTGTAAAAGAGAAGTAGATCCTGTGACATCAATTACTATTTTTTTTAAATGCTGTGTGAGTCACTTGGAGCAGCCACTAGACCGTTGGTGATGAGTGCTTGCAACTCAGAAGCAGTGGCACCGATGGGGTGTACACATTCAAATCAGTGGTTCTGCAGCAAGAGCCTTTTGGCCTTCCTTGGCTGAAAGGGTCGAAACCTCCTCTGTCCACACAGATGAGGGCCATAGGATTTCTTGTAATTTTACTCTTAATTTTAAGCTGTCCTAGGAGAAGCCGTGATATCTTGGTGTAGAAACCACATGAAATAATGTGGTTTTGAGTGTTGTATAGAACACGAAGCTGAAGTCCCGGATTGGTGAGGTTTGGACTGCCTCCAGTAGGGGAAATTCAAATGAAACTCAACAGGTGGAACTCAAAGTAAGGAAACATAAAGTCACTTGACTTAACTAAGAAACAGTCACATTTTGCTGTGACAGTGAGAACTTACTTCACTCAGTGGAATAGTTATGTGTCCCAACAGTGAAAGTATGGTATTGCGGGGTGTGGTTTATTTTGTGGCTCAGTGATATATTTAACATGTGACATAAGCAACCTGTGTTCACTTCAGATTACAAGCCACAGATCTGGGGTTTATAACAAGTTCAATACTGTTGAGAAACGTCTAAGTCAATTAAGCAGACATAGGTAATGCAGGTCAGCTCATTGTGTGGAAGTTAGTAACACAGCTGGAGCTTTATACAGAGCAAACAATAGCATAGTCATCTAATGTTCTGTGAGGTTTATGTTGTTAGTCATCTGCATGGAGTATTTAAAATGTTAAACACTTGTTATTGCTAACTTTAGGGGAACCGCCTGTCTCTCTCAGGCAGACATAAATGCCCAAGTTCCTTACAATATGACGTACATAAGGAACACATACATGTGATGCACCAAACTCTTAAAGTTCACATGAATCTAGAAACAGGGAAAAAAACAACCATATAGCTGAGCCCTAAAGCAGAGAAAATGATTTTATTTTATTTTTTTTCAGGGAAGTGAATAGCTCAGGAATGACACAAGAAAAGCCCAAGACAAAGTGGATATTTTTAGATGCCTGTGCAAGGTATCATGACACTGGGCATGATCATCTTGGCAGCAGAAAGGAAATGGAAGGAAGTGGTTTGTGACTAAGACTCCCATCATTTGTTTCTCATATTCATAGTTTGATTTTTTTCTCCTTTTTTCTTTTTTTTTGGGGGGGGGGAGTGGGGGTGAGTGTGTGGGAGGCAGATTAGTTTTTAGCTGGATGAATTTATTGTTTTGCTGACTACAAAGCTCTTCAAGTCCTGCTGTCAATATAGCAGATGTGAGATGAAAATAATGGTGGTGAACATGGCATAGAATGACTAATTCAGGTCCTCATTGGTCTGGGCATTGTAGAAGCATGCAGTAAAACAATCCTTCCCCCAGAAAGCTTATAATCAAACATTAAGAAAACAAAGCATGGACGGCTGAAGCAAAAAAAATGAGTACAGATGTGGAAGCAAATTAAATTACAGCAGAGGTGAAAGTAAGTGAAAAAGGATGTTTCAACGATGCAATTGATTTACTGCTCTTACTAAAGAGAATAGAACTTTGAAATCTTTAAACAGAAATATGTCACAGGACAATTATGAATAAAACCATGCAAAATTAGCAAATTTGAGACTAGGATAATGGATTTTTTAAAATTTTATTTTATTTTTACGTGGTTACTGGTTTTGCTCTCATCCCATCTGTGGTGGATTTTCTCTGTTACTTCGTAACCTCGTATGCACGTTACACAAACCACTGTTCCATCACAAGAGGGGGCTGTTTTCTAACGCGATTGAAAACGCTTCAGTTTGGATTTAATGAGCGACACCCAAAAGGAAAAAAGCAGGAAACAGGTGTTTATAGTTCTTGCCTTTTTTTTTTTCCCTCTTATCTACTATACAAAATGTTGTTACTTCAGTTCAGCTTATCAGAAAAAGAATTAAAGGTGATTTGGTGCTTATAAGTGGAAAGGCTAGAGGAGAAATGAGCTCTATGAATTTTCAAACATCATTGTTAAAAATCATACTCCAAAAGTGAAAAGAAAAAATAAAATAGATAAAGTTATATTTCTGGCCTCACTGTGAACAGGAAAGTTAACCTCGTCTAACCCTCTTTATTTAGATCAGACAAGAGCCCTGCAGAGTACTGTGTCAGCTAGGCAGAGGTTCCTGGTCAGTGTTAACTTCCTTCTTCTTTTCAAAAAGGTTTCAAAACTTTCTTTCATGCAGCATTAGAGCAATAAGAACATGCTTTCCCTTCATATTGCAGTGTGCATCATTCTGAATTACACAGATTTCTACCTAACCACCAGCCTAACTCTAACATCTGCAGAAGATAAAGCAATTAATTTGATTTATTTCACTATGTTAATGCATGACTGCCTGTAAACTCCAGCATAGTCAATGGGAAATACTAGCTTTACTGAGTACTTGCAGCATTAGACTGGAGCAGATTTAAACCCATGAGCATTATTCATTCAGCATCACTTCTTGCACAATTTCATTCCTGACCGTAGCTTAAGAGACCTTGCCTTTTTTAGGGTTTTATTCCTGGCATTTCTCACTGAAGGTGACTGTTTCTTTCATAAAGTTTGGAGTTGCAGGCTGTAAATGATTATCTGGTTAATGCAGTCCTGAAATAAATGTTTTTACTGTGATGTTGAGTCAGCATTGCCAGCTTTTGGAGACACCATTTTCTCTTCTATTTTAGCTGTTCAGTAAAACTGAATAGATTAATCTATTGCAAGAAGAATGCTTGATAGTAATTACTAATTAACAGTAACTAGCACTGTGTGATTAATATGAATATAGAGATTTTTTTTCTTGATAAACATGGAGGTGCCAGTGGATATGAAGCCAAGGGTTGTTTTATGAAAATAAAATATATTCATTACTTGCAAAATTACATCTTATCTTTCACAGTGTTTCATCTAACAGAAATGTCTTCTCACCAGCTTATGAGGTCTCCCTGCTAAGCTGTTCAAATGCATCAGTGGCCCTTTGAACACTGACCAAATTCACCCTATTGATGCCGAGAGCCAAAAAGGGGAAAGTTGAGCCAGTAGAAAAGATACACCAGAGCATTTACACTTGACCTCTCCCCTCTGTCATCATCTCGTAGACATTAAATGTCCAACTTAAAGGAGAGGTTAGCATGTGCCGAGAAGAACTCACAATCAGGATAGCAAAACCCCACCTTCTCAAAAGCAATCAGTAGGACCACTGTGAAGCCATCATTGAAAGCAAAGAATCCTCAGTTGAAAAAAGAACAAACAACAAATAAACCAGACCTGCAAGGAGGATGCAAATGGCATTGCCACACACCACTCTTTGGCAGTGGCCTGAGTGGCTACAGTCAGGAGTGAAGTATGGTCTAGCACACAGCAGCAGCACCTGCACTGCCTGGAGCTAGACTTTATAGGTCCGGTCTAACTAAGTTTCTGTCCTGTAGCAGTACACTTACATGGAACAGATTGGATACCCTGACATCTGTTCTTTTTTTCATGGGTATAAATTAACTCTGTAGATATGATTTAAACACTTCTAGTAACTTCATTAGTAATTCAGGAACATGGGACTGGCTAACTCAGTGCAGTAGATTGTACAAGACTGTATGCAAACAGAAAAGCTCCTGTACTCTGCAATTTAAAATGTTCCTAATTTCTAAATGCCTGGGGCAGTGCGCTAATTTTGGGTCAGGTCATAGGATGATGTCTCCTTCCTTGTGGATGCACATGACCATTTGGTGTGCTGGACACTTTGCACTTGGCAGTGAAGATAATTTCATTTTGTTTCTTTGCACACACTTCAGCAAAAGGGTTTTGGAGCACTACTGTTACTCAATACTAATAATCAAATAATAAAAGCCAAAGGCAACAGAAATAATTAGGTATCCACTGTTCTAGTTCCAAAATCTGGTTTTTGTTTGCAGGAGCCTCTTATCCAAATCAGTGTGAACTTTGTATCCCACATTCAAGGGCAGAAGGGGGCCTCTTGCCAGTGCTTTGAAATAGCGGCTATTACTTGTATTCCTTGGATCTCACTGTTCTTCAGCACCTGTAACCCATCCAGGCAGACAAAAGTATGTTTTACAATGGCAGGTGTCCTGCTGCTAACTGAAAATGTGGATACAGATTCTTCTGTTTCTGTTCATATCAGATAGTATCTTATTCCCCAGTACTGAAATTAGTAGAGCTGCTGTATAGAATAAAATGACAAAATAGACATCTGCGTCTCTTCATGACTACTGAAAGCTATATTGTAGGAATACAAGCTATAAATGCTCACTGAGAAAACATCAAAGTGTCTCAGTACTGCTTTTACAAATATTGTACTGCTTGATAATGGGGATAATTTGTTTCCAAAATAACACAAAGAAACTAAGTATTAAATTACTAAGATGTCAGCCTTTCACGGAATGAGTCAGTCACAACATGGTATATGCATAGTGAAGTATCAAGCAAGATGAGTAAGTAGCATAAGCTGTCATTAACATTATATGACATGTATGTATTTCTCATGAAGTCTCAATATTAGGGTGAGTAGAAGAGGAACTCAGTCTCAGGAGCTAATGAAAGCTAATGAAAGAATTGCCATAGCATTTTAAGAAGGAAGACCACCAGAGCACAGAAAAAGGCAGTCCCTGAGATGCACCTGGAGTTGAGCAGTATGCGCAAGCTAAGAAATAAAAATACACCTCATCAGCATGAGAATTAAAATGAATTTTGCTAATGCTCAAAGGTCATCATGACCAGATCTCTGACTTCTTTATCAGAGAAGAAAAGAAAAAAGAAAATCCATTCCAGTCAGACTGGAGAAGGCATAAATATTAATAGGTAAGAGCCGCTTCAAAGTGACATGGTGGCAGGTGACAGAAGGCTGGACAGCTTGTGACTTTTAGGCAGGATGTCATCTCCACTGCCCTCTCTGATCTTATGGATACAGACGTCAAGGCTTGACAATAGGTTTTATGTGACATTCAGAAATATGTCTGCACCTAAAATTATGTGGACAGAAGATCTGACTAATAGCAATAATATATGTCTGATGGCCCAACAGTGTTTAGGACCTCACTAAGAGCTATACATTACTTATAAATATATTTTCTAAACTCTCACTCAACTGTCTGCATTTCCTCTGCTTCTCTCTTTTGTCTTTTCAGGGTGTCTCAGTTTGCTGCATTTAGCCTTTTTTTTTTTTAGTAAAGTGTATTAAAAAAAAAAGTACGTATCCAGATTTATGTGTAATTCTTTTGAGTTTTCTTCTTTGACTTGGGATTAATCTCTTTTGGCCAGTCTTAGCTCTTGGACCAATCTATAACATGGTAATGACCAGCTGCAGCTTTTGGTAGCATTTATCCTTACTGGTTAAGGCTGCAAGAGGCTGCTGAAGTTTCTAACCTAATATCACAATTGGTACAGGTGATTATTCAACTCAGAGCCCTATGACATGCAGAGGTGTGAAGTGTGTATTCAGTATTTTTGAAAGCTGTATGTGTAAGAGAGGATAACAGAATAATTTGGATGCCTTTCTCACATTTTGTTTAAACTCGGGACACCTGAAAATGACCAGGACTTAAACCACAAAAATAATCTGGTTTGGTATTTGTATTTTTTAAACAATTTGAAATTATTTGATTTGCCCTAATGTGTAATTCTGGAATTTACCCTGAACTAAGACAAAATGCACAGAAAAATTGCACCAATGAGGGCTCTTAAAACAAAAAACTCTGGTAGCTTGTGCAATGTTGAACAGGATTCCTATGAAAATTCACTGAGAAATACACTGGGGAATCATGAGAGAGTCAAACCTAGTAAAAGTCCTTCCTTTTATAAAATAATCTGCTTGCATTTTTGGTGCAAAAGAAGTCATACCAGTAACAGGCAGTTACCAGTACTGAAAACACAGGCAGAGGGGTGTTTAAAAAGCACATTTTAGCCCTTTCATGCAAGGGATATTGCCAGGTTGACTGAAACACTCTAGCAGGCAGCAATGTCAGTCCAAAATGAGAGACTGAACATGTTGAGTGGCTTCTGGGTCTGTGCAGTAGCACTAACAGCTAAATAGCATCATCAGCAGCAATTAAATTAACACTGTCACAGAGATTTACAAACTGCGTTTGTTGTTTACTGTCACAGCCCTATGAAGTAAAGCCAAGGAAAGGGTGTTTTAAGTAGGCTTGAATTTGCACAGAGTGGAAAAAATGAAATACATGGGAAAGGATATTTTGTCCTCTCTTCTGGATATTAATGAAAAGAAAGAATGCAGCCAGAAGCAAAGAAGCTGGATAATACATTATCCTCCTGTAATACAGGGTGGGAGAAATTATAGCAACAGTATTTCTTTTTATGTTTCTAACTTGACCCTGTCTTGAGGGAAGATGTTTTAAAGAGCCTTTTCCAACAGCAATAAGACATATATTTGTATACATGCACACTTAAAAAAGTGACTGTGTTTCATTTCTTGGGCAATATTCAACCCAGGTTTTCTTCTGATCTCGAACTCATGTTTAATTTACCTTGGAGAGTTTTTTTCCCCACAGGAAAAAAAAAAAGAAAAGAAAAAGGAACTGCAGGAAATCTTCCTTTGGAATAAATGGTACCATATTTAAAATTGTTTCTTGTCTTAAAATTTCTATACAAAATCTGTTGCATGACAGGTAAATAATATTACTGTATGATACAGTGTCATATTCCAGATAGTCATGTTATTATATGAAATGCTATATTTAAGTCTAGTAAAAACTTGCAAAAAATAATAATATGTCTCATCTGGACTCAACAGTTACAGAGAATTAACAGGCTATTTTAAAATTCTGACTAAGAAGAAAATTATTGGTATGACATAGTGGATTTTGTAATGTTCTGGATCAAAGTAGTTCCTGCTTCTATTTTTTATGAACAGTTGAAACCTTGAACAAGAAGAGTGATACTCACTCTATAGATTAGAGAAGCTTTCAGTAATTATGTATTCATATGGATTAATTTCTCTAAGACCTATTTTTATCAAAAATTTAGCTTATAATCCAAAAGAAAATCTCTTAATGAAGACATTTGGATCCATGCCAACCCATTACAGTTTTCAGGAAATACTTATGGCCTTCCTAGCATTCTTCTCTGCCTGCAAAATCTGGACCAGAAGCCGTTCATATCACTCTGGAAGTCACCATTTCCAATACATCAAGCAATAGCCTCTTATAATAAATAAAAATGAAATAAATATTAAAAGAAAAAGATAAACTTAGAAATTAGTGTGTTAAGCCAAACCAAATGCATACCTTCAGGAAGAGCATTATTTTCAAGATTTCTTTTCAGGTTTCAAATATAAAAGTATTGGCCTAATTTTGCATATATCAATAATATCTTCATATTACTGATTTTAAGAGTTTCAGAAATGAGTTTAAGCCCATTTCTATGACTAGTATTGAGGTTTAATGTTCTTGTGTCTCTTCTCCTTCTGACCATTAAAGAAGGAAGGCCATAATCTATAGACAGACTCTGATTCAGAATTGTTGCTACACCTGAAGTTTGAATGATAGATGGCTGTGGGTTGGATAAAGTTTTCAGGTCAATACATAAAGAAGGAAAAACATTCAGTATTGCATCAGTGGAGGACAAAGAGTACGTAACAATGCAAAACACCACTTAGCTTGCTTTAAGGAGCAAACCATATCCAGCCCTGTTTGGCTTTTCTTAGTTGTAAAGATTTATGTCCAGAACCAGAATTTATCATAGCTACTGAGCCTTTGATGCACCTTAAGATGTAGAAAACATACTGAGAACATGTCACATTAATAATCCTTCAATGCACTTCGTGCTGTGATTCAGTTCTACCAAAATGACCCTAATAATAGGTGGCTCTCTTCAATCATCTTCAGCAACACCCTAAAATCTTTTTTTTCTTTCCTTCTTATAACGATTACCTTTGAAAGCATAAATACTGATATTTTATGTGGCTAATTTAAAATTATGGTATTTCTTCTTCATTGTTCTTCCATGCTTATCATTGGAGAGTTTCAACAGGTTTGATACAGTGTTATTTGTAATACTTGTATTTATAAATAAACCTTTATGACCTTTAGCCTCAAGGCTGAGTTAGATTTGTTCTAGTTAATATAAAGAACACCATTCAGATAAACCTGTTTCAGTGCTAATAAACAATTTTACTAGCTTTCTAAGGGCAAAATACTGACTCAGAAGTGCAATGGTGTGGCTTGTTTTTCCCTTGTTAAACAAGATACTTACCACTGTTGCGAATTCTTTCTTCTAAAAGGACAGTATGTCCTGTAGGAAGTTTCCTGCTGAAGATCTCAGCTGAACGGAGGAACATAGCTTCTACTGCTGAGCCCTTCAGCAAAGCAATCTGATCTTCATGATCAAGGGTTTGGAAGCCTGGGGAGATGTTGCAAATAAGAAAGGCAGCAACAGAAAAGTCCCTCTTCTTTCCTATCCTGAAGTTCTTGCACATGAGGTGCTACACATCTGTACAACCTCAGTGTTGATATCAGTGGGATTGCCAAATAGTTGGGAAATTGACACCCAGATTACAGAAAATGACACGGATTTGGATGTCAACAAAGTTTATGAGAATTAGAGTTGTGTTTCAGTGTCCATAGTACTTTGAGTGGAACCTGACAAGTGAAATCTAGTGATGCAGCATAACCAATATGGGAATTTTGTCTAGCCTGATGCTGCTCCCTAATATCTGCCATCTTTCCACCAGAGCTTTCTATATGACTTCACACTGCTGTGCTGCTTCAGTTCTTTCCATGCCCTAATGGCAAAAGCATTTGAAGCATCTAATTTTAAATATTTCACCTTGCCTTTGGACTAATATACTGTGTTACATAGAGGCTTCCTGCTGTGTTTTCAATATGTATTTCCTTTTTTTGGAGGGAAGAGACTCTAAAACCCACTGAAGAAATCAGAACAAATTTGGCGACTTGTGTGAATACACAGCTGCTCCTCAGAAGAATGGCAAACTAAAAATCATCAGAAACTTTCTTCATACTTGCCAGTGCAGGTGCCCACTTTTATACCCACCCCTTGATTCTATGAGGAAGCACAGAAGATAATGTTGATAATGAAACAAATAAAGTGATAAATCTTGCAAGATATATCCTAAGTCAACACTGAAAATAATAGATTATTAAATTACAAAGCTCCTCCTTTCTTCATTTCCCGCAAGTGAGTATCCCAGTTAGTATAAAAAATATAGTTACAACTTCAGTGCTAGGCTTTGAAGCAAGTCTGTAACACACAGAGGAATGGTCCATATTATGGGAGTGCAAGGAAAATAATGTTTTCACACAGCCAAGCATTGCAATGCACCTTCCTTAATAAAAAGAAACCTGTACCATGCCCAGCATTACTTCTTGGGGTAACATGAACTTGGGAGTTAAAAAAAATACTAATGATAAACTCAGGTGTTCCTGAGTGCTTGTCCATAACATACCAGGCAAGGACCATAAACACTGGTGCCACCAACCAGGGAAAGGTCTTGTCTAGGCCTCACAATTCAGTGGATATCATGACCTAGAGACTTTGCTAGAAAGGCAGCAAAGGGAGTGAAGCAGTCTGGCAAGCGTTAGTGGCAATTTAGAGGCAGAACATTCGGCATTGCAGTGATATATAAAAATAAAGTCTCTCTAGAGACACAACCTTTTCTCTAAGAATTTTGTTTGTCAATAGGTAAAGAGTGCTACATCTCAGGGTGGCAGAGTCTTATTCAACATATCATTCCTCTGATCACAAGGTTCTTTTTCTTTAGACAATGTCTGAAGAATTCATATGTTAGAGGAGGAGGAATTTTTATATAGTCTTCAAAATATACACAACAAGCACCAAATGGCACCAATGTCAACTTTGCAACAACAAAATTTGCCCCAACACACTGGATATACCTGGTAGTTTTTTAGTGAATTCCACAAGAACCTGCACATGACTGGTAGCCATTTCTGTTAAAATCAGAAAATTCCCTTCAGCACTGAATTCCTCCTGTAACTGATCAAACCAAACAAAATCTGTTAATATTCATTGTCACTTCACATTGAAGAGTATAAAATACAAGAATTATAGACTGGATAAGGAAAGAGGTCCACCTAACAATGTAATTTGCCTCCAGTACTTTTCAAAACCATGTATTTTTTAGAAGGCAACATAAGAAGTAAAAGAAGAAGACAGCATCCTTTCCTCTGGAATGTCTTGTCTCACTTTCAGTGTTATGTCTAACAGTCAATGATTTAGGCACATCCTGAGCTAGAAGTTCTGTGGGTGCCATAATATATATATTTTTAGTATATTTTTTGTTTTGACCTCCTTCACCTCTCATGGAAATAAGTTTTTGATAAGTTTCTTAGTTATGGGTAATTCAACCCTCCCCCTGTAAGTGTCTTCCTTTTAGTTTTCAAAGCAAATGACTGAGCAAATAGTTTTTTTACGGTTGTTTGGGGTTTGTTGTGGATTTGCTTGTTGTTTTTTAAGTTTAAACATGACAGTTATGTAAAAAACTCCACCTCTTTTAAGCCCTATTTTTCCTTTCCTCCCTGCTTCCCAACCTTTTTTCCATTCTACCATGAAAACTGGGAGATTTTAAAAGGAAAATGAAATTTCTAAAAGGTAGAGAGGAAAATGAAAGAAGAAGGGATGAAACAAAAGTGTTGCAAATTTGGGTTAAAAAAATAATTTAAAAAAATGTATATTTTCAATCTTCCAGGCTAGTGTCCTTATGGAAAGGAAGTTTGGCTGCAAGTCAAACTCAAACCGCTGCCTATACTAACAATGTAAAAATTGAAACTCCAATCAGCAAAAGTTAGATTTGAGGATGAAAATGTATTTCCAGAGTTGAAAGCTTTTTCTTCGCATTTAAGTTTGATAAACAAACATGTGGTCTGTTGATGGAATGAGAGAGATTCTGTCCCACTTGCAGCATGTCTTAAGAGTAAGCTTTTACCAATAATTTGCTCTACTACTTAATACAACTATTTATGCTAGGTACACATATTTGCTGCTGTGTAATCCTCAGCTTCATTATCCACATCTCAAAAATCAATTAACCAACATACTTACTAGTTTTTTTGACACCTCCTGTGGTATTTGTTGCTTACTGTATGAATCCATGATGTAATCAAGAAGGTTCTGCTGTTCTGGGGTAAATTCTACTTTCTCCTACACTGGCAAAAAAAAAAAAAAAATCCCATCATGAAATGCAGTCATAGAAATGATCTGGCATCTCCTGCTTTAGGGAAAAGCTATACATCTATTTCTCACACTTGGAGACCAAGCAGACAAGAGGTTTGCTTTTCGCTGAGATTTCTATAGAAGTATGCAGAAGAGAGGTGTATAATGCTTCTAAACTGAATGAGTTTATATTGCTTATTACTAGAAATAAGGAAACAAATAGCAAATAACTAGGTATGCTCAAACTTCACACCTCACCATATGTGATATATACTTGACAAAAAGTACTTCATGGATTTTATTAGTGTTTTACTGTGTTTTGACTAAAAATATCAAAACTACTTCCGTACTCGAGGTATTGCCTTGATTTGTCAGGAGACGGAGTTTTAATTAATACAGACAGCTCCAGAGAGTTTGCAAGTATTCTATATTCACTGCACTAGCCACATTTAGCTCAAACATCACCACTAATGTACAAACTATTACAAGAATTTTCTTACCCTATACATTTTAGTTGTAGATGTCACTTGTTTCATGTCAGGGCCTTCATTATCTTCATTAACTGTCTGACCTGGAGGCTGTTTCACATTTTTCCGTAGTCTTTTCGACTTGCATTGTATTTCTGTTAGTAGACCTATAACACATAACACAGCAGATAGCAGTTTGATCTGTATATGCCCCAGGCACTGAATAGGTACATAAACATGCCTATGGATGCCCTTTACATTAAGAAAGCCATTTGCCTGTGCAGATAATCTCCTGAACCTGTCATTATCTTTTGGTGTGAGTCCAATGAGATACTAAATACACACTAATGAGCAGTCTAGTTAAGCAGGAGACCATTTTCAGAGCAAATTGGTTGGTCCTGGTTACCAAGCATCCACACAGTGTGTATGTCAGGGGTCCTGTTTTGGACCAGCTCTAATCTGATTTTACAGGTAGAAAACCCATTAGCCATGGGAGTACACTGGAGCGTGTCTTTGGTTTAGTTTCATTCAAAAGAAAAGCCCTTCATGTGCTCCAAGACTTGAACCAAAGAGCAATAAATGGGAACATCTGGAAGAGTGTCGTCAGAAGTATGCTCCTCATCTGATTCAAAACAGTAATCAAGGTGTAGCTGTTCTTACAGAAAGGACACTGGATGGTTTTAGTAATCATTAAGCAGTATTATGGCTGTGGAACAGAAGCTTTGCACAGAAAGCCCACTCAGAAGAGAGGACGCGAGGGCTTTAGCCATTACAGTGTCACTATACAGATAAACCAACAGCTTAAAATGTAGGCTCATAAGTAATGCAGGCTGGAAAAGGTACCTTTAAAATGTATTTACTTAAAATTTTACCCATTTGCTCTAGCTATTTTGCATTTCATTGTATCAGAAGACTGAATAAAGCCCTGGTTTTACTATAGATTTTCACTTGCCCCAAGGAAGGTTTTGCATTTGTGTTTGGCAGGGGTTTTGTTTGGTTTTGTTTTGCTTTTTGCTCTAGACTACATTTCAGTACCTTGAAACAGGGAGCATCCTTGTGTGGATATCATAAAACCTAGTAATTTGCCTGTGCTAACAAAAGATAGGGACAATAGGTACCCTGCACAACCTGTGGAAGACAGCCAGAAAGAACAAATGAAAAAGTAAACAGCTAAGTATTCATCTAAAAATAAACCTATCAGCACAGGTCTTTTTTTCTTTCTTTTGAGCTTCTTTCAAGTATCCTTCCCATTCTTCACCTTTGAAAATGCAGAGTAGGAATAGAGGCTCATTCAGTGAGTATGTGATGGTGGAGGAAGATACCATGAAACAGTGATTTTTTTTTGTGTGAATGTTTTTAATTTCCTGTTCAAGCACTATATAAAATAACCTACCTGAACCACTGAGAGAAGAGGAAATTTACATGATTAAAATAAGACCTGCAAATAATACCTTGAAAGGGGGAATAGGAATGATGGAGATAATAACTGGTACCGAGCCATGTAATTTGTGCTGCCGCACAGCATCATAGATTTCTTTTTCTAAATTATTCAGTGCATCTTTTGGCAGTGTTAATGGCCTTGTACTGTTTCTCACCAGCTTATGATCGGGTCTATTACCTTTCTAGGGAAAATCTGGTTCACATTTGCCTTAAGCTGTAAGTCAGATTTTCCTCATGTTTTCTGTTACTGAGTATTACCTTGGCATCTTTTTCTGGCTCCATTTAAATTAGCTGGAATACTTGTGTGAAAGACAGGACTTTAGTTTTTACCTCAGAGATAGCTAGGTTTCAATGGGTATTAAATGGGTATTACCTTCCAGGAAGAGTGGCAGAACCTAGGTAGACATTTCACCCAAGAAACTTGCAGTTTATACCAAAATGACAGGAAATGGCTGAAATTGATGGTTAACAATTCTGATCTGTCTGTAGTCTGTGTAAAAGGTGAGAGTAGGATTGCTGAGTAGCCATGCCATAAATATTTATAAGACTTTACCTCCTTGGTCAGAGGGAAAAAAGAATCCACAGAGCTTGCAATTACAATCCTACAAAATGAGTAAGTGAAACAAAGTTCAAGGTAACCTTTTATTTCCTACTCTTCTCCAAATAAATGCTCCATACTACAAGAAGCTTCGTGTTTTACTGTCATGGATTGCCTTGAACTAAAAGCGACTTTACAGCACACTCCTCCTTCAAAGCCATTAAATAGTACTTTGCTAAACATCCTCATTGCCGTGCGTTAGAGCACTTATGGTTAAGTCATGAGCGACACAGGATACCCAGTGTTTCCATTGCAGAAGGAGAGTCAGATGGCAGTGCCACTCACTGGCTTTTATTTCACATATGCCAGTTTGTGAAAGTGATAGGCCAGTTTAAAAGTTTCATGTGTGCCCAGTCAGTATTGTTTACTCTGACCTATATTTTTCAGTGGTGGGTTGGTTTCTTTGTCTGGTGAGTCACTCAGACTATTTTGAATGCTCCAAATTTTGGAACAATGGATCTGGGATCAGCACCACAGGGGAGTTATTTTCCTCTGATACTTAGGGACATATTGAGTGCTGTCACCACAGTGGTGGTGTCTGCTCATATATTTACATATTGTACGAGAATATATCATGTCTCAGGATCTTTGTAGCCTGTTCAATTTGCAGAATGAAAGATTAATTACATTATGCTGCCAATGCATTCCAAATATTGATGGAGCTTATTGTTTCTCACAAAACCAACAGTTAATATAGCATCTTCTGATCAGAATGAGGGATAGAAGTATATTAAAAATTCCAAGTAGATTAATTTCCTGCGTGAACCTAAATTGGTTTCACACATATGTGTGTGCTAAAATGATTTGACCCATCAAGAAAAATAAGTTGTATCCCTGTTCATGGAAGGCAGAAGAGCAGATGTTTACAGACTGTTTTCAGGAACAAGCTTGCAAAAAATAATGGATTGGCCAACATTCTACTCAAAAATTAGTTTTAAATGTGTTTAAAATTGCACTCCAATGTTTGTGATGTTCTAAGTGTGAAGCTCAATGAAGTTTATAAGCTGTTAGTCTCAATACAATAGTCACTAATATGAAACATTATTTAAGTCCCTCAGCTTCATTTCTGGAGACAGTTTTACCTATGCATCTATATGCAATCCAGGAAAATCTGTAGTGCCACGAGCAGAGCTAATGAGACTATAAAAGAGGGCTAGCCCTTAGCAGGCTTTGCCTGATTGCTGGGTGAGGTCTGGGAACATACACTTACCCAGACCAGAGAAACTTCCTGCTAGCAGCACTCCTCCTCTTTTCTTGAATATGACATTGTTTGAATGCCAAAATTTGGACTTGGCTAGAAAGAACTTTACAGGGAAAGCACCAAAAAGAGTAGCACAGGGAAGCACCAGGATTTTCGTTCTCTGGCTTCTACAGCACTGTAAACTTCAAGCTCCTGGGGAGTCTCCCATAGACTCACTTCTCCTGCCTGCTTTTTGTTCTTACTCAAGCAGACTAATGGCTGTTATCTAGTGCAGGATAGCCCTTCCTTCAATATTTTCTCAGCTCTTACACCCTTGTGTCCCTGTCCATCAACTAAATCCCATTGCTTATAAATGCATATGACTTTTTCAAGAGGTTTTGATGCACATGGCATCATCTTTAATGTGCCTTGCACCTGCCAGATGACATATTGTATAGCTTTGTTATTAAAACCAGCTTAATTAAACAAATAGGCACAGTCTGGCTATGTGATGCAAATACCTGTATACATACATTCAGCCAACATGCCCATTTGCTTGCATTTCCTTAGACGGCACTCCTGGCATTTTCTCCTCATGTACATGTCCATCTCGCAGTTGCCTCCATTTTTACACTTGTATACCGCATTTTTTGTGATGCTTCTTCTGAAGAACCCTGTATAAGACAGCAGCAACAAAGATAAAACACTGAAAGAAGCAAAAGTAATCAAATTGAAAATCACCTCCATTTCCACTGAGTTTTCTGAATGGCACACATTGTGCTGTACCATGAGTTTTTTTCAGTGCCTGAATGACTATATTTGTATTTACATCATCATCAAAGTAATATGATTTAATAAATCAACATCATACACCACAGGCCCAAACATTAGCCATTAGCCCAAAGTAAGGTTCTGGAACCATGAATGTTGGAAAAATTCCAACCCAAATCTGAAACCTGCCAGGAGCAGGGTGAGCACCAGCACTAGAGCTGTAGGGTGATGCCACACAAACAGCAAGTAAAAAATTCCAAGTCTCTTGAGGTACAGGATGCACAGAGTTGAGTAACTCTTCACTATTCATTCCCTCAGCTCCTGGGAGCTGCAGAATGGGAGCTGCAGAAGCTCCACATACTATACTGGTCTGCTTACCCACCCCCAGGTTTAATAAGGAAGCTGCGTCATATCTGCCTGTTGTACATATGGCCTCCTCCCCGGTTTACAAGATACTACAGCCTCATTGACTAAATACTGTCCACTTGATGAGTTAAACAGTCACCTAATTTCACCTGCACAGGCAGCTCTACTGGCATTGTCACTAGATTCACTCCAAACTTGCACAGAGGTAACTGCAAACAGCAACCAATACTAGAAATTCAGAGGACCTTTCCTCAGCCTGTCCAAATTGCATATTTGCTATTGCTGAGCACACCTCTGATAGTGGCACTGTGGGCAAAATGTGGAGTGCTAAAGGTATTAAATGCAATTGAACAAAAGAGTCAACACAAACAGAGTCTTTGCTGACAGCGATGACTTGAATTTTTAGTATGAATCACTGTGCCTTTTTACATTGTCTTTCATATGGCAGAGACAATTTAGCATCACATACAGAGAGAATCAGTTCTCCTCCCTATCTGAGGGCAGGTTTCTGAAATAGACTGTTGAGAGCTTCAGCTGGCACATCACAAGCTTTTGCTTTCTTATAGCCACTGGCTGTTACAATGCCACCATCATTTTCCAGCCTGGCACTTTGAAGCAATAAGAGAGGCACCAGACAAGATCCAGTCCCTCATACTGAAATCACAGAGCAAATTCAGATTTGAATCTGAATTTTTGTTCACTGCAGGATTTGTCTGTTTTCAGAATGTGTTCAGCTAAAATACTATCCTGCTGAATCTACCAAGATAAGAGATGACATTATGATTTTGCCATTGTCAGGTGAAACTTTCCCGACTTTGTCTTATGATTTTATAGTTGTATAATCCCGTCCAAGCACCAATGTGTAGCTACCAGTAAAACCATGCAACTATCTAGTCACAAAAAAATCTGTCATTTCTCTAACTCTAATTCCTGCTTGAAATCTTTTCGATGCTCTCAGTTTTATTGGCTGCTTTTCAGATAAATACAGTTGACTGGCATCGGTCTCTTTTGAAATGCAGATTGCTTAGAACCTCCAGCAGCCCCAGGCATTATTTTTATTCATCATTCATGTGTTGTTTAATACATTTACTGGTCAGGGAAGATAGACAAAGGCCTGGATTTAAGCTGTAGGCTTTCAGTGTCAGTTAAAGGTAAATGCATCAACTTCACATCATTTATGAATTTTATTTGTTAAATTTAAATCCTGTAATTTAATGCTCATTAATTAATAGTAAATGTTGAAATGCTCTGTACAAATATTTATATCTTCTAAGTCTGATTGGTGACTTTATCAGTCACCCTCCCCAGAAGGTGTGCATTTGCTTTTACATGGAGGAGCAAAGAAAAAAGCTTTAGTAAATGAATTTTTTAAAGTATGTAACAAGGTGAAAGAAGTATGCAAAAATATGGGTGCAAAAGCTAGGAATCAACAGATTTAAGCAGGCAAATATTTTCTCTTGAAAACAAATTTTCTGAAAAAGTGAAATAAGTGAAATGAAAACTGAAATAGTTTTTTTTTTGGCAAAAAGTGGTTTTAACCCTACTCTTGCTTCGATTTTATCATAAAATGACTCTTGAAGCATTGTGTTCCTGAACAGAGTTCTTCATAATTAATTTTGAAATTAGCTTTTTGTTATGAATGGAATTTCTATATGTATTATTCCTTAATAATTCAAAATGAACTTAAACTGCCTAAAAATATTGTATGTGTAACCTTTTATACCAGGAGGAGTTTTACAGAAATTCAGAGGTAAATTATATATGGCATCTGTTAGAGTAATGAAGGGGTAACCCCCAAACCTAAAAGTTTTTCTGACACAGTCTTTTATATGACCTTGCCAGATTACAGAAAGCTCATGTTGGCTGGAAATGTTGAATTTGCTTTGTTCTCTTGGCTACTCTTGAGTATGATTAATTATGGCTACAGCTGCTCTGATGTTACTGATTATTACTGTTAATCAAGGCAGCATTTTCTAAAGTGATATATTAGAGGTGAGAGAAGTCTCAAGGAAGCATTTTCTTTTTCTATATAGTACCATGGGCAAATGCTGTTTGAGAGAAAATGTTCTGTTTAATCTGCCTTTGCATAATATATAAAATACTAATGAAATAGTTCATACTTACTTTTTGATGGATGGTAATGTATTAAAAGAATAAGTGTATACTCCTGCCCATATCTTTACATTAATATTCTCACGAGGGATGGGAAATAATATGTAATTTTGTTCCTTCTGCCCAAGAAAGACAAAAAGAGTGGAGGGTGTTGCTGAATGCATTACCCAAAAAAGAAATGAAAAAAAACCCAACATATTCATCACAGAGGGTTGAATCACATAAAAAATATGTGCAAAGCCTCCCCCTTTGAATAAGAGTGTCCTTGACATCAGTGAAGCTGGGGTGCTGCAAGGTGAGCCCTAGTCCTGCAGAAAGGGATCTGCATATTACTCAGTATACATATTGAGCACTAATTAACAGTCTTGTTGCCAAAAAGAAGGGCTAATCTCATACTTGGATGTGAGACATGTGAGGTAGCTCTTCTACTGCACTGATAAGAGCACAACTGAAGTACCCAAGTCCACTTCTGGCCACTGTGCTTTGAGGATAATATATATAAAAACCACCACAGATACACAAGATCAGGGATCTAGAAAACATAGTATCCCCTTCACCTTTTTGAACAGAATTACTATCCTCAGCACATCTTTTCCCTGAATCAGCTGGTGCTTTAATCACCTCCAAAGTTTATTGTAGAAACAGAATGCATTATCTTTAAATAATTCAACTTTTACTATGTTTGATCAAGGGTACTATTCTCTGTAATTGATGTTGCAGTCATGAAACAGAGTGAAAACATAAAATAGATTGTCCCAATAAAGCAGTAAAATTGTGGTTACATAGAGTGATTCAAACTGAATCAGCAGCAAGATGAACACGTATTTCCTTTCACCATGGGTTTTAGTCTGGGTATTTACATGGTGGCTTTAACCGCTCTCCTAGAAACATTCTTTAGAAATTCCATAGTTTGCAATTATAAGTCTTTGAAAAATTACTGACGTTTAATCATTAAATTAATAAAGGCTAACTAACAAATGTATAATTTCTTGGAATCTTCACATGAAAATTGAGTTTAATCTGGTTTATAATGACAGCATTCATATGAGTTAATTCATATTTTTTAATTTGGACTATGCAAACAGACAGCAGAAAGAAACAAATCTCATTTATTGGAATAACTGAGATAAACTATATGACCCTTGACTGTGTTCATGTTTAGAGTGGTTGACTAGTTTGATCTGTTGTGCCCTCAGAAATGAATTTGTAATAGGTAAACCCCCCGAATTAGTTCAAAGTCCACTCTCAGTCACAGGGAGTTCCACGTGAAATATTTCAGTGCTTCACTAATCTCCATGCTTTACCCCTAGAACAGAAATGATAATGAAATATTTATTCACAGAACAGAATGAAAAACTAGGGCATTTTCATTCTATGAGGTACCCCATCTCTGTCACAGAGTAACCATCTTTAGGTGTAATAGTTATTCCATTAGCATACCTTTTGTCTCTCTCTGCTAAAACAGCTGGCAATCCTGTTTCCAATAATGGCAATGATTTCCTATATCCCATTTATCCTGACACCAACTTGTAAAAACTGTTCTTCTGAGAAGCAAGATATTTATCCTACAGATAGCGTCTGCTTCCTGAAGAAGCTCTCTTACTAGGAATAAGGGCTGTCTCTAGTAGAAAGTCCAGAATTAGAAATCCTTTCATTTCACAAACCTGAAGACACCCACTATATCTTTTGGGAGCTGGGGAATAAAGATTCTCTGGGAACATCTTACAGGTGGGAGCTGACAGCTTCCACTCCCTTTCACTTTCCTTTTCACTTCCTGTCTGCACACTACAGGAGGCATTTGGGCTGGGTTTGCGGCTGATTTGAAGGGCAGCCTCATGCTAAACTCCCAGAGGGCTCCACAGGTTTGGTTCCTTCCACAGGCAGAGATCAGCATGAACAGCCTCCAGGGCAGCAGAGCCAGGCTGCCAGGCTTCCACATGGAAGCTGTTCTTCAGTTTAACCAGAGCTAATGGTGACTCAAGAGCTGTAGGTTGGCCAAGTGTGCTCTATAATCACAAGGATAACGGTGGATGATGGTGCCAATCTATCCTGGAGAAAATACAGAATAGTCTACACCAGATCTAAATGTAAATGTCTAAAATGCTTAGACTCTGATAAAATTAAAAAGAAAAACAGAAGCCTAGAAACTGCTCTGTTTATTAGCTGAATTGCATTCTGTAATTGATTTCATCCTACCTTTGCATCCTTCACAAGTAAGAGCATTGTAGTGGTACCCAGAGGCTTTGTCACCGCAGACCACACAGAGCTCTTCTCCTTTCACTCTTCCTGTGGAGTGACCCAGCCTAGGCTTTTTGGCTGCAGGGATATCCATTATCTCTGTCTCCCTTGTGAAAAAGGTCTCTGAGGGTATTCTCCTGAGCTCATACATCCCAGGAGAATACCATTCCTCATGCTGTGGAGGGTAGAACCCTAGGTTGGAGTAATAAGGCGGCGATGAGATCTGAGGCTGAACTTGGGGAAATGGCACACTGTTGTACTGTGTGTAAGGTGACACATCTGTCTCTTGCACTGGAGAACTCATTGGCTCTGAAAGGACACCTGCAAAATAACAGTGCAAAACCAATTTCTATTACAACCATGAAACTGCAGTTATCTGAGAAATTTCAGCTTCCAGACATCCATCTCAGAAACCAGGCACAACCATAAAGATTGCATTATCTGAGCTTAGATTTCCTGTGGTCCTGGTCCTACGCAAATGCATTGCAAAATATTTTTAAATTAGCTTAGCCATCCCCAGCCACCCCTTTATTACTGGTAGAAATGTACGATGATGGCACTTACACTAAAAGAACATCTTGAAAGATACCATGCAGCTAATTATACAAATGTTCACTTCACAAGAAAGAGCAATCCACACCACAGAGAAGCTAGAAACCCAAATTAGGTTTTGCAGCAGAATGAAAGACATCCAAACAAAAGCCAAAACTTTATGATAGCAGTGGAAGTTAGATCAAGACGCAAACATCATAATAGTTTTATTTAATTCTGAATGAATACACCATGACAGAGGAAAGATGGAGTAAAGAAAGACAACAAGAATTAGGCTTATTTGGAAGACTAAGAATATAAAAGAAACCTTCAAGAAGCGCTTGAAAGTGGAAAGTGAAGGACCAGGGAATATATTCCTAATACAAATGGTGAAATATCACCACCTCATCATCCAGCCTCCAGTGGCCACGCAGCCAGCCTCTGCAGCCTGGTCCTTAGCCGCTAAAGGCCTGTGCCACTCAATGAAGGTGTGTGTTTTTCATATGAAGCACCTCTATAAGCCAGTACTATTCACCACCTAGACGACAACAAATCTGGCAATGGTACAAGGTACAGCAACCTTTCCTGTTGGGATTGACACAGTACCTTAATTTTGCCTACTAAATATCGGGTTTAAAAGTACAAATAAGTATTGGGGTGTTTTTTTTGTACTACAAGTACAACCACATCTAGCAGTTCCTGGATGGTGTAATTAAAATTAAGCCCATGTGAAGTAGCTGAAGAGTTATTTAAAAGTTATTTGCAAACTACTTCATATTTTCTGTTTGAAAAAGCCACGACTTTCTGTTTCATGAAAACACTGACACACTTCCTTCATTAGTTCCAAGAAGAGAACAGAAGAAAAATAGTACATATTTCCAGGAAGATGCTGACTCCCACTTATATTGGAGTCAACAGCAGTATTTACAAGGAAATCATAGACTAATGTTCACTTGTGACCATTAACAGTGCTTCAGAAACACTCCAAAAACATTTTTGCTGACATAAAATGGGTTCCCTGGCAAGTCTCCTTCCCTTCTGAGGAACCAGAAACAATGAAGAAATGCTAACAGTTAAGAAGAGGGAACATCTGTAATGACAATAATAAATAAAATCTATAGTGGGGAACTCTTCACTCTCTTTTAGCTCATTAAATTAGCGGTAGAAGGGAACCTTTTCATTTCACCTACATTTCCCGCTTTCAAGGTCTTATGCTTTTGTTCTGCAGCCTTCTCCCTTCCTACTTCGCTGTGCTGCAGAAGCCATACAAGTGCTTTGGATTTGTGTGACTGCTGTGTTTTCCACAGCACATTTTTGCCAGTAACAAATGTTGAAGTTCCAGTTCCAGAATAAGCAGCAAGATCTAGGTCTGGAAAAACGTGACATAAAACCAAATGAGAATAATTGTGCCATTTATTGTTAATAATTAGTTTAATTATGGTCACATTTAGTTGCTGCAGAAGAGGCCAGGGCCCCAAATACTACTCTAACAGAAGCAGGATAGCAGAATGCACTACCCAAACCCAAATTTATGCCCTTTAAATAAGCAGCATAAACATACAGAGGCCTGAGTCAAAATACACAGGCATCTGGGGATTCTATGGAAGAACCTGGAGGGGAAGTTGCAGCTTCATGCATCAAATGAAAACATAAATCAATGCCTGACAGCTGCAGCAATAGCAAAACATGTAAAGGGTGAGGACAGCAATGATTTGATGCTGACCATTATTGATTGGTATAGGTTTAATAATCAGGTGGACTTCTTCAGTTGTATTTACTGTTTCTTGAGACTGCTGCTCATTAAGACAGGTTAAGGTACTTCAGGTGCAGGAACTGGAGCTAACTGTTAAATACATAATCATTATACAAATCATTCAGTCTCTTTTTAAAGGAATCTGCTTACCATGGAGACCTAAGTAGCCGTTTTGCTAGTTAGTAATTACTTAGTTGGTTGAGTTTGCTAAAGAAAAGTGGGACAATCCCAAAATGAAAGGAAGGAAACTGTTATTTTTAACTTCATGCCATCCACAGGAAATTCCACAAAAGCTCTATACAAGTTTCTGAACTGCTTGGGCCTCTGAAAGAGCAAGAAGAGAAGGCAACGACTCCTTCCACAGCAAAAGAATCATCTCAGGGTTTGTTAAAAAACTCAGGACTGCTAAAGAGCTGCAGCACATCCTGGGTGTTGATTTAATCTACTGTGGAGCCACTGGGGCTACTGATATTTTAGAAAAATCTTCTCAGCCATTAATCATCTGTCTGTTTCTGGAGGAAAGAAAACATCTGAGTCTTAATGCATGAAGTTAGATATGGGGAAGGAAAAAACAACCAACCTTCTTTTTCTTTCTGTGTCAGGCACATAGTTAAATAATTCATCTGAATTAAGTCCATGCTTGGAGCAGTGGAAAGGAAAAGGAACAGGCAGGGTCAAGAGAAACTGAAAACATGGTCTTGTGTTATGTAAAACAGGTTTACAGGTAAAAATGTGGGAAGTGCTCAGATGCTAGGGCTTGGTAGGTATCTGTATTTCATCCTTAGAAATCAGTCAACTTGTGCTGACTCAGTGAGGCACATTGCTCTACAAAGAGCAGATCAAACACAGTTTTCAATATTTTTTATTTTCTTTTTCCACAAAATTGTCAATGAGTCTAGAATTAAACACTGGTCTGCTCCAAAGCATTAGTGATCTAAATTACTAAAAATAATTGTTCAAAACTGAGGATCTGTTCCATAAAGTTTATTTTAAAACTAAACTGCTCCAGGTGTTTTAGTTGCAATGTCCTTTTGCTCTGAAATATTCTCTTAAAAAATTGAAACATATGATGAGGTGGAAAGAGAAACTAAATGTTCTGAAATTGCTGGGACAAAGTATTTCTATGACCTGATCCAACAAAGTGTGGTCTGAGCTCTGCTACTCATCCCTCTGCGTTCACAAGGCTTCCAATTAAAGCTGAAAGTGTTCTGCTTTCAGGGGCACAGTGTGCACATTTCTGCCCTGCATGACAGTTTAAAACCACATTGATTTGTGAAATTATGCTTTGCAAAGTACATGTGAGTCTAGACCAAATAATTTCTTATCTCAAAAGAAAACTAATCTTATCTTGCCGACCGGAATGTACATGTGCTTTTACCCAGATGCATAGTAGAAATCTGAGACGGGCTGGTTTCACACCACTATAATGCATGAGCCAGCTCAATGAAATCACAGGAGTTGCAGCAGTATAAGGAATGAAAGTGAAATCAGAAATAAGCTCACTGGAACACAGAAATATTTTATGTTTGTGTGGTCTTAACTCTTTTGAAACATCTGGGTTTCTCTTTTTTTTGAAGTATACTTTTATATTTTTAATGAAAGACAACTTAAGCACACATAGATGTGATGTTACTTACAGCTGTAGCTCTGTAAGATTATGTTTTGTAAATAAATGTTTTTCAATGAAAAGCATTTTACAGAAATCTGGGAAGCTTCCTAATATCAAAATGGAACCTTCATATGGATATGGTGATCATTTTACAAATATTTTGTCCACAATAGCACTTTCAACTGAAACTCAGAATTCTGCTTTTGTTGCTTTAAATTCTACACAGAATATTTTATGCAAGACTTGAAAAAGTATTTGACATAGACTTAACCACTTGTGGAGATTAAAGCTAATTTTCTTTGTAAGAACTAAAGGAAGCATTTTCAGTTTGTGAAATTATACTGAGGTTAAGTGCAGATTGAAGGTGCTTTTATTCACACTATTACAGCAATTGCAATGAAATCACATATTAATGTAAAATATATTGTTCCACTAATATAAAGAAAATTGAAAAGGAAAAAAATTGAATCAAGTTTAAAATATAAACCTCTGGCTCCCTGTAGGTTATTAATAACGGAACCTAAAGAAATAAACACAAGATTCAGGATTAAGTAATTTGGAAAGTATAGCATAACCATTTATGAAATCCTGGTTTAATTCCAATCAGATTATTCACAGACTTTTAAAGATCACTTGGTTTAGACAAGCTTCTAGCATCCCATTTCAAGGAATAATGCAAGAGTAGATGGCAAACATGTCCAAGAGAGAACATACCAATATCCTACCTTAGGCTGTCTTCAGTCTGATCATTTCTTGAAGAAAAGTACTCTCCTTAAGGCACCCACTCCTTCTTTCCCTCTTTTTTTTCTCCCCAGCCCCCAAAACTACATATAAATAGACCTTCTTAAGTCCAATTTGTCTGTATTCTGTTGACTCCTTTACAGTGAGAACTTTCTTTAAGATTAGTGAAGGAGTGACACAGGCCAGAGGTTATATAGTTTACTGATTAACTTCATTACAGAGAAACTTGTTTGGGTATGTCTGAAACAACACATATGCCTGTTCCCAGTGTGGATTTAACTGGATAAAATTTGATTGATTCCTATTCAAGAGGATGCCTCCAAGTAGCCCAGCCATTATAATTTTTTACCTATTGTGGTTTATTTACAACAAAATCTTTATCAGCAAATATTTAGTAATGCCATGTGATTCTGTGCAATAGATAACTACTTCAATATCACAAGAAGCATGTTTTAGCTAACTGGATTAGCAGTTGTGTTTAAGCACAGAAATGTATTCTCAGAAAAAGACCGAAGTTCTCAGGCTATACTAGACAGATCTGTATAACAAGACAAAAGAGTGCCAGAGGTTTGTCCTTGCCCCAAGGCCAAATGTCACAGATCGATTCTCATCTATGTAGATTAGAGGTAATTCTTAACTCTAGAATGGGCAAGATACATCTGCACTATGTAATCTTTGTTGCTGACCTCTTTAAGGCCCGTGTATCCTCCCTGTGGCTCTCAGAAGTTATTAATATATGGCACTGCAATTCAAAGCATCAGTAACTTTGTAAGGGCTGTGTTGGATGCCACCACAGCACTAGTGGGACAGCATGAAGTCAGAAGATACAAATCCTGCTGAGACAGTGTTAAAGAATAGTGTAGAGTAAAAGGACCCAAACCTACTGTAGTCTTGTCCATGCTGTCTTTTTGGGAACAGTCCCTGAGTAAGCCTATGTCTTAAAGACACCTACTAAAGACACATACCAGAACAGAGCCCCAGAACAATATAAGAATTTAATTGTGTCAAGATGGACAATAAAGGTGTTGTGCCTTTCAGTCTTCAGACTCTTTCATTTAGCACTGTTCATGAGCCCACTAAGACTCAACATCAGATTTGTGACCAGATGTCTAAGAGTCACTCCTGGAAAAAAAATAGGCAGAGAACCAAGCCTCAGACCACAAGATTCCCTTCATTTCATGAAACAGTTTCCTTTCCAGGCTAAGATTCTCAAATGCATTCTGGTTTTGTCTTCCTCAGTGGTGCAACCGTCACCCTCAGAGAGCCCCATTCATCTGCATTCCCTCTCACAGAAACATAGAACAATTTAGGTTGGAAGGAACATTAAAGCTCATCTGATTCAAGCCCTGTTGCTATGGGCAGGGGTACCTTCTACTAGAGGAGATTGATCAAAGCCCCATCCAACCTGACCTTCTTGTTATTTTTTTTTCTTTAGACTGCTGCTCTGTTTGGTTTGGCTCTCTTCATAATTATTATACATACACCATTTTCTATTTTAATTTGTGTTGGTTTGTTTCATTTTGATTTGGGGGCTTGTTACAGGCCTAATTATCTTCTCTGCAGGGATGAAGCCAGATGTTGCATCATCTGCCAGATAGTGCTAATGATAAGTAGTTATTTAACATATCTTATGATCTTGCAGCTGTTTAATCAGTTTGGACACTTGATCTTACTACCGTTCTGAAAGAAAAGACTTTGAAGCTCATTTTAGGCACTGTTCTATGCCTACAACAATTTTCAGTGGCATTTTATTATTCTTACACCGTCAACTGTATAAGGCAAGTTTAGATGTAGCACTTTGTTTTCCCTTCTGTTACGTGTCATTTTTTGTTTATTCTTCCTTGTCAATTTCAAAACAGCTGTCACCCAAAAACCTTCTTTCTCAGCTAGGGACTTGTACAATGAAGGTAGTATTTCTTGTCTTGTTATATTCCGGGGTCACTTCAGAAGAAAATATTGTCAGGCCGTAAAAAATAGTTAAAATAGGTCTTTATTCAAATTCAACATATAATAGTGACCTATCTTTTCAGACTCTCAGAAATAATTCCATGTCTGATAGCTGAAGTTTCATACTTAATATCTTGCATATAAATAATCCCTCTACAAGCTTCTTTCACAGAAAACAGAATGGGGCTATTACTTTAAAGGACTCCTACTTACTTACTATATAAATTTTAGATTGGATATAAGGAGGAAATTCTTTCCTGTTAGGGTGGTGAGGCACTGGAATAGGTTGCCCAGGGAGGTTGTGAATGCTCCATCCCTGGCAGTGTTCAAGACCAGGTTGGACAAGGCCTTGGGTAACAGGGTTTAGTGTGAGGTGTCCCTGCCCATGGCAGGGGGGGTTGGAACTTGATGATCTTAAGGTCCTTTCCAGCCCTAACTATTCTATGATTCTATGACAGGCAAATGCCATATATACTTCAGATGGCACACAAATATATAAAGCTTACCCTCCACATTTAAAATATGAACAAGACATTTTGGTGTCTGAAGCTTAATTCAGTCTCTTATTAAAAAGGGCAGGTGATAACCATTAGAAGAAATAAGATAATGCACATAGAGGTATTTAACATGTGCTGGCCCTAATATGAAAAATTTGCAAAGGCAATTGAAAGATATAACCAAATATCTTTTTGCAAGTCTTGCTGTCCCAGCTGAATTGCCAAGCCTTAGAGCAAAGCTTGTCAGCATCAACACCATGCTCTGCTAATGCACCTCAGCATCTTCTGGTTCACAGCTTGTGGCCAGTCAATTTGGAGCAAAGCAGAGGAGCTTACATCAGTCTATGTCTATCACAGTAGGAGTATCCACAGGATAAACTAAATTAATGCCTCTACAGCAAGCTACAAAGCTTCCAAAGATTTTGAAGGAGACCAGGATTTCTGTTCTAAATTATATGGGTTCAAAAATGCAGATTGGTAGGTGTATAACTTCCTCTTAGTTCAGGATATGAAACTGGATCAGTCTTCACATAGCTACCCCTGTTCAGCTCAGTGAGGCTTGTAAAATAAAAGTAGGATTTGACTGAGGAAGAGAAGTACCTTAACAGGACAGGTCCCATGCACCTCCAGCATTTGTCATCAAATCTCACTTTCCCTCACTGAGAAAAAAAAAGATGCACGGAAGAAAAAGTTGATCTTCCATGCAGATGCTATAAAGAATGTATCATTTCATGTATCCAGTTTTGGCCACTTCATCAAAAAGATGTTTTCTGAAAAGAGATCTAGGATGTTTCTAAATCACCTGAGTAGTGAGGTAGGAAAATAGAAGCTGCTTTCCAGAAAGACAGGGTGGAAGGGAAAGACCCTCACTTCCTCTAGGATTAATATTCTTCTTCGTTTGCTTTATAAGCCCTTTTTGAAGTGTCTCAAAATTACAGAAGGGGAAAACTACAGTTAAAATACACCAACTCCAAAGACATGAAGAGATACATTACCTTAGATTTATACTGCTAAAATAGCAACATACAATTTGCAACTACTGAAAAATAGAAAACCTTTTTTTTCCTCTAAGGTCTTCTGAAACCTGATGCAAATAGAAATCTAGAGGGTGAGTACACAGAAGAACCCTGGAATTACCATGGTGATGAGGCTCACAGCACAAGAAACTTACAATTGACATTTCTTTTGAGAGATCTGGACCCGGTGCTAATGTTTGGAGATGCACTTAGGTTTGTTTTTGAAGTTCTAGGAGCACTCTCCCTGTAGGCTGAATGAAGCATAATGAAAAGATATCTCCAAGGTTTTTTACAGAATATGAGTATGCATCTTTGAAAAAAGAAGACTGTTTTTTATAAAGGCTGATGTTTGTAAGCCAGCAATTTCTCACTTGTATTGCATCAGAGCTGTAATAGATGCAAAGTCCTGGGAGAAATGTACATTTTGAGGGTCATTTAAAAGAAAAGCTTTCTTCCTGTTTCCTTGGGTTCAAAGCCTCTACCTCCCAAAACTGAATGTCAAAAGATGCAAGTAGTGTACAAGTATAAAACTGAGAGGCAAAACCATTTCCTACAAACATTCTGAAGAAATAGTCACAATTTCACAATGAGTAACTTCCTCTGTTTAATCAGTTGCATATTATTTCTGATATTTCTGATGTTTTCCAGCTATAAAAGCAAAAGACACCAAATTTGTAAAGTTTGCTTCTGAGACTTGAGTGACATCCTGCAAAACAGGACCCAGTGGCTATACAAAACAGAAATCAGCTTAAGTGAAACACAGCAGGAGTTCTAAGTCTCTTTCCTAGTGGGTCCCCTGATTCAACCCCTTAATACATTTTTTCTGTTACAGAAACATCAATTTGAATTAAGTCTCCATGTGCTAAACCCTGAACACCTATAATGGGAGACACAATCCCTTTTCTGAAGGCCTCACAGTTTCTGAGTAAGATTTCAGCGCGAAGGGGAAGTTATTTTACATTTACGTGCTTCTTGAATTTTGAAGCTACCTGATCATTACTCTTCAAAAGATTATAAGATAATTCGTGAAAAAGTAGACATTAGGGGGGAAACCTTCTTGGCAAAAATCTAAAAGAGTTCGGTTATGCAGCAATTTCAAGGGCATGATTAGATATAAATTTTGGCACCCTAGATTTGATAATCATTTTCTTCTTTATATATCATGGCCTGAGGTTGGATTTAACAGCAAGGAAACATTTTAGCTATTTATATGTACTTTTTTTGACAACTGCAAAAACATTTCTCCCACCAAAACCAAAACCATTTAGGGGGAAAAACAGACAAAACCCCAAACCAATAACACAGTAATGCAATGGGGTTTGCTTATCATTAGTGATAGTGCTTCAGTTCAGCTATATGGGGCTAGGACACTAGAAGTGGTCTGATTCGGTTGCTCTCAACTTCTAATAGCTCTGCAGCAAGAGTGGCTGTGTGTGTTAGAGACCCTCTATACCCAAGCCACTATTTTTGTTTCAGAACAATGAAACTGAAATGTTTTCTATTTTTCCAGCACTCAAAAAGACTGAATTCTGATCTTATTTGGACTGGAATCTCCCAAAGTATTGCAGCTTTCAGGGGGATGTCTGTATTGTGCGTGAGGCCCTGAAAGTATCATGGTATCATGTTTTTCAATGAAGGTCCCCCTCTGTTGCCAAAAGAAAGGCTAGAAAATTATTCAGGTTTCTTTCCTTAGAAGTACATATAACAGAAGACAGCTTCCCCATGCTTATAAAATATTGACCAAGAATTCTTCATTCATTAACAAACCCATGCTTAGCCTTGAAAAATTAAGTGGAAATGAAGCAAGAATAATTTTCCAGCCTTCATTACAAATTTTCTTGTGCATTGAAGTTAAAAGCATAAGTTTTTAATAGTCTCAATAAGACAATGGTTTTAATTTAGGTTAAATTTGCAGAATATAGCAATGCAGATCCATTGCAGTATAATTTTATTACAAGTTAACTGAAAATATATCTGTTCAGCTCGATGTAAATGGATAACATGAAGATAGCATCCAGCCTACATACAAAGGTCTGTCCTTGCTGAATGGTTTCAGGTATTGGAATAGCATTACAAAACCAACCTACAAGGTCTGCTACAAGCAGTGATGACAGCAGTAGTGTGCAGGATTGTGTTAACACCACAGACCCTTTACTTTTCTTTCCTTCCATAGGTATTGAAGATTCAAGAAAGTTGGCACATGTCAACCACACGTCCTTGACTTGAGGTTTCAGTGCACTTTCTTCTAGGTTCCTCAGTAGTGGATAGCTTGCTATTTTAACCAATTCAGTGACTTACCAAACAAATGAGGACCTTCCGCAATAGCAAATCCATCAGCAGTGGCTAGCTGGTGATGTCCTATTAAATTCATTTCAGATCCCATTTATTCTTCAGGATTATTATACTAATTAAGAAATAGGTTGAAAGGAGACCCTGAAAGATATAAAGAAAAAAGAATATTTAAAACAAGATAAACAATTTTCATGTACCTATTGTATGGCAGTATTAGGTAGGTTGTTTCAATATTTGCTGCAATAAACATTGGCTTTAACCCTTAAATAAAATGCTGTGCCTACTTTGTTTTCTTGCTGTGGTGTATTTTATTTTCCATCCTTCTGCTGTTCATTCAAAACTGACAGTTTATGCTCAACCTTATCCAAATATTCAGACTGAAGCACTAGCCTGACCTGCTAAGGGCATAGTGCCCCTTTCAGAGAATACCAGTTGTTTGCACTATATTTTGAACACCCTTTATGAAAAAGTGTAAGCTTACGGTTAGGTCAGAAGAATCATGCCAAGAAACTTGAGTTTAATTTCCAGAGACTGGCTCTTTATCTTTCGTTCTGTAATTACTGTTCGAACAAGATAAATAGTGGCAAGAAAAGAAAGCAAAGCCTTTGCCTAATAACCACCCAATCCCATCCACTCCCTTTATGGTCTCAAGCAACTGTGTAACTCTTTCTTGGGGAGGATGGGAGATGCTTGAGTCCTCTCATTGGCATACTTTCCTAGCCCGTCAGATGGAGCAGCTTCCATTGCCTGAGGCTGACAGTGGCACTGTACCCAGGTCTTCTTCTTCCCACTTGGCTGTTAAATAAGAGACAAAAGACCTGCTAATGCTTCCTACTTGAGCAGAGGCTACAACTAGAGCAGCACTCCACCCAAGATGAAGGTGTGCATGGGGCTTCCTTGCCCACATCTGGCTCATGTAGGTGGGATAGGGTAACTCAAGACTGCATTGAGGCAGGACCATCAGCAGCAGGAGAACATACAGGTCCAGAAACAGCTCAAGGTTTTACGCAGACACCAAGAGGATTCTGCACAAAGTTGAGAGTTAATCTGTTTTGATTTGTTTAAGCTTTGATTCTTTATTCACTTTTATTCCCAGTGGGAATGGTCCTGGAACTGTGTTTGCACTCACTGAAGGCATTTGAGAGTTACAGCCCAGTCTGCTTCCCAGTGAGGTCTCAGCATGTTTCTCAAGCAGAAATGAAGTCATCTGACAAAAATGTGAAAGCAGCAGGAGGCCCCAGTGCTGAGCAGACTGGGAAGTATCTTGTAAAAGTGGCAAGCACACTGTGTAATTATATTCAGATTTGTCTGTAAGGATTCATTAAGTTATTTCTTAACATAAACAAAGGCCCTCTAATTAGACAGATGCATTCTAAATGTCTGCCCACAGATAATTTAAACAGTTTACTCAGAAATGTCAAAAGCTACTTGTATCACAGACCAGATAGGGTTCTTGTGGTAAATAACATGTAAACACAGTTGCAAATCTAGCAGAGAAACACAGTTTTGCAAGAGCAAAAGTCTCCATATATCCTGGGATGTGGGTTGGCAACCAGCCCAACCACCCCAGTAGACCCACATCTACTTCCAACCATTTTACTACCTCACCATCACATTGGCTGGGGAAGTTATCTGTTGGAATCAAGAGGTGGGGCTGCCCACACAGCTGCAAAGGTCTTACAACTACTGACAGCCAGTTTTCTCATGACCTATGCCTGAGAGGGGGTTCCTTTTACAGCCTATTAGACGGGTTCTGTGATGAGAGAAGGGAGCAGCACAGTCAGGACACTTTAATAGTCAGTAAGAAAAACATCAAAATGAGGCATCTTCAGAGGGCTCCTGAATGAGTCTCTGGGTTTTCTTGATAAAGACCAGAAGAGAGAGGCCATCTCAACTCTCCAAGCTCTTCAATAGCTTTCTTACAGCCCATGGGATTTCCTTGCAGGATTAACTCTCCCTGCAGCCAGAATTGAAGTTTATGTTCCATCATTACTAGCATTTCTCATGTTTCCTCCTCAGGCCCTGTATGAGAAGCTAACACTGACAACAGCTAACATGTCAGCTTTGGGACTGTGAATTTCTGTAGGTTCATACAAAGCCTAGAACTTACTTTCCTAGAGAATATTATTATATCAAAATGCTTTAAAGATTGTCCCAAGCTGACATCCATTTTAAAGTATTTTGTTAGACTGTCAATATACGGACAGACTTTCAATGCGTAGCTTCTTAGTTTGTAGGATATATCCTACATCTGTCAAGCCTGTGGTGCAAATAAAGGAGAAAACAAGCAAGCTATATTTTTAAATGCTAATAAAGTGTGTGTTTTTACAGCCTTAGAAATGTCTATAAACTTCTTTCTTGTTTCTTTGAGGCTGTTCCATATTTAAGCATGCCATTAGATAATGTCACTCTTTAACCTCAAGATAGACATCTTAGGATCTATTATACTTTACAAGCACACAGAAAAAAGCCCTGGTGCTATTAATACTGCCTTGTTTAGAGTAAAAAATGAGAGTATGTATTTGTCATAACCTCCCAGTATGATAGGACATTACATGTTCTGTGACTCTACCCCTCCTGCAACATTAATTTTGATCTTGATGGAGTCAAACAGTCAGGATCATTTTACAGTTCCCACCTTTTTTAATACTTCATTTTCTTTAATATATCCAGCTGATGTAGACCATTTATTGGATTTCATGGAAGAAATGAATTCTATCTTCTGGGGATTTCTGCAAGGCATAAAACATGATCACCATTAAAAAGGCTAGAAATTTATTTTCTATTACATGTAGCTTTTCTACTGTAAATGTACCTGGACATCAAACTCTTCATTAAGTTCGAATTGACATTTTGCTTTGATTTCTCTCCAAATTCAGCCTGCTCTGAGCCATCTATCCTACATTAGGTTTATCCAATTAATTTATCCAAAAGCAGAAGCTACTCATTTCCAGCTTTCAGACCTACACCGGGTACACAATATAGAGCATTTAAGCACCACTGATTCCACACATTGTTCAGTCCTGGGAAATAGGTCACCATAAGTCATTGTCACAAGGCATCATAGACCCAGGGGGGGACTCTACTTTCAAAGATTCAGTTCCACAGCACACACCCATCATCAGCATCTTCTCAGCCTAATCCTTCCAGTTAAACAACTGTGGTCCCAGCTGGCTGCAACTCCGATGGAGCAGAAGCATTATTCTGGCTAGTGGGATAGTCACACCCAGCAGACATACACAGGCACCCAAACTGGTAGAAATATGGCTGGGTAATGACGGGTGCCATGTGCAGCACCTGCGCACAGAACCTCTTGGCAGAAGTATTCCTTACAAAGTTACAGGATCTGAGGCATGTTTTTGGCTGGTAACATGTAATTATGTAATCTCGCTTACGGACTAAGTTGACCTACATGAGCTGGGACCAGTAACCCCTCTCTCAATTCAGGTATCTTTATCCACCAATATCACATGATAATGGAATGCTTCTTGATATTCACACACCTTTGGTATGACTAAACATTCATAGGTATTTCTACCTCATGCTTGCTTCCTTATATGAAGTACCTTTTACCTACTGCCATCAATATGAATCTAGACTACCTTAGACAACTTGGCCAACACTGTCCTGAGGTGTAACAAAAAGATGTATCAGATAGGTAAAAACTGAAATAAAGGCAATAGGTGCACAAGAAATCAATATCATTCTCCAAAATAAGATCCCCTCTTGAGAAATTAAAAGGCATGGGTTAAGTTACATAGCTTTTTTCCCCCAAAACAATTATTTTAGTTATCTTGTTAATAAACCTATATTCTCCACCATGTTTTGAGAATATTTTCACAGGCTGAAAATATACAGCAAAATAAAATAGAGATTAATATGTATAAAGTAAAATATATGCCAAATTGGTGGAGATTTTTTCACCAGTTTTGTAGTAAGAACTCTGAATTACATACTTTATTATTAAATGTGTCCTTTAGCATACTTCAATCAATGCATGCATTCTACGTTTAACTGAGAAAATTGAAAGGTATAGTGTATACGTGGCTTGTACTTTCATCATATGTACATGCATGCATGCATGCATATTTGTTCAGCTTTCTTATGGGCTATATGTTCATGGGAGTATACAAATATATATGTGTACACAATGCATATGGGTGTATGTTTCAGATTTTTTTTGTGGACTCCTACCAGTGGACTACCTCTGACCCAGTTACGGTCAATACTGAAGCTTCCCTGTCTTCTGTCTGAGCACAGCCAAACCTCTAAATCACATAATTAAAGTTAAAATTAACTGAAATACAAAAGCATTGTAGCCCCAGAATTTCGGATAAAATAAAAATGTTTGATCATCAGAAAAGCTCCATGATATTTTAATTGCATTTACATTCAGAAGAATGACCGAATCTATTTTAATTACTCAGTGAAGGAAGATGTATCAAAACACTGGCAAAATTTTTCACAAATATTAGTGAGGTACATTTCCCTCCTTCTGCCCCATAATATCATCCTATTCTTTACGCATCTCACTGCCAACTGCTCAAAGAGAAATTTCAGTAACATCATCAATCTATCTATGGCCTGATCCAAACACTATTAACATCAGTGGCAAGATTTCTATCTAGTTCACAAGCTTTTGATCTGGCCTCATAGCCTTTTTATAGAATAATGCACTGCCTCACTTATCTGAGAGGCTTTTTATTTGCTCGCTTGTTTGTTTTAAAGTATATCGAAAAGACATGAAAACATTAGGAAGATTTGTGCTCCTTGTTTCCAGCCTTTTGCTGCCAGTTCATTCTGGCATGCAGGGCACCACGGGCAGCTACACAGCAGCTGATGCAAAATACAAGCAACAAAATGAGCAAGTTTGAGAACCAGAGGCAGGACTGGTGCTACTGTGTTTGTTTAAAATTTGCTGTTTAGATTTTCTATATGACATATAAAGTCAGAGCAGCAAAGAAACAGGAAAAAATACAGGATATTTTTACAGCTCAATTCTGAAATGCAAATAAATAATCTTTAAGTCAGTCAAAGTAGAACTGAAAATTCTACCAAAAGTCTCAATGGCAATTCTCTCATTGATCATGTTTACAACAGCTTCTGTTCCTAAAAGTACAAAAAAAAAATAACAAACCAGTACAATTTTAAAGCTGATGCACATAATTAACTAGACCATGTTATTGCAGGAAAGACTCAGTATCAAAGTTACCAGTGATACACGGAAGCCAGCTTCCTAAAGACAAATTCCAGCACTGTCAGTATTTTTCATGACCTTAAGATTTTTTTCTCAAGGGGAATTCCTGCTGTTGCAGTAATTTTGTAGATGAAATGGCTTCTTATATTCTTCTTCTTCAGTAACATACTAGCATTAAAAGTGTTTTGGAGTTTTTCTCTTGTAAAACATTCGTTAACATTCACCAGTAGTTCAGGTCAGAAAACTGCTTTTATGCTACCCAACTGCAATAGCTATCATTTTGAGGAATTATTACTTACTGTTCTTTTCTGGTAGACTGCGGATAGCAGGATGTAAGACAGCTCTGCTCTCAGTTCAGTATCCTAATGATTCTCACAGAGGAAATTTTTGTTTTGGTTTGTTTTTCTTTCTTTTTTAGGTTTAGCAGAAGCCTGTAGTGATAACACAATGAATCAAAGCTTGGGCTATTTGGCTCAGTGCCCTAATGGACAAAGATTACTCATTAACAATTCTTTCTTTGCGAAACTCTCTAAACATAGGCTGTATTAAAACATTGTGAATCCCAGCTTGTCCATCTGCACAGAAGTTTGAGATGCCCATTAATACTCTGGCTGGGTGCAGGGGGGAAGCTGGCTCAGATAGTGAGGTGACAGTACCTTCTTGCTGACTGTAACACTTTTCTTGCACATGTATATTTTTATGGCACTCAGTCTCCTTGTCTTTTCTACCCAAGGGGCACGATGTCATTCCAAGACGTATATTTGACTTTTAAGTATTTCTGTTATTTACATTTTTTTAGGGCAACTGAGCATTACACTGAATACTGAGGAAGCAGAATAGGCTACAAATTACAGCATCACAGGGTTTTGGGTATGTTAAAGTTCAGTTTCTGGATCTGCCATACTCTAACAGACAGCATCATTTTGATTTGAGCTCATCCCATAAAGATTTAGGCATGAACTGAAGCCCTTAACTTTAAATCTAGTAGACCTGCAAACCTTTTATCCACAAGGGAAAGAAGTTGGTACCTGTAGATGATGAATCACATCCTGGGTGGGCTGATCTGCATCTGAAAATGCAGATCTCTTGCCAGTGACAGAAAGGGGACCCTGAACCACTCCATCCCCACTTGCCCTGTATTTTCAAGTAAAGGGCAATGAATCCAGGCTGTTCTGTTTCAACATTCCACCTACACAGTAAGGGCAATAATTACCTGTTTTGCATTGCTAAACGTTTCCAGTGGGGATGAGTTGATGAAGCAAATTTCAGCCAGAGGGGACAGTTGGCAGCATCACTCATGATAAGCAGGTTCATGCCTGCCACATGGTATATGCTCTCCATCCTTCTCTATGTATTTGCACTGTGATCAAAAGTGAATACACAGAGACACAAGCTGTACCTTCTTCCCCAGAAAAGAGAGGCACTGGCCAAATGCAGTCCCCTCTAGGAGAAAGGTTACAGCTGCCGGCCCTGAAATTACCAAGAATAAAATTAATTTGCTATCCCCCAGTTTAAGAGAAAAAGCAAACAAATAAACAGAAAAGTATATTCATCCTTAAGCTTATACAAAGGAAACAAACTCAACCTTCTCTTCAAAATGGGATTAATAAAGGGTCTTTCATGTGTTCTATCCCTTGAAAATTCACATGGTAAACAGCCAAACACACATGGTATGACGGGTTTCTGAAGAGATCAGTGGGAGAAAAATGCCATAAGGCTATCTGGGCACCAGCATTCCCAAGGTGGTACTGTTTTCAGGGATTTACGCCTACAGTTCATTCAGTCAGGCACTGGCTATGTAAGTACATTTAAGTCAAAGGCTCCTTCAGTACTCATTTCCGAATCTCTGAAAGCCATCACTATTGTAAGCACTGAGATTTCTGGTTTACAAATTCATGTTTAACAAAATAGACAAAATAGTTTCAAATATGAGAATTCTTCCAAGATAACCCTACCCTACACATGGTCTCCACAAGTCCAAGCCAACATCCCATCTGTCACTTTCTAATAATTGTCCATTCCAGTGGTGCCAAGGAAATATACGCTCAAAAAAGAGACAAAACCCTCTCTCCTTGGTCACCCTAAGGCCAGTGATGGGATTTATCCCTTACCAGGTGAAGAAGTGGAGGCAGAGCCAAGAAGTCCAACAAATGTCGTATCATTTCTCATGGAGTTTGCCATCTCTTGACTTGTTCTGAACACCTTGCATCTCTTTTTCAGCTTTCAGACTCCTGCAGCATTGGTCCTGGACAGTTGGTGGCACAGAGAAATTGCTGTTTAGAAGTCCCTGGAGACCAACCTTCAATAAAGTCTCTTCTCCAAAAAGCATTTTCCTCTGTGTGGATGCTGTTCCCCTGACAGCAAAGAGCTCACCACAAAGCAAACTGAATTTAATATCCCTATTCACTATTGAATTTGTTGCATTAAAATATTTTTGCCACTTGCCTCTTTTTGTAAGGAAAGGAAAGTGGTGCTTTGGTGGTCCACCAATCAATATTTTTCAAGACATTATTGGAAAAAGCAGAGAAAGGATACACATGATCAAAAGAGGGGATGTTGCCTGTAGCAACAACATGTGGCATTACTACTTCAAGCCAGGTGTTCATGTTTTATTGAGGTTGATGTACAAGTGAAGATTGAACAGGAAGGAATTAAAGCAAATCAAATCAATCTTCTGCAGTGTTACAAAAGACTACCTACACATCGTCAAGAGAGAGAAGAGGAAGAAAAAGGGTAAAATCCAGTTACTTATAAAGAGTGCACCTTTTATAAAGACAACATTGCATGCTGTAATTTGTAAAATTTCAGAAAATTGACATCCTAAAATTTCTCTGGACAGTGGTAACATTACTTCTGTAACTGACAAATAGCATGTGTCCTAAAATACATCTATGCCATCATCAGTGCAAATACATGATCTACTACAGGAATAGGAACATACATCTATCAATGAATCATTCAGGGCTAGCAATCTTTCTGCCTTGAAAACAAAGGCTTTTCTCCTGCTTCATAAACTCCAAACTCCCAGAACTAATTGGAGGTAGTGTTGTAACTCATTTGCTCCTCCTCCTGATATCCTGCCTTTTCTCCACTGAAATAATTGCCATCCCACATTTGCACTGACAAGGTAGCTTCATGACCTCAGCCATGTAAAGGCAAGACAATCCTGGTAACAAAATACTTTACCATCAAAAGTGTGCATGGGAAAACCTAACACAGAAAGAGATAGGGGAAAAGGAAGAAAAGGTAGGCTGGGCATTCATCTTCAGCATTATGGTAAAGAACACCCTATGAATGCTTTACTCCACATTAAAAAAAAAATTAAAATAACTCGCACAAATGACCACTACCTTCTCCTTTTTGCATAGGAAAATCTTGTCAGCAGCTGTACATCTTTCTGCCTACTCACCAAGCCAGCTGCTTGGACCTTTGGCAGCATTGAACAGATGACAACCTGTAGCAACTAGTGAGAAACCTTGGGTCTATGTCTGATAGGCCAAGGGACATGTGTCTTGACTGAGATGTACTTGTGCACAAGAACCTCTTTCCCCTGTGTGGAGAGTTTTCAGCAGACACCTGAGGGCTTATCTTATCCAAACTGTGCCCCAGCACCAGCCATCAGTTACAGCTTGTAAAGTGTTCCCAACTTAGTTATAAAGAGTTGCCACTAAAAAGCAGTCACCTGCAGCTTTTCTTTCATCCCTGCAGCACTGCTTATTTATGATTGCTACACAAGAGGACACACATCATCTACACCAATTTGGGGCATAGTCTGTCTCCTCAGACCAGCCAGATTTTACTCCTGGGCACTCTCAGAAATATCACTATTCACCACTCTAATGAATAAAGGAAGTTTTTAATTTCTTGAAGGATGGCCAAAGTTATCACCAGCTTACAATAAATTTTATTGTATGAAGATAATCAAGTAATCTTAATAGATAAGGATGCTTCTGTATGGACTAAAAATTTGGAAAGGTATGAGATGCTAAGTTTCAGTGAGTTTAACTCTAGTAGCTGTTGATTTTCCTGCTTCATTTCAAAAGCAGAAGAATAACTCCACTTTAAAGATTAGATTAGCTTCTCTTATTGAATAAGCCTTTCATTAATCATAGCCTCTCCATTATAAGCTGCTCTCTGATCATCTGGTTTCTGAACAGAGCAAAATTTGCTCAACAATCTTATATTGTGCCCTAATGAGTCCAATATTCTGTCTCAATCACTCACATACTTGAAGTGGAATGTCATGAAGGGTAAAACAACCATGGAACAGTCTTTGGCAGGCAGTTAATGATTAGCCAACATGCTCTAGCAAAAGCATATATGTTATTAACAAGATAGCATCTTACAGCTGCCTGAGTGCAAGAGGAAAGATGAGCGTATGTGGAATCAGCTACATCATCAGATACAAGACTTCAGCATGTGGAACTGCTCCACCTCCTTCTAGCTGACCAACTGAAATTCAGAATGTGTTTCCTACTAATAAGTTATGGTTATTCCACATTAGATTCTCTTAACATTATTTTAAATTTTAATTAAGGCACTGATATTACATGCCTTTTTTTCACCTCCTGCTAGGGGTTACAAGTTTAAAAGTTCCTAGAGGAATCACAGTTTTAAGTTAAACATGTTTGCACAGCATTAGCTGATAAGAAGTTCTCCTAGAGGCCTCGAAGTAAATATATACTTTATTCTTCCAATTTTTTTCCTCTTGACATTTGATGTTATACAGTAGGATAGTTATAGAGTTCAATAAGGGTTAGCCTTCATTTGTGTAAATATTTGAAAAGATTAAAGTATTATGAAATGTTGATCTATTCCAGTAAATGAATGCACTGTCCTTTCATTAATAAGTAGGTCTTTCAAACTAAATGTCAAAGGCGATGAGTAAAATATTATTAATAAATAAATATGTTATTTTTAGATGGGCTTTTGAATTGCTAAAGCATTCACACTAACTAAACTCATTCTACAAATTTTAAACCTCTGCTTGTTTCTTATATTGGTTCTAGTGCCTAGTCAAAAAGAAAGCTGTTTAAAAGAGCTAGTTTAGTAGCCAACAAGAAACCATTTATTTCAGGATGGGAGAGGAAATGTAGTCTAATCATCACACAAAACTGATAGCATGAGCCATTGGATGTACAAGACAAACAGCTGCTAATGCTATTTGGCAAGCCAGTCACTGTTAGCCTTCTAAACCCTCAGTTCTATACTTCATTTTTCTAAAGGAGGCCCTACCATGCTCTGAAGCATTGCACACAGATGACTGATGTCATTTCTTTTTGAGAGGGATGACTGTGAAGCAGGCATCAGACCCCAAACAAATACCCAGAACAAAGCCCAGGGGAACTGCCCCATTCTGCCCCAAGAAGTCCATGACCATCACATCAAGGAGGAGCAAGGCTGCTTCATGAGGAAGATTACCCAGGAGCTGAGGGTAGCTCCACAGTACCCAAGTAGGACCAAGGTGCTGACAGCAATAACTTCGGAGAAAGCAAGGCGGTAGATCAGAAGCAGAGGCCATCTAGAAATCAGTCAAGAGCAGAAGAGAGAGATAAGGCCATATGCAGGACTGGAGACACAATACCAGTAGCATCAGCCTGAGGTCCACCCAGGAAACAGCAGAGGCAGCACTAGAGAAAACACAAGTTGTAGCTTATACCTACAGTTCACCTGGGACAAATCCACCAGTGATCCAGGACATGAGAAGCCGGTACCAACCATACCTTCAGTTCATCACAGGCCAGGACCAGAGGCCCAGGCTTGACCTTAAATAACATCCTGAGTCTATGGGTAAGGTATGTGGGAGACCCCAGGTGATGCTGATCAGTGCTGTTAAAGCCTGTTAGGGGCTAGAAATTAGATAACATTGGGTCCTGGACACAGCTGAGATATTGTCAAACTCAGAAAGACATTATCTTTCAATTCCCTCTACCTTAATTCCAACAAAGTCAGCCATGACTGTGTTGGTGGGGCCCTTCCCACTTCATTGTGGAAGATACTAGTGGGATGACCAAATCACACTCCTAAGTGCACAGCTCCTAGGCACATTATAACAAAAGAGCTGTGAAATGGCCCCAGCTGTCCTAGGACAACCATCTCCTTAGCCACAGAGTTGCAAAGAAAGCATAAGGCACTTACTGCCATAATTAGCAGGAACAAGCAAGTGAACAGGTAGTGTCCATATAGTGGGGGGTAAGATACACAGAGATGAAATGGAGGTGGGTGAGGAATACAGACTGCAGACAAATGGGCACAGGCTCCTTATTTCATGTACTAGGGCCCAGATTAGTCAGATTATCCTCTTGGTTTCCACCTAGAAAACAGTCAGGACTGAGGAGAAAAAGGTCTTTGAAGGCCAAAGAAAAATGTGGTAGTTGAAGAGAAAGTGAAGGGGATGTTAAACAATAGACCTCAGGAGAATTAGAATTAGGAAAATTGTTTTCTCTTTCCTAATCTTCAGTTTACATCACTGCATTCTGAAAATAAATTATTTCCCTTTTTTGGAAGAAAGAAATTAAATGCAGTATAAAGTTTATTTAATTCAAACAACATGAATCAGGAAATGGAGAGGTTATTTATCTCAGGGCAGTATTAATTTGGGCTTACTTTGAAGAAAACCTTTATTTATCAGAACCTAATCTGAATACTCTTTTTGTCCAAAATTGGGTCATATCTCAAAATATGAATCACTTGCGTTGGCAGATCCCTCATTTATCTCAAATCTCACTTGGCAGATACATTTCATGTTCCATCTCACCCCACAACAGAGGATGTGTAACAAAAACAGGTTATCTAGAGAATAGTGATGGAGTAGATTACGTGCATGGGAAACTTTTCCAGTTCTGTTTCCTGCCTTTGATGATCTCTCCTGTCAAACCCTCACACGTCCTACAAATTCATGAATTTTAGTTTTAACTGCTTCTTTAAATAAGTGTGCAGGATGAGAAAATCTGTGTGAAAAAGGTAAAAAATCAGTTCAAAGCATGGCAGTTCACCTGCTCTACAGCATTAAGTCATTGTCTCCTCACAATTATGGAGCCAGTTCAGAGATTTCTATCTGTTCCCTCAAGGTTTTCTCAAAGTTATGTTAAGCTGGCAGGGAACTCTGAATTTACAAACTTTGTCCCAAAACTGATATTTCCCATGAGCAACGGAATTGCTCACCCAGAGGCTGTGCCATGATCATAACATTATACAACCCTTTCTCAGCTGCTAACCCATAGTGAAATAAGTACTGAAGACACTGTGGATCAGTCCCTGCATTTCACCAGCCTATTTTAACCATATTTGTATTTCTTGGTCTTAGAAACTGATTACCGCAATGGCAAAGGGGAAAGGAAGGTGTTAACTCTTCCAGAAATACTGGCGAGGAAGTTCTTCAGAGCAAGGGATTGACCAAGCAGTCAGCCCTGATTTTAGCCCTGTTTTAACTTTGTTTTGGCACAAACTAGCAGAGAAGTGAGCTTCAGACAGAACTACTTAGCAAAAATATCCCCAGACCACAAGAACCAGCTGCCACGTAGTGTGGAGAATGAAGTTCCAGTTTCTGATCTCTTAATTTGAGTGAAAAATTAAAACAAGGTAGCACCAGTGATCGATAACTAGGGAGCTGCTGTTCTGGTTATCCTCACAGCTACAGCTGAGCCTTAGCTTCAGCAAACTTCCACAGGAAATATTTTTTTGGCTGAAGCATATGTGTGTGCCTATTGGTAGGTGTTGCTATTTCTACTCAAAGGAAACAGAATCTGTCTGTGTGACTGATTGACAAAGAAATTAACATCACTGGCAACTGAGGGGCAAAAATCATGCTCTATTTTTTTTCTGGTTGCCTTTCCGCTGTAATGTCTGATGATGATAAGAACAGCAGTAACAGTTGATGGCAACATCAAAGGTATCAAATACTGGAGTATTAGTATGAATATTAGATAAAACTGATGCTGTTCTAATGTTATTAAACTAATGACTTCCAACATGTAATGCAGGCTGCCAGAAAGTCACCCTCATGTGAACACAGCAAAAGGGATTCCTTCCTGTACGCATGGAAATTACCCACATACTAGCAAACAATTCTGTATTTCAGGTTGTGTCTCATTAATGTGCAGCCAATAACATACATCCTGCCAAATAAAAAAATTAATAGAGGAAAGAAAATGCACATAGCAACATTAGTGTTTAAAAAGAGGAAATATTTTTCTCTTGGGTATGTAATATCAAAGGGAAAATGTACATACACCCTGGAACTGCATTATTTGTCCTCCACATCGAATTCATTCCAGAGAGGGCCAAGAAAGGATATACTTAGCTCTTACTACTTTCAATTTAGTCCCAAGAACTCAAAATTGTGAGGGAATTGCTATTTTCCCAGTGACTGAACTGCTATTCAAGCAGATGATGAACTGTAACCTTAACTATACGATACCTTGTCACTGCTATAGCATGGTACCCTCTATATTAAAAAAATGTTCGCTCTGAAGAAACATCAGTTCTGAAATCTTTCTGGAAAGTTTGACAAAGCATAACCCTGTGGCGTTTAAAGTTGATCTAAACATTGAATTTACCAAAAAAACGCCTCTCCTCTGACTTTAAATATTACACAGAAATAAATTTCCTGAGAAAGAGGATAATAAATAAATATCATAGACTGTAAATAAGCAGTAGAACAGAAAAATGTTGGTACTTCAATTTATATAAAACTCAGAGAACTGTATTTTCTATACTTCATACTTTCTAAATCTCTTTTAAAACTAGCATAGTTGATAGTCATCAGTTTAATCATTAACTTGTTGCTTAACCTGTCTTGTTACTTAGGTCTTTAAAAGTCAACAGATAATAATATGAAATAAATAAAACCTTTGCCACTCATTCCTACATCAAGTTTTACGTAACTCTCCTAAATATGAGTTGCAATAGAAACCTTTGAACAGCATGCCAGTAAAATGGACTTTATTGCAAAGAAGCTGATAAAGTCCTGTTTGGAATGTTGTCAACTTATTCCAGGAATTTAACTGCAATTAACCAGATACTTAAGGCTTCTTGAATGTAATAAATCTCTCTTCTGTAAATATACTGCTCCTCATTTCTTCAAAAGGAAAAACTTGGTCTATAAATGGCCAAGATACAGTCCTTCTTTTTTTTTTTTTTGAGATTGCCAATGAAAGTGGGCGGAGACATGACAATTTCTGTAATGGGAAAGTCAGCCAGGAGATGCTAAAATGACAAGAGACCTTGACTGCGTTTACACCTGACCTTGGGTTACTTCAATGCAGTAACCGAGGTGTGAAAAAAAACAGTTTTCCTGTACTTACCCTTGATCCCTCCATTTAATATCACAGTTTAACGGTATTTTAGCAGTCTTCTTCCTAGTCCAGTTTTATAAATTAATCAAAAATTTGAGTGCCTCTATTTTTTGCTTCTAGATGTTGGATACTCATGTACTTGCCACTGAAAAAATTAGCTGCTTCCTAATGCATTGGCATGGGGGTAAGAGGAGAATAAAAGGAATTAGAAGTCTATGTGCAGTCGCAGGCCTCTGTTCTCACTAGGGTTATGGAGGTGTGTGATAGCTCATATTACTAGAGTTCTGCCTTGGGTGTATATAGGCTCTTGGGAAGGACAGGCTGGGTCAGCAAGTAGGTGGAATTGTCCTGTATCTGACAGCAGCAAGCATGCATGGAGCTCTGCCTTGGGATGGAGTTTAAGCCAGTTGAGAGTTTACAGGTAAGGATTAGAGGCAGACCAATGAGGGCAATGTTGTGGTGGGTGTTTTCTACAGGCTGTTTGAAAAGTAGATGAGACCTTCTTTGGACAACTGAAAGAAGTCTACCGTTTGCAGCCTGTGGTCTTCAGGAAGGACTTTAAGCACCCCAATATCCACTGGATGGACAACACAGCAGGGACAAGCAATACAAGTAGTTTCAAGTATATCATTGATGATGTACTAGTAACTGACTGTACCTGATAACAAGTGATTGAGGAGCTGGAAAGGGGACCTGCTCTGCTCGACTTGATTCTTCATTTTAGCAAGGCTTTCATCACTCTTTCCCATAACAAATTAATTGACAAAATTATGAGGTACATACTAGATAACTACACAGTGAGCTGGATATAAAACTGGCTAAATTGTTGTTCTCAAAGTTTTGGGATCAGCAGCATGAAGCCCAGCAGGAGGCAGTAATCTGTGGTATATCCCAGGGATCAATATTGGGACCAATATATATTCACGAATAACCTACATGATGGGACAGAGCACATCTTACATAGTGATAGGAAAAGAGACAGCACACATAAACTAAAATACAGGGGGAAAAGGCATCTAAATATATAAAAAAAAAAAAAATCCACTATGAGGTTGGTTAAACACTGGACTAGGTTGCCCAGATTGGTTGTGAAGTCTCCACATTTGGAATATCTCCACATTTGAAGATATTCAAAACCTAGCTGAACACAGCCCTGGCCAACTGGCTGTAGCTGATCTTGCTTCAAAAGGCAGGGGGTTGAACAAGATGATCTCCAGAGATCCCTTCCAGCCTCAACTATTCTGTGATGCTGTAAGAAGTGATGTGTTGTGGACTAACCAAATTAACCTGGGCACCTTCCACTAAGATACTAACTACAGAAATCTAGCATTCTGAACAAAACGTAACATGACTAAATAAATTGTTGAGCTTACTCATTTTGGGGAGCACACCACATGTGGAAACTCAAAATCTGTGCAAGTTAGTCAGATTTTAGTTGCTTATCCTATTTCATAGTGGTTTTGGTAATCACTAAGGAAAATAGTACTGAAGGAAATGCTAGGCTTCATAGACGTGTTTGTATCAGGCGTTCCTGATGAGAAAACCTGCATATGTGGTGTATTCAATTGGAAGGTTTGCTGACCTTTGCATGTTGCAGTAATTTGGTGGCTCAAGGAAACTTCCTGTGATTATTTTTTTCAAACTAATATGTACCTGTGTCTTCTAAAACCAATCCCAATCATTGACACAAACCAGAGAGCAACCTGTTAGCAAACTTCTCTTAACGTGCCTTTCTGAAGGGGCAGATTCTTTTGTTAAACTTTGGGGAAGTCTGTCACATTAACTGGCACGGGCAAGCACCGTGTCTTCTCTGAAAGACAATGAATTGGCTAAGAACAACTGCTAATTAATTCTCTGGGTGCCATGAGAGAGCCAGCAGGTAAGTGGCTTTGTGCCTGCCCTCATTGCTGCCTAATATATGTTGTAGTCAGTGTGGACCCTGAAGTGTTGAGGAAAAGTCACCAGAGCTGGCTGAAGTCATTCAAGCTTCTGCATAGCAAGGTTAAAAATATGTCCTCTGGCTCCACATGTGGAGGGTGCTAAGTGTGGAGGGGTGCAGGGGCCAAAGGCACAGCTCAAGAGCACTGAAGAAGGGATGGACTGGGAGCACTATGGAGAATGGACTCTGGGCTCTGGATAAAGCTTAGGAGACTTTAGTTGTGTCATAACTAAATGCAACAGCAAAGGGTGCCTGTTCAGCAAGGGGCATTTTAAGTGGCTCAGCTCAATTCATGAAGTCAGAATAGAGGTAGTCACTTGGAAACAGTATGAATGTGGATGAGGGGTGCATAAAATGACTTGGAAACGCCATCTGCTTCCCATGTTCTGACAGTTCCTGTGACCGAGAAAGAGTAGGGGACAGAGATCCTGGCTGGTTTCCCTCCCAGCTTTACCAGCGACTTTGCCCTCCAGCTCTGTCCAAGGATGACATTTCTTTTGTGCTCTGGCAGAGCAGCATGTGCAGAACAGGACAGCACAGCCTTGACCTTTGGCCAGCCAGAGCAACACCTCACCTACCCAGCATGGCCTGGCTGTTCCAGCTGCTGCTGTGAGTAGGACCCTCAGCACAAAGCGTCCCTCTTTCTAGCACAAAAATAAGGAGTTTTCTAAGAAGAGAAACCTTGCTATTCCTGACTGTGTTGCTTAGGGATCATGAGTTAGCAAGGGTCAGGAGAAGCCGCACGTGGAAAGAAGAAAATACAGATTAAAGATAGGGGTCCAGTGTGCCTGTAGCTGTTTTCTGTATTATGCCCAAAGAATTGTAACAGGTGAAGCTGCCACCAGTACAGAGCAATGGGAAATGGGAAGTGAACAGTGCAGGACAGAGGACGTTACTGAGGGAAAACGTACCTGCTGGGGTTACTCCCAGTCACCTCTGCTTGCCCCATAGGGCAGTATTATTTCACAGGAGTAGCATTACACCCATTCAGGTTGATTGTTATTCACTTGTTTATGTCCTTAACATTGTCTTTTGCGTCTACATTCAAGTTGCACATTAGTAGTGTGATTTTCCCTTGCCCACCATGAACCAGCAGGGACCCAAAAGCTGCTTCTATGTCCCTGCAGATTTCTACCAGCACAAACTACAGAACTCAACGTTATGATACAGATTTGGTGTCTCAGGACATGCAATCATCTTTCTTTTTATTACACACGGGGAGGGATCAGGTGGGAACAATCAGGCGGGATCAAAGCCCCCTCCCTAAAACAAGAGTAAGTCCCATTCCCCTTATCTTAATCATAGCATCACCAAGTTTCTCCAGCTAATTCCCTTGCTGTTCCTTACTGCTATGCCCAGCAGAGACAAAGCGCCTGTCACGGTGCTTCTGGTGACAACTGCCAGCTCCTGAGAGCAGAGCTGTCTTTAATTGGTACCTTAATATTTCCTGGTTTTCAAAAGTTGTCTTCCTGAGTTTGGTGTTCCAAAGATTCATGAGACACCTCTTTGGCCACCACAACTCTGAGCCAACAGAGATGCATTTTTCGTGAGTTCCACCTTTTTCTTAACACATACTTAAACAAAACAGCCATGGCCTGCTCAAAGGAGCTCTGAATTTGTTGTGCAGGTAGAAGTAAGCCTAAACCAAGCAGCAAAGTAGATGCTAAAAGTTTGCACAGCAAGAGGCTGAGCACTGGCTTTACTGAGTGGGTAAATATGGCTATACATAAACAAAAAGTAGTCTGTTGGCTGCTACAGATATCCAATACACTAATTAAAATTTTAGCTTTTCTTATGACCAAGACTTAAAATATCCAAATGTTATGCTCTTGGGGAAAAAATGTGTTGGCTCTTGTTATGTTATTTTAAAAACAGTTCAGCATACAGAAATACAATTTTACTACACTTCTTTCTGACAATAATTTTTTTCTTTATTCACATAATTTTGTGTATGGAAGAGCTGGAAAACTGCAAGCAGTGTAAACACTAAAACAAAGAAAGGTTGAGATAAAAAAGGGACAATTATTCCTGTCACAGCTAAACATTGTTATCAAATGGAAGTTAAGAAATAACTGATATCAGTATGTGAGTAATTAAAAGCATTTTTGTAAAGAAGGGTGCCACACTGCCTCCTGCATGTACATACAAGAGCTGCAGTAGTGTTAGTAGTGTTACCTCACTAGTAGTGCTATCTAATCCAACACAAACATTTGTATGACATAAGAATGAGGAGGTTTTAATCCCTTCATTTGTTTATTCCTGATTAAATGAGAGTCAAGCTTTGCAATGAGACCTGGGTTAACTCCCTGGACCTTGGGATGATGCAGAATATCAGGCCTTGAACCACCCTGTAGGTTTTCAACTCAAAAATCTAGAGAAATCCGAGTTCTGTTTCCAGGACTTGGAAGCAGATTTCTTATCCATCTTCAGCTGTCTGTATACATTAGCTCTTTGCTGCAACTTGTTTTCTCCTTCACCTTTCTATTCTTTTAACCAGAAGAAATACTCTCCTCTTAAAATATAAATAGCTGAATGGCAGTCTCAAGTTAAGGATTTTAATAGAAAATGGGGATAAAAATAAAATAGGAAATTTGTGGGGGGGTTGCAAAATTTTCCTTAAAATAATGACTAAATTTGGAGATCTCTGTGAGTTTCTGACAAAAGGAGTCAATTGGAAACATTCATGTGAAGCCATGATACATTTTGCGTGACCTTGAATTAATTTTTGCCTTGCTACTTTCAACTTAATTATGTTACACACATGATAATCCTCCTAGCACTTTGTTAACATCTGGAACCCCTCGTTACATGTTTTAATCCAAAAGTCTGTATATTCTTTTGGACTAAGTGATTATTACCCTGTGTAAGTTTCTATTCAGCTGAATTTTCCCTGTTTCTGTCAATTTTCCCTTTCTCATTACAAGGAATGTTTTGTTTAACCCCTACATAAGTATAACAGGACTACGAATTACCATTAAACTTCTGTTAATAGTGCCTATAAAACACCAGGGGTAAGGAAATAAAAGCTGCAGCTTGCTTTGTTAAGAAAGACCAGTGGATAACAATACTGGATAACATATACCTAGGAGTTACTGTCCTACTTTTTCTCTCCTCAGACTTAATATTTTGTGGCCTACCTATTCTACTATTTCACATTATATGAAGCTGTTTCTTCTTCCCCTAGCTTGCTTAAGATCTGTTTTATATAAACCAACTTCTGCTTCCTTCTGCAATCAGAAAACCGTTTTCAAATAAAACTCTGAGGTTTTTTGAAATGAGCAATGTCTTATATTTGAAAATATGCAGAAGTTATTTTGGACATGAGAACAGAAAAAAAGGCAAATAATAAATGAAGCTAAGTAAACTAATATTTCTCCTTAGAAAGTATCATTTGAGCTATTTGCATCTGCTGGCATTAGAGCCATGACCTTTATAGAGTCAGGTTGGGGTATGCCAGGTGTTTGCCTGAACGTTCCAAATCCTAACATGTTTTAAGAAGTCAGTTTAGAGCAGAAACACCCTCAGTGATTGTGCTTTGTCTCTTCACACAAGAAAAGTCTGTTGGAGCAGGTTGCAGATAGAGATATCCAACAAATCTGGAGCTGCAAGGACTGTTTGTTCCCTGTAAGTTGGCTTTATTCTTGGTCATACAGTATTGTGGAAGCCACTGTGCATATCAAAGTGTTGATTAAGTAACAAAGATTTCCAGGAAAGAAAACTAATTCCAACCATTGCTGATGTTTACACTTCTTGCAATGCACCTGAACAAATTAAACAGATGAAAAAGAAAGGGAAATAGGCAGCCCAAACATCTGAACGCAATTGCCTGGAAAAGCATTGTGGACTGTACATAACTTCACTAGTCTGAGATAATATTCTGCCTCTGGAAGCAGTTAAATTTAGAAAAGATAGAAAGTGCTTATTTAAATGCAAAAGCTTGCCCAAATGTTTTTAAACCATTTCTTTCAGTGCATTAAATAATGCTCAAATATCTATTGAAGTCAAGCTTCCACTGAAATAAGTCAGTGCGGCCTGTTTGCAGATACAAAACGATCCTGCTAAACTGAGCCCCTCGCTGTATCACGTGCCACTTGTGACAGTTGTGGAGCATATCTGTAAAAGTAAGAAATAGCAGTTACATTCACCAGTGAGGCAAATGAGCTCTCCTGCGCCAGCTGGCCATTTCCCAGGCTTTTGGGATGTTTGTAGTTCTTTATCATAATAGCATTCACACCCTTTGTGTTCCTCTTTGTGAGGCAGGAAAGTTACCCTTCATCATCACTGGAAAAATAATGATGCTTCTCAGAAAACCTTACTGTTTCTAGAATAGTATAGAATTGTCTGGCCTTCTCTTTCTTCTCTGCCAGACTATACTTGCAGATTCTTACAGTAAGTCCTTTCATAATATGATTTTCACTATTAAGAGTTCTTGCAGTACCACATATGAATGGTATGTGATTGGAGAGGGAGGAAGGAGCTCATTTATTTGTGCATATGCAAAGAAGTAGCCCTTTATCTGTCATAAATTGTGGTCAATGTTGCAAAATAGTTTGACAGCATGTGGACCATCTTTTGTGAAAGACTCAAGCTCCTGCCACTTAAATTCCCAAATGCTGACTGTAACCTGCAAGAATGAAGATATTTTCTTATACTTGTTCTAAATGTCAGTAGAGAAATAAGCAACTCTAGTTTAAAGCAAAGTTTAGGATTTTGAAAACAGAGTTCTTCTCTGTCCTAACAGAATAAAGCAATGAGATTTTATTTATCTTTTTTTGAGCATTTTATTAAAAAACTACATTGTGTCAAGGTAGGATTGAGCTGTACCATAACAATACCCCACAATACCCCTATCATTATCTGTTGAGACCAATTAAAAAGTTTTCACTGTAGTCAAATTAGGCATGCATCCATTTACCTTACTTCTTACTCATACATAGTTGCAGATTGGATTTTTCTGGGTAGAAAAAGGAACAAGAGAATTACCTAACTTCCTGGTTTTCCTCTTTAATTATATTTGTAGGAAAGATAAGTCATCCATGGATTCAAATGAATATACAAGTGTAATTCCACTCATGTTATTCAATTGCACTTCAACAAAATAGCAAAATGCATGTTAATAATGTTCAAATCTCATGATCATCACAGTGGCTATATATGGTACATCAGAACAATAATACTGAAACATCACAAAGCACATTGTACGCTACACAGGATAGCTTTCACTTGAATTTAATGAGGCAGTAATCATAATAAAAGACAAATTAAATCACAGCTTATTGAAATTTTCCGTTCTGAAAAGAGTATTAATGCCACAATGAGTCTCTGAGTTGCAACTATGTGAGATGACACAGCATGCTTCACTGGTTAATTCTAAAAATGGTAGAAAAAGGCTAAAGCCACTTTATACTGTCAAACATATACCAATATATGTACCAATATACCTGTGTCTAAAATAAAATTGCTTTTAGACACAGGTACTCTGTTAACTCTCAAATGGTACCATAATTCGTTTGCAGCAACAGCAAGACTGAGGCATTAAAAAGTAACAGATCGAAAACTAAAGATTACTCATGTGATTAAGGTCATTCACCTAAATGAGAACTGCTGGGGTTGAGGCCAGAAACTATCAGTACAATACTAGAAAAATATATTTGAATTGCTTGACAATAATGAATTGAGAGAGAAACCTAATCCAAACAGGACTAAGGTCTCCTTTTATAAGAATTAATAATATTGCTTCACTAACGATGATTTTATATTCAGAATTATTTCATGCCAGCACAAAATCTTTGGAAGGGGACAAATCTCAAAAGTATCCATTTTATTGCCTTATCCATGCTCTGTAGGTTATGCATATAAAGCAGACTGTCAATCGATATGAAGGAACTGCTGAAACAATGCTGTGCCATCTCTGCTACTTGTTCCTCATCCTGTTGTTAAGTGACCATTAGTAACTAATTACTGCCTGCTTTCATAAATCTGCTTTTCACTCCACCTTAATATTTTAGCATGAGTTTGTAGTTTGGCATGGAATAAGCAGCTCAAATGCCAACCTGCAGGAATCCTAAAAAGGCAAAGGGCCACTCAGAGCAGACTCTCACACGACTTGGGCCCCAGTAATTACACGGACCGCTGTGGGTCCAAAGTGGATCCACATCTGGTAGGACCTTGTCCTTTCTCTGTTCAGATGATGGGGCCATTCCTTGCTCCTACAGTCAATCCTACAGCTTGCACCAGGTAGGAGCCCTGGCAGGACAGGTCATCTCCTAACAGGCATAGAATCTCATCCCAGGGGTATACAATGGCTGAGTGAGGATTTGGTATCACTTCTCCCAGTCCCATTGCTGTTATCCCTCTTCCGTATTATTAAAAGAGAACTACCACCCCTTGTATCTAGTCACATGGCCAGATATTACACTATTGAATAAGATAATAAATATGGATACCTGATGATTTGGGGCAGCTGAGCAGAAGGGGAGATGGGAGTAGCTGCTATACAAACCTTACAATTTCAAGAATTATGACAAATCTTGAAAATTGCCATTTTCATAATGGTAAGAACTCTGTTCTTCCATGTCTTGAGTCACTTGCTTTTGCCTTCTCCATTCTCTTCTCTGTACTTCACTGTTTTGACTGGTAGCACCATACATTTTCTTTGGACTTACAAAAGTTTCATTGTTCATTTCTGTTTCTTCAGCCAGTTCATCTTGATCAATTATGCCACATTTCTCTTCATTGAGGTTTTCAGGGTCAGCCCATTCCTGCTTCTCTCCAGAAGCAAAGATAGCGTAGAATATCACTCCACTGTAATGCACCAGGGCTGCAATCAGAAAGACGTTTTGCCATTCTTCACGAGTCTGAAAGAACGGTTCAGGTCTCAATAAGTTTGCAGTAAAACAAAAATATTATTGTCTGAATTAGACCACGAATTAGAACATACTGAACAATGACCACTGTTTGATTCCTGATGTTACAGATAGCACAATTTATGAGAGTCATTGCGAAGATTTTTTCTTTTTTTTTTTTTTATAATAATGGCTAATTAAATAAAACTTGGGGTTTTTTGTTTTTTGGTGTTGTTTTTTTTTTCTGACAGTAAAGTTTCTCTCTCAAATATGAAATATTCCTGGAGTTGAAAATGCAGGGATTTCTCTAACAATTAAGTTAATCTTATTGTAGATCAGTGGTTGCTTAGGAACCCTGCCAGGGTGGGTTCCAATGCATTCCACCAAGTCCTATAAGCAGTAGTATGGAGATATTGCAGAGACTCAGCTGCAAGTAGTATAAAATAGTATCTCCCTACATAGATAATTTGTTTACGATAGCTGAGAATCATGCCACTACTATATTATAAAAGTGAATGTTTAAGACAACAGAAAATAGCTGCAGAGATTGATGATGAAATGGACTTCCCAGGAAGCTTTGAAATATCTTAACTCTTGTATTGCCTAAACCTTTTCCTAGAAAACATAGAGAAATATTACCTTATGTTTTGTCATTGCACCAACGATGAGTGGGCACACCATTCCCGACAGTGTCCCCACACCATTGGAAATTCCCATCAGAATGCTGGCGTAACGTGGTGCAATGTCCAAGTGATTCACATTGAATCCTACAGCAAATGAGAGACAACAGTCAACTACACAGGATTGTGCCACCTGGCCAATAGGGCTTCCTACAACCATTCTGGCTGAAGAAGCCTGAAAAGGTAGGAAACCCCTACTACATATATCAGAAAGAAGGGTAGTATTTCCTTGGTATTATAGATACGTTGCAACTCTTCATTCTTTTTCAAAAAACCTTTTTCCCCCACCTTTGGGGATCAGGTAGTTTGTTTTGGACTCATTTAAAGTATCTGTGCTTCCCATTTTCTTAATGCACTCAGGAAATATTTTTAATTAAGGAATGAAGGCCTCATGTTACTCAAATGTCTGATATAGTTTTATTTAGGTAGCACTGGTTCTTAATAGATGTTTTCTGATATTTGAAATAGCAGTTTAACAACATGATAAAAAAGACTATAGACTAGTATGAAAAATAATTACTCTTACTGTAGTGTATCTTCTGGGTATATATTTTATTAAGAAATAGATAAAAAAGAGGAAAAATCAGCTCCATTAATTATCACAATGTAGGTAATGAAAATTTGTCATATGAGCTATGGAAGATCACAAGGAAAGATGATGAATTCCAAGTGCATGCAATTGAATACAGTAAAAAGTTGACTGCTGGGAAATTCCTGCAATAAAAATTGATTGATAGAAATGGCCTGCCATGTAAGCATATCACAACTCAGTAGCTAATCTACTGCCCGTCTGGGTACCCTGAAACAACTGAAGACCAGCAGTTAATGTTGCTGGTCAGTTCTGTTCAATAGACCCATCTTCTTGGCAGTATGCTAGCTGATGGCCTTCCATCTTCATAACAAAACAGGATTTTATAACAATGTCTGTACTGTTGGAGTTACAAAAGTCAGCCTGAACTGATGGGACACATGAAAGTGTTAAAACCAGCTGTTTTGGTGAAAGGCTGGCTATAGGACACAACAAGAGAAAGGACTGACCTAAAAAGCAGAAACTGGCAGTTAAGGCCGGGAGCCAGGTTGCAACTGATAGCCTTTGAGCAACTATTAATTTCAGAGTTAGTCAATTTCTTTCTTCTTTTAGGGATATTGTTTATACAAGAAGAAAAAGTGGCTGACACTGTAAAAATTCATTAAAAAATAATAGCACAAAGCTGATGTAAACTGGAATCAATAAAGCTCAGCTTCTCTCAAAGCTTCATGTCCTATGTGCAACATGTTTTATAGATATTGAAGTAAACTATTTCTGATATGGAAAAAAATAGGGAATACCTCATAAACAGCTACATCAAGAGCAAACAGAATGATAGAAATTATGACAATAGCAACAGTGGGGACAACAACATCACTTTTATCAGTAATAGTAAGACCAAGAATAAGATAAAGACTTACCTGAAATTGCAAACCCACTGAAGCCCACTGCTAACACCAGAAATGAAATAGCCACACCTTTTGTGTGAGAATAACCAACCACCAAAAGCAAGGTTGCTTCCATCCCAAAGCCTTCAAATGAAACACATGGGAATGAATTCAATTTCAGTTACTACTGGTCATGAAGGTACTAATAAGGTCTAGGCAGAATAGCAAAGTAAAATGAGACAAAAATATTTTTTATCTTACAGCTATTCTTGAACATACTTGGAAGCTTTGTGGATTTGCAGAAAAAAAATATGAATATTTATTGTCTGAGAATATACTTTCTTCTCCCCATTGCTGTGTAAAAGACCCAAGCCATTGGTACAGTTAACTCATTGGGCAGGACAGGGAAACAATAAGAAAATGACTCTGTACAAAGCACTGAAAGATTCACAAATACACCAACATGACACGGAAAGGAGAAAAATACTTGCCTTCAATTTTCCATGGTTGTAGCAATATGAGATTTTCTTAGTAAATAGAACAGAAGAGCATTTTATATAGAGGCATGCCACCAACACAACAGGACATCCCTGAGCATGACAGGGAATTTCCAATCTCTGCCATTACTTCAAACTAACATTTCCTAATATATAACTTTACAATACTTCTGGGGGTTTTTGGTTTTAGTTTTGGTAGATTTTTCTTTTTTTTTTTTTTTTTTTTTAATGACACTGAAAATACACTGAAAATGTACTGAATTTGAGAATCCTTTATGAAGATGCCTAGCCAAGCTGCATGGCATCCCTGACGGAGGGATCTATATTTCAGGCAGCCTGTGCCATTTGTAAATACTGCAAGCCAGGAAGTGGTAGTGGAGAAGGACTCCACAGGCTATCTGGATTGATTTATTTTTTTCAAATGTAGTATCTTCCCTGTATGTAGATGTCATTGATTTTTCAGTTCAGTGACTGAACTGGAAATGAATTATTTTGTGCTGAGTTAAAATTAGTCTGTCCATCCCTTGCTTTTTCTTTTTTATCCACTTTTAGCAGCCTAAACTTGTCAGTAGGTTCTGCTGGAAGTAGCACTTGAGAACATGGCCAGTTATTGCAAGACTGTATCCACTAGGAAAAGATATCTCTAGCACCATGGTTCAGGGTTAACTTCGTCTTTACAAGTTTGCAAGATGAGGCCTATTTCATCATACTACTCTTCTGAGCCAGTCCCTATTGCCCTTTTAATTATTAACCAGGCTTCTTGCCTCTGCCCTTTTTAAAAGCATGCTCATATGGGTAAGGGTTTATACCATGAGGACATCTAACATCAATTCTCCATTAAATGCTTCAGATTAACCAGCCACAAATGCAATCTAGAGTAATTTGTCTCATTACAATTAAACATGGACAAAACTATGTTATTTGTATCAACTGCAACACACCAGTAAAATATTATATTTTCAGAATCCAACAGTACCTCCACAATTCATGACCTTCCTTACAGTGGTAGTAGTTAAAATCTTCCTGCTGCGTAAGAAGTCAGCTAGCTGCCCTCCAATGGGTACAATGATTGTCATGACCATGTGAGGAACTGCCGACAAAAGGCCAACCTGCAATTAGATAAATGAGTGCTCATGTCCTCCTTCAGGATTTAGAGGGAAGAGAACAGGAACCATTCCCATTCTTAAACTCTTCTTTTTTTCCACCATCAGACACTTTTTTGTCCTGGTTCCTTCTCTGCAAAGATTGCAGACAGGTGAAACAGGATCTACAACCAAGACCCGGGTGACCTTAAGCTGTCATTGTCCCATCTTTAGGGATTTCTAGAAGCTTGAGAGACTCCAGCATACTCTCATCCAGGTCCTAGCAGCTTTTCTCCTAGGCTTTCCCAGTAATGGCACTGTGAGCCATGGCATGGCCAGGAGCTACCAACCTCACAAGCCCTAGTCCACCACCCCTACTGAGTCTTGTAAGGTGGGTCTCATGTAGATGCTGTACCTGAGATATGAAGTTTACAGGATCCTCTTCATGGTGCCATATGTGCCCAGTCACTATTGCTGACAGCAAGGTCAGAAATAGGGTTGTTTTTTCACTGCTGGGGTCACACAGTGCCCTCCAAAAGGGGCAGTCAGTAACTTGACCCCGTGAAAAAGGCTGGATCTGTGCAGAGCATCCCTTGGCTGCCCAGTGCCTAGAGCACCAGTGAAGTGGAAAATGCTTGGGCATCTTCCTTTATTTTTTGGGGGGTAGGGTGGTGTTCCTGAACTGAACTGAACTGAACTGATGCTCTGATGGAGTTTTCTATCTCTCCAATGACCAGCAAATGAGCACAAAAAACTTGCTCTAATTTAGCTGGCTAGAATAGACTCCAAAATCTGGGTGGCGGAAGGAATACTCCTTATGAGACTGAGGGAGAAGCCAGAGCACAAGTGAGAATATTACCTTAGAAATATCATGCAATATCCCTGCTCTTACATGATTACACTAAAAAGTTGCCTAGAAGACTGTTAATATTAACTTCTATTGTAGACATCACAAAGCCCTGTCTTATGTGTTCTGATAATGGAGTGCTTTATCTTGGCTTTCATTTGCTTTTATATATCTTTTTATTCATGTTCTTAAGGAGCTCCTTTCTGAATAGAAAGTTTATTTCTGTTACCTGCCACTGTGGAAAGGAAAGAAGCACCTGCACATTATATATGGACTGAAGAACATAAGAATAAAATCTGACATTATAATAGAATTTCAGAAATTATTAACTAAGCATACATTTAAAGCCATGCATGTATTTTTAATTTTGTGGCATTAGAGCTGATAAATTGATGCTTATCTTTTAATTTTCACAGGATCACAGGATAGTTGAGGTTGGCAGGAGCCTCAGGAGGTCATCTTCTTCATTCCTCCTGCTCAAGCAGGATCACCTACAGCAGGCTGCCCAGGACAGTGTCCAGATAGCTTCTAAATGTCTCCAAGGATGGAGATTCCACAGTTGCCTCTGGGCAAACTTCCAGTGCTTGGTCACCCACACAGTAAAAAAGTGTTTTGTGTCATCTGCAAACTTGCTGAGGGTACACTCATCTCCATCATCCAGATCATTAATGAAGATGTCAAACAAAAAGGATCAGACCCATTATTGACCTCTGGGGTACGTATACCAGCAGTTAGTGGCCTCCAACAAGACTTTGATCACTACCTTCAGGGCCCAGCCATTCAGTTTTCAATCCTCACTGTCTGCTCAAACAGCCCATACATCAACAGCTTGTCTATGAGGATCTTATGGGTGACAGCATCAAAGGCCTCACTAAAGTCTAGGTAAACAATATACACTGTTCTCCCTTTCTCAACCAGGCCAGCCACATCATCATAGAAGTTTACCAAGTTGGTCAAGCATGACTTCCCCTTGGTGAATTTTCTGCCAAAAGGTTATTACTTTCTCTGTTAGCTCTGGTAATTGTCCCAGATACGTGAAAATATTATTTTGCAGAGTTTTAGTGATCAGCACATAATCCTCTAGAAACTTTTCTTTGAAGTAGTAATTCAGTGAGAAGTCTGAGTTCACTTTCTAGGATGTGCAGCCTACTTACATTGACAGTTTTACATTAGTTTTTAATTACTGAGTTACACAGAGGTGAAACTCTAGCATTAATGAGTGCTAGTTCAGAATAAACAAACCTAATTTGTCTTAATACCCCTGTCCTTCATCTCCATGCTGTGCTTGGCCATTCATTGTCATTGCTACTGCACCAGCATTACAGAAGCGGTGCACAGGTGCACAGGCTCCCAGACCACACAGGTAGTAATGCTGTTTGTTATCAGTTTACAGTATTACACTTGTTTGAAAATTACTTACAAAGTAGCAAGGAGATTACTGAAAGGAATGTTAGGAAAGCTTTTCTGGAACAATCATTTATGTTTGAAAAGGTTGGCTAACAATGATTTCTTTAATGAAGTGGCAGAGGCAGGGGATATAAATCTATACAAAATCTGTCAATGAAAAATAATGAGAAAGAAAAAAAAAAGAGGATAAAAATTACCTGACATGCAAAGCTGAATGTCCATCAGTAAACAAAATGTGCATTTCTATTCACTTGCTTTGTGGTTTTCATGATATGTGGGGTTTTAATCAACTCTTTCCCAAACAACTTCTCAATTCTTTCATTTTTCTAATAATTTGATGTTAGCAAGCTTTTTTTTCTATCAGATCACCAGAAGTACGTCATTCGAACTACTGGGAATGATCTACTGTAATGATTCCAGGGGGATCAGAAGTTCCTCAAGCACTCTGCATCTCCTAGGGTGAGGTCTGACGGTCACTGATTCATCTCAGACATTTACCTTGCTTATTGCAAATCCAAAGACTTCTTCAAAGTAAGCAGGCTGACTTATAAGGAGCAAATAGAAGGTCCAGCTTCTGCAAAAGTTTGCCACAATGATTGCATAAACTGGCATTGAAGTGAAAAATCTCTTCCATGGAGTACTAAATTTCTAGGGGGAAAAAAAATATTCAAAATTGAGTAGGCAGAGGCAGAATAAAGATCCAGTACCTTAGTATCCAGAATATCCAGTACATTGCATCCAATTTGCATTGCAAATCACTTACAATGCAAGTAAAACATTAGTGACAAAACCCAGGTTGAGAATCTTTCTTAGAATAGTTTGGAATTCTAAGATGACCACCATACTACTGTTGCCATGATTACTGAAATTACACAAAGTCGTCCAGAATCATGCTATTGGGATAACAGGATCAATAACAGGTTCAAAGAAAACTGGAGAAAACCCTGTGCCTTCCCCATTTTTAGACATGATGCAGTTCGCGACATTCCAGTGAAACGATTGAGAAAAAAAGAGTTATCTAAGAAACATGTGGTAGCACAGCAACAAGCAGATACCTGCTTTAACCCAATTCATTTCATGCAGCAAAAATAGTCTGTGGTAGATGATCAAATCTCTATAACTTGCTTTTGGCATTTCCAGTTTCTATTTATGCTTCAATACTTCATACAACAGGAACAAAGAACACTTCAGAGCCCTATTCACTTTTAATAGGATTCAAATCAAAAGCTGAAATATGTAACTAGGCCAATATACATTGACATTGTCCTTTTTTAATAAAATAGCAGCTACGTTCTACAGGCAACCGTATGCCTGCAGTCATGTGTGAACACGTGATGGTGTCCTCTGCAGTAAACCCACTGTACAACAAGGGAAAACCATGACCTGGAACAAGTATGTGTGTCTCCAGACAAGACCTGAGTGACTGCAGCCAAACTTGAGGAGCATCCAAAAGGAGAGTCTGGTATTTTACACTCTCAGTAAGGCTATTACCCAAAATATGTAAAGAAAAGAGTTTGGAGTTATTATTTTGTTACAGAATGTTTAAGAGTAAAGGCCAAGAAGAAACAGCTTATGAAGAAGCAGTTTGGTTTTCACCACTAGCAAAAATAAGTTACCAAAGGAAATAGAAGTTTGATGGGAAAGTAAGTTTTAGCTTTAAGTTTCCAGGATCTTTCAGGATCCTGTTAGAGAGAGGATGAGAAGTCTTAAGGAGTTGAGCTGCTGCAAGAGTTAACAGGGTAGAAACCCTTTCCTTAAGCTTTCAGAATTGCAATCATCCTTAATAAGAGCTCAAAAGACAGCTGGATAATTTAACATCTGCAACCAGTTTCTTCTTTAGCAATTCCCGTTAATATTTTTTCAAACATGCATAGTAATTACTCAAGAGCAGGAGAACAGAGTGTGTGGCTCCCCCTCTCTCCCCACTCCCTTCCCTAGATTAGGGAGGCCCTATATGCCAAGAGCTGAAACAGCACTGTGTGTTTTGCCTGTTGAACTTGTCCTGTCCAGCTGCGTGACCCTGATTTTTGATTTTCATAACAGAAAAAGCCCCTAAACATCAACAGAAAATAGTTGTGCTGCTCTTATGCAGCTAATAGTATGCATCCCATCATATCTGATCTTGTGTGAAGTGCTCACAAATTATAACCAGAAATGCCCTTTTTACTTACACTTGCACTAGCTAGGCTGGCTCCTTCTCCAATACTTGTTTCTATGTATATCCTTTCTTCACTGGATATTGTTGGATGTGCAGCAGGGCTCTCATAGGCATGAAGCAGCCAGAACATGTACCAAACAATCCCAAACATACCTGCAGAGGTAGGAAAAGCAAGGTTGGTTTTTAAAAGGCAATAAAGCCATATTTAAGTATCTGCAGGCCTCGAAATTTGCTTCCAAGAGCCAGTTACACCAAATCTGCATAAAAATTATGCTTGGGAAAGTAAGAAAACATGGTTACCAACTCTGCATATTGTGTGACTGTTTACAAAGCATTTGAACATTTTGTCACTTGTACTACATGATATACATGGAGCAGAGAAAATGCGGAAGGAAAGCTCTATGTGGGACCTAAGGAAGGAAAAAAGCAGAGCAGTCATAACATGGTCGCAATGCATGTAAAAGGACTTCACAGTCAGATTGCAATGGCAAATCTTATGGTACGTCCTGTGTCTCCAAACAGAGAAAACCCATCTTAACTGGGTTGCTGATGAGCAAGGCTGGGTTTGAGCCAGCTCTGTCACATACGATGAGTGGAAGCACGAGGCACCTCAGATCAGTCATGAGGCTGCACCCATGTGATGGGACCACTTTGTAAAGGTGACACTCCTTTACTGAGGGTGGGCAGCAAGGGACAGATTTCTCAGGGCAGAAGGTTTTAGAGGCATTTGGCTCCCCATCAACAGTGTATGCTGTAGCACTCGCTGTTGTGTGCATTCTAGACACATGTCACCTAAGTGTTTGTGTTACAGAGCAACCTTTTCAACTGCATCCAACCCTGTCACTGGGTGACCAGGGGCTTTAGCCTGGTCATTATCATATGAAAGCATTTTATGGCAGATGATTACAAAATAAATCTCTCAGAAGCTGCAATAAGAAGGGATTAAGTTGGAATACCCATTTGTAACCTCTTTCACTAAAACAACTTTGATCCATACTTGTTCTAGAGGTTTAACAAAATGGCTGGCAGTACCAGTCTAGTCACAGAGATCCTTCATATTAAGTAACTCACCATATATATAAAAGACGGATGACCATCCTATATACTGTACCAGCACACCTGCCAGCGGCATGGCAACCACTGCACCCGCATAAGACCCTGAGGAGAAAAAGGATTAATATAATGTCAGCTGTGATAGGCACACCCATCTTCCAGTGCAGATGATCCAGACAGGTTCTCATGGGCAGAACTGGAGGGACACATCTGGTTGGAGCCATCATGACTTCTTGATAACTTAGGGAATGGGATGGAAGGTCTACAGTTTTGCTTGGGGTGAAGGGACTGGCCTTCAGTGGTGTGGGGTCACCAGTCTCATTTTGCAGTTAGAAGGGCTGTGCCCTGTAGGTAAATGGGGTTTGAAAGTCCAAGACTGACGGCAAACCACTTTGCAGGCATAAGCTGTATGTATGCAATTAAGTGGGGAATCCCATCTATCCCTGTTGTGGCACATGAGGTGAGCTCTGGAGAACCTAATGGTCCAAGTTTCATAAGCTGTCTTGGTATCCAAAAATCCTGATGGTCACAGACAGGCTGGAAGGCTCTTCTCATGGCTCTAGTACCATGACCCCACAAATGCACAACCTGTGTCTGCTTAACCATGTTTAGTTCATATCAGTAGCAGGAATGAACAGCTGGAATAAATAGGCAGAAGTTGACAAAGGAAAAAAAGGATAAAAATATATAGAGGTTTTTGATTGGGAAATATATAATACTGGTGAAATATGTTTCTGAGTGACTTATAGAAAGAGATGAATACTTAAGTGCTTGGAAAGGGATTTCCATGAAGACCCTAGGGAGAATTCATGCAATCTGGATACTTGGTTTCGGTATGAGATGGTGCCAATGGTTTCACATGTGAGAAGTTTTGTTTTAAATTATTCTAGGAAATGAGATACTTGTGTTTTGGAGAGTATGACATACTTTAATAATGAACATTTGTCAACACTCATTAGCAAATACTTCTCTGCAATGGTTCACAGTGACCCTTCTTTGTGTCTTTGTGGAACTGGTTTTTCCTACAGCAACAGCAAAGCCCCAGGCCAGAATATAGTCAGAGAAACCAACAACCTGGTTATCATGGTGTTTGCTAATTTTTCCCTTGGTCTTGTGCACCTTTCAAGTGCAAGAATTGGTCATCTGTATCCACTAAACAGGTGCTGAGCTGTAGTATCTTTCTCTACCAGGTGCTAGGATTTCACAGAGAGAGCATAGAGGGTGGACAGGCTTCTCCTTTGGTCTGTTCTGAAAATGGAAACACCTAAATAATCACTAAATCTTGGACTCATCTGTAGTACAAATGAAATTCCCATAATATGCAAATCTGATGGGTTTTTTTTCTCTGCTTTTTTCCTTCCACTTGTATTTTGGTGCTGTTGTTTTCTCTAGCCTTTTAGTTTAATTTCGTAGGGACAGAATGTATATTCCTGTGGCTTAAATTTCTATTGAATATTTTCTCCTACAGGCATTCACCTTCAGCTGGCTTTACCTTACCACCTGTATTTATCCTCATTGTTTCCCACCTTTCCACACTGCTTGCTCTTCAAAGTCCTGCTATTTCTGATTTTTCTTCAGCACTACTAGACATCCACTCACAGTTCCAATTTCCCAGCTACAAATAGGAAAGGGCAAACCATGAGGAAGGTGTCTTAGAGGATGGGAAGTGATAGACTAAAGTGATGAACAGTGCCCTTCCCTTCACTCCCAACTTGAAATTCCTACCCTGTACTCTGCATATCTGAACTTTCTAGAGTAAAAAAGCAGAGGGAGAACGTTTGAATTATGCCTTACCTTGGTTATATTTAGCCACGTACCCAAAATCAGTCTGGAGCTGGTAAGAAAATACTAACATTTTTCCCCTGGAATTATGGAGTGACCTGTGGCTAAATTTGCTACCTGGAGGATGGAATTAAAAGTAGAAGCCCCCCCCCCCTTTTTTTTTCCTTTTCATTAGTGTGGCTGGAAGCAAAAAAGGTGGTATTTTCCTTGAGGAACAAGGTATAAAACCTCATTTTTCCTGCTTCCTGCTTTATAAAAAGTTTTAAGGCTCTTGCCAGAGGCTAGAAACATGTCAAAGGCAATGAGAGAGTTGGATTTCTCCCATATTTCCACTGGGTTCCTCTCCCAGAGTCTTCTGAAATTTCCCACAAGCCATCTTCCAGAAGGCCAGCTGTCAATGTTGGAAAGGGACCCAGAAAAGAGCAAATTAGAAGCCTGATCATAATTCAAAACAGAGTGAAGCAGAACAGCTGATGGCAAGAAGTTACATCACCCCCACTCCAGTATATTGAGCAACCAGGCTACAGTACTCAAGCCCTTTTAAGGTGTTTTTTATAATGTGTCCTTGCTTAGGAGGGCCAATTCAATATGTACAATAAATTGAATACCTAAGGATGGAGCAAATGAAAAAAAAACCCAAAAAGGTGTGATTTCTCTCATGTGACACCTCTGCCCCCAATGTAGTTTACTACAAGAGTTATTTTGATGGTTGGCTTTAAATGACAAAATGAGGACATATTAAGCAAAAAGACTCTCAGGTTCCTGGCCTCAGAGTACAAGCCAATGCAGCAAAGGGCAGAGGCTTTGCACTTCTCTTTTAAATAATGAAATGAATAAAACATATCTAATCAGAACATGCACTGACACAAAGCATACAAGCCTATCAACTTACCACAGAATGATGTGGTGGCCAACCTGCTTCTCTCCAGTGGAGGAGCCCACTTACTCCACATCCCATGGCAGGCTGGGTAGGTGACACCCTGGCAGACATTTCACACATCATATGATTTGCTTTCACTGCATTTCTACTTCAAGCTGATACTGTCCAACCTTTCTGGCTGTCAGGTTGTCACCACGGAATCATGTAGGAAGGTTAAGGTGAGCCTGGAAGAGCTCTATTGTTTGGATATGAAGATGTCAAACTAGTTTGGCTAATCATTTAAACAGTAATGTGTTCTGAGGTAAAAAATGCTGTTTAGTCCATGCAGTGGCAGGCACAAATTAAAATAGCTTGAACTGCAGCAGTGGGAACGTAAACTTTTTATTTCAAGTCAACTTGTAAATCAGTATGATTAAAAAATTTTCATCTAAAAATGAGTAACAAGTAAAGCTGTAGAACAAGTGAAGCCTGACCAAAAGGTTTTTCCACTTAAAACCTGAGAAGAAACTTCTTCTCAGTGAGGGTGACGGAACACTGGAACAGGCTGCCCAGGGAGGTTGTGGAATCTCCTTCTTTGGAGACATTCAAGACCCGCCTGGACACGTTCCTGTGTAACCTTATCTAGGTGTTCCTGCTCCGGCAGGGGGATTGGACTAGATGATCTTTTGAGGTCCCTTCCAATCTCTAACCTACTGTGATACTGTGATACTGTGATACTGTGAAAAGACTACAACTTTTGGAGCCAAATCCCCAAAAGCATATGATGTATGAAAAGACCAGTGACTGCTCCTACCTCCACTAGACCTTGCAGAATCCTTACAAACATCACACAGCCATAATGCACTCTTGCTGCAGAAGGGATGAACATGTTCAGTGTAGATGTTAGGAATATAGCTGCTCCAAATACCCTATGGAAAAAAGCAACATGAAAGGGAATGTAATTACTGTCCTCTCTTCAGAAGTAACGCTGCTCTCAAGTACAGTGTCAAAGACAATCTCACCTACTTCCATCTCATCAAACCAAATACTTGTGAAGTCCCTTACTGGCAAAAGGGGATAAATCCCCATATGGTCAATACATTTTCTTCTCTGAATGGAACAGAAGTTTTATGAATGCTGAAATAAAGGTGCTGTATTCTAATTTGTATCAGAGGAATAGACGCATGTGCTGGTACTGGAGGATGAGCTGTTTATGTGAGTCCTAACCTGAGAGAAGCATTCCTATTGTGGGAAGTACTTAAATCCAGTTATATAAATAAGGTTTAAAACAGGTAAGGTCCAGTTTCAGTGCCTCTCTGAACATGGGAGTGTGTGGGTTAGCTCCATTTGCTGCTGATAGAATGTATAATAGAGCTGGGGAAGATCAAGTACTTTCTAACATCACTCTTCTAAATAACAGCTATAAGTGTCCTTTGTGACTATGACATAGAAGGGGTATTTCTACAATACAACTTCAGTGAAAAACATGATATAAACATTTTATTACCCTGCTTGGCAAGGGTACTTGCTGCAGCTAAGCACAAGTCAGTCAAGGCTCTAAATGCACTTGGAGCCCAGTGCCCTTGGGAAATCAGCTGTAGCCTAACAAATGTTAGCACCCATTAGAGAAGCAGTCAGCAGAAACCTGTATAGTGGTAATGGATCCAAGCAGCACCCCTGAAACCTCAAACCATTCAGAGGCCCTGGGATAGCACTTGAAGCTGTGTCTGCCTCACTCACTGAAGTCTGTGGGAGCTTTTCCTAGCATGGATATGAGATTTCTCATGAAACATAAGTGAAGAGAGGTGCACATTTATCACTCTGTGTCAGTAATAAACAACGGTGGCACTAGACATGAAAAACAGCTGGGCTAAAGGGCAGTCATTTCAGTATGACACGGGCTGCAGGTTTGCCAGGCACTGAGGCTGCAGTGCAAGTGAAAGGCATCCCTGGGTACCTAGCTTGTAAAAGGACATCTAGCACCTCGTTTGAAAACTGAGGCACCATAAAAAACACTGCTAGAAACCAAGAAAGATACTAGGAACAACCAGCTGGAACAATCATTGAAATTGCTACCGTTAGTAATAATGAGCTGTGCTTGATTGATTAGATTTCATACATCTTCACATCTGGCTAACTGAAGCCTCAGGTTTTTGTTCTGTTGAACAAATGGGGTTCAAGAGCTGTGTCATGCACTCTCTGAATGTCAAAATTTCATTACTCCAGCATCTGTGGAAACTGATATACATGAGGATCCCCTCTAAGAACCTGTAACAGCACTGAAATACATCAGAACTAGCAGTAGGAGTTCTCCACAACTGCCAAGCACCATTTAAATTGAATGGATTACTATTAATCCTCAGTAGTTTACTGTCTTCTTTGTGTTGTCTGCAATTCAAAGCAGCCATTTCTGGCTGCCTGTGGACTGCCTTTATGTGAGAGATCTTTTGCTCTTTATGTAGAAAGTTTCAGCTGTTGGTGGACGTGGGGACCACATTGCTTGGGATGTGGGAGGTCAGCCCAAAGCTGCCCTGTCTTGCTCTAAGATTCAAGGTGACACCCTGAGAATAAAGCAGCCTCTTTTGTTCATGGCCTTCAACTCCTAGCTACACAGACCTTAGCTAGCAGCATGCTGCTCTTTGTGGGCCATAATTCATGTTTCTTTTCTAAACTACCCAAATTCAGTGATGTTTAACAAGCTTTGAATTGTTGTGTTATGTCTGTGGCATTTCAGGAAGACACATTAAGCTTCATCCTGATATATGACTAGTATTAGACAAATACTTGATCAGAAATCATATGATCTGGACAACAATAGTATTTCCTTTCCTTCTGATTTTTCTGCCAAAGACATACACAGATCTTAGTGTGCATAGCTGTTTATCATGCTCCACTTCAAAATATTTATAAACTTTTAAAATCATTTGTTGCTATTTTTTTCCTTTATTTTCCTTTTTTTTAATAAGGATTTCAATTCTTTGCATTTCAGTCTCTTTTTGAAAACTTATTCACAGGAAATATACATCACTTCATTTTTTTAATCTGGTTTATTATTCACAGTAGGATTAATGCTTGAAGATCAACACTGTTTTATCTAAATTTGCTACACCTATTGACAAAAGCAACAGTCATAATCTGAATGACAAGAAAGCAGTCAACAAATGAACACAAAAGCAGAGGATGATAGACTGGTGGAGAGAAGTGACAAAAGAACGGATTCATACAGAAAGCAGTCTAAAAATCTGAGCAAGAATAAAAAGCCTATGGTGATATCTTGACATTTAAGAGACTGATTTCAAAGCCAAGTAAGCATTTCACTGAGAAATAAGTATTACTTAGCTCTCTATTATGATCAGTGAAGAAAAGAATTTTGCACCTTGCTTCCTTGCCAATAGAAATATCAGGTCTGTTATTGTAAAGCTATTGACAGTCTCAGGGAACTACAGCAAATTATGTAAATGAATGAGCACATTAAAGAATAAGCCATGAGAAAAAGAATGTGTTTAGTTACCCAAACAGCTAGCTCTGAAGATTGTTTCCAGTCTCTGCTACTTCATTTAGTGCAAACTTTTAATATACCTACATTGTAAATGCATAATTTCTACTGAGTTAGAATCAGTCACCCTTCTGCTACTATTAAAAAGATTGAATAATGTTTCCACAAAGAGGCAGCATTTTTCCAGCAGTTTACTACCATTTATCCCAAAGAAGCTGGTCCCCATCATGACTAAAAATATCCCAGCTCTTTTCAATTCATTTGTGTATTTTTCTCACAACTGTGATCTCTGGCCAACTGCCACTTTGGGATCAAAACAGCCTTCTTCAGTGATGGAATCCTCTGCTCAGCAGGGTGCTATTACTGAAAACTATTTTCAGGACATGCTTTATATTTCATGCATCTTTGTCACCACCAAAACAGTGATGAAATTACATTTAGATGCATGTTTGAAGGTAAGCAGCAAGTTAAAGTGATAGAGTCACTTAATGGTTCATGAACTTTTGATGGACTACAGACCTACAGAAATTTAGATGAGCATACAAAGAAAATTACGTGGTGTTAGATGGTTTTGGTGCAGACTCATATAGCACTCAATATTTTCAGAGTGCAGCTGGGACAAAAGAAAGCATTTGTCCTTCTAGGGCTGGTGGGTTCACAGACTGGCCCCAGATCTTCTGTTTTCCTGTCCTGTGTCTTGGCAGCAAGTAACCTCTCTGAAACAGAAACTCATACCACTGATGGATCTACCCAAGCTGAAATCGGTTGGGTAAACAAGGAATGAAGGAAAACCACAGAGCTAGCCAGACATGGGAATCCTATTACTGCAAACAGAAATACTCTTTGAGCTCAGCTTTTGGGCTTATTGTTGTTCCTCAGACAATTCTACTCCTAAACTCAGTTATGATAGTAAAATCCATTATGTGATTTTGTAGTACAGCATTATATTGAGTCTGAAACTCAACATGTACTTAAGGAATTAGTTCACTGACAGAATACACTGATTTACAATGTAAACATGATTGATTTTACTGTTTGCAAGAAAAGCAAGGTATCAAAAGCTGAACTAATACTGAATTATTCAGCCAACAGTGTGTACATCCATGTTTTGGGGCCTTTCTGCTGCAAAAGCTGGTAGCAAGACTAGGAAGGTTGAGGAAATTATTCAGCTTTGCTCATTTGTTTGGCTTATTCAGCAGATGGAAAAACACTCTGCTTAGGCATTTTTGTGTGGTAGAGGAACGAATAATTAAGGATGATATTAGTGTTGAAGAAGCAGTGCAGACTGAGCTCTGAGTAACTTTTGGTTACAGACATAGGGGAGTTGGGCCTGAACTTCTGGGCAATTCTATGGGATGTCTCTGTCTTGAAGTAATTTTTATAGGGGCATATGGGTACAAAGAATGTCCAGTCTCGTAACTCCTATAGATCTTTGGGGAATGAAGACACCAAAGCATTTTTATTTGGGGCAAAACAATATATAACTTGTCTTAAAGACCTTTTTCCAATTCTGAAAGTGTTTGTATGTAAGTCATGTCTTGTTAGCAGGGAATGAAATGAGTGCCAACAACCTTTTTATCTGAAGATCCCAAATGCCCTTACCATGCACATCCCATGAGCTCATTAACAAACAGCTGTCTTCAGGCAATCTCCCTCCCTCTTGTGATCATGTTCCAGTTCTGAAAACTTTTCTGACATAAAGCCCAAAACCAAAGTTAACTTTTTCAAAATCCATTCCTTTTCTTATTCTCACTTTCAAAAGCAGTTAAATTAACAAAGAAAATATATATATAAAAATCAGCCCACAAACACTATGAGCATAGAAGAAATGTGTGTAGATGCTCAGAGCTTATCAAACAGAAACTATGAGGCTCTATTAGAAGTTTTAGACAATCCTAACTACAGTCAATACTGTATCCAGCCATGGCAAGAACTTCTATGTGCATGAGAATGGATTTCTGTCTTCAGACCCATAAATAGTTCTATAATTCCTACATGCCCACCCTTAGGAATTTTTCAAGGAGAAAGGTCAAATTTTGTTGGAAAATTCTTCTATGTTGAGCTAAAAAGCACTAAGGTAACTTCTGAAAGCCAAATGCTACAATCATTGACTGAGGCATTAGGTGTGATTTTCCCAGCACTCTTCAGAAAGCGTTATTGTTTAGAGAAGAAACATATAAATATTTGAGATGAATAAGCTAAATTAGAAGAATCAGCAATAGACCTGTAATAGAAATCTACTCCCATTTTGGTTGCAGACATAAATACTTAACACTCACTTTCAGTTGTGTATTCCTGAAGCACATTAATTCACTATTTTGGTAATCATCATTTAAGCAGTGTAAAACAGCCATCAGGCTGTAACTTAATTCTTTTAATTATGGCTTTCTTACCTGTTAGCAGCCAATTTGTTTGAGATAAACCCTCCTGGAATTTGTGTCACAATGTAACCCCAGAAAAAAGAGCCATGAATGAGTCCCACAGTCTCTGGATCCCAGTTGAATTGGGCTTTCTGTAAAGGAAGGAAACAAGATGCTGTAAGACAAAGCATACACCTTGAAAGATAACCACTGATGGGAAGTCACACACAAGTTACCCCGTCCTCCAAATCAAGGCTGCCTATTTATGCTGGCTGTTTGGTGTTGCTGAGCTTGAAACCTACTAGTTAAGGAAAAAGGATGTGAGATTCCCTTGTGAGATTACTACTTTTGTTCTTAGCTTTCAGTCAGGTATATAAGAAAGGGAAAGGTTTCATCCAGAAGGATGGATCTTAATCTTTGCCAGTTGTCACTGCTTCCCCCTGGATTGCTTAATCCTAAAACCCTGGTTTTCAAGCCTGCTCAGTGTTATAACAAGGATCTGATGCATTTCAATGGACATATACGTTTCCCAAGGATTATAAAGCTTGTTTAGGTCTTCTGCATTGATCAGCTTCCTGGTCAGGCTACGAATGGCTCTCCTTGTCCGGAGCAAACTCTGACCATCCACCATCTGCACTAAGTGGCAGGAAGCAGAAAAGCACTGCTTGTGTTTGGGATGGGTAACACCTGAAAACAAGGCAATCTGGAACTAGAACTAGGTAACAGGAGCTAGTTGGCTAGTTTATCTTTTATTAAAAGTGGTGCCAAGGTGGCCCTCCTGCTCTCCATTCTGGGATGCCAGACAGGGCCTGGCTCTGTATATTCACACTAACGTAAGGTCAGTGTCAACTTTTTCTCCTTGAACCCTCAGTTCAGAAGAACAGTTTGGGAGCAAAGAGAAGCCACAATGTCTTGCTTCATGATCATTTTTATGCTAATCACATGGCAGAGAAAGGTTGCTAAGCATCACATGAGGAAGCAGCACCTATGTCTTTTAGATTCTGAATTAAAACTGTCACTAAAACACTACGGAAAAACGAAGACTAAAGTAGTAAGCCTTAACGTCTCTTTTTTTCTGTATTATTTTCTGTGTGTGAAACAAAGAACCAGTTTCCCCCAGTAGGCTGCTTTATTTTTTCCCAAACAAGCAAAGTAAAATCCAGCTCATCATTTGACCTGCAGGGAGAATGATAGCATTAATTAGCCAGACATGTTTACAGAGGGCTAAAGGATTTCCTTCTACATCAATATGCATTCTGACAGGAGACCAACTTTCCTGTGCTGAGTTACATTTCTGCTTTAAATACCTTATTTTCTACCAGTAATTTCCAGCTTAGTTTCTAGGTAGTGTTAATTTATGAGGGCAGAAACATTATGAGACATAGGAAAAGTTCCTGTGTCAGCAGGTGCTTATTCCCAAACAGAATAATCTGAGATTTGTGAGAGGAGTTTTTTCTGAATTTCCTCAAACTACCTCTTCTGAGTTTCCCAGCCTATGTAGGCACATCCTTTCTCCAGCATGAAGTATGGAACCAGAAATTAGACTGGATAAATACAAATCAGCAGCAAGTCTAAGCAGCAGGAGCTGGTCAGAGGAGATAGCAGATGAGGAAGAACTAGAATCACTGAATACCAGGATGGAAAGGACCTAAAAAGCCATCTGGCCCAAACTTTCTTGGCAGAAACACAGTCTACACAAGATGACCCAACACCCTATCCAGCTATATCATCTAAGTGTCCAGTGTTGGGAAATCCACCAGTCCCCTGGGGAGATTATTCCAGTGGTTGATTGTTCTCATTGTGAACATTTTTCCTCATGTTCAATTGAAATCTCCCTGGAGTATGCAATGTGCCCATTGCCATCGTCTTTTCAGTGTGACTCCTTGTAAAAAGGGAGTTTCCATCTTCTTTGTAGCCACCCTTTAAATACTGGAACATGGTGATAAAGTCTCTCCTGAGCTTTCTTTTCTCAAGGCTGAACAAACTTAGGGACTCATGATATCACAGCCATATACCAAGGCAGGACTGGGGAAAATAAGGTATCCACTGAAGCCACAGTTCCTTGGATTACAGGATTACTCTGCCGTGAGCCACATGCCATCTACTACAAATGTGAAAACAGCTTGGCACCTAGCTCTGAATATCTCTAGACAGCAGTCCACATTGTCAGTAACCTGTAAAATCTTGTTGCCTTATTGGCAGGGACTTCCTTAAGGTCTTGAAAAGTTATCCACTGATCTGAATAGAGTGAGTGCAGCACTACATTCAGCAGTTAATAATTCCTTCTGAGGCAGCACCAGACCGTGCTTCCCTGAGAGATAGTACATAGTAAAAGCTTCTGCCACTACAGCAAAATCTGTCTACAACTGAAAGATAAGGGGCCTGATAGACATGCAAGCCAATTCAGTTCTCATTTCTGCTGCTTACGTCCTCTATGACATTGCAAATTCTCACATCTTACATATTTGTAATGTGACTTTGATACCTAAATAGCACCTACACATCTATGTTAGTTGAGACACATGTGTCTCCATCCCTCAGTTTTTGATCTATGCATACATAGTCCTTGGATATGTGGCACTTCAACGATTTTGCAATGGGGTCACCTCAGAACAGTGAAAGGAAGATGTTTTCTCACCTGCAGCTCCGGTTTTCCATTAATATAAACAGTGTTATTGTTCACCATTTCCACAATGGCAACACCCAGGTTGCACCTAATTCCGAAGGAGATGCAAAAGCCCAAACCACTCATTATGGCGATGATGTAGCGCTTGGGCAGCCCGCAGCAGTAGCAGTTGCACGGCGCTGGCTTGTGGGTTCTTGCCTGCACAGGTTGTCCCTCTTCTGTCAGCTCGATGTGATCCTCCCCTGCATTGGTGCCATCGATTTTCCTAAATGGATGAAAAGAGAGAAAATAAAAATACCTTTTTGGCCCAGTAAAACTTGCTAAAATACCTCTGGGCAGTTACATGCTCCAGTCAACTGCCAGATCACCGCCTTGTGAGGCATTTGTCTCTTGGTGGTATGGCAGGTGAATGCTGGGCAGGCTTTGAAAGGTGAGCATAGACTGCACTGTCTTCATGAATGACCTCTGAAGTTTGTGAATCTGAGACATCCAGCAGGACAGCTGGCTGCAAAATGTCCACAGGCTATTCACGAGCATAACTGTAAGAGCTGAGCTGAATTCTGTTATGGTTAATTCTGCTGGTTGTTAGGAAAATATGCATATGAAGAAATTAATCATAATTTCTAATTAGATCCACTAAGCAGAGCTGGCAGCAGTTTTAAAGAAAAGGGCAAATACAACAAAAGCATGGGTTTGTTTAGCCCAAAAATCCCTGTGAATTTGTTATCACCTGTGAGGCAAAAATCAGGACTATACTGAAGAGGAGAAAAAGCTCTGGCATTAGAGCCCCTATTTAAGATGTTGAAGAGCCAAGCCCAGACTTTCTCTGCCTGAAGGGATTTGAAGCCACATGTCTCCTCTTCTCTGAAACTTCTTCTCACCACAAGGACTTACGTCATTGCAAAGTGAAGCCCTGCAACACCTGTTGTTGAACATACTTTGTGTAAAATACCTAATATTAAATGAGATCTGAAGGAAGACAGTGACTTTCTGCTGATTCACCACTCCTCGGCAGTGGAGACTGAAAGGGCTTTACCTGGGGTCAAATTTGATGTGGCAACTGCAGAGCACTTGAGAAAAACTGGGACAGAAGATGCCAGGGATGCAGGCTCTCCCATTTACTTTTGCAAGAACAAACTCTGTCCCACTTACAACCCTGTGGAAGTGTTGTGGGTTTACATGCTATTTTCATTAGTGTAATCTTTTAAATTGCTTTATTTTTGTCTCCCTTTACAATGTAAGAGCTCTCAAAAGTTTACCTTCCCCTTTTTCATGTGTCAATACATAACTCTGCTACAGAAAATTAGACCCGTTAATATTTCTTTCATATAGGTTTTATAGTTTCATAAACTGAGAGGGAAGGAGGTACAAGTGAAACTTCAAGCAGTGTCTTGAAATGGGAATAATTTAGTCTTGTGTTACACAAGAGTTTAGGCAGTCATGATAGTTTCTTCCTTACCTAAAATCATTAATCTATAAATCAGTGAAGTCCTGTGGTTTTTTACAGATGTCTGTGGTAAACTGAACATAGAAATTTGAAAAACAATAACAAAGAAACAATACAAAACAAAAATAATGAGGGCTATACCTCTCAGTATGCTTTTCAACTAAGGGATCATTGCAATAAAAAAACAATCTTCCTCTTTAAATATCCCCAAAATTGCCTTAGAGTTCAAGCTAGCACTCAGTTTTGCTGATGAGACAAATGCTATTGTCCCAGTATTTTTAAAATCCTTATGCAAAGGGATATTACCTTAACTGGTATAAATAACCTATATAGTCTATATCTATCTTTGTATGGTAATGTTCATCCGTTGCAGCTAAGGATTCACCCCAGTCATCACATAAGCAAAATTATTATTTGCTTAAACAAAACAACTTGTAGCTGACAAAGTGAAACTCCAAACATCACAACTTGTAAAGCTATAAATGAGCCTTTTATTGGAAGTTACTTTTATGATAATGGGTAATCATAGAATCATAGAATCATAAAATAGTTTGGGTTGGAAAGGACCTTTAGATCATCTAGTTCCAACCTCCCTGCCATGGGCAGGGACACCTCACACTAAACCATCTCACCCAAGTCTTTGTCCAACCTGGTCTTGAACACTTCCAGGGACGGATTATTCACAACCTCCCTTGAAAACCTATTCCAGTGCCTCACCACCCTTACAGTAACAAATTTCCTCCTTATATCCAATCTAAACTTCCCCTGTTTTAACCCGTTACCCCTTGTCCTGTCACTACAGTCCTCGATGAAGAGTCCCTCCCCAGCATCCCTATAGGCCCCCTTCAGATACTGGAAGGCTGCTATGAGGTCTCCACGCAGCCTTCTCCAGGCTGAACAGCCTCAACTTTCTCAGTTTCTCATTTACTTGGGATAGCAGCAAATGGTACCCAGCCATTCCTGCCTGTGAGAGGTTGCCCACCAGCTACGCACTAATATGGGATTGCTGCTCCTCCAGTTTTGCACAGCCAGCCTTTCCCTTTTTTCTACAAGCACCCCAGCTGAGAGATTCATGTTGAAGAAAATGGCACTTCCATGTAATCTGGAAGTTTACCATTATTAGTGCCATTAAAAATTGATTTGGTCTCTCAGTCTGACTGGGACTGTTAACACCCCATGCTGCTGGAACAGGGAAAGTCTCTGGTAAAAAAGTTGTGGTAAAAGAACAGAACAAGCACCCCTGGACTAAAGATAAGTACACCCTTTCCTAACATTTACTTCCCATGCATTTGTTTTTAAATGGGTTTTCTGAGATGCTAAAACGCTTAAGCGCATAGTTAGCTGTGAATCCATTGACCACTACCCACAAGCTTAAGTGTTTACTAAAGGAGGCTTAAATCAGTGGCTACATTACAAAGCCTTTCAGTTTTGTCATTGCTCTGAAACAGTAAACTCAGGATCTAGCTCTTTTTGTGTCTGCCATGGAGCTATTCTCAGTACTGTGAAAATATGAACAGTTACTTAACGTAAAGGAAGCCCAGCTTGCCGTATGAGATGATGAAATGATTTCATTCACTCTTTCCCGATAAGGAATAACTTACTGCTTTCTTTCTTTCATACATCTGGCTGGGTGTGTATGAAATCTGATGCACTTTGGTTTTCTATATAAAGACCACCTATTAAAAATGTCTACAGAGCACACATGGATGGGTTACCCCTCACTGATGTACATAGTAGCTGGTCAGGTCTTTTGGGAGAGCAGTGTTGGTTTAATCACAGCTTTGTCCTCTTGCAGTAAGTCTAATGTAAATAATGTAATAATCTTATGGATAGTACTCTATACTAAAGGGTTTGCAAATATAGGTGGTAAGTATGGATTCCTGGGTGCTTACTATGGATTTAAATATATCTAACCAATATGAAGTTTCCCTTAAAAATCTCAGCATTTCTAGGTTTTAGAGCCTCAGTATAACTGGTGCATCATTTACTCTATTATTCCTTTTTACATAATATCATAAAACCACTACTTTAGCTTTAGTCTTAGCAAAAAGAATAAAAGTATGTTACAGTTCATCAGCTCAAATGTCCAAGAAACACTAAAATCAGAGTGGTGTGGACCAGAAAGGAACTCCCAGGACTATTTCATTTGATCCCTTGCTCAAAGCAGTGCTAATTGCAAACTTGGATCATCAGCTCCTCATCAAGCTAAAGGGAAGACTTTGCATTAAAGCAAGGTAACACAGGAAATGTGATATTACTGTGGTGTTATTGAAGGTGATTGAGATCTTATGATTCACTGGCAGGGAAACAGCATTTGTTAGTGAAATGAGAGTACAGAGAGTAATGCAGACTTTAAAAAGAAGACACAATACATTCCATGTTCCTTGTGCTAATGTAGATAGGTGGAACCTGGGTAGAATATCAAAAATAAAGACTTCAGGAAGTGAAAAGACAATTGAATAATTATTTTAAGATAATTTTAAGAACTAAATTTTAAGAATTTAAGTTTTAAGAATTATTGCAATCTCAAAAGTTATTAAAAAAAACCAAAAGAAATAATTGTATTGTCTTCCTCTAAGATAATCAAAGATATTGAATGAATGAAATGAAAGCACAATTCCTCAATTTCTTATACCTTTACCAGGCTTTCTATTTATAGCAGAGACATTAGGTGTTAATTAGTGTATTATTTTGGGCAGCTGGCAAAGACTAGATGCAGCAAGCAAAGCCAAAACATCTGTTCTGCCAAGGACATTTTCAGCTGGCTGTCAGTTCAGGTAGGCATGAAACAACCTTCTGCTCCGAATTCGCTTTTAAAAGTAGTGAGCCAGGATGAGCACTATGTGCCAACATTGCTTCTGTGGAGAAGTTAATTGCTTTGTTATTATTAATTATTAGTATTAATAAAAGCAGGTTAATGACTGATCTGTGACTGCAAATCCACACAGGACATTTCATGCCCCAAAGATTGATGTAAACCCCTCTATAGTGGATTTGTCTTGAAGAAAACTATTTTGTTTATTAGCAGTCCAAAAACTGGAGTTGGATGAAGCATTAGCAGTGCAGACGTTTGCAAAGCCAGTGTTTGACCTAGATTTTGGTTTTATTTTGTATATAAGGAACATATGACAACTTTGAAAATATGAGAAATGTGTCTTCCAATTGATCCATATTTTTGGTAGTGCCACTGAAAATTTTCACTTGTTATACACCAACAATTTAGAAGAAAACTGCTTCAGAGCCATTGCTCTCCTCTAATTACCTGACTGATGCAGGAGAGCATTTTGCTTTACAGGAAATGTTCAGTCCTTATATCAATCTTATTCCTTTTCTCAGCAAACATGGAATATTTGGCAAGAAGAGCTAAGCTATCTGAAGACATGTTCTGTGCCCACATATAATAACTGTATGCAAAATTTCTGTATTGAATGACTACTCTGGTTTATACGGAATTTTGGAAGAATGAAAGACATTCCAAAAATCCCCATCAGTAATAAATAAAATTCCTAGAACACATACACATTCAGTAACCTGTATTTATGGGATTTCAGCATTGGAATTAATTATTTCTTTAAATGACAAGGTACGTATCATTTAATTTTATTTGATTAAAACCACATAGATTCTACAGTAACAGGCAAATGTTAACACTTGCCACGTGTTAGAACACATTGTAGAATGACTTTTACCAGATAGCACTGTCTTTCACAGGCAGCTGCAGCACAATCGTACAAGATGTTCAAACCTCACACACGCATAAACCCAGCATCAGTCATCACATGCAATAATTACTGATGTTCTTGGCATAACTTCAGAAACCTACACACCGACTATCAGAAAGTATTATCCAAAAGCAGATAGAAACTTCTGAGGTCTCATTTATTCCCTAGGCATCTGCCCAGGTGATAATTTTCCACACCAAATCCTGCAATGGATATATTGGTACAAAACCACAGTGCAGACAGAAGAACCCTTTCAAGTTAGTGCATGAAGCTCTCTGGCTGATTTCTGCATGGTATTTGCCTGAAACTAGAGGCATATCTTAAACATATGCACCACGGGTCCGCTTCTCACAGGTGCTGCATCCCCAAGCTGTAGGGCAGCCTTGCGGGTTCTCCCCAGCACAGCCTCAATGCTCTGGAAGGATGCACCTTGGGTTCTGCAGTGCAACGCTGCATAAGCTTATTGTGCCCTTGCACTAACACCATTGTACAAGGGGCCTAGCACAACTCGCAGAACAACTGAGTCTGGGCAGCCCACATTGTGTTCACAGTGCTGAAGTGTCTGCCCTGCAAAGATTAAGTTTGAGAGGACTAATTCTGTGACCCAGCTCAAGCAAAGGAGCCCTGTCCAATGCGAGGGCCCAGAAAACATACAACAGTGATGTGGCCCACGTGACTTTCCACATTAACAGTGACATTATTGAGTTGTAAACCTACTTGGTCGCTTCCCATTTTATCTGTAAGCTCACAGTTGCTGTTAGCTGGTCCAAGACTGCTGAAATCCTCACAGTAGGCACAGCCTGTGATTTTCCTTTAGTTCATAAATTTTACTTTGAGAACACTGGGTTCACAGAAGGCCCAAACGGTCTGTGCCAGCCACAAAGCTCTGTAGGAAAAAAAGCTTTCTTTTCTGGGAAACTTGAGGCTTGAGGAGCCTCAGCTCTGATACACATTCACCCAAGCCTTGGACCCTCTAAAACGCATGGGGTTTCTGCTACTCCAATGTATGGAAATAACCAAGAACAAACCCAATTTTGCATAAAAAAAAATTTATATGAAACATCTAAAACATTGTCTGAGATCTCACAAGAAACCACTAGCAACAGTGTCATGAAAGGACACCTCTCAGGTCTCTGCAGTTCAATTCCCCTTTGTCTCACCTCCCTTCCAGGATCTGGCTGGCCTAAAGCAACGTCCTGCGTGCAGACGCTTGTTTTGCAGCACCCAAAATAATATGAGGTTACTACACACCTGCAAGGAGGCAGTAAGTTGCTTCATGCTGTTTGTTCTTTAGCACTTGAACTTGTTTCTGGGCAATCGCTATGGAGCACCCACTACCTGGTAGCTGGTCTAGCCAGGAACTGGCATCTGGATATGCTCTGTTATGCATCTGGATATGCAGCAGAGGAAATGTGGTAGGAAAGCATAGATTCATCATATTTACCAAAGCTAAGATGGATTTTTCTACCCAGTTTTCTAGTTGTGATCCCACATCAACATACAGCAGTCAGTGGAATCACACTTGGAGACCAAATCAAGGATGTGCATTAATGTAACTAAGCACCTATCAAATACTAAGAGAGAAACTAAATTCCTTGCCTATTTACACCATATTAAAGCCAGTTGGAGTGGATGAGGAGCAAAGTCAAGGTTGCAGCTGGTAATACACATAGAGACCATCATGTAAAAATAGAAGTGTATGCTCTTGTTTGTATGGTAAACTATAGAGAATGAAGTTCAAGTTAAAGACATGCATGTTTCATTCCTTATAGAATCCTTTAAATATGACTTCATATTTCCAAAGAGACTGCTCAACTTGCAGCAATTCTTACTTAGGTCTGACTGCAGATATAGTAAAAAAACCTTATTGTTAGGGTTATTTCCTCCACCGGCTACTACATCTAAGAAAGATGCTGGTTACATATATTCAAAGCAGAAAATAATGAAGTCCAGCAAACTTTCTTGTATCACGACTGAGATTATGTTTTGTTTGATTCAGTAGCAACGTTGCTGAATCTGGATGCCAATACCATCACCTGTGTAGCAACCAGCATGACATCCTTGATACATACCTACAAGAGGAGAGTAATCTGGATAATTTGAAATCTGCATACCATTTCCAAATAGCAACCCCAGCGCAGTGACACATCTCTTATTCACTACATACAAACCCTACATGTATTGGGTCACATTAGACAGCAGAGCGCACAGCAAAAGTAACTTGTGATTGAATAAATGACTTAACCTGATGTTTTAAAAGAAAAATGGAATCCCTGGAATTACTATAGAGTGTCATGAAAGTAAAAAAGAAGCAAAATGCTAGACCTCCTCTGTAACACTGTAAATGAAGAAAAGTTAAGTTGAAACTCTGGAACACAGATACTCTGTTCACATGGTATAGAATTAGTGTAACTGGCAATGTACCAGTGCATATTAGTAACTTCTTAGAAGGTGTATGTGATTATTTTCTTTCATATACATGTACATTTTCATACATTTTGTTGTGATCAAAGGCATGTTTATATGTGATGAGCACTGCATCTTGACTCAAAATAGCATTCCACAAAAAAGGTGAAGAGCTGGATATGAAAGCAAATAAATTCAGTCACTAAAACTGCATTCAGATAAAATGTTGGCGTGATCCATACAGACATTTAGAACACTTAACATTAAGCATACGAGAAATGACACTGAACTCTCTGACTCTCATCTATTGATTACACACATAAATGTTGTCAGTGACCATTCCTAATATGATAATCTCCTCATTTGAATGAGAAATCTCTTTCCCTTTATGAAACTCATCATTTGTTACATTGTGTTTTCACTTATCAAAAACCAAATATCTTTCCCTTTGTTCTTTCATAAACTGTCAGCTTAAGACAAAAATCTTTAATCTTTTTGCCCTTTTTGTCAGCAAGCACCTGCTTCTCCTTTGTCTCTTTCTAATTTGCTAGTCCCAGCAGACACACACATGCCCATCTCTACCTAGCGCATATTCCCTTACTGATTCAGAACAAGATTTTTTTTAAAAAAGCCCCTGTAGTTTAAGAGCATTAAGTCTAATTTCAAAAGTGGCATCATTTGGGAGTGTTAATTCCCATTAAATCATCAGTTTTCCTTATGCAAACTAAAACACAGAATTACTCACATTTAATTATTTAAAAGTTTTTTATTAAAACACATTTTCATGCTCTTTCTGATATCAGAACATTATTTTATAACTTATTTTCACCTTTTTTGTTTAATATAAATATTCTATCATCTGTAGTTGCATGCTGTTGTAACAAGGCTCCTTTTATATCTTCTGTCTTGCAAAGAGGTGTCCTTCACTGTCTGAACTTAAATATTAATTTTGCAATTCTAGATTCTATTTTATGTTTACACATTTTTCTATACTTTATTTATACTACATTTATTTATACTATTTCTCTTTAATATGTTGAACTAATGGACCCCTGGAACTAATGGGAATTTCCTGTTGGATTTTTACCTTCTCAGATTCCCCAGCGAGTCACTAATGGTGTTCTTCACCTCTTCTTTTCCTGGGTTAAGAAATCTTTCCTTCAGTGAAACAAATCCTTTGAAAGGCATTTTGTCTTTCTTCTTCAGTAAATCCCTTATGCTAACAAGCATTCACTTCTGCTGTCATATTTCCCGATGCCAGGCTCGGGATCCTCCGCTGGTCCCCTCGGTGACCTCTGCAGTAACAACCAGTTGCTCAAGAAAGGAGCACAGAAGAAAAATAAATAAGAAAAATCAAACTAGATCTTCCCTCCAAAGCCAGAAGTTGATTGGGAAGAAACAGCTCTGGAGCAAACACCCTCAGAAGCACTCAGGGACTCAGCATCACACTTGTAGCAGCTCTGCCTGCATCTGTGCACGGTCGCATACCTGTCTGAGGTAGTGTGTCTGGAAGCAGGAGCTGGAGGTGCTGCCAAGGGCCGTGTCCCTGCTCAGGACACGGCTGCCTGCTCCACGGGTGAGCCTCAAGCTGGCTCACTGGGGCTCATCCTCAGTGCCTCCCTCCCTAGCTCCCTCCCCTGCCTCTTTCACGCCGAGATCCTGTGCAAAGTGGTGCTATAGTAACGGACACAATACCTGTCCTCAAGCCACTCCAGTTCATTAATAAGACTTCATCCTTCTCTCAGGAGAGAAGTTTATTAAACATTTAAAAGTCCTTTCTGCAGGGAGGGAACTACTGCAAGCTAGTTCCCATTCACTATGTACCCCCTGCCCAGCTGAGCTCCCCTGCCCAATGCACCTGCTGGTTTGAACCCAGAGACACCTTCCCAAGCCCAGTCATTTATTATTGATGTTCCTGGGCTCTTGGGCAGGCAAATGCAGAGGTGCACTGCTGCAATGCTGTTTGAATAAGCGATTCAAGACCAGCTATAAATTGTGTTGCGTTTTTACAACACAAAGTGGCTGAAAGATGTAAGCTGGTCCAACCCAGTGTGACTTAATGGGAGACAGACTAGACGACCTCCAGAGGTCTCTTCCAGTCCTAATGATTTTGTGATTCTTTGTGACTCCATGAATACAACACACTTTTCCCGGCATGGCAGAAAGTATGTAATGAGGCAGAGATGAGGAGAGGAGTGGAAACGAGAGGAACTTGGGAACTGAGGAAGCATTGCTTGGCTGGAGTCTCTTTTGTTGCAGAACTGGTTACAGTTTCTTTCTTCGCTTTGAATAATTCAGGTTCTGTAGAGCGCTGTTTGTCCTAGCAGGGAGTTCTCCCATAGCGATCAGTAAGTGCAGCTGAGACCGTGGGGCCAGCCAGCTCCCAGTACTACCTACCTGTATGCCTGTAGCAAGGCTTCTCTGCGTGTAGTTCACCCAGTTAGGTTGAACAGCAGCTACTCTCACTGCTAGCTCAAGGACTGCCTGGTAAACTGTCCCTGTAGTGTGTCTGGGAGCAGCTGCACCACCCCTTCACATGGCTCAGGCATGAATCTGGCCACCTCCACAGCTGAGCGAGAGGAGGCAATTCCTCCCGGTTTCTCACTCCAGACCACTGGCCCACTGGGGCTTCCTGACAGCCAGAGCAGCAAGGGCACCTCTGTGGAAAGGAGCACAGGTCCAGCACAATCACATGCATTGAAACAGGCTCTCCCATTTCCAGAGGGCACGCAGAAAATGAACCCCAGTAGGCTAATTGCCAGACATCAGAGGTATGAATGTTTTCAGGGATATGTACACATAGAAGTGCACAATGGAATTGTTTTCCGTTTAAACAAACACGTATTTGGTAGGTAGTATTTGGGAGAGTTTCCTGAATGAACAGGCTGCCCAGGGGGGTTGTGGAGTCTCCCTCTTTGAAGACATTCAAAACCCGTCTGGACATGTTCCTGTGTAACCTGCTCTAGGTGACCCTGCCTTGGCAGGGGGTTGGACTGGATGATGTCCACAGGTCTCTTCGAACCCTAGTGATCCTGTGATTCTGAACACAGAATGCAGCTGAACACCTGCAACTGTAAAAGAGCCCAGCTCCAAAATGGAAATGGTGCAAATTCCAGTGCAAGAAATTCACCTTGGCAGATGGGGCTCAGGTTGGAAAGTGGTGTTAAAAAAAACGTATCTCCCAGCAGCTGTAGAACAGTGGTTTTTAATTTGCCTTTCTTTCTGGACTTCTGGCCCTACTCCAGTTAAAGAGAGTACAAAGCAGACACAAGAAAGGAGCTACGTTCAACTTTTAGTGCTTTGTTCACTTATCCACACATTCTCAAATTGCAAGAGAGGATTCACCTCTCCCTCCTCTTTGTACTTTGCCATTCTTCCACTGCCTGCAGTGCTGCAGTGCTGCAGGGGTGGCCCCTTCTGAAATTCACTGACCCTTTCCCTAAGGGTTAGAGAAAGGGTGACACTTCTCTGCAACAGCAGCTCTGCTCCTCTGCTTCCTCCTCCCGAGGTTGATAGAGTAGTAAAATGGCCAGAATCCAAAACACTGCTGCAGAGTGTGTCACAGCAGCTTTGCATGCCCTGGGGCACCATCCACAATTCCCAACAAGGATGTCCTGGGTGAAGCCATGGCAATCCCTATGTGACTAATCCCAGTATGCATTTAGAAGCATCAGCAGAGGAAACCTCTTCCTTAACAAGACCTAACATGGTAGCCCATATGGACCCAACTGCCATTGTTCCTAGTTTTGCTTTCCTGTTTTAACCCTACACCTTAATTCTTTTTTGCAGAAATTAAATTATCCCATTGTGATTCTCCTTCTGATGTCTCAGACCTTAAAACACATTGCATTATACCATTCCATTGTAAGTCTGCTGCTTGCTACTGGCATCTAAGTCCCAGACACAACATGATTTAGGCTTGCACTTGCAAAGAAATACTTTGCAAAATTAAAACTACTCCTGGCTCAACTTGTAGCTACCACTGAAACTACAGAGTCATGTTCCCCAAGACCCCTAGTAAGGCTGTATTAAACCTGTATTTTAAAGCCAATATAGACATAAAACCAACATGCAGACAGCCACTGCTCTGGACTTGCATATACTCATTATCTCAGGTGCTCGAGAAGACAAGAGTTGTAAGAAAACTTGGAAACTGGTCAAGTGCACCTGTGGGAGATAACACCATTTTAACAGTAATTGTGCCTTGCAGACACAGGGCTAGGTTTGGGATTGCAGCATCCCCTTAAGAAAACTAAACATGAAAATGTCACAGCTGGCAGTAAACATAACTCTCACCTGAAAGAATAGTTTCTACGGGTGCAAGTAAATGCACACCTAGAGACTATCTAATTTGTTACAGGTATTTCTTTTGATCAGAAGCCTGAAAAATCATCTTTATGCTGCTCCTACTGTCGTTTCCTCAACATAATAGTTGGCGTAAAGTCTTCACCACATTTAAAGGGAGACTTTTGCTCCTGGTTTCAGTGCAGACTGGATACTGTACATATTTCATGTGCAGGTGTCATTCAGAGAGTGTGCTTCTGTTAACTGTGATTCCTCATACAGCCTTGCAAGCAGCCACTTCTCCCAGTGTTCGTAAAATGCAGTCCTGAACACTTTACAGATATTTAGCCATCAGAGTCATTCACACCCTGACACCAAGATCCTGGGAAAGTCAATTTAACCTTTTAGCGTCCCTGCTGAACTTATATAAAGACGCTTCATCTCATGCTGTGTGATCAGCCTTATCAATAACCAAGGGCAGCTGGGGTCCTCCAGTGGAAACACACTCAAGTGCAAAGCGTTGTCACAGCCTGGGCAGTTGTGGTCAGACTAGAATAACCTTGTTAATTTTTAATCATTTTCAGTTCAAGGCCATGTGATCACATTGCTGTGCTTGAGACCTGCATGTTGGATGACAGTTTGCTCTTGTTAGTCCTTCGGAGGAACGTTCCTTTGGTAAAGCGAGTTGCTTATCCGTGGACCTGGGCTTCCCGCGTGACTTTGTCTTTTTGCTCTTACCAATAGTTCAAGGACTAGAAAATCCTGGGTGCCCTGTCTCCTTAACTTAAGGTTTATTAGAATTAAGTTTAATATGTACATTTATATGTTTCAAAAGAAAATCTCTTTGGAAGTTTCTAATGCGTCATCCTTCATTACTGGTTTCTCCCTGCATCCCACTTTTGTTGCTAATGTATTTTTGGAAACATTTTAATTGTCTTTTATGGCAATAGCCAGATTAAGTTCTAGTTGGTCTTTGGTCCTTCTAATTTTCTCTCTGCATAACCTCATCACATCCTTCTAGTCCTCCTGAGTTGCCTGCCCCTTCTTCCAAGGGTCATAAACTCCCTTCTATTCCCTGAATTCCAGCCGAAACCCTCTGTTCAGCCAGGCCAATTTTCTTCCATGCTGGCTCCTCTACCAACACATGGACACAGTCCGCTCATGTACCTTTATGATTTCCTTTCTGAAGAAAATCCAGCTTTCCTGGACAACTTTGCCTTTCAGGACCCCCTCCCAAGGGACTCTGCCAACCAGCCTCTTAAACAGGTCAAAGTCTGCCCTCTGGAAGTCCAAGGTGACAGCTGTGCTGAAACCCTTCCTTATTTATTCAAGAATCAAAACCTCTATCATTTCATGATCACTATGCCCAAGCCAGCCTCCAACCATCATATCACTCACTGAACTTCTGAGATGGGGACACAGCACTCAGGGAACATAATTGCTCATGTGATACTTGCCCATGGTCAGCTTTTTCAATGGAAGGGACTGCAGCAGCCTTAGCTTTCTCCTGAAACCAATTATTTCCCAAGAAAAATGACAACTGTGGCTTTCACCTAAGAGTCACTTTCATGCATTATATTGCCAACAGAAATCACAACTGTCGATACAGTAAATCAAAGAAACAAGAAGTTTCCAGACATAACAAAGAGAACACACACGTCACAGCAGTGGCCATGTAAAAAGAAGTGTGAATGAAGGTCAAAGTAACTGAGTGTTAGCTGAGCGTTAACAGAGTTAATACTGCGTGATAAAACTTTTCAAATCACAGACCTTACCACAGTACCTGATTGCAAGAGCCTGTGTCATCTACATGCTCCCTGGAAACAGAGGATTGTCAGCATTACAGTTTGAGTTCAGGGTTCAGAGGGTGAGATCAGGGTTCCTAAGTGGGTTTACATCTTACTTTCCAAATGAATTTCTTCCCTGACTTTGTACATGGAAAGTTTCGCTCAGATGACAAGCATATTTTGTCATTAGACGTGAAACTTCTGGGTGAAACTGTTTCTCCCTTTGTATTTGTATAGTGCCTAGTGCACTGGAGACCCTATTTCTATCAACATCTGCAAAAGTCATTGTCACATTACATAAAAGCGGGTACTACAAGAATCTAGCCTTGAAGACTGACAGCATATGATGTCAAAGATAAAAGGGGGTGACCTGGGATCCCATGTTACATGAGGGTTTGGATTAAATAATCAAAATTGTTCTTCAGGTTTTGAAATCTATGGCTTTACAATGTCTGCACTATTTCTCTGTAAATGAAGATGGATTCAAAGACTTCAGGATTCTGATTTCTAGTTTACCATATATGAGAATTGACTCCTTTCTTCCTACATCAAAATGCTTTGTGCTGAATCAGCCCAAATTAAATTGTCAGTTGCTCTGTATCCCTGTAGCAACACAAGCACTAGTTTCAAATGGTTAAAAAATTCACCTTTAGTTTCTATTTTCTGCTTCCTGATCAGATAGCTGTTGGGGAAAGAAATCTGATCACAGTTGGCCAAGAAATAAAAGTAAAGGCTCCTGGGATGCTAACAACAAATTACATAATAATGGAAATAGGAATTCTTATTTATAGTTTTACTTACTGGAAAGTGCTAACTAAGTGGTAATTTCTTATATCTCACACAATAAGTAGGAGGGCTTTTAAAGCATTTCTATGTGGAAAGTTGCTATGTGAAGTACTTGTGTTTCCCCACAAAGAAAAGAACAGTGCTCTATATCATTACAGCAACTGCTACAGATATATTTAATGATGATTTCTGTGCATACAGGAATACACTGTTATTTAAAAAAATAGGTTCTTTTTCACTTTCACAAGGCAGTACAAGAAAAGCCTGTAGCTGGATAAGAACATTTCTGTAATGTTTGCAATTTATTCGAGAGTTGCTTGGGTTATAGTGACACCTTATGGCAGTTCTACAATATCTTACAGATCGTTTGAAAGTTAAGATCTTTTTACATCCTGTCACTGTCAGCAAGGATCTGCTTTGATGTTTTTAGAAATACCTTTTTTCTTTTTTTTTTTTACTCCAAAGACCATTCCATCTCTTCAAATCTGCGGTTTCCCTTTCACCCTTACTAGGAAAGTACATTTTAAAGGTGTTTTAGTGTTGTCTTCTCTCCATGTCTAACAGGTAATCTATGCCAGGCAGTACGTGTTAACATGCTATTCAAAAGTATCTGTGGTGATACCCAACTTGTGAGTACAGTGTCTTACTGGATTGATTCACCAAGTATAGCATGTAGCTCATTGTGTTTCTTTAATCCCAGATATGAACTCTTTAAAAGAAAACATCATGATAGGAGTCAATAAAAAAAATTCTGTCCTTTTAAATACTGTTGAAAATCAACCCTGTGGCATATGTAAGTACATGTCCAAACCAGCTACTCTATGAAGATCACAATTTGTAAATCCTGTCTCCCTGGGCCTCTCTCTTACATGGATTTTCTAGTGTTTAATAGGAGCTATCTCACTTTATAGCCCTTCCCTCAGCTGTAGTGCCAAGTAGTCACACTAATGAGCCAATTGCTTCTGTAAAACTTATGTGAATTCCTTACACTCCCATCAAACAAGCATTGAAAGTGGGCAATAGGTTCAAAGTTGCAAAGGGCTGAGAGGGAATGAGGAAGAAGGATGACTGAGCAGTCACATTCATCCTAAAAACAGAGCTAAGAATCCAAATATGCAACTTTTTTAATCTCATTGAACAAATTAACTGTTTAAAATTAGTATTTTAATTCCTGTCAACCTGTGTCAGTGACTAAATAGAATGTCATTTCTTACAACCTATAAATTAAAAATTTCAAGACCCACCTGTTTTTGCCAGACTTCAAAAGATATTCATCATTCTAAGGCAGCTGAAATCACTGGCTAAGCACCTAGCACCAGCTGCAGGGTTTTTGAAAAAGTAGTGAGGATATCAGTCCCTTTTCCACTTAAAATCACTGGTTTTTCAAAGTTAAGAAACTGAGTAACACCGGAGAAGCAAAATGTTCTCCTCCCTTACAGTGCATACAAAAGAACTGAAGAAGGATGCGATTCATCAGCTTCGCCACCTTGAAGGACATGGCGAACAGTAGTGCACAGTTCAGGACAGTACGTGTAACTACTAATACTTTTGTTCAAATAAATTTGTTTTAAAACACACAGGTTTCACAAAGTTCCTTTTTTATGAATCTAATCTTTATGCAGCTTTATATAATGAACGTTTTATCTACTTTCACCAGAAAATGTGTGCTACAGCAAAATGGGGGGGGAAATGAGCAACTTACTCAACTTTCTAATCACAGTCATTCAATCTAACAAAGTAGTCATTTCTAACAAAAATAAACACACAGAAATGAAACATTCCAGTTAGTGTTATCTCTAAATTAAAGTTGAGCTCAAGCAGCTGCCTGTCAGCAGTAGTTGTCAGGACCAGTTAAGCTCCCTCATGAGGCTGCAGCAGCCAGCACCTTCTGCACAGGAAACTTAGGAATTTGGGCAGAGCATATGGGGACTACCTCAAAGAAAACGGGTCCATGCCTATGGGCCTGGTGCTGGCTATTGTCATTTTGGCAGGTGGCAGTTTCCACTCTCCTCTCTTCTTCCCCTGAAATCTGCCTCTCTGCTCTGAATTATTACTCTGGAATCTGGATTTGGTAATCCTCTGGATCACTTATCTGGAGCTGCTTTTAACATTTTCCCTTGAGTCTCACGCTGCCTGTAGGACAGATAAGCAGAGGAAACATATGCCTACTCATCAGCCACCTCCATCCACCAGTCTGGCAGCTTGCCAGAGCTGCACCACCAAACAGTCATAAAGCTTCAGGTTATGCTCTTTTCTGTTGCCCTGATAGCAAAGTAATAGTCCCCAGGTGAAGAGCAAAAGTCACAAAGTACAGTCTTCAATTCAGCATTCTCTTAACAAACAAATTCTGCACTAGAAACAAAATTGTCAGAGCCCTTTGATTTTTGTTGCCCTTCTGTGATTTTACATAGACATGCTCTTGGGTTTGTGCATGGGTAGGAGTTTATTTCTGAATTTCTGGTTTATAAGTTTGGCACAACAAATTGAAATCCACCTTGTCATCCACAAAGCCAGTTTTCCATATACTGAGAAACTGCAATAGTCTCCAGTTGGTGATGTGAGTGCAGGACAAAAGTGTATTTATGTCTGGCAACAGGAAGAGAACATCAAATTAACCATTTCTCTTTGCATAACTCCTCACAAACAGCTCGTTTCCTACACCTCCTGAGCTGCCTTCCTCACAACTGCAAACTCAATAGGGTAACACAGCGCTACAAATATGGATATAAAAAGGATTAACCTAACGTTCTAGTGTATGACATACCTAAAGGAGGGACTAGAAATATTTAAGCGATGAAGCAGAGACAAGTAGTTGTCAATATCAAAATATTGCAGGCAAACAACAATCTATTGCTAAGATTTCCAGCTTTTCCTGTTTGAAGTCTTAGGTTATGAAAGAGTTTATGAAATTGTCAATTTTAAGCCACAAGAAACCAACCCAGAAAGTCTGGATTTCAGTACTTGAGACCTTCCAGCTTAAGAAACAGGTAACAGTTACGGATCCTACCAATGTTACAAAATGGAAGGGACAAAGAGAACATTACCACAGAAAAGGACATTCAAGTCAGATCAAGACCGATCCACTGAACAACCTAAGGCAGGCATTGTCCTGGCAGGGTGTCATCGAGTATGTGTCCACCTTACTGAAAGTTCACTCTTACTTTCTGCTACTATTGACTGAAAGCTGGCCTATAACAAGGCTGTACTCCTTTGATGGATACAGCTTGTGGGAAGAATGGGGATGCTGTCATCCTGGAGCCATCTGATGCTTTCTATTTCAACTTAATCCATCTTTTACTGTCTCCTCCATAACACCTCCAGCCAATGACGCTTCTGAGCGGATCATAGCTGTCTCGATCACTTTATACCAGACAAAAAGCTGAGAACTAGCTTCCTTCAGAGTGTTGGCAAACTCTAAGCCTGACAAAGCAGTGCATCTTGAAGACCAGGTTTAGAGAAAGGCCCAGTTGCTTGGTAAATGAGCAATGAAAATGCAAAGTGAGATCACTATATGGCATTGGAACCCCAGATTCTGACATGGGCTTAGTATGCTTTCAGTAAATGCTCGTTTTAGAGATGCCTAGTGCACGATTTTTCCCCAGGACTTTTATTCTTTGCATGAAGACAGTATGCAATCACATTCTAGAGATGTCTGGCGAGCATCCACTCTAAGAAATCTAATCAAACTTATGTGAGATAAAATGTATTTCAAACAAAATAGAGTGATAAAGTTTTCTACACGTCATTCTTAGTTAATTTAATTGAAATTTTGAATAAAAATACCTTCTGACATGAAAATATGAAAAGTTCATTTATTTCCATAGGCAACCTCAGAGTACAAAGTGATATGAATTTCTCGAAACTATCACTATACCTTTTACATATTTTAAAGTAGCTGATCTAAAAGTTGATACAAGAATAAATTTGGTTTCGAGGAGCTGTCCAATAAACCAGATATACACTAATGCCATGCTATGACAGTTGTATTTATGAATCACAGCTGACACTACAGTAACATCACTTTATAAATCTCATGAGAATTTTAATGTTTTACAATCAAAACATAAAACTACCACTAGTACAGAGACTGTACGATTAGACAAACAAGTGTTAAATATTTTGCACAAGGCCTGAGTTCACTATAATAACACATTCTGATTCACAACTTCATCTCAGAAATCTGTACAGCAAATAGAACTGTTGCAGAGGACTTAAAGACAATAAAACTTCAGGGACTCATTTGATCTGTTGACAGAAGTGCGAGGCCTGGAAGGCAAGAGGATTTGATGGGTAAGTCCAAGGTTTTACTGCCTTGTGTAATTTCCTTGTAAAGCAGTCAAAACCTAATAGAAAGTAAAGTACAAGGCAGGACCTCACTTCAAAAAATCAGCTAACCCATCTGAAATCCTCCAGACAGGTTTCCTCACAGCTATTTCAGAGTAAAAGTTCACAATTTGTATATAAAATGCAGCATATCTCTTAATAAAGAACGAAAAAAGTGTCACAAATACAACAGGGTTTTTTTTTTTCTGTTTTTCTCTCTCCCCATATTTCTTCCATTGGGAATGGCACAAATCAGTGATATTCCACCCACCCCAATAAAAAACTCTTAGTCAATAAACAAAGGTCACTCAAAGTCAAAAACTTCATCAGGAATGAGAGATTCAGTGTTCATAAACTTAAGTTTTAAAACTTGCCTTTTCTGCTCAAGCAATGTAGATATAGGTAGACTAAGCATGTAAATTTTTAACAGACAACAAAAGTATCATATATCCATCTTATCATTCTTAGCCTGTATGGAAGCCTTGTGGAATTTGATTAAAATCTAACTTCTCATTTAATCTTTTCTCTTTTGGTGCAATTGAACTGAAAAATCTAAAATCCTGTAATCTATATACACACACATACTTATCTATCTATAGCCACAGATAACATTACAACAGGGGTTATAATACAAAAGTTAAAACATTTTTCTTACTTCAAAAGGCCATTGGGGTATTTGTTGAAGTTCCACATAAATGTGAAACAGATGCTGTTAAAAAAGACAAAACTTAACAGGAAAATTTTAAATAATAAGGCTTGAAATGTTGTGCACCTATACATCAAAAAAAAAAAAAAAATCAGCTTTTACTTGGGGTACTCAACATTTGCGCAGATCTGTAAGGCCACAACTTCCCCACATTTCTAACTCACATCACCATTGAGAGAGGAAGACATAGTATCTTCATTAAAACAAACTAGAACATTCCACCCATGTTTTCTTTCCCCGTATCCCAAATAATTGATGGACTCCTTTATGATTCAAAAGACTCCTCTGATACTACTGTTCTGCGTTGCAGGTTCCAAAGGCTGTTCTGTGCCTTATTCCCAACGCTTGCATGATGAAAAGAAACAGAAAATCTGTTCCCTCCCCCATCCTTGAAATACCACTTTTGCCATTTTACTGTCAGTTTCAATCCTATTGAGTGAGGCAGACCTAGGGGATTCTAAGATAATCTTTAACTCAAGTTATTTCAAGATTCCTCCCCATCAGCCTAAACATCAGCCTCTTAATCCTTCCATCTAGAAGGATTAGTTTGTTTAAGACTGAGTTTTCAAAGGATACTTCAGAGATTTTCATACTTCAAACCAAAAGGAAGCAACAATTCTACTACAGAAAATGTTGTCTTGGAGCAGTCACATCCATTTAGCATGCACCAGAGCACCTAAAGCACAACTGATGTTTATATTTAAGATATGTAGCTATTTCCGCTTCCTTTCTCCCTTTCTAGTAAACATAATAAAGATAAATCAACTTAAGAATAGAATTTACTCCCTTCCCTTTACCTCTCCTTTACAAATGAATGTAAAACAAACCACTTGGGCTGGGCAGTTCAGCGCAGACCCTGCTCTCATTTCCACACTGCAATGAAGTATAGTGGGTACACACAGCGTTGGCTGTAAGATTATGATATAACCTGCCAGGCTTCCATATTTCTTCCTTTAAATTACATTTGATACTTGAATACAAAGAGATAATTTTTTGTGTTGTAGTACTGCTCAAAGCAATAAAAAGAACTTGCATCAGGTTACTTTTTCAGTAACAGAATTTGCAATTTCTTAATCAGATACCAGTTTCAAACCTGAGTTTTCCATTTTGTTTTGAATTAGGGCTAGGCAAGACCCTCTGTTTCAGGCCAATCCAGATGTAACACTGCTTTCCATCCAAGTTCAGAAACAGAAGGCCCCTGAAATGCTCACGTTTTGTAACATTGTCCCTTCATCTTCCTCTTTCCCAAACAATAAATTGGATGTGAAGTACAACCGCTGTTCTCCAAAAACTGTATTCGCTCTAGCCACCAGTCTTCCAGCCTCTTGCAGGGCCTCAGAATGACGTCTTCTAAGTGGAGAGATAACTGGACAAGGCTTCCTAAAGAAAAACTATTGTAGCAGGAGCCAGGTGGCACATGGTCTTGGTAACGTACCTCCTGTAAGTCCCCTTTCCATTAAGTTCAGTAGAAATAACCAGAGAACTTCACACATGCCCAGTTTCCTGACACACTAAGTAGGTTGCACCTACAAGGAAGTCGGATTCGACCCTCCCATTTTAACTGAAGTAATTTTCTCTTTTTTGTTTTCAAGTAACTGGAAAAATTTTGATAAAACTTTCCTAAGCACCCTTTTCAGTTTTTCTATTCTGGTCATTCTGAAAATTGCAGCAAACAAAAAATCAAAATCACGTTCTCAACTATAAATAGAACAAAAAAAAATCTTGTTACTTGAGCTAGATAAAGATCTTATTCCATCACATTACCACTGCATAGAAGACTCTCTCTTAATTTAAACTTGCAGGACTTTTTTTACTTCGTTCTTACAAACCAGTTTATATTCTCAGATAGCCCATGCCAAAAACACATACTTCAAACCCCACAGTTTAGGAGGCTTAGTATATAAGATCAAAACAAAATGTTTCAGTTAATTTTCCCTCCATTAGGTTAAATTAAAATCCAGTTCTGAAAAAAAACCCAGTCCAAGGGGATCAGTGACTGAAACCCCAGATCAGAACACTGACATTTAAGACTGCCTTTACTACGGATGTATTAATTTAATACATTGTAGAGTCCTAAGAGATGCTATTTTTAATATAAACTTATTTTACAAATAATTTAGAGGAATACAGATTCAAGTAATTCTTCAAAGGTTTGCCTTAAGTTACTCCAACAACTGTAGCTTTCAAAAGTTGACATAAAAGATGACATTAGTGTGACTACAGTATCTAGTACTAGTAACCATACATGAACTTAAATAGTATAACAGTTCTAGTATTGTACTTGAATTTACAGATATCTTAACATAACCTACAATGCTTACCATGAATATTAACATCACATAAGCATCACAATGTGTTGGGTATTGTTTTCTAAACCACAATTTCACTGGTCCCAGGTATTTTAAAATAATAGGACTAAGGCAGCAGTTATAACACATAAACAATTCTTTAAGAAATATGCTTAATGCTATTACTGCTTGTGGTAGAACTGTGGAAACATAACAAAATAAAAGTCACATTTACAGCATAAGGCCCTTTGGTTTCTTAAGCAGCAAATGAAAGACCAATCTCTTCAGTGAAAGGCTTTGAAAAATAAAGCATGTAGGCTTTCCATAAAAAAGGTAACTAGTTCTTTCCTTCTCAAAATAGCCAGCTATAGTCTTCAAAATATCATGTAAGAAAGCTCCTGAAATTCCTAGGAAAGAAAAAGTTAAAACCCAACAGTAGTATCTGATAGAGTAGAGATTCTATCATGGGCAAGCTGAACATATACTTTCTGGGAAGTAGAAGAAACTACTTTACGGATTTCTGGAGAGCTTTATTGAATTTGGAGTAATACAATAAAAAGGATCTGAAATAACCCCATATTTACCATATATTCTAGAGCTTACAAATCTGTATTTGAGAAATTGCTTCATATCAATCTATCCTACCTAAGAACTTGAGTTAAATTAAAATGAAAGTTCATTCTAGTCGAGCCAATTTATGGCAGTCTGCTTTTTCACACAACCATGTGCAACTTGTAAAAGGCTCTCCTTCTTCATCTTCCTAACGGAGCCAAAACCTATGAAGTAATAATTCCAAGGTATTTCTGTATAACTCAACACTCTTGTGTTTAGTTACACAGAAATGTTTAGTTACACAGTTGGGGTAGTCAACATGTGAATTTTACAGAGAACATTCTTTTTAGGAGGTAACTGCTCATATTCATTCTTTTCACACCAGTCAGAAGCAGTATCAAATTAATCAAAATAGTAGAATATATAATAAAAGTGATTAAGTCACCAATGCATTTTAAAATCCTGCTTAAGTGGTATATTGCTTAAGCTGTGGGGCTGGTAAGAAGAATCTGGCATTATAAAAGAGGTTGTAAACCAGCATGACTGTTGAAGCAGTGTTCTTACTCTGTCCCAAACTTGCCCAAAATTTTAAAGCAGCTTCTTATACCTCCTGAATCTTGCTGTAGTTTAATTCTAACAATCTTGCAAGAGAAGAAATTAAAATACTTTCTCTTCTTAGTCTTTCACAGTTACAGGTTAAAAGAGCCTTCTATGTAACATGGCTATCAAAATTTTGAGGCAGTGTAAGAATTTACTTTGTGCAAACTGTTATAGGGCAAAATGACAATTTGTGACACATTCAGGCAACACAAGTCATCAATAAGAATTTAGCAGACACTGAAAGGACTAGGCTGCAGGGCTCCATTCACCAGCATTATTATCCCTCTTAAACATTTCTGTGGAATTTAAGAGACAAAATTTTGTTGGTAATTTCACAGGAGTTGAGTACACTTCTGAATAATTTTGAAATACTGAACTTCTTTTTCGACTGAATATATGCATTCTACCTTCAGTGCTCTGATGTTCAATAAAGAAACAGAAATTCTTTAGCATGTCAGATGACTTTGCACTTACACAATTCTCTGCAGTACCAAGTGAATGCAAAATCAGTCTTCTTTCCAGTGCAGTCTTTCTTTTGCTGGGTTGAAAGTTTCCCCAAGTCATACTTTTACTAATTTAAAAAAAAGAGATGTTAATCAGCTTACCCATGATCCAATTTCATCAGTCTTTGAAAGAAGAAAACAATACATGCTACCCAAAAAGATCTTTTAAGTCATTGCTAGCTGAGCTGCTGTTTGTCATTGTGTTTGCTGCTTGTGCAAAGTTCTGAGGAGCAAAGAAAGGATTACCCTGTATACCAAAGCCAGGCTGTCCTAACATGTTCATCTGAGGTCCCAAGACTGAACTGCTCGCATTTGGGGAGCCTTGTGGGGGTACAAACTGATTAACCCACTGGCTTGACTTCTGTTGAGCCAACTGCTTCATGCTAACTTTGGGTTTTTGAGGACCAAAAAGATTATCTAAAGCAGACATATCTGGGGGCTTGTTTTGTTGTGTCAGTGGAGAGATTGCAGATGCAGCATTCATAGGACTGTAATTTGGCATATTCGCAGTTGGTACAATGTTCATCGTGGTTGTTCCTGTTGCACTTGGACTGAAGAAATTCTGAGCGGTGAGACCAGGTCCCATACTGAATCCAGCAGTCTGAAAACTCATATTAGTATTTAGTCCATTTGCTACATTTCTCTTTGTGTTGTCAACAGGTGATGAAAATCCCATTCCAACACCCATAGAAGGGACAGAAGAGAAGTTGTTTGAAGATGTAACTTTAGCTTTGTTGATTGAATGGCTAGTCAAAGATGACATATTATCTATCAAGGTATCTGTCAAGTCTTTTGTCTGCAAAATACATAAAATGCAGTTAAATGCTTTTCCTGGGCAAACACTTTTGCAACAGTCTTTATTATTGCTCCTGCAGAAGCAGCATTCATTTTTCAGAAATTAAAATTTACTGCATGGAACAGCACACAAAATGTAATTAGACACAAGAGCAATTAGATTGTATTTCTCCTTTTCTACTTGGAATTTATTGTTACACAGATTTGTCAACTAAGACTATATACAAAGTACTACTGTAACAATTTGCTTACACATCCCCAAGCCCTTTATATATTTAGTTAATAAACTCTTCAGAGCAAAAACCTTTTTTAATATGTGCTTTTTCCTTATGTAGAACAATGGCCTTCCAATAATAATGTCACCTTTGGAAACTCCTGCAATTTAAAAAGTATGAAATATTGCTAATGATGAAAATGGAAGACAGATGAGAATTTACTTTAGTTTTTCCTCAGCTGTGCCATTGTACTACCAACGAAAAAGGTGACTCATAGGAGAAAATAAATACACTTGAAAGGAGAAAGCATCACAACTCCAACAGAAACAGTGCAGTAGGTTGTTCTTTCTCACCTGCTTCACTGGAGGTGTTATTGCAGTTGTTTGTGGCTTAAGAGGTTGCTGGTTTTTCAGCTTTTGCGCCTGTTCTTGTTCTTTAGCTAGCTTTTGCTTCTCTTCCAGTGTAAGTGATGCCTTTAAAAGGGAAAGTACTGATACTAAGTTGCACAGAATGATTAGTCTTACATAGATGTTTATTTCATAAAAAGCACTGTCATCTCAATATGTGGTAGAACAATACATGTTATTTATAAAAAAGAGAAAAGTGCTAAGCACAAAATCTAGTATAATATTTACCATCCAGCTAAAAATTACTTAGAGGAAACGAATACACAATCAAAAGTAGCATAATGAGAAACTGGCAGAATTGGACAGATATCAAATAAGAAGGTATCACAACAAAACCATTTTAGCTTTTTCTTCTTAACATTAGGCATATGAAAAAAGTATTCTTCACAGTTTTTGGGGTTTATATGGTTATCAGCTGGCACTTGAATAGAACTGCAACCTACCACAGAGTTGGAAAGAGAATTTTATTTTAAGATTGTTCAAGAGGCATTTCAGGATTTGGACTCTACTTTTGTTAATGATGAAAGACAGAATCATAAAATAATTCCCCTGTAGTCTAAAGTTAGTTAAAGAGTTCAGACAACTAGAGATAGAAACAATATAATGCATAGATTCTGGGGAGCCATTTTCGTAATTAATAGCACAAAAAGGAGAAAGAAAACGATCAAAAATTTATCATCCTAATTGCTGCCTACTTTTTACAAAGCTATTTTCAAGGAAATGCTTTCTGAGAAATTCGAGAATATGATTTGAACATTTTGAACATTTGAACACTTGTTCATTCAGTGGATCTTCACACGTGACTATGTACAGTGCACAAAAGCAGTTAGTTTTTCTTTTAAAGCTTTTAATATGGTAAATATTTACACATACTCTCTTTATGCAAACCTATCAGCCTTGTATTAGACAGATGGATGTAACAGAATCCCAAACCAAAGTGAAACGCACCTTTTTCTGTTTTGATGACATCTCATTCTCTTTACTATCAGACCCACTAGTTAGAAGGTCAGTTCCGCTAGCATTAAATACTTTGTCAATCTGTTTAAATTCAAAGAAACAAAACTTAGTTACTTGAAATGCTGTAATTTAAGGAAACATAAATATTGACTATGTAATATTCAATTTTGAATTGCTATATATAAGTAATGCTGTAAAATATTGTTGCTTACCTGATTACTTGTAGTATTGGGTCTTGCCTCTTCAGACACACTCATTTGGCTAGCTATATCCAAGGATCTACATAGGGCAGAGTATACATATTAAGAAAAGATGATTTTTCAGTCACATCCACAACACTAATTCAGCAATGCAGACTATTCTTCTGCATTTAATTAATATGAACAAATTACATTATGAAAGCACTGCCATTTTTATAGATTGCCTGCAGGAAAACTGGGAAATAATCTAAATTGTAAAGGTTTCCCACTGATCATTTCACATAGTTTTAGTTCCTCCTTTTGAACAGGGTCACACAGACTTCAAGTAGCCCAAGTTAATTTGTCTCAGAAATCTCACCTTGTATCAGACTCCACAAAATAGCTCTAAATATCTTCAAATATCATAGCCTTCTAGTAGGCTACAATGTTTATGTTTCTCCAATACAGTTTTCTCAGCAGCTACAGAAAAGCAACTTAGCATACAGAATCAAGACATAAACTGTATTAGTGGAGTTCAGTACACTTTTAATTCACTTAATGAATGAAAAATTATTGCCTTAAAATAATGAACTGTGACTAAACAGAATAAAATTGAAGTTTTTTACTCCATAACATAAACTGCTAATATCGCAGTATTATCATTCTAGGACTAATAAATCTTCTGACAACTGTGCTTATTTGAGGTAGCTCTCAACTACTGGACTAAGAATTACCTATATTTTTATGTTGCTTTGGCTAAAGCTTTCTCACATTTGCTAAAAAATTAACAGAAATTTATCTCTGCTCACTTGTTCTTTCTCTAAAACAAACATAAACTAACACTTACTTTTGTTGCTCTTGCATGACATGAAGTTGCTCAAGTTTTGTTTTATGCTCTGTCTCCAATCTATTAAGCATATCCTTTATAACACAAATAAAAGAATTGAACTGGAAAAGAAATATACAAGAAGTTTGGATTTTGCAGTGATGGAATTCAGACACATACAACTTAAAAGGCAACACCTCATAAAACTTACAATACACAATGTTAGATAAAATGCACATGTCAAAATAATTTATAATCCACCTTCACTATCTTGCATTAGATACCCAACTACAAGCAGAGTGTATACTGGAACAGTGAAAAATACATGACACTAAGGGAAAAAAGGGGCAATGCAGACAAAAAACACAGATGAGTATTACCAGATTCATTAAAAAAAAACATTCCTATTAGGTATTCCATTTCTTATTATTACAAAGCAACATGACTGCAATCCCACATTATCTGCAACATTTACAAATAAAAGGGAACGCACATTAAGACTGTACTTTAGCTTTTAATTTGAATTGTCTTTACGTTAGCAGATAACTGCTTTTGCAGGATATTTGGAAGGTGACAGTATTCATCTTGCAATTTGATACCAGATCAGTTAAATCCACTGAAAAATAACAGGCTTTAAACATGTAAATACAGTAATAGTGGAAGGTTTTGTTTGTATGTTTGTTTTTACAACAGGTGGACATACCACAATGTATAGATTTATGGATTTTTCTCTGACAATAGTTTGAATTTATTCTCTGCCAATTATTAAGTAAAAGCATACAAACCATCATGTTCCTACCTGATTGAGATTAAGATTGTTCTCAATACTAAGAGGAATCAGATGGGGCAATACTTTTCCTGCAAGCTGTTCCTTTGTAATTCCCAACTTCTTATGCGTAAATGTACATTTGTAAATACCTAACAACATTAAAACAGCAAAAAATTGCTAAGTTTACTGAACAATGTGAGCAAACTCCAAGTAACACACTTGAATATGTATTGATATCTGAATGTACATTGGCTCTGTGTGCAAGCAGGGACAAACAAGTTGAAGAGCATCATAAAAGGAAGCTAAGTACTCATCCATAACAGAAATATGTTATAGCAAGAGCCTTTGCTAAAGTTCAGAACAAGAGGAGATCCAAAGCAATAATTTCCAGCTATGAAAACTGATAGAAGTCAATGCATTGTTATGGTCAATTGCCTGAGAATATGCATCTTTGAACAGATCAATATCAACTGAGTTAACCACAAACCAACAAACTGCCCCTGATAAATCAGCTGTGTTAACTAAGGATACGTTCTCTCTTGGCACAGTGAAATGGCTGGTTTTAACTATAATACTGTTCTCTGACTGCATTTTACAAAGACTCCTACCTAGAAGTTTGGGGCTGTGTTACACGCAGAATCAGAAATGATGCATCGTCATTATCTGTTCTAAAATCACTGAAAAAAGAACACTGAGAGGCATGAGGGATCCAGTGTTAAGCCTACAAGTTCTATGGCATTTCTGACAAGATTCCTTTGCTTAAATAGTCCACCTCTGCTGGCAAACACTGACCATACAATGATAAAAGAAGCAGCTTTCTGCACTTTCTATGGTTAGTGTTAGAACAAAACTGTCAGCTGGCCAAAGAAGATATCACATACAAGATGGAAGGTATTATAATTTCAGAAAAAAGGAGAGCCTGAGTATGTAAAACTGGTTACAGCCCATCATTTCCAAACTAGGGCTCACTTACGCACTGTATCCAAGTAGAATTCAGGAGTAATACAACTAAAGGAAAAGGCACACTGTCCCTCATTCTCAGGCAGCAAATACAAGTCAAAGCTGCAAGTATTGAGGGAGACAAGCAGCTTTAAATCAGTACAGAGAGATGCCTTCTTGTGCTTTTGAACCAAACAAAATAATGTTGCCATCACATATTACTAAAGCATTTAATGAGTTGCAGGTACAGTTCAACTGTTACAAATGGTCTTTTGTCTACTTCTTTGTTGTCAACAAGACAAATCGTTAATGTTTTTCAGACTTGGCTATGCAGTCCTAGTTCTATCTTGGCAGTGGCTCTGGTTATCTGGTCTCCTTGAGCCCATTCAAGATGTTAAAAATCACACATCCCTAGTTAGACAAGCACCTGAGTGGCACTAGGAAAGCACACTGGGAGTGAGGCCTTCTTTTCCATATAACAAGCCATTCTTGGTCTGTTTGCTCTTTTGTGAAACCTCACACAGACGATGCTCTCTTCCAATACAAAGGTATCCATGTTTGCTTAATGTCCAACAAAATGAGTTTAACTAAACTTGCAGTAAAGAGCAGTAGATTTGTAGACAACCATTTATAGCATCTGACATGCAGGAGTGGCAGGAGAAGGCAACAGTAATACCTTAAAAGCTCCAGCAAGATGCTCAGCATCTGAAAGAAGATGGATCATATACTCAACAGCCTCTCTAGCTGTGTGAACCATACAGTCCATGACAGTCTCACAGCTCAAGAACTGTAATGAGTACTCAGAACTGCATCCTGCCTTGAAGACTACAGGTACATGTACTAGTGTTCAGAAGTGCCAGCAGTACACAAGTAACTTAAGGGGGAGGGGAGGCATACTTAAAGAAACACAAACTGTAAGTTTTTAAGTCATTTTAGCAATACACTATGTAAACATTACCAATGATAATTCAGAAAGCTCTCAGATTTTCAACACCAAAGCACAAAAGAGGAGAAAGTTGAAAGTATTAATTACCCAAAATTCCCATTAGCACTGCTGGTTCCTTGGATGGAATTTGTTGTAGAAACGGTAAAATATCATCAAGCACAAACCATTTGTCCAAGTACTCCAAAATCTTACCTAAGCACACTAGTGAGTTTACTCGGACCTGTGAAGTATGACAAGAATTAAACAATTACTGTATTTTTGCCTAAGAAGAAAACACAACCTTACAAAACTCAGAAGAAAACAAGAGCTACTGAAACTGCAACCTGCGTATCCGAAAATCCAAGACAAGTTAAAAAGACCCTTTTTGCATCATGAAAGGATAACACACATAGTTACACACTGCTCACAACATTTTGTTTTTTCTGCAGGAATAACACTGTTAACATATATTATTGTGGAAGACACCAACATTTTTACAGTATCACTAACATAGTAAGTTGTTAAACACTTTAAAAAATTGTTAGAGTAAAAAAGCAAGTAAAAATTAAAGAGAAATCTCAAAAAGAAATCAGAGCACACTAATAGGCTTTTTTTGAAAGACATAACAAAAAGTCAAAGTAATTAAAGTTAACAACATTATCTGAGGACTGAGAGATAAAATTATTAGGATACTTACAGCAAGAGAAGAAGTTTGCAAACAGGCATTTTTAATTCTTGGAATTAATGAATTTTTCATTGATGGGTAATCTATTAAATTGGCAAATGTGGGAATTATGTTTAGACAAAGCTCCTACAAAAAAAAAAAACAAAAAAAAAACAAAAAAAACCAAACCATATAAGTTTAAAAAGAAACATGCATATTTATTATAAATCTAGAACTAATATTACTCAAGATCAAAATTAGTTTAAATTATCTCAGTAAGCTTTACTTTTAAACAAATATGAAAGGAAATATCACGTTCAGATAAACTGACCTTAATCTATCACTCATTTAAAAATAGCTAGCATAATAAAGCATCATGATGTGTAAACAGAACAAAAATGGAAAACAGACTTAAAAAAGAGGATAAGTTTAAAATAAAATATTTGGATAGAGGGAATATCTTGCATTTTCACATAACACCTTGACATAAAAAAACAACTTTTACATCACACTATAACATTTTCCTACATAAGTTAAGAAAGTCTGAATGAGAGACTACCAACAGCAGTGCAGCAGCACGACAGACCAAAAGACAAAATAGCATATCAAGATTGAACAAAAAAATATAATGCCAGATATTTAGAAACAAAACCCTTTCTCCGCAATATCGCAAAGGCTTTGCAAAGGTCAAAGTCACCTTTGATTATCCAAATCCTTCTTGAAGGAATATTTTATCTCTCCCTCCAACTCCTCAATGCCGCTGGGGAGCTGGAATTTAATTCCAGTATAAGAATGACTTTTTTTTTTTAAAAAAAGAACCTTATAAAGGGTTAGAAAGCATAAACAAACATTAAAATACAGATACATAATTTTTTTTCAGGAGGTATATTAATATGATTTTACAGCAAATCTTCCAAGGTAACTGTCAGCACACATGCTCTTACCACTAGGACCTCAGAATGAGCCACCTCTGGACTGGTAAGAGCATGCATGACTCCATAGTTTCTGCTTCATCAGAAATGCAGTATAAATGTGCATCCTACTTTTTGCTATGGTAGCTAGTAAGATAAGAGGATTAGAACAAGAGTGATGTGGTCATTCCCTGGAAAATAAGGGAACTGTATTTTATTTTAAGAAAACAAATTTTCTTTCAATACTCAGGAAAATATTACACAGCTTTATTTTTTTCTTTTTTTTTCAAGTAAACAAGCACATGTATACAAATTGTAGACAGAGCAGCTTAAAGAAAATATATAAAAAAAAATATTTTAAATAAGGGATGCAATTACTATACCTGAATCTGAATTGAAGGTGCTTCTAAGGCTCTATAAACCATTGGTAGAACACTGTTCTTTATTTCATCTGGTGGAGTTTTGGTTAGAAGCAAGTCCATTTTTTGCAGGAAAATCAACAAGATCTATAAAAAGAACACAATTTAGAATCCAGAAATTTTAAGTTCAGAAACACATACTTACAATTTAAAGTGTGATTATCATACCATAAACACTTCAAAAGTTTTCTCATAACTCAGTAAATGTGATCACTTACCATGTTGCTTGCCTGAAGGCATGGAAGACAAAAAGAACTTTGACATATTATTGTACTTTAAAAACAGCAAATACAAATGAAACAAAACATGCATGTTCTAGACTAATCCTTCTGAAGTAAGAAATCATAAACCTAAGGGAGGATTTCTTGCTTTTATGTACAACATGGTCTTTTAAAATACACCCACAGAATATCTTTATACACACACTGTTGTCGAAAACGCCAAACTTTCAAAAAAATGTGGGTCAAATGCTGTCCTCAAAGCATTTGATCACAACTCCACATATAAAAGCTCTATTCCCTCTGCATCTAGAATCAAAATAGGGACACAATGAAAAGAATATTACAGCTATTATATGGACACAAACAACCTTTATTCTATTTCACATGGAAATTGTGTATCATAAAATCCCCTCTCTCCCCCCATCACATCACATTAACCTAAAAATCAAAACCATGATAGCACTTTTACATACTGGGATTCACCTTGCTTAGGCTTAGCCATCTGAAAGTTAGTTGTTCAGTTACTTATTCAGGCTCACTCTCCAATGCAGAGAGCTATGTAACTCGTAAGATTCATGTCTCAGATAGGTGAGATAACTTGCTACAGGTGACATTGACTGTCCATTGATCATTAGACTCATTTCAGAAAACAGGTTAGACTAGATGGATGAACTGTGATGAATTCTATCGCAGGAATAATAAAAAGCCAAGTATTTCATAGGAGGAAAAGATTTCAGTTTTGAAGACTAAAAATATGTAGCAATCAGTGTTTGCATTTAATTGTTTTTGCAAATCTGAAAACTACATGAATGAACCCTGTTATTTAACAAGAAAAGCTCCTTTGAAATATGAACCGCATTTGAACATAACAGACTGTTTTTAGTTAAACATTGTACTAGTATGGTAATTTAGATTACACAGAAGCAGCTCAGCTGTTTTTCACTGGCTGTCAATGCTTTTGAACTCAGAGAACAATGCTGAGCAATTTTTGATTTCTTACTCGTCTTCAACTAGAATATACTCATGCTGTTCCAATGAGCCCCTTTCATTTTTAGCTGTCTAGGGTAGTATTTGATACTTTTTATCTACTTAAGTAGAAACTAAGATGTTACAGTCACACACCATCTAATAAGCACGCATCAGCAGTTGCACTCTTAACAATAATGCTAAAGATGTACTTCATTCATTCATACCAAGCCCAGTACTTGTCAATGTACACTTTGGTGTACTGAATTTAAATATGAATTTGCAGCAAAACATATGCAAACTGTCCATGGATTTCCCTAGCTATAAATCAAGGGTTTGCCTACACTGGGAAGCTATGTCAGAGTAAGTTAGGATGTTAATTTACAGTACACCTGTTAGTCTCCAAGAACATGGTATGAAGGAGCAGTTTAACTAAATATTCTATTTTCACATTATAAATTCCCCCACACAAAGTCATTGGGAACACTGGATAACAATTTCTTCAAACTGAATTACAGTAGCTTCCCTATGATACATGCACTTCCTAAGTACGCTATGAAAGCCAACCAATAGACCAGCCCTCATACAAATATAGAACATCTTGAGGGAGTGTTTGGAATAAACACTGGCACCTTCTCTGTCTATCCCTCTCCACGAGTTACAAACACACAGGAACAGAATATTTTTGCCTTGCAGTCAGACCTGGAATTCTGTCCTCTGGCATCCTGAGCCCTTACACTTTTTTTTCCTGAATACCTAGTATATTAACTTTCAAAACCTGTCCTTTGCCATACTGAAAAGACCATAAAGTTACAGTGAAATAAGTTATCTAGTACTTAGTCTGCATTAAAAATGTCAACAAAAGGATTTAATATATAGTATTTAGAAAGCTACAGAAAAACATCACAAAGCTTGCTCTTTATGAGCTGACCCCAAGTCTGTATATTTGTTCCCTCATTTCCCAAGAAATCAGCTCTTGCACCCATTATGCTCCAAATGCAAAACTTCTGAGACAAACATTTTGCAATGATCATTGTCTCACAAATCTGATGTTAAAAATAGAAAAACAGAATGTCACCTTTTAGTATGAAACAGCACAAATGTTCACTGGCTTTTGAATAGTTAGATGTTTCACTTTTCAATACAACAGCAAAGCTAACATGAAGCCTCATTGTACCAAAGTAAACATCACTAAGTAGTTCTAATTTTCTGAGGTATTCCCAATTACACAGTTCTCTCCTTTCCCCCCTCCCCAGTACAATGAATGTTCTCTGATCTGGTTTTCTGAAACCCAGAAACAAAAGATCAACTCGTTCATTCCTATGTTTATCTTGCCCTTTAGTGCTCTGCAGTGAATTAATAGCATCCAACAGTAAAACAAGGAGAGCTAGAAGGAATGCACAGCTGCCTTTTATCTGTGGAGGTACAATGTTTATTATCAATAAACAGTGCTCTTAAGAGAGTGTCAAAGGGTCAAAGCTGCACCTTATCCACTCCACCCAGTGACAGCAACGTGGATACAAAGCATAAAAAAAAAACCCCAAAAACAACAAATCATAAGTTCAGCTACTGTTAGAATATGTGCAAATATTGTACTGTACAACCCTGTTCGGATCAGCTAGGTAAGTTATAAAATGCTTACAAATATACCTTTGACAACCAACCAAAAATAAGAACTGACTGGTAAATTAGATTTTTCCTTTTTTGCTAATCTCATCTACAAATACAGATATACCCTCAGAAAACCCATATGAAGAAGCAGAGGCAGAAGCTTTGTGAATTTCCTGGAAAAAAAATCTACAAATAAAGACTGACTGCCTCAACAACTACAGAGCAGGCTGGCAAATCTGTGTGCAGCTGGAAAAGGGAAATAGAACAATTATTCATTTTTCAGGGAAAAAAAATTACAAAGAGAAAAACTGTAATCTGAACAATATTAACATACCTGGATTGGTTCTTGCTGCTTAAAAACAGGACCAAGATCAGGCAGAATGAGCCTGACATATTCTTCTTTGGTGCATTCCTCAGCAATAAGGAGAACGTTAGGCAAGACAAAAGGTACCATATCAGGATTCACAAATTCAGAAGTCAAGCAGGGCAAAATTCGCTGAACTATGACACGCTAAAAGAAAAAAAACAAAGCATGCATCACATTGTACTGCACTGCAGTTAAGTTACTATTGTGCCAGCTCAACAGCTTTTGTATTAATCTGATTCTTACAAAAAAGCAGACAATTCTCGATTTTGAACTCTTATTTTCACAGTATAGTCTAGCTAATTTACACTATGCTACTTTGCTTTTCTCTGCACTCAAAACATAACTGAAGGTTATAACTGTGAAGGTCAACAAAAAGCAATTAACTGTACAGAAAATAGCATTTTCAGCCACATATGTGAATTACGAAAACCTTATTCTATCTGCTTTCTTTAAAAAGACGTTATCACCCCACAAAAAAAAAATAATCAGTTCTTCAATAACCCATTACTCATCAAAAAAAACCAGATAACCCTACTATACCTCCCTATAAAACTCCAGATACATTCCCTAAATGGGATTCTGCTGATGAAGTATGTATTTACACTGCAGATGTCTACTGTAGACATCCTTATATGCTTTTGAAGTCATTAAAGAGAAATACACAATTCAAAGGCACAGTTCATTTCCTCATAAAATATACTTTTTAATACAGAGGGGAAAAAAAAAGATTATTAGGCCAGTCAATGGCTGTCTTAAGCTAGGTGAAATACATACCATCTATTTTCAAATTCAGAGTATCAATGATTTTTGATCAAAGGAAAAAAATAACTAAAAAGAACAGAGTTATGAAACATGAAATCTGAATTTTGCACTGTGTTGTTCAAAACAGAATTAAAAATAAAGAAATTTAATGCAATGGTTGAGAAGCTAAACTGTTATGTATTAAACTACATACGTATCCAGCTACATTTTCTACCACATACGCAGTATGACTTACGTTAACTAAGTAACACAAAAGGAAAACGAGTCAGTCTAGACATAGCGTCTAACACTACACAGGAGAAATCTGTAATGACAGACATTTGCCTTTGAGGTTTCTGGGCACTGCTAGCAGAAGAAAGCACTTAGTCTGTTGAGGGAAGGAAGTTTTGCGTCATTCAGCATTGAAACACTGCCTTGCTATGAAAAAACTTGAAGCAGCCTTCCTGGGAGAAAAGGTGGCAACACGACTTCAAAGAGCTATGATAGCATCTGGAAGCAAAGGGAAAGCCCTGAAAGTGAAGACAACTCCCAAAGCGGGATGAACTACACTAGGACACGGCTCCTTATACATACTGATAGCACAACTTGCCACTTTCCATTTAAAGAATTGATAGCTGAGGAGTATTTCTATGCCAATTATTTGCTAATCTCTCCTCCTTTCCTACTACTCTATTCTGACAGTCTCATGGCAGTCTTTTAGGTAGGATGCTACATAAAGTCCAAATTCCAAGATCTGGTATGTTAATAGACGTTCACATGTTTTTAAACTCACTATTTCAAGACGTCATACAGACATACCTTAGGTAGTTTTGGTAGAACCTTTGGTAGCCCTTTAAAAAACTGTGATTTCTGAAGGTTATCCCTTTGAAATAATGAATCAAAATACTGAAGCGTCATTGCTCCTACATCATCGAAGAATGGTATCTAAAAATAAGATTAAAAAGCTTGTGATCTGAAGAGAGACAACACTGACACTGTAACAAAGATTCCAAAAGACAATAATTTACTTTTCAATGCACTACAGTAAAACTTTACAATGATGTGCCTGCAACAATTAGAAAGCCATTTTTCATACTGTGTAGTATAATACTCTGAGATAAAGGCTGATTAATAAGATGGAATTTTCCTAGCATTTTAGAGAAATCCATGCACATTTTGTGTCTCTAATTTAATTTTTTGTCCATGAAATAGTGATCTAAAAAAAAAAAAAAAAAAAGTAAAAACCTTAAATTAAAATTACCTACTAGGTCATTCAGATCTGGCTACCACCCCTGGAAAATAGAATGTATCAACAAGCATTTATATGCAATAAATGTCAGTTACAGAAATTTCTCTCCAATGTTCAGACCCACTTGTAAATACTGTCCACTATAATTTCATAGACAATCTCCCCTGTTTGCATTACTTCAGCAAAGAGGGCACAGGCCTTGTTAACTATTGTGTAACAATATTGCATGGGTAAAATTCCTTCTTCCTGCTACCTCTGTTTTAGGGATGGAGGTATCAAACTTCGTGGGCTCGCAATACTTAAAGACAAAGCATGGTTTCTCAGGCTATTTAAATACTTTATTTTCCATTGAAAAGTTTGTGCAGAAAGAAAAGATATAAAAACATTTAAAGAACCTCTGGTGTAAGGCAGAAAGATAAGCCAGTAAGAACAATAAAGAAAAAAAGAGAATCAGAAAATCAGACTGGAGTAGGGCAATACAGATTAAAAGAATCTGTCAGCAGAGAATTCAAGGTAGTCTGTAGTATGAACTTAAATTCTGTTTTCTAGATCACACACCAAAACATGTGTGATCATGGAATTCTACACAGGTTAACACAAAATAGTTAAAACTAGCAAGGTAAACTTGCCTGTGTCAAGCTCCATTTTCATTCATCTCATGCTAGCCATAAGAAACTGCTTTTGGAACTAAATTTCCAGTACCTTTACCCTACACTTCAGCCTGCAGCACAACGTGGTAAAAAAGATTTCAACATCTTCATAAAACCATATTGCTCAATACAACCATTTACAGATTTATTAATTGCAGTCCTTCAGACGAGTTGATACCTGCGTAATATTTGCCAATTTCCTCACCTCCCATCTTTCAGCATGTATGTTTGCAGAACTATTACTTGTTCCCCTCCCTTCTTCACTCACTATTTCTTCCAACTGCTAAGACACTGATTTTATATGACAGGAAAAGAAGAAAATTGTTTAGCTAAGCAAATCTATAAACAGGAACCAGAAAGGGTATCAGATATGAGAAAAAAGGGGATAAGACAAAGGAAGAACAGTGCTTTTACATTCTACTTTCAGACAGGAAAGTGGAGAAAGAGTTTGTCAATTAAAATTTCAATTACCCTACTTGAAATTAATTCTTGCTTTATTATGGCAAGTAACTCCAAATACATTTTAAGCTATTCCTCTGCATATTTCAGAATATGCCAAAAATCATTAAGCCAAAATTTAATCCTTAAATTTACTGCCCTTTATCATTTTATGGCTTTAAAATCCTTCCAGTACAGTTTTAAAGACTGAATTGTATGTAAAAAAAATTCAATATTGGAAAGCAACAAAACAGTGTTGCATTCTCAATTCTGTCTCAGCACCCACTTCTTCCATATTAATAAAGGTCAGCATAAGGACAATTTTGGCATCAACTAACATCATTATTTCCAAAACAGTTTAAAAATATGTAACATTTCAACTAAAATTATTAACAGGAAAACACTTTGAAATTGTTCTATTGTTTCTACAAATCGAACACTCTTTTTCCTCTTTCCTATGGCTACTGTATTTTCCATGAACTGACCTTAGTCATTTGATCTGCGTCTGGTCTGACTGCTGGAGCTACATTTAAGAGTAGCTTTACATGTTCACGTACCTCCTCTGGTATATTCTGAAGAGTACTGGAACTTAAACGGCTCAGCTGTGTAAGTAATTTAAGCACATGGACCATGACATTAGAAAATCCTGCATGTAACTATTTCCAATATACAACAGTACTCTACTTTGTCCTCTTGATGTTTCTCTACTCACACTTTTGATATGCCTCCTTTCCCTCCTTTTCTAACCCATTTGCTTCTCATCCCTTCATGGTGTTCTTTCTGTCTCCCAACAGCCTACCTACTTCAGGTCACGTTCCCCTATTTCCAACTTTTCATTGTGTTCAGGTTATCAGAGAACACAAACCCAGTATTTTTAAACAGGTACATGTCATTATTTGAGGTGTTGTCTACACACGTTAAAACACAGTATACACAACCAAGACAACGGGCTCCCAAAGAAATTATGGCAAAAGAAACTTGCATGTGAACATACTACATTAGCTGATCCAAGTAACTGTCTTCTATTAACATTCATAGTCCACAAAGAATGTGAAAGAACAGATAGCTAAGTGGATACCAATTGCAATGTCAAGTAATCAAATCGCTCTAAACTCAGCCATCTTCAGCAGTCCTATACAGGTCATTTACTGCCTTGTCTTTCACACACCTTCACAACAGGCAAAGTACTTACTTCAGAAGACCAGCATTCAACAGCTTTACAGAGAAATCAGGTGAAAAATGAAACTTGTAGTTTATAAAATTGGTAAATGTAACCTTCTCTACATATATTTTTATTTCCTACATTTTGCTAGCATTCCTCTTTCTTGTTACACAGATAGCATGCACAGTAGGATACATTATCGGATTTTTTATGTTGGAGCACAGGTATTGTATTCTAAATATTTAAACCTATTTTAAACCAATAACTTTTTAAATACGAAAATCAACAAATAATAGTCACAAATAGAACAAATACCTGATCCAGCTGTCTACTAAAGCTTTTATAAATATCCTGCTTGTTGACCTCAAAAATTGGTTTCCCTTTATTGAATACTGCATAAATAACAGCTCCTAGAGAGTACATATCACTGGCTGTCTCACAGCTCACAGACAGAATATATTCTGGTGCCAGATATTCGGGATTTGGAAGACACAAGGAAGGCAAGTTTGGATCCCATTCCTTACAAGGGAACTTTGGCTACAAGAGAAGTAAAAGAAAGTACATTCATTAGGGATTTTTTAAAGAAGATTTTAAATAAGAAACTCATGCAGCAACAAAAAAATTAATGCACTCAAATTCAATTATGAACGTAAGGCAACAGTTAAGAATCTGTGTCTAGCTTAGAGTGATTAGCTGGTGCAGTTAAGTCTGAATATTAGAGCTGGGAAGTGTAATGTAAAAATCAAAGCACTGCTGTAAGTGAGAAACATGTATCACAATGGGAATTCATTTTAGGAGGTAGCAACCAGGCATTGAAGTGGATGCAAGAGACTAGACTAGGTAGCTTTGCACACCATCCAACATGCAGGTGAGCAGAAGTGGCACAGGCTTCAGCCTCTGTCTGAAACCGTCATTATTTTGACTCCACTGAGCCAACTCAGGCTCTTTTTTTCTCTGATGACCAAAGGCAGCACTTCAATCCAGACCTGTGCCATATGTTCAAACTTCCTGCCAACAAAATACAGAAGTGGATGTTAAATAAATAATTTACTACTGAAATGCAAGGTCATGTCGGTTTCAGACAAAGCTCTGAATTTGAAATCTAATGATGGTAATTGTAAAGATCTATTACCTCCTGCTCAGATGGATTTGTTGACTGGATACAAAAATCAAAGCCCATAATTTTCCATGCTCCACTCTTATTCAAAATTATATTTTCAGGAGTTATATTTCCATGGACCATTTTCACACTGCTATGCAAAAATGACAAGCCTTCAGAAACCTGTTAATAAAAGATTATTATTTCAGGTCAAGTATTTCCCCAAATATCCTGCAAGACATTTACAAAAATTCTATTCCTGTGTTCATGGTTTAATTGGTAAGTTAACTAAGAAACTATTCTTCACTATTACTTTAGGGTATGCCTTAAAAGTTATGTAGGAGTGAAATTAAACACAGATGAGTAATCAGCCGATGGGATTACTAATGCTGATTAACCATAACAGCATAAGAACAGCAATGCTTTTCAAAGTTGATCAACATATTCAATAAATAAAACCTAGGAGCTACTACTGTTACTCAAAAGAAGGTAAAGAAAAGATTTACATATGGGAGAGACACCTGTAGCATACACATATATTTCACATATATGGAAAATAAAAATTAATTTGATTTTGTATTTTCCATATTGGAATAAGCAAAACCAGTAGCAACTTAAGAGAGCCTCCCGCATTCATCCTCTTTTATACCTACAGTGATCAGGGCACCATCATCTCTCACTTCCTGATTTGATTTACTATAGGCAGACAAAACTTTGGCAGATTACAAATTTCATAAAACAATCATGAATACCAAAAGTCCAAGACAATTATAAGGACAACCTGTGTCCTACCTGAAGCAAACCGTATTTGGTCTCCACATCATAAAGCTTGTATTCTTTAATGTCAGATGGTAAAGGAGAAGGTAGGTTGTCCCAGCTGCCAAGAACATTAGCTAAACTTGCACAGACTGGTTCTGTACAAAATGCCAAGCAATCCCTGTAGAGGATATGCACAGAAACATTTCTTGCAAATAAATGTAATATATCTCTTTACTGTGAACAAAGAACCGCACAAACATCCAGTTATACTTTACTTTTTAGGTGTTATCTGAAACCATGTTTTATTTCAGATTTTGAATTCTTATAAGTGATTTATACTAAAGAGAAATATATAAATATCTGAAGTATTAAAAAAAATACTAGTTATTTTATTCTCCAGCATTCACATATATCACTAATGATGCACACAATGCTTCATTAAAAAAATTACAAAACAATGCTTTTCTTGTCCTGATCCAGGAAAATTAAACAATTCTTAGTAAGAATTCAGCAAGGCAGAGGAGGAAGATCTGAACTCAGGAAAACAGAAGCTGGTGGTGAGCGAGCCGGCAAGCACAGGAGCTACACCAGCATCATTTGAGATGACCGCATCTGGAATATTGTGTCCAGTTCTGGGCCCCTCAGTTTAAGAAGGACAGGGACCTGCTGGAGAGAGTCCAGCACAGGGCAACTAAGATGATTAAGAGAGTGGAGCATCTCCCTTATGAGGAAAGACTGAGGGAGCTAGGTCTCTATAGTTTGGAGGAGATTGAGGGGTGACCTTATTAGTGTATATAAATATATAAAGGGGGAGTGTCACGAGGATGGAGCCAGGCTCTTCTCAGTGGCAAACAATGATAGGACAAGGGGAAATGGGTACAAACTGGAACACAAGAGGTTCCACTTAAACTTGAGAAGAAACTTCTTCTCAGTGAGGGTGACGGAACACTGGAACAGGCTGCCCAGGGAGGTTGTGGAGTCTCCTTCTCTGGAGACATTCAAAACCCACCTGGACACGTTCCTGTGTAACCTTATCTAGGTGTTCCTGCTCCGGCAGGGGGATTGGACTAGATGATCTTTTGAGGTCCCTTCCAATCTCTAACATACTGTGATACTGTGATACTGTGATACTGTGAGAGTTCTGAAGGTTTTGGATGGCCTTTGGGTACCCTTGGGACCTGCCTACTGATTGTGATGGGGATCAGCATGTTGGCACACATAGAGAGTGTGTTTTACCCACAACCATTTTGTCTGATCCCAAGAGTTAAGCAGAGTCCAGTTTGGGTCTTGTCTAGGATTAGAAGACTATGTAAGAGGCCCAAGAAGTTTTCCCCAAGGCTGGACAGTCATGAGTGGCAGGGTGTGTGGGATAGTATGAGCCAGTATCTAGTCCACTGGGCCCCTCCAGTGCTTTGGAAGCATCAGAGATAGAAGGCAGCTGTATGGAGTCCCAGATTACAATTTGCAGAAACTGCTGAAGGGGAGGGTGAATTATTTTGAGCCTGGTGGGCCCATGACATTTCAGGCCATCAGGGCGGAGATTCAACATACAGATGGGCTCATGATTGAGGGGTGGACTTAGCAATGGACACTATTGCCCAGGTTATTCACTAGTGTAAACACTGCACACAGCCTCTCCTGCTCTGAAAGACTGTTACAAGAGATGGAACCTGACATCACGGACTGAATGGACTTGGCAGGTTTATAGGGATTGCGTTATGGAATGATCTCTCTCTCTGTATGTGTGGATGTATATATATGTATATATATAAGTGATGGTATCCTGAAAATGTGGGATCTGAGCACGACATGAATGGTATGGAATAAGGGGTGGATACTGTCCTGGGTTTAGCAGTAGCAGTCATTTTTTCTCCTTCTCAGTAGCTGGTGCACTGCTGTGTTTTTGACTTTCAGCCTGGGAACAGCACTGATAACACTGATGTTTTTAGTTATGTTTAATCTGACCAAGGACTTTCTGAGCCTCATGCTCTGCCAGGGAGGAGGGGAAGCTGGAAGGAAGCAGAGACAGGACACCTGACCCAAACTAGCCAAAGGGGTATTCCATACCACAGAACGTCATGCCCAGGATGTAACTGAGAGTTAGCCAGAAGGGCTGAAGGACTGTGGGGCTGGACTAGGTGTCAGTTGGTGCTTGGTTGGGGCAAGTTACCGGTCAGGGGGTGGTGAGGTGTTGTATTCTCTTCCCTTGTTTTTTCCTTTATCATTACTATTATTGTTGGTAGGAGCAGTGGTTTGGGTTATACCTTAGTTACTAAACAGTTCTTATTTCAACCCATGGGAGTTGCACTCTTTTCAATTCTCCTCTCCGTCCCTCCGGGAGTAGGGGGAGGGAAAGAAGGGGGGGGAGTGAGAGAGTGACTGCGTGATCTATGGCTGACTGGGTTTAAACCACAACACTGTTACTAAAACTGTAAAAGCAGGCTTTTAGCTGTGCCTAAAACAGACACATCCCTGACTGAAGCAATACTTACTGTGGTCAGACAATGATCAGAAACAAAATTAAAAAAACATAAGGTAGCACCTGAACATTCCCTTACTTTGCAAATGAATAGAAGAGGTACAAACACAAATAACCTTGATGTATGCACTGCAGTTCACATGTGAAGTGACAGGTTTCTAAATTGTTTTATCTACTGTTTTCTTCGTGAAAAACTACATATCTTGCTTATGCATTTTTGCATCAACAGTATTTGAAAAGCACAGATGAAGCAAACTTCTACACATGAAGTGCACTGGTTTTAACACTGAGCTTCAAAATTGCTCTGATTGATGATGTTTTGTGGGAATAAGAAGATGGCAGTTTATTTTTCACTTTAGGAGCAAATTAAATAAGGACTAAAGTCAGAGTAATGGAAGGATAGGGTAAGTGTAGTTAAAGCAACTGAACACTGCAGAAGCTGATGTCTGCCATACTGTGCTGCTTCTTTAACAGTTCCCTGAATAATATCAAAATGGAATTCAGAGTAACATAATAAAAAGAAAACAAGTTTTAAATGGCTAAAAAAACATATGCTTTGGGAGAAACTGCAACAGATGGAATATCTAGGAATTAAGTATCTGGGACTCCTCAAACTGCTACTATTTTTAATGGGTAGTAATGACATTATGAGTGAATTTATAATTTGGCTTTTTTAATCCTTTTCTCCAACAAGAAGTTAAATATAGAATAATATTACTCATCAGTGCTGTTACTGGAATTTAAGACCAGTTGCAAGTAAATGTATTTCTAATGAAACATTTACAATAAATGAAGGGTTATTTGCCAACAAATGCATGTAAAAATGTATACATTATGATGTGTGTAATATATATCTATATGAAATATAATTACATGGAATGCCAATAATTTGGACTACAAACATTGTATTAATAGTGGAAAAGCTACCACTTTACACACTAAGGCCTAAACATATGGTCTTTCTTGCTACATCTACTTCAGCACTGCAGGTACATCACGTATCACTTTGCCCCACCAAGACAGAACAAAGGGTAAGTTGCAAGCAGTTCAACACAACTGTATGATACTTTGAAGATGCAAAAAAAAGGCCAGGTACAGTCTAGCCAGGAGCCCATGATGGATTTCTTCAAGAAGAAGCACACCGGGAAGACCCGCAATTCTAAAGAAATCTTACAGCATGCTTGCACAAGGTTACACACACAAATGCTCTAAGCAAATTTTTCTTTTATCAACCCTCTCCAAAACCCGTTACATCAGTTTCTGGCACAGCAAGCAACTGGACAGGTTTTGTGCAACTGGTATTTCTACCAGTAGCTGAGCACGCTGAATATGGAAAGAACCACCACTGGAACAAAGCATGGGGCATCACTAAAATATCACAAATGAAAATTCTGACTCTTAATTTTACTGAAAAGGCTCTATTTCTTCACAGGAAAAACACAAAAGCTTTCTTAACAATCCAAGGTATAAATCTTAGGCTTTCCTACTGTAGTGCAGAGTTGGAGGAAAAATAATTAAAGATCTAGTTGCTGAGTCAGTTGAAATACTCGATTAATTAATAAGTCTGGGGTATACTCCAGAATTCACTTGCATACACTATGACTGAGGTGACCCTAGGCAATTTAGTCCATACTGTTGTAGGGTACTCAAAGCTGTCTTCAATTACCTAATTAATGATCCTTAGGCTTTTGTGAGGGGCATACTGAAACAGAAGAAATAACAGCTTTGAACCCTTGTTAATGCAAAATGTATTTACTACGCGAGGAAATACATATATGAATATGCAAGTGTCATTTAATCCAAGAAATCCTTCCCAAGGTAGGTGACACAAAGATGAAGAAGCATTCCTACAGTATTCCCAGCTCCTAGAAGCCAGTACATTTGGAATAATGCAGGTTAACAGACACAGTCAAAAACGTACAATTTTGAAAGGCAATGTACATGAATCTTCAGTAGGCTATAATTTAGAAAAAACACTACAGAAAAATCCTCTAAAACCTTCATGATGTTCCTCAGTAGGATCAGGATCAGGATCAGATTTCTATTTTATTTTCAGGTTTCATTTTGTTAGATTTTAGTGTGCAGTTATCACTACACTTGGTTAATTAATCCATTACTGTCTAATGACCAACTTTAAATAAATCAAATAAGCACTACAAAGAGCACACTGAATTTTCTCTCCCTTGATTGGCATCTGAGGACCTTCTGAACATATACGTGGCCACAACACACACAATTTACTAAAAATCTTCAGTCACACATGCACTAATGACATACATCTCATAAATGGAAAAAATGTATAAACAACCTTTTGAAAGAAAACAATGTTTCAGGGAGTTCTTTAAAAGTGAAATTAATTGAACTACCAAATTTTCATGCTATAACAGTCTTGTAGCCTTACAGCTACAACTGTAAGATCATGCAGTAGATTCACACCAGAAATGCATCCTATGGCTTGGGGGACAGGGGGTGAAATCTGAGGGTGGGGTGAATACTGTTCTCACATAAGTAAACACAGTGAACTTGAATCTCATCAGATGTCGTCCTGGGTTCAGCAGCAGCAGTCGCAGCAGTGAGCGAGCAGCTGCATGGCTCTGGGTTGCTGGCTGGGCTTAAACCAGGACAGATGTATGTGCTGAAAATTCCAGATATTGTACATCCAATAACAAAACAATGATTAAGAAAGTCCGTTCTCAACTTTACTACAGCTTACCTGGATTCTTCCAATGGATGTTGAACAGTAAGCAGTCGAGGGTGCCGAAGCCTGGTTAGCTGTTGAACACCTCGTTTTAGAGAATCAATAATCTGATCCTTTTCAAATTTTTGATACTTGTCTATTAGCTTCTTATCAAAGACAAAAACAGCCACTTCCTAGAAATAGGCAACAAAATTCACTCAGTATATCACATAGCCAAAAAAAACAAGCCTGTATGCAATCGCATACACATTTTTTGAATAAACAGTACAATCCCACAAATGCAGTGTTTTGATGTATATATACATATTGTCCTTATTTTGTCCCAGTCATAATCACATGTTACTGTACAGAACCTCCAGGACATATATTTTAACAGTTAAGGTACTAACACGTATTACTAACAGTAATACATGAACTATAACCACTATCTACACAGTGACAAAGCAGCAGATCCACAGAACATATATCAGCTTAAATTGAAGTAGATGAAAGCATTTACATCAACTACGAGCAATTAAAATATTTTGAGCAGATGCGCATTCATTTGGCATTTAATACATGCTTTATTAAACTAGACCTTGTTTCAGCAATCTGCCCCAAAGAAGTACAATCTGTATTAAACTAGACATTCATGAAACGTAATTTATAGTCACAGTAATCAGTTTATAAGACCACGATAAAATATTAAGAATTTTTAATGCTTGAACATGTGTAAAAAGAAGTCCCAGAAATGCAGTAGACAATAAAACCAAAGAAAATAGTTCTTCCATCAAATCTCTGCAAATGAAGCTGAAGAAAATTAATAAATTTGTATGAAACTTTGAAATTACAAAAGTAGATGTGAAATAAAAAAATTAGATTACATCCCCATCTTGGAAGCCATTAAAAAGAAATAAATCAATTGAAGAAGAAAGGAAATTAAAAAAACATCATGAAACAAACATTCTTGTACTTCTACAATAGTGTTGTAAATAATGATAAAAGTTAGAAACAAGTACAAAATAATACGAAAATACAATTTTCAGTCCCACGAGGATGTCTAGGCTCTTGTCATCATCATCATGGCTTGACTTCGCGAACGAAGATTTGGGAAGGGCATTTACCCACGCTTACTACAAGCGCGCTGATGACTAAGAAGGCCAATGTGGGATAGGCAAATCCGGCTACAAAAAGCACAACAGAAGGTCTCCTTGGGTGAAACAGGTGGGCCGCGATTCCTCCTGTGTTGTCTTTTCTCCTCGAGACTAGTTCTTCGTGAACTCTCAAAGGAGTCAGCAGCATTATGTATGGTGTGCCTCCAAGTCTCCCAATTGGAGGCCAAGGTGGACCACTGATGGTAGTCAATATGGGCAAGGCTAAGGTATTGTTTCAGAGAGTCCTTATATCTCTTCTTTGGGGCACCTCTCTTGCGGCTACCGGTGGCAAATTCACCGTAAAACACGACCTTGGGGAGGCGGTGATCCTTCATTCTAGAGACGTGCCCTGCACTGCACATTTTATAACCATCATTCTAATTACAACCTCAGAGGAATAGTTACACTATTTATATAAAAAAAGAAATTAAGTCAAACACAGAAAAAAATTGGTTTATATTTTTTAGCTGATACCTGTTTCATTAAACCACTAGCAGGTGAACATCTACAGCTAACTCAGCTAAGTACACTCTTCCTGCTTCTATCCATTGCAGCTCCCTGCTCCAACTCCAACAAGTGTAATGGATCAAACATTAGCACTGGCACAAGGCAGGCAGGAATCAATTACAGGGGTTGACAGATACATGCAATACCTATTACATAAAAAAAACCTACACATTTTCCATTACAAAGTGTGAACGTATTGAGCAATATGTGACCAATAACACTTTCAAACTAACACAGCACTTCCGAAAGCACTTCTGTTTAAAAACAAGTCAAAAGAATTCAGGAAGTTAATTTTTAAATTGCATAGCATGTGACATCAGCTACACTATGAACATTTTACGATGGCTATAGGTTCTGTTGGTGCTTGCTGCAATCTGTCATGGTTTGTTTGAAGTTTGACTGAATTTTTACATATACAGAATTAGGTTACCATAAATATGTATATGAAATTGTAGTATTCTAGGTATGAAAAATATTTCTATCACATTGATTTTGTAGACTTAGTTACTGTAGAGTGTCAAGAATCAAAATAATTTGCGCTGTGTGACACCTTGCTTTCAATACCTTCATTTTGATGTAACGCCTGATACAGACATCTCTACTCATGGACACTAAAAGGTTAATTGTCGTTTGATATTAGTAATTCAAAATATGGCATTCTGAAATTCATTTCTATAATCAACATTAATTTTTATATGCAGAATGCTATACCAACAATATAGTATCTTAACTCCCGTATGTCACCAGATATTACTGTACAGAAGAATGAAGAGATACCTGAGTCATGGGCCATAGAACACACTCTCAATGCACAAAAATTACTGAAACAATACAGCATGCTTGGAAACATTTAAAAGCGTTCATGGTATTACGGTTTGTGAACCAAACTGACCTGCCAAATTCTGACTATGAACACATTATTTCTGTTTTTCCTTTTCTGTTTTACAAGAATTCAAGCCTTGAGTTACTCAGCCCGAAAAGGAAGGCTACGGACTATAGCTGATAGGGATTCAATTTCCTTCCATTATTTCCATGGAAACTTACCAAGATGAAGGCCTGCTACGGCTACAACAGTTACCACTTCTCTCCACAGAAAGCTCTAGAGAAGCTTCCACTTTGTTGGGTTTTTTGGGTTTTTTTTTTTTCATTTCACAGGTTTGAAGGAAGAGTAGCTTCCTCCTGCAGATGACTACTTGTTATTTAATTCTGCATAATTCTGACTTCATGATGTAAAATTAACATTAAAAACCTAAAATATATTTAAAAAAAATAAGACTGGTCTCCACAAAGAAAGTGAAAAAGTAGAGACAAAACAACCCTTACCATTAACAATACAGATTTTCATTCATTATGTAAAAGGAAGTATACACACCTTGTTCTACATGCTCTTGTCTCAACAAGTATACTGGTAATGCTGGGCTAGTAAGTATAGACAAATATTTAGAGGACTAGACTGACCACTCAAGAGATCTAAGTTTAAATCTCAGTTCTGTTCACAAACATAAGACCATCTGCACCTTCTGTCTCACCTCCCACATGTTTAAGCCAAGGGATGCTCATTTACTTCAAAGTAATATTAGGCAAACCTCAGTGATGTCACTGAGACAGCTGTATGTTATGATGCGTACTGTGTACATATTTGCCAGGATTAAGACCTTAAAGAAAACATCTGTTGTTACTGTCAAGAATTTAGATTTTTAACATGAATCACCTAAAAAGTATCAGTGTTTAAGTTCTACACTGCTTTTGCAAAGGAACTGAATGTCACCTGTGCCAACAGTAGTAAGCATTGTCCACAACATGGAACACACAGGATGGACTTAACTGGGCTATAATCATATTTACTCATCTAGAACACTTTAAAACACTGAAAAGTGTCACAGTTCTCTTTGATTGTGATCGTGTATTTTATGGGAATCCTGTTGACCGTTGTCTCAAAGACCTGGTATTCGCTACGAAAGTTCATAAAGCTTTTTTATCCTTGTATTTTTAATCACTAAACACCCCAGTTTCCTATTTCCAGCTTCTTTAGGCAGTCTTCCTTTGTACTGAGTCCAACTGAGCTGGATTTAACTTTCTTAATAGCATCCCATAAGGTGCTGTGTTTTAGATTTGTGGCTAAAACAGTACTGATAACACACCAATGTTTTCACTGTTGCTGAACAGTGCTTGCACAGGCTCAAGGCTTTCATTTTTTCCTACTCTGCTCCCACAGTAAGTAGGCTGTGGGTAGGCAGGAGACTGGAATGGGACATGATCAGGACAGACAACCCGAACTGGCCAAAGGGCTACTCCGTTTCATAGAATCATAGAATAGTTAGGGTTGGAAACGACCTTAAGAACATCAAGTTCCAACCCCCCTCCCATGGGCGGGGACACCTCACTCTAAACCATATCACACCAAGGTCTCATCCAACCTGGCCTTGAACACTGCCAGGGATGGAGCATTCACAACCTCCCTGGGCAACCTATTCCAGTGCCTCACCACCCTAACAGGAAAGAATTTCCTCCTTATATCCAATCTAAACTTCATGCTCAGTGGTAAAAACCTAAAGTAGAAAAAGAAGCACTATTGTGATGAACACTGCAGAAACTCAAATCCTTCTATTTTCAATGCCATTTTGAACAGTGTGGGGAATAATACCACAGACTAGGCACAGAACAACAGCAAAGAAAAGAAAAAAAAAACCAAACCCAAAATATTTAATTACTACAGTTCACCATCTATCCTGTAAACTGAAGGATGTAGTGGAAAAAAATACATTAAATGTGATGATGTTAAAGACTATGTCATGAATATAAAAGCAAGGGAAAATTTAAGGTAGCAGCTGCGTGCTTGATTTTAGAAACTTTGTTTGTTTTCCCTTTCATTTTTGTTCTCTATTTTACTCATAGGCACTCATACATTTTTCCAATGAATACTCAAATGTAACTCAGTATGCAAACACATGCTTTACCAAAGCCTCCCACTGTGCAAAGCAAACCAGTCTTTGAACTAAAATACTGAAAAGCATTCCAATATTACTCTGGTCTTTTGCCAGAAAAAGATTTTCCTCCAGCTTTTTAGGGCTTTATTTTTAGAAGCTTGTCAGTGTTTTTTGCTATCAATTTGTTTCAGCCATAAGCTATACAACTATTTCAGTTCTAAAATGAATCTGCCTTTAAAGTTCACATAGTAGGAAGCTTTCATTTCAAAGCTAATGTATGCACAGTCAAAACAACAGAAAGTTGATTTACCTAACATTAATATATTTAGAACTACCACAATAAAAGTTAAACACAACTACAGGAGTCTTGAAGTGCAAACCATTATCTCCTTAATCCTGCTAGTTTTACAACTAAGGTGAGCAAAAAACTATAGGCTCTGTTGCTGAGAAAAAAATGATGGCATATTTCATGATTATTTTAAACTGTAAAAAGCCAGTACTGTTGCCAGAAGAAAAAAAAAAAAGCTGCAAGGTAAATAAATTGGGGAACCAATCCATGTTAAAACAAGCTGCTTTCTTCTTTTAGACCTTGGTCTGGAATTGTATGCTATGAATGCAAAACCACTTCCTTCTCCAGCAGTGAAGGCTTATCACCTATGCAGCTGAGGACATTATATTTAAATGATGTTCAGTTCTTCATTTCATTTTAGTTATGGTACTACCCTTAGCACTAGTCTGCCCAGTTGGATTTTGTATTTAAATGACACCAACTGCTACCTAACAGGCTGTTATCTAATGCTTACAAACTAACCTATAAACTTAGGTCTTTACTTGGCCACCCACCTGTTTTGTTGATTTTTTAGTTCCATTAAATATCTTCCAAGCAAGACCATTACCACCACTGGCAATATGTCGGCCAACATCGAACTCCCTGGTAACAGGATTTCCCATGACTGCACTGGTGACATCAGCCGTTACCTTTGTAACAGTACTCTTCAATTTATTCAGCATGGACTCCATTGTCTCAACTGTGCCCCAATGTATTATTCTACAAAGACAAGAAAAAAAAAAAGTTTCACAATTTCTGTTAACACAAGACACATGCTGAAAAGTGTAACACCCACACAAGGGCTTTGCAATTATACATATCCATACTGCATACAATTATTTGCATGTGCATGCCTGGGGATTATATGTCATAGAATCACATATTCAACTCAACTGGAACAGAGTTTTAAGATCATCAAGTCCAACCATTACCCCAGGACTGCCAAGACCACCACAAACCATATCACTGGGGTCCTCATCTACATGGTTTTTGAACGCTTCCAGGGACAGTGATTCCACCACTTCCCTTGGGCAGCCTGTTCCAATACCTGACCACCCTTTCAGTGAAGAAATGTTTCCTAATATCCAATCTATATCTCCCTTGGTACAGCTTGAAGATATTACCTTTTGCCCTACCACTTGTTACTTGGGAGAAGAGACTGACTCCCACCTCACTATGTCATTGCTGCTACTCCTCCTCAAAAACTTCTGAATCTCTTGATCATTCTTCATTAGATCTGAGAAATTCAACCATTTCTTAAAAGCAGGTAACTGAATAAAGCAGGGAATATGTAAACTGCTCCCATGACGGGAAAGGTTCACAGCTGGTATATCAATATCAATCAACAAAGAAAACCAGATCTAAAAGAAAACAGGATACTTTAATTCCAGTGTTCATGGAACTACGTATTTTCTGAAGAGAGCGATTGCTTAAGATTCCAGACCAGAAGAAGAATGGGTGTGTATTATATACAGAAGAAAAATGTGTTTTTTCCTATACTGTGCTTGTCAAAGCTTAAAATTCAGTATTTTACTCATCAGATTGCTGACATTACTATTTGTATGATTCAAGTATTAATGAGCTTAAGTATTAATAAGGTGATGCAAGGGAAGGAAACAAGAACCCACCTTCTTATGCTTTATTTAAAAAAAATTGTACACAGAAGTTTCACCTTGCAAATTTATGAGCTAAAGGATGGTGGCAGCTTACAATTCAGTTCATCTTCCCCTCAAAGTGTACTTCCATAGTTTCCTAAGTTGTCGTAATTAGTTTCAAAAAATCTGACTTGCCTATTCTGACAGACAGAAGTTCTGAAGCCTATGTTCATTTATACTATTGTGTCTCTGATACAGATACACAAGAAAGAATGAATACAAGAAACAAGCAGTGAAAAACAGAGACAGACATTCATCTTCCTTATCAGTGTGAACAAAGATGAAGAGGGAATGTAGGAATAAATTATTTCCTGGAATCAGCATTACGTGGTATATTCAAAAGCAACATTTAAGGATATGTCTTCATTCTTTCTTTCAAATAAGGTATGGAGAGCACTATTTCTTCAACCTATAGTAAAATAAACCTAAGATAGCACATCAGGAAATGTACTGAAATCTTCAGAAATACTATTTTCAATTATGGCCTTATTTGTCATATACTTGACTCACTGGCATATAATTTGTATTAAAGTACTTCTTTGAAAAACAGAGGAAGACATTACTATTGAAATGGCAAAGATAAGATTCTGTTGTGACAAAGATGATGTTTATCAAATCATTATAACAAGGACAAAAGCAGCAAAAGGCATTAACAAATAATCCAGTGAGCACTGGGACTAATCAGTCCCAACGTCCTTCTGATTACATGCGGTGCTTGCTTGTAGAAATTACAGCTCTTCCCACTGTATTATATACATTTATAAGGCAATGGTCTGGTCTATATAATTCCAGCTATTCCACAGCTTTTTCCATATTCAAGACACAAATGGATTTTGTTTCCTCTTCACAGCTCTTTAGTCTCACAAAACCTGGAGCAACCTATTTTAGACACCTCTATAGCTTGACTGAAATGAATCACACTAAAGTTATTCCGGCATGCACACCTTCCTTCCCATAGATCTGATGCCATTAGAAATCAAGACAAATAACCTGATTAATATTAAATTGGAAAGATAGACTTACTTTCTGAAAGCAGTAACAGATATACTGAACAACTTCTTAAAAAGTTATATGAGTTACTGAACAATTTACTCCAGCATATTGTTGCAGTTATAGCCCACCTTCAGTATTCTTCCATAGAGCAATGCAGAAATACACTAAATGCTCTAGCTCCATAGATATCCATTTTCCATGTCAGCTGAGTGACTCAGATTTGTGCTATTAAATGAAGAACCAGAGCAGGAGTTATAAGAAAATGTTATTATAAAACAGGAAGGTATCCTGCTACACAGATCTTAATCTTGAAAATACTCAACTTCAAAATTAGAAATATCAGTTATAGCTCAAAGGGGACTATCCAGGCACACAACCAGGTTTAACTGCAAGCACGTTCAAGGTGGAGTTGGCCTTAATTATGGGGACTGGGAGTCTCAGATGAGGAGCGGAGTCTGAATACAATGAGATAATCTTAAGTACGTACTTGCTTGTTATGTATTAAGTGTTTTGTTTAAAACATAGCTGGAAATAAATTACAGGAACGTAGAAATCCTTAATTATTTTATTACACTATGTGACATTTTATAACAATATGTTAATTTTACTTTAAGAATTGTGCTGTGGAAAAATGCATCCAGTTATAACTTGGCAGCCTAAGACCAAACACCTGTTTGTCATTGGCTAATATCCCCATATAAAGGAATTTTTCATTAACCTGACAGAAACAAGGATCATGGAGTATTCAAAGTGGGAGGTATTTCCAGCTCTCTGAGATTTTATTCTGCAGCCATTCCATGGTGCAAACTCTACATGCTAAAGGACTATGAAATCAATCCTAATGAGTTTAAGGTAACCACAAATCTAATTTATTTGGTTTTAAACCTTGTGCTTTTTGCATCATTTCATTCACTCCTAGCTGTTAAACCTTCTCTAGTATCAATGCAAAACAATCTTGTGTTAAAACTCTGAAAACTGAAGAGACACTTTGCAAAATTAATTGTGGAAATATTATGAAGAAAATGGATGTGCATGTTCAAATTCCTTTGTATAAATACGAAAGGGGGCTTCTCTACACAGCTGGTGGAAAAATTGTGTAGCCTTGATTAAATCAGAAGTGCCCTCTGCTGTGGGTGAAAATTTAACTCTAGTGAGAAGCCTGGAAAAGCCACTATGTAAGAATGTTAACAGCATTCCAGTGTCTGAAGGATTAGGGCTTAAAAATCAAGCCTGGTAGGCCCTGTCCAACCTGTTCCTCTCCAGCTTGACAGTATGCAAGCTACTGTTTAATTTAGCTACCAAGCAAGGAGTACTTAGAAACTTATTTCTCAATAAGCAGCTTCTGGTGTAAGTTCATGTAACATTGCATATTTGTAGAAATCCTTGTATCAGCATTTGGACTGTAAAAGGTATCTTGAAAATCCATGCCAAAAAAAAACCCCAGACACAACCCATACACCTATTCCGGGTAGTACCGATAATACAACAAATCATCATGATTAACCATATCTGAAATATACAATTTTAGTTCACAACTGTACAAGCCTTGGTTTGTTCAGTTCTTTTAAAAAGTTAATTAACAACCACAGAACAATAAACAGTCACTCACAATGAAACTTTCATTTAAAGTTAAAATGTAATAAATGAGAAAAGTACAGGATATTAAAAGTAATAGTGTTCAGACAAGCAACACAGGACATTCAATATAAGTTTGAGAACTTTGATTTCATCCTGTTTGAATTTCATAGGTAATATTAATGCTACTGATACTAGCTCCATGAAACCTGGAACTAATCCTAGAAAGAAATCTGAATGGGCAATGTGTTGTTTTCAGAAATTCCCCTCCCAGTCAACAATGGTCTTTATGCTAATGTACATCAGCAACAATATGCCAGAATGATGACGACCTAATCACTTGGCAAGGTAGGAGGAAACAGCCAGCACAGCAATGAGAAACGAGGCAAAACACTCAAAATGGTGAAATAAAGGCAAATCCAAAACAAAGATTCCTCAATTCCTCACTATTCTCACTTAATGTAAAACAACTGCATGATTTAAAGCTATTAATTTATCCTAATAATCCACAACTAACTCATAGCTTCACCTGATGCATGGATACGGGTGCACACTGCAGGGCAGTGAATCATGCACCCTACCAGCATTTGACGTATCACAAGCTGGGATTCGCCTTTGTGAACCAAGACAGCAGGCAGGTGCATGAGTACTTCATGCCACCCAACCTAAACTTCCATTCCATCCAACTGACCCAAACAATGACGAATTCACAAAAGAAATAGGTGACAGAACAACTGAGTCTCAAAGAGAGAAAACAAACAAAAAAACCCACAAACCCCCCAAACGAGCACGTTTTTTCAGGCACAACCAATCTCTTGCACTTGTTATAAGAGCAACTGAAGGATCAAATGCAATGATGCACTGTTCACGGTGTAGCTGCACTCACTATAAACCACCTTCCTAATTTTTCTTCATCATTTCAGTACTGAGTTTCAACTGAAACCCCACCAGAAACTCACATGAGATCCATACAGGGAGATCTGCCTGGCGCTTGCTGACAGGTGGAACCTAACCTAAACGCTGCAGAAACCCCTGGACTCTAGGAGACTCTCTAGACAAAGCATTTACTGTTATCTTCAGCGAGACCAGACTTTTCGCCGCTTCTTCGAGAACCTCCCGCCAGCGGCGCGCAGGAACCCCCGACCTCCCCACTGCCAAAGGGCCGGTGGCTATCCTCGCAGGTCCGCGGGGCAGCCAAATGGATCCTGCCTGAAGCAGGCGGCAGCCAGAGGCAGACGGCGGTGAGCGGCATCTGCGTGCAGGTGATCCACCGGCTCGGGCGGCTCAACAGTCCCCTTGAGGCCCCGCTCACGCAACGACCGTGCCTCCTGAGCGGCCCCTTCCTTTCTACCACCCTGCGCCGCGCCCCCGGGACGCAAGGCCGCCGCCCAGTGTCCCTGTGGGCCCTGCCCGCCCCGCACACCATCACTAGGCCACAAGTAGCCGCTCCTGCCCCGAGGCGCGGGGGCCAGGCCGCTTACCTAAGCCCGCGGGAAGCTGCCGCTCAGCGCCCGGCTCCCTGTCGCCCTGTGGCCCCAGCGCGCCGCCTGTCACGCCAGCTGTCTCTCGCGCCGGTCCGTGCTCGGCCCCGTCCCGCTCCAGCTACTCCATAGCGACAGCCACAGCGCCGGGGAGGGGGCGGCCGGAGCACGCTCACTTCCGCCCCAAAGGGGCGGTGCTGGGGCGGTGGCCAGAAGGGGCGGAGGAGGGTGGGAAGTGATGCACTCGCCCAGCTTCCGCCGGCGGTACTAGCCGCTGTTATGGCGGTTTATTTGACTCCGCGGTTCAGGAGGCTCCGCAGTCAGAGCGAGTTGGAGCCGCGGCGGGGGAGCGGCCGGCGGCGAGGTGGGGGAAGACTTACGGCCGCCCCCCTGCTGCTGCGGCTGCTTCTTCTGCAGTGTGCTCGGGGCTGGTAGGCGGCTCCGGGGGAGCGGAGCGGGCTCTGAGGGTCCTGCGCGTGTTCGTCCGTTGGACTGGGGCCTCGGGCTGCAGGTGCCGTGGGAGGGGCCGTTGGCCCTAGGAGAAGGCCCAGGTGTGGCGGTCAGAGGAGGCTGTACTCCGACGAGTCGTGGGGGGGGGGAACGGCGCTGCTAGGGCTGTGGCTGACCGTCGGAGCGAAAGGTTGAGGGCAGAGAGATTTATGAAATTAAATATATTGCAAATGTTGGTTTGTCGTGTGCCAAGCTGAGAGCGATGTATGGAAGAGAAACTGGGGGCTGGAGGAGCATCTCCCCTAGCGGAGGTTAGGAGAGCTGGGGCGGCTTAGTCTGGAGATGAGAAGGTTCGGGGGGCTTCTCATCAATGCCTTACCTTTGGAGATAACTCAGAACTTCTTTTGATATGGTCCTGGGTGACCAGCTGCCCTGCTTGATCAGGGGAGGTTAGACCAGATGGACCCCAGAGGTCCCTGCACGCGTCAGCCGTTTTGTGATTCTGTAATGAGTTAATGTGTATGTGTACATACATGTCACAAGTGAGGTAACAACAAAAAATCCCCTTCCTCTCCTGTTTTTACTGTCTTTTTGTTATCTTCTGTGTGGCCCTACCTTGTGTCCTTTACAACAAGGACTGATTCATGACCTGTTATATTTCTCTTTCTTTGTAAAATTAAGCTGATTTCTGAGGATTTTTTCAACATACATATACAAATAATCTCACAGAGTAAAAATTTGTATTTTACTGTTAAAGCTTTATAAACATCTGTAAAACTTTCATATACTTATTTTGCAGATTGTGATGGTCCTTTTCAAGCAACTCAGCTGTGGAATAGTATTATTCATGCTCTTCATAGTCAAGTGGAAATCAAAAGACGTAGGCAACATCTGAGAACATACAAAAACTGTTTCACCGGCTCCAATGCCGTTGATGTGGTACTGAGCCATCTCATGCAAAGCATGTACCTAAGCTGCAATGATATTTCTCGGTTGAAGGGAGTCCGTGTATGCCAAGCACTGATGGATCACAAGGTGTTTGAGCCAGTTGGAGCAAAGCTTTACTTATTCAAGAATGAGAAAGAAACGCAGTTTGAAGACACAAACACTAGTCTCTATAAATTTGTAAATAGTAGTCTTACTCCTCTCCTTCCAAGAAAGAATAGAGACAATGAGAGCTTGTCTCCTGCGCAAATCTGTAAACAGAAGACAAAAAGAAGTTCCAAGTGAGTTACTCTGAACTATTTTGATTTTATTTTTTTAACTTGATAGGGGTTAACTGTAGATGAAGTTTTGTCTGCCTGACCTAGGGGTTGGAGGCTTTTGAGAAATGCCAGTTTTGAGAAATGGCTATGTCTAAATAATAGATGCTGCCTGATATTTGTTGGTAATGTTACATTGTTTTGATCTGCACTTTGCTATTTAGAAGATAGAGTCTGGCACAGTAGCATAAGCCTAGGAATCATTTTGGTTTGCAGTCAGTTGTGCTGAAATCTGAGAGTTGTCATGACTGAGCTACTTGCTGGAAGCTGGTAAAAGAAATGGAACTAATAAACAGCATTTGGAACCAATAACCTTGACCTTTCCACAAAGCAGATGTGGATGATTGTTTTTCTAGCAGCAGGATAGACCCCGGATACAATGGCACCCTGAAGTCCTGATTTGACAGCAGTTTAGGGAGTTACAGAAAGATAAATGTGTCCTGATCATATTTGTTATACATTTAATTTATTCCCTCCCCCAAGCAGAACGAAGAGTGAAACAGTTTCAAGCCCCTTAGCATTGGAAGTGGCTGATAAAAAGAGGGTAGAGGAGCTTCTTAAATCAATAAATGTTCATGCATCTTTACCTCCAAAGATCATGGTTAGTGAAGCAACTCATCGGCTTTCAAAAAGAGGTGAGGATTGAATTTTTCTTTTTAAAACTTTTTTATTCTTCACTGTATCTACTTGGAATGAGTAGTTCATTTCTGTTAAACACTGCCCCTCAGAGTCCTGAATTTAACGTGTCAGTAATGACAAAATAGCTAAATGAGTGCTAAATGGATAAATGCTTGTAGTAAGTAAACTGATAGAAACAAAACAAGATTGAGGTTTTGTAGTATGGTGCTATTGTATTTATGCAAATACCGCTTCAGAAGGAAGTAAGTTTTAAGTACGTATGTATTATGGAGTTCTTTTGCTATTCACTTTGTCTCCTATGTATTGCTAAGTAGAGCAGGTTATTACTAATACTAACATGATGGGGGAGAAAGATGTTCCCTTTAAAGCCTCCTTTCTTGGCATTCTTATTTTGTCCCATTCTTGAACACTTGAAACATTCTTGAGTAAGTAAAAGCAAAGGTTAATCTTTTACATAAGATCTTACTTCCGAGGGTGGTTTTTTTGTTTGTTTGTTTATGGTAACAGTAATAGAAGATGTCTGGAAACAGCAAACCCTGCTACGACTGCTGCAGTTAATTGACATTCCATTCCTAGAAGATATCTTGGTGTCTTCAGTGAAGACAAAACCAGACTGTTTTGGCAAAGAAGAAGATCTGATTATCTCAAATACTTTCCTAGACAGAGAGATTGCAAGTAGCTTAAAGTTGCCTGAGTAAGTTATACATCTATAAAATGGATTTCTTAGTAAATGCTTTATTTTACTATTCAAAGATTTGTGTTAAGTACACATCATTACACTTTATGCTTGTAGTCAGAGGTGGCATTAATGAACTTCCCTTTGTGAACTTAAGATGTGGCAATCAAATTCACAAAAAGTGGATTGAAAAGATTTATTCTGAGGCTTCTTGATTGTCACAGTTCCTCCTGGTGGTGCTGGAAAGACTAAAAAGTCAATAAGGCATTCATTGTCAACAGCAAGAAAAGGCGAAGCTAAGCTATAGCATTAAAGAATGCTTATACAATGAGACTACAAAAGGGAAAGTATGCATGTCTTAGAGCTCTTTTCCTTAAATGTTCTCTTATTTTTGTAGTGATTGCACTTGGGCTGATCTCTATCTTAACATGTACTTTTAATGAATTTGTCAAGGCATGTCTCCGCATTTGTGTATGACTTACTAATGCTTATTTCTGACAAATCAATACAATCTATTTGTGAGATTGAGGTCAATCTGTGTACCTAAAAAGACTTTTTTATAGTTTTAATGTATTCTTTTTTTTTAGGGAGAAAACACTAATGTTTTTACAAATGTGCATAGTTTTATATAAGCTAATGAAAGTTCTGGTTCCAAACTAGGTATATTGCTGGATAGCATCTTCACTCCATGTTTTTTTCCTTCAAGAATGCATTAATGAACACTGTTTTTGTGCTTTATACTTACGTTGTACTTGATTTTTGGGGTGATTGGTGGGCTTATGTCTCTCAAAATATCTCGTGGTTCTTCTGTATTATTCTGTCTTAAGTGTATATAACATTATGTCTGATAATATATCAGGTGATTGTTAAGAAAATTAAATGCTAACTTCATTATTCTATAATTACTTAAGTGGGGAGTAGAGTAGTGTATTTGTGGACAGCATATTATTTAGGTCTGGCTGATAGCATGTCTGAGCAATGGAAAATTCCAGGTATGAAGAACAGCCACCAGTATTACAAGTAGTTGTAGGATTAATTGTCCCCAATATGAAGGTGAAGGAGTATGCCTAACTTTCTGCCTTCAGTTTTCAAATGATGTCTTGTTAAGCTTGAAATAATCAAATACCTGTTCTCATTGCAGATACTTAAAAACTGTAGTCAAACCCTGCTTGCAGTGATTGCACAACTCGTGGGATCATAACTAAAGGGAGTTCAGGATCCTATTTCTCCTTTATTGTATTACCCCATTTATGCAACCAAGGGTTCATACAATCCTTCTTAGCTCTGCAGTTTGAACAAAAATTCCTGTTTATTTACCTATACAGCAGAAGGATCAAAATTTTTTCCTCTCTCCATGATAAAAATGAGATTCTGTGGATCTTAAATAATATTTGCATCTTCTCACAAGCTATGGTTCAGTTCAAATTGTTTTATATCCAGAGAGCCAGATAAAATGTCCCTATGCCCCCCAGTTCTATAATTATAGATTTATTCTGTACAAAATGGTTGAGTTAGTGACTTTCCTCTGACCTTCCTCTTTGAAAAAGTAGTTATCTACCTGAATTTTAGATTCTCCTCATGTTTTCTCTCTCTAGTTAAGTTGTACAGATAAAAAATGCTTAAGAAAACTCATGCCTTTGTAGTGTGTCATGTAATGAACTGCTTCCACAGTCTTCTGAGATTTAAACTATTTTTATTTTTTCTGTTTTCTATTCTGTAAATATTCAGTCCCTTGCTTTTCCACCCTGGTTATCCCTGATGGGTTTTTGCTGTGCTTGGTTTTAAATACTAGATGAATTGGGCAAGTATCTTGGGGTCAGTGACAGTCTGGCATGATTGCATTTTATTCTAATCTGAACATACCTCAGCCGTACCACCTGTAGCATTGGAAAACCATGGAAGTTGCTTATTTTGAGCAGGTCCTTGAACTACTGTGATGAAATAAGTTACATAAACTGCTTAATAAGCACCAAGTTTAATGCTGTGGTTCAAATATGTGACTAGGCGTCTGTGATTATTTCTATCTAATTTTTTTAAAGGATTAAATAAGAATAGGCAGAGCATTTTAAAGTAAGGACTAAAACTAACTTTTCCTTCTACAGGCTTGACAAATGGCTCTATGCTGCAATTGAATGCTTGGAATATTTCCCAGACCAATTTATAGTGATGGTTAGTCAGCAGTTACCTCAAAGCACTAACAAACCCTGCAGTCTGAATACGTACAAGAAGATTCTTTTTGACACTATAATAAAGTACTATAGTCAAAAGAAAGACTCCCTTCTTGACACTCAGGATCTCAATATTCATTCAGGAATTATAGAACTTATAGGTAAGAGCAACCTGGAACAAAAAATGTAAGTGAAAGCTACATAAAGGATGTAACTTGCTAAGCATTAATTGGCTAAATCGTAACACCATTTGCAATGCTGTTGCAAATGCACTTTAATTTATAGGTTGGAAGGGAACACTTGAGGTTGCTAATCGGAACCTCTGCTCAAAGCAAGGACAAATTTTGAGGTTAAAGCAAGCTGCTTAGGTACAGCTGAATTTTGAAAACCTGCGAGGATAGAGATTCGTTAACCTCTCTGCGTAACTCATTTCAATATGTAACTGCTCTCGTTGTGAACATTTCTTGCCACTAGTCACAATTTCTCTTAATGTTACTTGTGACTAATAACAATACCTGATAGAAATGATTTTACTTTTCTCTTGTTAAGCAGAATAAGGTTTTGCAAGTTATGCCCTTAAGACTTTTTTAGTAATACAAATTATTTAAAATTATAAAAGGGGCTGTTCAGATTATGGTTCAGGCTACGATTTCCCTCACCATTACTCCCAATCCTCCCTACATATGCTCACAAGTAAAACAGAAAGGTTTAATTTAAATATAAATTTAAGATTAATCCTAATCTAAATAACCTTGTTACTTCTTCAGTTCTGTAGGATTTATGGAGTGTTATTAAATGTTTCAGTTTTTAGAGAACTATGGCAGTTTACTAGCATAGGAACAGAGTTGGCTTGTATAAAAATTGGAGCAGAGAGATAGATCCTGTGGTTGAAATATCACAAAAATATGACAGGCAATGTATTTATCAATAGTATTTTGCTGAACAGGAAAAAAAAAATATAAGCCATGAAAAGGAAACTATTGCAAAATTGCATAACCCATCCACAAGAAAGGAATGCCAGTTTGAAATAACTGACTTAAACACAAGTAACTTGTGCTAAATGTTCACTTAAATTTAAGAACTTTAAATTAAAAAGCACTTTAAATGAAAAACTGATACAAACCAATTTTATAGAATATATAGAGAATCAAACCAGCCAAATCTGTAGCAAGGGTAAAGACAGTTTCATAATTCTGATAAATAATGCTTTCATTGCCTGTAAGTCTTTTCCTTATAAAGTACCTGCTTGTTCTAAACTATATGACCTGTGAATGTCCAGGTCTATTCTGCTTTCTTACTTTTGCTTTAGTTTTGTCATCTTTCCAACTTGAGTAAGACTATCTCACAAGCAGTTTCTAATGCCTTATTTCTTTTTGACGAAGTGGTAACTATAACTTTATCATTAGGAAGTGATTTTATGTTTTAATATATTAGTTTGTTTTCTGGGGTCCTCAGCTGTGGTCTAGTTCATACTAGATCACTGTTAGGAGATTGTGATTAACTATTTTCCAACCGTTTTTCCATCTCAATGCTATGGAATATATTATGGTTGTCAGTGCCTAACAATTTGGATTCTACTAATAATTATCAAGTAGAATACAGTGCAGTTAACCTTACTTTGATAAAGTACCGTTGTTCTGACTCTAGTGCAAGAGAGAGTTTGAGCCAGCTATAAACATCTGCATATATAAAACACTTCAAAATTAATTTGAGAAGTGCTGCAGATAGCTGAAGTGCCACTTCATTTTGTCATCAATGTATGTACGGTTATAATTGTATTTCCCTCAGTTGTTGAACAGTTTGATTTCAGATGGCTGATAATACTATCATCTGTTACGAAAGCAAATGTGTTGTGCTTGTTTTTAAAATAGACAGATCTAGAATACTTATGCTAAAGATGAATGCAGTTGGTTAAATGTGTCCATTGGGCTTACTGAACTTCCACACCCAGAGAGTCTTTTAAAGCAACTCGGTAAAGCTTTTATCAGACCAGAGAAACTCTTGAGCTTTTCTCTAGAAGTGATTTAACTTCCTGTCTTCATATCTATACTTTTTACCTGTCTTGATCATGTCTTCTGGCAGTTCCTTCCTGCTCTTTTGTTTGGCCTTCTTTTATAAAAGGGTTACTTACTCTTGGTGTTCTTTCTAAACAAAAATGGTTTCAAATGGCCCATTGTACACCCTTTAAAGTCCTGGATTATTTCTTATAACATAAAATCTCTGTCCCCAATAATAGGACAGAGACCAGAAAATCATGCATAGGTTCTATTCCTGTATCTGCCATCATCTTGCTCTTGCCTTAAGAAAGCTACATGACTTTTCAGTACTTCCTCACTTTCAAAGTGAAGATAACTAGAATTATCTAAAGGGGGTTTTTATTAGAAGTTATTTCCACCTTATCACATTTCCTTGAGAAACTCCTAACCTAATGGCTTAAAAGGTGGGAGGGGTTAGGGTAGACCAACAAATCGACCTCTAACAGCAATCCCTCCTCCTTCCACGCCCCAAAAAATCCCAAACCAAAACAAAAATCCCAAACAAAACCCTCAAAGCAATGAGCAAGTTAGAATTGCTCAGCTCACTAATTATTTGGAGATGGATCGTGGAATATAATATGAAGATACGTAAACACAAACAGGTGCAAACACTGAAGTGATGATTGCAGTTGTACACAAAACATAGTAATGTCCTGTATATATTGTTTAAGCACATCTATTCTGTGACTAACTATGGGACAAAGGCTGTAAGCTTACATTGATTAAATGCTGTATTAAGTGTTGTCTAAAGGTTTTAGAAGTCACTGAGATAACCTGTTGTGTTTGGAGAGAACCCCCCACCAAAACTGGATTAATATGGGATTTAAAATATGTATTCTTGACTCTGAAAGTTAACAGTTTCACTGGATGCACTGTTTTACTCTGCTGCAGAAAAAGGAAAAACAGATCAAGCTCTAGAGGCGTTACAACTTTATTTAAAATTATTAGCACCAAATATCCGAGAAGAGCTACATAGACTCCTGACATTCATAGCCATTGCATCAGAATCTGATGGCTACAAATTACAGAAACAAGTAAGTATCTGTTATGTTTAGTGTGGGAAGTAATGTTTTCCCATGGGAAAACTACTTTTCACCCCTCCCACCCCCCAAGAGTTACAAGTATTCTGTTTATTGCCTTACAATGTGATTTGTTTTAGAACAAATATCAAAATGTTCTTCCCAATGATAGCATCCTGTTATACTTAGTCTTTGCTAACACACTGCAAGTAAACCTAATGCCACGTCTGAATGGTTCTTTTTCTAGTTTGAGAACAGATTGGTTATCATCAAGACTTTCACAAAGTTCATCTTACGAAGTAAGACATTGTCAAAACCACAGGCAGAACTCCTGACTCAGTTTCTGATGGACAGCCACTCCGACCTCTTGAAGGTAGCACTTTCCTCACCTCATTAGTTTTGTCAGTTTAAATGCCATGAAGTGCCGTTTTGGAGATGACATGTCTGAGGAGCAGGGTTTAATATTCCCATTACAGTTTAATGGTACAGTCAAGCAGAGTGAGAAGGTATTCAAGCTGTGGAGGACAGCTTTTTGAGAGTTTATAATCCTTTATATATACTATCCTCTCCCTTGCATCATTTCTATTAAGAAAATATTTAAAGTGTTGGGGTTTTTTTTTAGGTTTCATAGTGTCTTTCTCCTTTAGCAGTCAGCTGACATACATGGGTGGTGTTTAAGGTGGCATGCTCCGGTGTCCTGGTGTACCTGTACAGCTTTGACAACTCTAACAGTTCCTTTGGAGTTTTCAAATTTTAACTTTTAAATTGAATGCAGAATTAAATGGTCTTTCTTTTTAACATAATTAGTTTTGTATATATGCAGGCATATTTTAGTCTCCTTTACATTCCATTGTTATCACACATGTGAGAAGTTGCAACCTTCCCAGACCCTATATTGACTTTCTGAATTCAACCAGTGTGTAAAAGTTGTGCTGCTTCTCTACTGTTTTGCTTAATTATAAAACACCTCATTAAAATATTAAACTAGAGATGAACAATTAGGTAGAGATAAACAAGATAGAGATGAGCTAGTTGAATAATTAGCTATTACAATATACCTGTAAAATGGTGCAGGCACTTACTGTCCAGTTACAAATAAGTTTCACAGAAACATTGATCTGGTTTCAGTAAAATATTATTTTTAATTCTTACACATTTATTTCCATTTCTGACCTCAGCCAAAGACACATGGGAGATTTGTTTAATTAGCTGCAGTTCAGTTTGCAAGTATCAAGTGGTCAGTGTCAGTTTTGTACGTGTTACTATACAGCCAAAATAATTTGTTTGTTTCTTTGAGTTTTGTTTGCTGTTGAGGGTTCTGACATGACTGCAGATGGAGCCAGATCTGGCAAATGAAGTGCCCACTGCTTCACAGCAGAATGGGTGGTACCTTGCTCTTTCACAGGGCAGTAGAGAACATTGTGTATTTTATAAGCTGAAGTAAGTTTAAGGTCTACACTACACTGTTTGCCATAGTTCAGTGGAAAACACTGTCTAGAATATCCTGCTTCCTATTTAATTGGTCAGAAATACCAGAAATAAACATGTATTCTAGTAAAACTATGTGGTTTAGTGCAATTCTGTGAGAGATTTTGACCATGTACCTGAATAAATGTAAGCATTAAGTTCTGCAGCTAATTAAATATTTGGGGTTCATTTTAGTTGATCATCTGAAAGCTCTACATTCTTAAAATATAGAAGAATTGCTTTTGTAATTTTTTTTCTCTGTTGGGTTTTATTTTCAGACTCCTTTAACTCTTCTGGAGCTAACCAGTAGGAGACTTGAGAGTTTGCTAGAAGGACAAGATCCAGATACCAATTCAGGTAGATGATGTGATATGCATTTTTACATAACCCATTTTACAAAAATGAGTTTATCATCAGTTGACTATAATTCTGCATAGACTAGGTTCTTTTCCTTTATTAGAAATGAAGCATTAAAGTATTAGCAGCTAATTCACTAAATAAGTAAATTATCTGCTATAAGCAAAATACTGATGTCTGAATATAGAGAACAAGAATTCCATTAACTGTCTAGTTTGAACACATTACAAATTCTTTTTACAAAATAATTACTTCTGGAGAGATCAGCATGAAATGTGCTTCCTGAAGTGACTTGCTTATAATTTGGTTTGTGAATTTGATGTGATTTTATATTTAGAAATAGCGTTCTTATTTCTGACACAAGACCTAAAAATTCTCTTAGAGGCTCAGTAGTTTGACGTTCTGATAGATGTCTTGAGCACAGACCTGGATTGTTTAGTGTTTTGAAGAACACTCTCCCTTTTCTGTGTAAGTACAAGAGTGTAAGACTTGGGGAAGGGTAGTGTAGTTTAAAAGGCAGGCATCCAACACTTGGAATGCATGTGGGATTAGTGTTTTCCAGCTCACTTCTTTTACGAGCTAACATTCTGTCTGGCCTTGCTGCCAAAAATATCTTTCGGCACTGTGATCAAAAGGGTTGGCTTAAATAATTGAATTTATCTCTGACCCCGTCTTCCTTTTGATTTCTGTATTGCAAGTGCATTATGTACTTAAACGCTGAAGAGAAACCATTAGGGAACTGAATTACACTGCAAGTTACTGTGCTGTTGAATACTGTATTTAATATGGCAGCTGCCTGACAAGTAATTTGGGTACAGAATCTGTTACCGTCCGTGTTGAGTTTTTGAATATGCCAAAATTGCTTCCTCTTCAGTGTTCTGAGTATTGAGTAGCCCACAGAGATGAGCAACAGAGGAAGGAGTTGCCTGTCTGCAGAATTCTTGGAGTTTGTGATCTCCATCTGCCCATTGAATAGACAAGTGAAGTACAAACCCCGTGCTGTATTCTCCATACAAAGTTTTGGTGTTTTAATCTATAAATGCATTTAGATTCTATCTACTTGTTGAAGTACCTAGTTGGATCTGACTGTAAGCTCTCCAGCATGGCACTTCCCTATTTTCCTGTGTGCCTCATATTCTGGTGACATTTTCCCTCTTCTCATGGAGGAGACAGGAGGAAAACCTTTCCTGGGAGCTGCTGAGCATTCTCAGCTGGTGAACTTCTGAAGTGCAGGTGGGCGCAAGAGGGAAGGCTGTGGGACCCTGATAAGAAAGGGAGTCAGTCTAATGCGGGAGGGTAATCCTTAGGTCTGCTGGAAATATAAAACACTAAAAAGAGGGAACTGTGAGGTTGGCTTTAATCTAGTACCCACTTAAAACCGTTGGATTAAAGGATCCACCCTGAAGTTTTAAGAATTATTATCTTTGCCAGAAGTTAAGCTTTTTCTTTTGAAAGCACGGTCTTGACCTGGCTTTACTAAAACGTAAGTATTTCACATTTGGTGTTTGATAGACTTGGTGTAAAAGAAGGGAGGGACAAGTCCATATGAAAATCTGGTAGCTCAGGTTATTACAACTCTTGATGTGAAGCCTCAAGAAGATGGTGGTGTACAGAAGGAAGTTTTTTCCCCTTTAGGCAATTGTACTTGTTCAGCCAACTTGCTCCCTAACGCTTATAGGAGGAAAAAGTGTCTGGAGTAGCTGAATGCCAGTCTTTCCTTGGGCTAGAATTCACCTGCCTAATGACGGGGCTTGAGTCCTTGCAGAGCAGTACTCTACTGCATAGGTCCACAACTTTTTTATAGCTATAGAGTTGCATATCTCTCAGAGTGCAGTTCTTTGCCCTCACCCTGAACTGCTGCCTGTTGAATCACCTCTGCTTCTGGTGCCCAACCATGCTGAGCTGTCTGATCACCTAGAAGTTCCTGAATTCTGTTCCTGATTTCAGAAACAACTGTTCCTCCAAAGTATTTATTCACATGCATTACGTACTGGACCTTGCTACAGATCTGATTGATTCCGAGGGAACTGCTGGATCATGACAATTACAAGATGACATTCTTGTTCTGTAGCATGCTTCATTAGTTCCTGTTTGTAAAAACTGTAGTGGCTTTTTTCTTGCAGGCCTGTTTGCAGTGTGGAAACACCTGTGATACTGCACTTATAACACTGCTTTTCAGTTTTAGTTTTGCAATTAATGTTTAGATGTTCATCCACGCTGAGTGAAGGGCTATGTTCCACATTGTAGAAAACTATAATTGCATCTGAACCACAGTATCAGTATACTTATGTTTCTGATCATATTTTTTTTTATTAGACTCTTACATAATGCATTAATCTGAACCTGTGATTTCTCACAAAGGCTTCACCTTCTGTCAGCGTGTGACAACTAAAGAATATGAAGATCAAACCCAACAAACAAATCAGTATCTTCTCGCATTGGTTCAAGAGATGGACGGTGACCCTACTATTCCTTTGAAGCAGAAGAAGAAATTAGTTAAAGAATTCAAGAAATACCATTCTCTTGCCTGTTGTGGTTGTAAAACTAAATGTGAATTTTGTGCTCCAAATGGCTAGATATCAACACAGCCTTTTTGTTTTTTTTTTTTTGTTTGTTTGTTTGCTTTCATTTTAAAGGGGAGGATGCATATGAAAACGGTACAAATTGTTGTCTTATGTCATTGTGTCTTAAGTTACAGAAAACTGCAACTATTGAAATCACTGTGCTGCTAAAAAGCATTAATTCTAATGATTCTTATTAAGCAAAATGTTCTTAATTATTTTAAAGTATGTAATAATGGCACACTGCTTGTGCTGCTATGAGTTCAGACTTTGGTGCTTTTTTCCATGTGTCCTTAAGCCTATAGCTTTCTAGCTGAGCCAAGTCTGCATTCTGAGTCATGCTTGGGTTGATAATCAAACTTTTTATTCTTTTCAATCTGCAGCTCATAATCTATCTTAATCTAATAATAAACTGTAGATTATGACTCCTATGAGTGTTGTAAAAGCGTACAAAGTGCGCCAAAAATGTTAGGAGCTTGTGGCAGTCAAGATTCATTAGGGAGGGGAGCTGTGTGTGTTGCAGTCAGTAATTACAGCCTGTTGCTCTTTCCTCACTTTGGCAGACTGAGCTGCTGCTTATTTGGCAGTTACACAAAAGCAAATGTAAAATTACATTTTTTAAAAAACTGAGAAATAATCTTGGTTTAGATCACTTGGTGTACTTAAGCAGCTTATTTTAGTATCAGGATACTTTGATCGTGTCCAGTTATTTGTCATAAATACTTTTGATAACATTAATGGTTCATAGGGCAAAGCTAGAAAGCATGTTGGGCTGTTTACACATTGATGGTTAACTGTACATTGAAAAGGAAATGTTGATTAAAATCATTAACTATGCAATATGATGTTATGGGGTTAAATTACTTTTTCCATCCTCGTGACAGACATTTGATCACATATTGGACATAGAAACTTAGAATTGAGATTGGAAGGCACCTCTGGTCTAGTCCCACTGCCCAGCTCAAAGTGGTCAATTAGTGCAGGTTGCTCAGGGCCTTTTTCACGTATCAAGCAGTAAGGAAATGCTTCAAGTGGGCAGCAGGAGTTTACAGCTGTCAAGCGGTTTCCTTCAGGGACAAGAAGCCAAGATAGATCTAGTTCTGTAAAAGGAGGGCTCTTCAGAGCCCTGCCTTACTCACCCTGACAGCAGGATCTACTAATTTTCAGTCTTCTGTAGAAAGAAATGTGTTTTATGCTTATAAGGGCCTACTGAACCAGACTAGTTTAGTGAACTACAGATTACTGGTCTTTGTTGTTAGACTTTCAGTTACATTCCAAAATTAGGAAAACTTTACTGGACCTTAGACAGTTCTGTTGGTTATTTTTAACAATATTTGACACAGAATCATCTGGAAGGGAAACTTGGAGCTCATTTCTGTTTATGATTTCTAGCATAGAGCTATCAATTGTCAGTATGAATTTATTTTGAAGTATAAAATTTACAGAGTGAGGAGTTTAGTCTTCTACTAAACTCTACTAAACTTCTACTTCCCAGTGCACTCTTAATCAGAGAACAAGTGATGCACCTTCAAAGTGAGACTTGCTTCCATTCATAGAATATTAATCATAGAATTACAGAATCAGCTAGGTTGGAAAAGACCATTAAGATCACCAAGTCCAATCATTACCCCAGGACTGCCAAGACCACCACTCAATCGTATCACTGAGGACCTCCCTATCTCTGCCATTCAACTCAGGGAACAGAGTACCCTGAGGATGGCTGGTCTGACTATTTAAAGACTGAGGCAAAAGCTGCAGTAAGTACCTCAGCCTTTTCCTCGTCCTCAGTCACTAGGTTTCCCCTGGTATCCAGTGGAGGATGGAGATTCTCCTTGGCCCTCCTTTTATTGCAAATATATTCATAAAAGTATTTTTTATTATCTTTTATGGCAGTGGCCAGATTTAGTTTTATCTGTCCCTTCGCCTTTCTAACTTTCTCTGCATAACCTAACAACACCCTTGTACGTTTCATTGGGTAACTGTCCCTTCTTCCACAGGTGATAAATTCTTTTTTTCCCGAAGTTCCAGCAATATCTCCCTGTTCAGCCAGGCTGGTCTTCCCCACTGGTTTGATTTTTGGCACATAGGGAGTATCTGCTCCTGCACATTAAGGATTTCATTCTTGAAGAATGTCCAGCCTTCTTGGACCCCTTTGTCCTTCAGTAATGTTTCTCAAGGAATTCTCCCAAGTAGGATACTAAACAGGCCAAAGTCAGTTCTCCAGAAGTTCAAGGTGGAGCTTTTGCTGACCTTCTTCCTGATTTCTCCAAAAACTGAAAATTCAATCATTTCATGATTGCTTTTCCCAAGATGGCCTCCAAACATCACATCTTTTTCAGGATAGGCAATCTCAGAAGAGAACTTTTGAGATGTGTTTAATGTCCATTTAACTGCATATACGAGTTGGAATAACATTCATTTGGGAACAAAAAAATCCCATCCCTCCCCCCCAACAAACCCCCAAACAACTCCATTTCTTCTCACTATGTATTAATGTCGCACCAGCACAAGCATTCAGTATTTTTATTGCCCCATGCATTGAGGTTTTCTGCAATAAGAATACAGTGAAGCTATCAGTAAAAGATGAGAACACAGTGAAATGACAGTGAGCATATTACTTCATAGTATTAGGCTTGTAAAATTCTTTTTTAAACTTGGAAAATTATTTCCCCCAACCCACTTAAATACAGGAAAGCTAAAACACAATCCTAACTGACAGGAAACAGGTTGTACTTCAGAGAGTTCCATTCTGACTGAAACAATGGAATAAGAATGTATTCAACTATACTGCCTATATGTCAAATTTCTCTTCACAGATATTGTGTCCATGTTCTTCATAATCTTCTCTAGTTACTACCATGTCTTCAAAATCATCATTTTCAGAAATGAGCTTCCCACCTTCCCAGGAATAAGTAATAGGGCTGAAAAATGAACAGTTATAAATGATTAACAGTACGTACATTTCAAATAGAAGTATGCAGTGATGATTGCCAAGACTTTAATTTATCCTATTTAAGAATATACTTTTGATTGCTAAATCAAACCGTCCAGCTCCAGACAAGCTCTGAGACAAAGTCTGACATTTTAGCAGGGCTGACTGACTGTTTGTTATAAACAACAAGTGCAGGAGGCAGGTGTGAAGAGGGCAGGATATGAAGATGTTGTTTGTATTTATGTTACACAGATAATGATTCTTCATAATATTTAAAAGTACTCCAATAATACTTTTTAAAAAGTAAAGATTTCATTGTGCTTTCGATACATGTGTTTTCTCTCAACTGTGTACTTTGTCTCTGCTAAGGTGTTACCCCTTCCAAATCCCTGAAGTGACGTTAATAATGATATGACAGCATTCATATGCTGTCAAATCTTCTAAGTGAAAGACTAAACTCTTATCTTGCATACTTATGTATCCACATAATCCACAATACAGTCTTATTTACCTATTTACACTCCAAAGACTGATCCTGAAAAAATTTCTATGCTTAACTTTATTACCTAAAGTACAGGGCAAGCAGGTGGTCCCTAATTTAACTGGTTTGTCTGAAAATACACTGATTTAAACATTCTTCTTGTACAGTTCTGGTTCACTGAACATTTAAATTAACCCCTTTATCTTTGTAATCATAGAATAGATTCATAGAATATTAGGGTTGGAAAGGACCTTAATATCATCTAGTTCCAACTCCCCAGCCATGGGAAGGAATGCCTCACCCTAGACCATGTCATTCAAGGCTCTGTCCAACCTGGTCTTGAACACTGCCAGCGACAGAGCATTTACCACTTCTTTGGGGAACGTGTTCCAGTGCCTCACCACCCCCACAGTAAAGAACTTCTTCCTTATCTCTAACCTGAACTTCCCGCTTTAGTTTGAACCAGCAAAATAAATCCTATTTCATAGTTTGTTCTGCTAGAAGAACAAAGCTTGTTCCATACAGCGTAGAACTCACTTTTCAGGAAGAACAACAGACACATCATAATCAGTTGGAGTAAGACATCGAACTTCAGAATAAACCCGATCTCTGAAGCCTGGAAAAAGGGTATTTCCCCCAGTCAGGACTATGTTCTTGAAGAAATGAGGCTGCATTTCTGTAAAGGAAGTAAATCTGTAATTATGGACTGAGTATGTACTTAATGATTCAAGTTTTATTCCCCACTTAGAACAGAAGTAAAAAATATGCACAGAAGAATTTTATGATCATCTAACGATTACATCAGTTAAATACTTATATTGAGAAAGGAAAATGATAAATACCCTGTTCTTTGTGCTTTTTAGAATCTGACTTCCATAACTACTGTTTTATTAAGTTCCATGTCGGCCAACACAATTCCCTTTTCAAAGGGGATTGTAAATGATACAATTTAAGAGTACAAAATAATAGCCTCAATGCTGCCATAAGTATGTGGCATCATAGAACCTACAAAAATCTTCTTTGTAGTAATAACATTAATTACATGTACATCATCTGTAAAATGTAAGCTTTAGTATTACTCCTGACAAACAGCAGTCAGAAAGGATTTATACTTTGGTGCTTAAATTACTAAGTTTGGTCAGTTTCGTTTTTTTCATCAGTTGGATTTTTTTTTCCAAGTAAAGAAACATAACTAAAGCTAATTTCAAGTATATTCCATCACTGGTGTCAAAGACGGATAGGCCCTGTTAGAAAAGGGGGTTAAGAGGAGTTAAGTCTACAGTGATTAGTTGAAAGTAGAAATTGATCCATGACTCACCACAAAACTGTTTCCCTAACAGAGAGTCTTGTAGACAATAAGGTCTAGAGTATATGACACACACCAGAAGACAGAATAGTCTGTAACTTAGTAAGTGGTATATTGACAGTACCAGCTTCTTAAAACACTTCAGATACTTAAAGAAACCCCAAACCTAACAAAAAACACCAAACAACATACTTTTTCAAAATACTTCTAAGGTTATACCTTCAGGTAAATTCTGAATAGAATAGACAATGGCTTCCGGAATTCCCATCTCTTGAATACCAATATCTGAAGGATGGAAGAGTATTTCTGGAACTGCAAATCTTTCATTTGTTAGACGAAGTGTTTGCTCACCAGTCTTGTATTTTCCACTTAACACCATCTCTTCCCTTGGCTAAATTAAAGACATGAAATAGTAGCCACTGCTTAAGAAAAGAAGCCACACCCTAGAGTATTCAGCTAATCTTCTTCACGTACTACAGAGGTAGGCAGTATATTCTATGTAAAGTTGTATTATCAACAAATCTTGAGAATAATGCGTACTCTGGTATTAAATCTGCAGTGACTTTACTCTTATCAACTACAGTTTTGCCTGAAGCAAAATAAAATAGGTATGCACAAGACTGCAATATTGAGACTGCAATATTGGGACTGCTTTTGAAACTATGGCAAACTTGGTAAGTGAAATAAAATTGTTAAACTGTCTTCACTGGTATTAAGACTTTTCAGGGTCTTCTATAACATGACTTTCAACCTTCTACCTATTAATGTATCTACATGAAATTCAGAGAGACTTAGAAAAAAGCATCAAAGCAGAGGAAACATTTTCCAACTTAACTTTAAAAAAAACCACCCCAATAATGGTACAGATGGGTTGTATGACAGAGCACAACCATAGAAATAATTATTAAATAATAAACATAAAATGTTATATACTGAAAAAATATTTTCATCTCAACTTCCTAAGGAAATCTTTACCAATTAAGTTAGAAGTTACAATACAGCATTAGGAAAAATTAAGTCTTTTCAACCTCTCTGCTAAACTTGTACAGGGGAACAATTCAAAAAATATACTTCAAAAGCCACACTATTATTACCTTACAAAATCCTTTTTTGATTGTGCTGAAGTCTGGCAAAACATAATCTACCATTACAGTATTTTCCTCTCCTTTCAATCTGAAAGAGAAATATGTAAAATACAACAGAATAAAGAACAAGTTCTAAGTTCCAACTATTTTCTATTGACAAAACTTCCTTTGACTTAACTGTGAAAACTTCTGATTAAGAGTATAGCTTTATTTGTTTCTAAAAGTTGGTACTTCTGAATAATCTATTTGTACATACAGTACTATTGTATACATACTTGGCAATGTCCATGTCTTTGTAAAAGTCTTGAGAAACATAACACACATCTTCTTTCACTTGATTAATTACATGTGTTTCATCCATAACATGTAGCTGCCTATGAAAAACAAAAACCAAAACCACAGAAGTTAGAGAATACTTCTTAGCATTACCTGTCCAGTCTTCCACTGGAGATGAGCAACCATAGTTTTCAAATCATAGAAAGCAACTCTCTGAATATCTAAAACTTGTATTCAATTTACAAAAGCATTCCTGGCCTTCTGGAGTTTAATACTTTCCTACTTCACAGTTCAGTAAACACAAACATCTACATGCATTTGTGCAATGTCTTCATAACAAGTATAGCCATAATCCTGCAACTAGCTCTACTAGCGAAGACCTTTATCTAGATAAAGTTCCAAGCTAATGGATCCTAAAGAAAAGTTGGTCCTATTGAATTTTATTTGTGGTATTGATAGAATCACTTAGCAAACTGATGATCTACTGAGGCATCTCAGAAAATATGTAAGGTCTTGTATAATCGTGAACACACGGGTAACCTCAGCAACGTCAGATGTTCTGGCACTTTGACGAATTTGGCTATTAGTTTTCAAAGAGCTTAAGATCATCTTAATTCATCTTGATCTTAAACTCAAGATGGCAGCTAGCAGATTATAACAGGCAAAAATTCCTTTATCATTTAAACAGCATTTAATCTAAAATACAGAACCAGTAAGAATATCCTCACAAACTTCTAGCTCATTTCATAACAGGTCTCAAGATGATGATCAGCATGCTTTACCTGTAAGAGATTATCTCCTTGAGATGGTTGGTTAAGAGTTTTCCTCCAACATTAATCCTACAAAAAAGGAGTAACACAAGGAATTCTGTCATTACTGACTTCAGGCATAGGAAACAATTCTTCTAGAAAATATATACTGCAGCTTACCTGATGATTGCCTCTTTTTTCTTTTTACTTCTGCAGTAAGGTACAATGTGTGTAAAAGAGTATCCACTATCCACAATGATACAACATAGCTCAGATGGATTATCTCGGAAATACCTATGCGCACTAAGAGCTCCAGCTGAAATACAGAAAATTGCACTCAATTTTTATATGAATATACACTTATAGAACTTACATTGACATGAAAATGTACTTGCTTCATATTTTAAATGCCCTTGACAGACTTCAGAGATTTCAATCTACAGCCAACACATGAATTAATTTTGACAACAGATAAAATTAATATCACATATGCCCCCATTTATTTTATTTCAATAATGCCAGCCCATGCTCAGTTTCCTAAGGTCCAAGCAGACTGATCACACCACAATTTATCAAAGTTATCTAAAGGAGTACCATATGTCCAGCTATCTTTCAGAACTATGATCTTATTTACATATTGCCTGAAAGATACATTTCATTACTGTAATGTTGCATTTTATTTGCCAATACAAACAAAAAAGCCACCCTACTCCCCCTTTCACTTTCCCCCCACAGTCCCCCCTCCAAAAAAAAAAGAAGGAAAGTTATCTAAGACTTCATGCAAATTTTTAGTAGCCTCTCTCAAAGTCTATCCTGTTTCAAAATCCATCTGTTAATCTCTATCATCCCAACTCTCCTCAAATTTTCTTTAGTTATATACCATGACACCCTTAGAAAGTAGTATAAGAGTATAGCTGAAATTTCTAACAAAAAAAAAACAAAACCACCTTTAATCCAGTTGGAGTACATATCAGGAGCATATTACTCAAAAGCTAGAAAGGACAAAGTGATTTTTTTTACTACCTTTATATATACACATGTATGCATATGTATGCATGATTACTCATATATTTATTCACAAAGTTGGTTAACCTTCAAGATATATAAATACAAATTAGAAGGAGGCAGACTTACCATTTACTCTAAGAACTGCTTGAAACTGATATTCTTCAAACAGAATTTCATTCATGGATTCTTGTATTGAAGTGAAATTAAAATAAGGTTCAGTAATAATAATATTGGTATCTACAAAGTCCACCTATGAAAAAATGCATTAAGATGGTCATTACACAAAACTTAATACTCTGTTACCATATTTTGCAGCAGATGAAGATCATGTACATTTGAAGACATGATTACCACTTGCTGTATCTGTTTGTAGAAACTAGGCTTAGAAAGTTTTAGGCTTTTTGAAGACTTCATGAGCAGTGATACAACTTTATCGAAGTAATGGGTATAAATGTAATAGAAAGGAACACCTGCATAATCTGCTCCTGACCACCCTTACAAATCATAATCCAACATTTTAAAGAGGTACCCATAAAGAAAAAGTGCAATACTAATATATAATACCTTATGCTAATCCTGTCAACTACAGAAAGATATGTCTCTTCAACAGCTCAGCACTTATATCACAAAATTATTTACCTAATAATCAAAGATGAAGTCCTGCATGAAGTAGAATCAATAATAAAACTTCCAGTGACCTCTAATGAGGCCAGTCAAAGATCCTGGAATTTCTGTGTTTACTGGTATCTCAAACACCTTTAGGGAGGACTTCATAGGGTTGCTTCAGTCATAACTGATATGGCCCTAAACGTGTCACCAGCTGTATCTCTGTACTCTTCACTCATGAAAAAGAATAAAACAAATTCTCTTTGAAACCATGAGTAAACTGAAAGTAGTTCCAAAACTAAAATGAAAGCTAAGTATCAAAAGCCAGCACTGCATATGTTTACGTGTGGAGTCTTAAGGTATTTTGAGGCATTACTTTCATTTTCAGTACCATTCTCTCTCCTAGGTGTTACAAAAACTAAAAACTTTCAGAGTATGTGACTTTTTTTTTTTAAGAAGAAAATAAAAGGGAAGCCTTATTGTACTTCTTATGTCAAATCCAGTTAATGTGATATATAAGAAAAATTAAGCATAAGATATTTATATCTTATACTTTCAACTTACTCATAGGTAGAAAGTGTTTTGCTAAAGATGCCCTATGGATCTAGCTCACCACTCTCTTTGCATCAACAGTCTCTTGATCTCTAAACAACATTTTATCTGTCTCTAGTTATTATTATTTCTTACTAACTTGCACTTTTAATTATATTGACGCGACTGTAACATGTGAACTGAACTCAGTACGAATACCCACGAGGCTAAAAAATTTAAATGTTTTGTAAATTCTTACACCAGAGCGCAGAGTAAAAATTTTCTTAAGTTTGCAAAAAAATAGATCTGTGATTCCTAACTGAATGCACATTCAAAGAGAACAGTAAGCTCACCAGTTCTGTTTAATACTTGATGTACTTATGTTAATTCCATTAGTCAGTATTAAGCCCACACAAAATCTATAATTAAAAAAGGCTCTTACTTTGTACATTTCTTTTCCAAAAAGATAATCCCAAACCTGTCTCTGGACATCCCAGTTCACCAAGTAACCCTGTAGGAATTTCGGAAAAAAAAAATACACTATTTAGAAAAAAAAAAAATCATGCTTAAAAAAGAATATTCTAGAAATCAAAAAGTGTGAAATAATTCTAGACAGGCAATATAAAGAAATTTGAGAGTAAACATGCCTGAATTCACATTTCTGTGTTAAGGAGTAAATGTTACATAGGCTAAAGAATGTTACAAATATTTCCATCAATACATTAGTTACTACACTACAAAACCAAACTGTGTTTCCTGTATACATTATTCTCTTTGACAGAAGCCACTCTGACCCTGGTGCTGGGAAAGGTTATGGAGCAGATCATCTTGAGTGCCATCACACATCACAACAACTAAGTGATCAAGCCCAGTTACCATGGGTTTATGAAAGGCAAATCCTGCTCGACTAGACTCATCTTCTACAAGGTGACCCATTTAGTGGGTGAAGGAAATACTGTGCATGAAAGGGGCCTACAGGGATGCTGGGGAGGGACTCTTCATTAGGGACTGTAGTGACAGGACAAGGTGTAATGGGTTAAAACTTAAACAGGGGAAGTTTAGATTGGATATAAGGAGGAAATTCTTTCCTGTTAGGGTGGTGAGGCACTGGAATAGGTTGCCCAGGGAGCTTGTGAATGCTCCATCCCTGGCAGTGTTCAAGGCCAGGCTGGACGAGGCCTTGGGTAATATGGGTTAGAGCGAGGTGTCCCTGCCCATGGCAGGGGGGGTGGAACTAGATGATCTTAAGGTCCTTTCCAACCCTAACTATTCTATGATTCTATGATTCTATGTTGTGTATCTAGACTTTAGTAAAGCCTTTGATACCATTTTCCACAGCATACTGCTGGAGAAACTGGCCTGGACAGGTATAATATTTGCTGGGTCAAAAACCAGCTGGATGTCTGTGCACAAAGAATAGTGATGAAAAGAGTTAAATCCAGCTGGCAGCTTGTCACAAGAGGTGTTCCCCCTGGGCTCAGAATTGGGGATAACTTTAATATCTTCACTGATGATTTGGATGAGAGGACTGAGTGCACCCTCAGTAAGTTTGCAGACAACACCAAGTTGGCTGGGAGTGTTGATCTGCTGGAGGATACGAAGGCTCTGCAGAGGGATCTGGGTCAATGGGCTGTGGTTAATGGCATGAGGTTCAAACAGGCAAAGAGCCAGGTCCTGCATTTGGGCAACAGCAATCCCAAGCAACACTACAGGCTTTGGGAAGAGTGGCTGGAATGCTGCTTGGAGAAAAAGGACCTGGGGGTGCCAGTTTCTGCCCCAGCAGCCAAGAGGGCCAACAGCATCCTGGCTTGTATCAGAACTAGCGGGGCCAGCAGGGCCAGGGCCGCGATCATCCCCCTGTACTCAGCACTGGTGAGACCACACCGTGAATGATGTGTTCAGTTCTGGGACCTTCACTACAAGAGACATTGAGGTGCTGGAGCGGGTCCAGAGAAGGGCAATGAATCTGGTGAAGGGCCTGGAGCACAAGTCTGATGAGGAACAGCTGAGGGAACTGTAGTTGTTTAGTCTGGAGAAGAGAAGCCTTGGGGAGGAACCTTATCTCTCTCTACAACTACCTGAAAGGAGGTTGACAGTACAAGAGGAAATGTTCTCAAGCTGCACCAGGGCAGGTTTAGATTGAATATTAGGAAACATTTCTTCAACAAAAGGGTCATCAAGCATTGGAACAGGCTGCCCATGGAAGTGGTGCAATCACCAGCCCTGGGGATATTTAAAACACCTGCAGGTGTGGTGGCTTAGGGACATGGTTTAGTGGTGTACTTGGAAGTGCTGGGGTAACAGTTACACATTATCTTAAGGGTCTTTTCCAATCTGGCTGATTCTATGATTTTTAAACTCCACACTGCTGAATATAATTCTTGCATGATACCACATATAACTCTGCAGTTGGGGCACCCTGTATGAAAATTGTTCCTTAAAACAATTTGCATTTGTCTATACCGTTAAACTCAGGGTATCTTACTTACTTTCTGAAAGGGCAGAATATAAAAAAGGCCAGAGGGATCTTTAATTTCATCCAGTTGATTTGCCGTAAAGGTTTTCAAGCGTGCAGTCTTTGATCTGAACTGACAGTTAGGAATAACGCTGGAAAAGATTGGAAAGTTTCCTGTTCATCACAATACGAGGCACATTCACCGTCTTTACATTACTATCATAAGTAACATACTTTCAGCAGTATTCTGGGGACGTATTTTAAGTTTAATCCATTTAATTGGGACAGTTAGGAGGGAAAACCCGTAATTTCTGACACATCAGGTGCAGATGAGGCACCGTTTGGTAAAATAAACTCTCCCCTGCCCCCTGCCTCACACCCTCACCACCACAAAACCACGGCCGAGGACCGCTCTGCGCCCTGACCCGCCCCTCCTGCTCGGGCGGACGGTCCCGCAGCCCCGCGACGGGCAGGCCGGCACGTGCCGCAGGGGCGGGGCCAGGCCGGAGCTGTCCGCAGCGGGCGCAGGCGCGGTGGCTGCCCGCGAGCCGCTGACTGGCTGGGGCGGCGGGGCGGCGGCGGAGAGGGAAGGAGGGCGGGTGGGCGGAGCTGGGCCGAGCGGGTGCCGGCGCCGGCGCAATACAAAGGGGACGCATACCCGCCCCGCCCTTTCCTGGGCGCTCACCTGACGTTCGCGTGGCTGTAGCCGATCTTGGCGTTGTAAGCGCCGTTATCCAGCACCAGCGTCGCCATGTTCCCCACGGCGCCACGGCCGCCGCCGTCCCAGTATTGATCCGCCACCGCCGTGGATCTCTATGGTTACCATAGAGTGCAGGGGCAGCGCGCGCGCGGCGTCACGAGATCCGCAGTGCCGAGGAACACCACTTCCGGCTGCGTGACCGCCTCTGGCGCGTGACGCGCGCCGCTAACGTAAGCCGGTGACGCTTGGGAAGCCGCCGAGGCTATTGGTCGGGTGTGACCCGGAAGCGCTCGCCAAAGAGCCGGGCGGTGTGGTAACGGGGGGGTGCTGCGTCAGCCAGGGCTGTGGTGGCTGTCTACTGGACCGCAGCGCGGGCACTGCTGCACCCTGCAGGTACGGGCGGCCCCGCCCCAGCCCGGCCACCGCGAGAGCCCGTGGCGGGGAGAATGGAGAGAAGGGGAGGCAAGTCCTTCCCTGGTATGTGTGAGGTCACACACCCCACTGCTGAGGGAGCCTCTTGCCCGCGTGTGGCCGTGTCGATTTGGTGCAGCATCGGCGGGAGTACGGGAACACAGGGCTGTGGGGAGGAGTTGAACCGCAGAATGCGGGAATGTAGCGTGCAAGAATGATACCGAATGGAAAGGGAGAAGGATTTTAAAATTCCACCATCGTCGTTTTGTTATTGTTCTAACGTTGCTGTAATTAACACTAATTATAACTAGCATAAACCCCTGTGCTACTGGTGTTCGCTGGCACTGCGCAAGTTTTGTTATACTGGAGTCTGTGTCAAATACCATACACCCTTATAGAACCACAGAATAGCCCGAGCTGGGAGGGACCTCAGAACATTATCTGGTCCATCTTTCCATGGAAAAGGGAGCCTAAGTGAGATGATGTAGCAACCTGTCATGAAAAACTTCAGTGATGGGGACTTGACCACTTTCCTGGAGAGGTTGTTCCAGTGGTTGGTTGGTCTTACTATAAAAAGTTTCTTATATCAAGATGAAACCTCTCCTGGTGCAATTTATGCTTCTAGCCCCTTGTCTTCTTGTGAGGAGAGAGCCTCCATCATTGCAGCCACTCTACTGGAATACTGTGATGAGGTCCCCACTAAGCCTGCTCCAGGAAGAAATCATTCTATGATTTATGATTTTATTTATATGTTTTAACTTATCATTACTAGTATCTTTGTTGTTATCCAATAAAACATCAACTGCATTACAGCATGTAATTGTATCTGTGTGTAATTTGCTTTCCGGGGAATACTAGAACTTAACTGCAACTCTGTATGATGACTCTTTAACCCTAGCAAGTACCAAATGTCTTTCTATGAGCCAGGGTGTTCAGTAGAACACACGGCAATCTGCTTTGCGACCAATCCTCTTTATGTGCTTCTCAGTGTCTTAAGGGGAGCCTCCTTAATCCCTACTCTAGCTGGTGCATTCTCTGTTTCTTTAGGGAGAGGTCACAGGAATTAATAAAACACTGTTTTTCCAGTGCAGGAGTTTATGCATTGTTTTAAAGAACACTGTGAAGTGTTGGTTACTCTCCTTCTTCACCCACTGACAGGTATAGTAATAGTCAATTTTGGTTCTGTAATTAAAACCCAAAGTACACAAACCATAGAATTGTGATAAATGCTCTAGGTATTCACAGTGTTATGGAGAAATATAAAATATTGTTCCTAAATCACATAATTTTATCATTTTATTAATAATAGTAAGTGCTTAGAAGAATAATTTAGACATAAGGAATCATTATAGCTATTGCTAACTTTTACCTTGTAAAAATGCAAGCCAGAATTCAATTACTTTTTCTCTTGCAGGTGCTTGCTCCAGCTCTATGAGACTTCATCTGATATAATTTAATTCAGAGGTACTTTTGTTTGGTTTGGTTTTTTTTTCCTTTTTAATGACCCACAGGACAAGCACCAGGCTTCTAACAGTTCACTTAGATTTATGTGTAGTGGTTGATTTACATAAATATTTAAAATCTCTTGAGAACTACAGTTGGTATATGTACTGTCATTGCTCACTGAGGGCAACTCAGATATTTAGTGAGATTGTTTACATACTCACTACTATATTGCAATAAAACTTCTGATAGTACTTTCTGTTGCTGTTGACAGAGTGTGTTGCAAAGTCAGTAATGTAGCAAGGAAACATGAATAGAACTTTCAAAGGTCCAGGTGGTAGCAAACCTCATACATTGCCCCTTACAAGAGCTTAAAATTGATACTTAGTGATGCTCTTTAACTCTGAGCAATGATCTGTCAGATTATGTGAATCTTGTGCATTTGCTGTATCTTTTGCATTATCTGCATAGGATCATGCTGGTTGGGTCATTCTGTAGGTATGAAACAAAGCACTCACTGAAACTAAATCAGAACTTCTTAGGTTACATTTTATCTGTTCTTTTTCCACATTTCCTACTGCTTTATTTAATGGGAAAAACTATTTTTTGTTATTCTGTGACATTCGTGTTTCATGGAGTCACTTGGGCTCTTGTTGTTATTTGCTTTTTTTTCCTTCTCAACTCCATTACAGTTTTTACACTTAAGGAATCCACATGACCACATAAAAAGTCGAACTCTGTCTGCGCATGCTATACAAAGCACACAGATGCTTATTTGATCTGCTCTGTGGAACGTGTAGCTTCAGGATGATTGAATGGTGCTGGTGACAGAATTTGCAGGCTGTCTAGAGCATCCAAAGAAAGTTATCCTTAAGGAAGAAGTTACTGTATTCTTTGACCCTGACACAGGCACACGTTACCCTGGGCTTAGCATCCGTCACCTGAATCCCATGCACATTTCCTTGTTTAGGTGATGGTGGAGGGCAGGCTGATGGATGACATGATTGCCTGATGGGAAACTGTACATCCTTGGGTTCTTGGGTCTTCTATCAAATTGAAAGTGTTCACAAATAGGCCCTAGAAATTACATATGCTAAATACAAACCAAAATTATTCTTGATATCCTTTTAGTATCCTGGATACTTTCAGAAATGGTGTTCCTTCTTGGTGCCAGCTGCTTCGTAAGGGAGGGAAGCCAGGAGCTGAGGGGGATGCTGTGGCCAGCCAGAGCCTAACCCACCACCTCCAGCCAGGGAGCAAGGCAGGCAGGGATGGGAGGGGCAGCGCAGAGCCCAGCTCATGAGGCAGGTGTGTGATGATGAAGAAGGTCTGAAGTCAAGCACATAAGTCAGTCCTCAAGTCAGGGTCAGGACCAGGTCTGGTGGGATGAAAAAGGCCATGTGCAGGGATCACCAGCATGGAAAACTGGTGGGTTGGGGTCCAGGTCAGCAGAATCCAGGTCAGAAGGACCCATGGCAATACATCCCTGCCCAATTTGATGGCCTTCAATGATGAGGCTACAGAACTGATGGACAGGGGTAGAGCAGTTAATATCATCTACCTGGACTTGTGCAAAGCGACACTGTCCCACAAGACACCCTTGTCTCTAAATTGGAGAGACATCAATTTGATAGGTGAACCACTTGGTGGATAAAGAACCGGCTGGATGGCCACACACAAAGAGTTGTGGTCAATGACTCAGTGTCAGGCTGGAGACTGGTGATGTCCCTCAGGGATTGGTGTTGGGACTGGTCTTGTTCAACATCTTTGTCTGTGACATGGACAGTGGGATTGAGTGCACCCTCAGCAAGTTTGCTGATGACACCAAGCCATGTAGTTCGGTTGGTACGCTGGAGGGAAGGAATGCCATCCAGAGGGACCTTGACATGCTTGTGAGGTGGGCTGATGCCAACCTCATGAAGTTTAACCATGCCAAGTGTGAGGTCCTAACCCGGGTCGGAGCAATCCCAGGCACAGCTACAGGCTGGGCAGAGAAGAGATTCAGAGGTGCCCTGCAGAGAAGGATTTGGGGGTGCTGGTCGATGAGAAACTTGACATGAGCCGGCTTCAGTGTGTGCTTTCAGCCCAGAAAGCCAACCATATCCTGGGCTGCATCAAAAGGAGCATGACCAGCAGGTCGAAGGAGGTGATCCTGCCCCTCTACTCTGCTCTTGTGAGACCTCACCTGGAGTATTGTGTGCAGTTCTGGTGTCCTCAACATAGAAACGACATGGAACTGTTGGAACAAGTCCAGAGGAGGGCCACAAGGATGATCAAGGGACTGGAGCACCTCCCATATGAAGACAGGCTGAGAAAGTTAGGGCTATTCAGCCTGGAGAAGGTTGCATGGAGACCTCATAGCGGCTTTCCAGTGTCTGAAGGGGGCCTATAAGGATGCTGGGGAGGGACGAGGGACTCTTCATTAGGGACTGTAGTGATAGGACAAGGGGTAATGGGTTAAAACTTAAACAGGGGAAGTTTAGACTGGATATAAGGAGGAAATTCTTTACTGTAAGGGTGGTGAGGCACTGGAACAGGTTGCCCAGGGAAGCTGTGAATGCTCCGTCCCTGGCAGTGTTCAAGGCCAGGTTGGACAGAGACTTGGGTAACATGGGTTTAGTGTGAGGTGTCCCTGCCCATGGCAGGGAGGTTGGAACTGGATGATCTTGAGGTCCTTTCCAACCCTAACCTATGAGTCTATGATTCTATCTGATGATCCATCCCTTTTCTTCTTCTGTGACATGGGTGAGGAGTCATTTTAGTAAATCAAGAGCAAAGAGCTTTGGTTGCTAGATGAAGGAATCCTACATAGCAATGTTTATAATTGCAAAGTAGTCAACAAAGTTATATTAAGGTAACAGCTGATGATGGTCTCACAGGTTCTTTATAAATTTGTCTTCCTCTCTTCAAAGCAGAAGTCAGTCTCTGGAACTTTGTATCAAGCACCATCTTCACATAGTGGTGGTCTAATTATCATGAACATGCTAGCAGAAATTCATTTGCTGACAAACATGCAACTGCGATTTGGGGAATCAGTCCGAAGTCTTAATAAACATAGTCTCAGGTTGTCCTGATACTAAATTGCACAAGGCTCTACATAGAAGTGTCAGATACTCTGCTCAAACCAAGGGATAAACTGGACTTCTTATGACAGCCCCTTCTAATCCCTGGGGTGCTGATCTCCCCCCATTCCTCTATTCAGTGTGCTCTAGGAGATGGAAGAGAACATGAGGTCACGATTCAGATCAACCCTGCCAGACAGGTATATTTCTGGTTTCCAGTTCTGTCAGTGAAGAAACTCTGAACTTTCCTTTCTCTGTCAGACCTACACTTGCAGGACACTTGAAAGGGAACACACAGCATGAGTCCTGCTTTCCTTGCCCCATGTATTTTCTTTGATGAGAAGCTGATCTATAACAATGCTGAATAATTTCTCCAAGACACTGGTAGATTCTTTTTTCTAACTAGTTGAGAAAAATTGAACTTAAAACAGGAATAAAATTGTTAGCTTCATACACAGCTCATTCCCACTTTCTAAATCTCTTTAAAGAGTATAATGAGGTCAGTATTACACAACTGACTGATTTCTGAATGCCTGGAAAAATCAATCAAAAAAGTTCATCTCATGACCTTTTTTTTTTCCTTTTTCCTGTTACTGCTTCATATTTCTGGCTTAAGGGTCCTTGGGGATTTGTTTCATTGCATGTAAATTATTAATCTGTTATGCATATGAGAAGAAAATATCTGCTGTATTTCCTCTGCAGCTCTAGGCTATATTATAGAGGTAGTAAGCCATCCTTCAGAAAGAAGACACATCTGAAAAGCTTGTTAGTTTTATAATTGTGGGGTTTTATTCTTATTTTCTAGTTAATACTACTTTTAGGGTATGTGATTACCCACCACTGAAATTCTCCAAGATACTTTTTCTGAATGAGGGACCCCTAAAGAAGAGGGTTACTTGATGAGCAAAACTAATACCAAACATCTGCTTTTTAACTGACTTGAAAATGCTGTTAAAGCATGAGATGTTATCTCAAAATTAAAATAACTTCTTGGTTTTATACTTGCCACAGATACCCAGTGAAATGTAAGCACCTGATTTCACAAGCTTGCGGGTTTGAGTAATTGCTGAACAATTTGGGTGAAGGGAAAAATATATGTGTATATACATATGAATTTATTGTTATATCAGTATAAGTCTGTCAGTAAGCTTTTCTTCTTTTTTATCTGACCTTGTTCCCTTTTTGTGGTGCTGTAGGAACAGCAGCTGTGCTGGCTTTCAGCTCCGCCAAGATCGGAAGGCGTGTGGCTGTTTGGGCAGGGCTTGCTGCCTGAACAAGTCTTCCACGTTCCCCTGGAAGAATAGCTGTTTGTTGCTTCTGGGGTTGTTTGCTTGCTTGGAGTATCCTTTGGGAACAATTTTGGGGATCCTAGCTGTTAACAGCTTTGAGGATTGCTTTTTCTGGCTGGAAATTACTGTTGTTTATGAAACAGTGGTATAAAAATGGTAAATGTGTCCCTTGGCTAATCAGGTGAATTTATTACAATATAGCTAGAGTAATGGTGCTTATGTGAAAACTTTAAAGTAACTTTAAACATTGTTTCTGTGAGTGTGCTTTGCAGATCACCGGGGAAGAGCATGACCTGCAGCTACTAATGCCAAGTACTACTGCACGTAGGTAGTAGTAAGCATTTTATCAAAAGGAACTCTCGCTACATACGAGAACCAGAATTTTTGTTATCGTTCTTGTTGCTACAATGCCTTTTAGTGGCACTTTAACAGATTTTCAACAGAAATAACAACCGGCCCACGTGGGACACGCTCCACAGGCGGGAGGAGGGACGGAGCCACAGGCGGGGACGCGGGGAGACGCTAGCGAAGGACAGCAGAGAAAGGGTGGGCAGTGCGACCGGGGGCGAGCAGCGGCTGAGGGTACTGAGAGGATCTGCGGCACAGAGGGGTCCGTTAGCAAGCGGGAGGGTGTGAAAGCCCCTACCCCGCCTCCTTTCCGCCTGTGTGGGGTGGTTTCTGCGGCTCCGGCCCTCCCCGTTACCGCCCCCCGTCACTAGGTGATGCTGCAGTCAAGATGGCGGCGGAAGCTGAGTGAGGGAAAGCGGAGACAGCCGCTCCGCTCCCGGCGGTCTCCCCGCCTCGGGCAGGGGGAGGCGGAGGGATGAGGCGCGTCCCCGGTCCCGGCTGGTTGTCGTGAGGGGCGTCGGCCGGCAGACAACCATGGCGGGGATTATCAAGAAGCAGATCCTGAAGCATCTCTCCAGGTCAGTGGAGCACCGTGCCCCGGGAGGGCTGAGGGTTGTGCGGGCGGGGGGCAGGGTGAAGGAGGGGGGTGGCGGGCGGTGGCAGCTCCCGGTCCCAAGGTCCATGGGGCCTGGCGCGGGGCGGGGATACCGGGCTTCCTTCAGCCCGCGGAGGGGTGAGCTGGAGCCACCTCCTCGGGGTGACTTGGTGGCGGAGAGGCTGTCCGGCAGTGTCAGCCTGAGGCGAGGAGGGGGCTTGGCCTGCCTGGCGCAGAACAGAGTCACCGAATGAGTCCCAGCCGGGCTCCGGTCGCCTTTTCGCCCGGCAGACGGTGCCACCCCCGCAGTCCGTCCCACGGCGTCGAGCCAGCCGAGTGCTGCCGCGGCAGCGGGCTCGCGGGTCCCGGGAGGCGCCTGCGGCGCAGCCCCTCGGCGGGGGCTGCTGACGGGACCCGCCGGGTGCCTCCCGACCAGCCCGTGGCGGCGAGGAGTTGCGCGAGGCAGTGCGGAAAAGGAAGGGGAAAACCCAAGCGCCGCCGTTAATTCAGAGGCGGCGGTGTTTACACTATCCGTCCTCGTTCCCTTGGAGTGCGGGAGCTCGGCGTTTGCCCTGTCAGGTCTGCGCGCCACGGCTGAGCTTCAGGCTCAGGTGAGGCCCTGGAACAAAAGGATGCGTTCCGGTGCCCGGACGAAATAACTTCCACGTTTTCTGGGTGACTGCAATCATAACTAACGTGCCTCGTGGGTTAGAACGAGAAAAAAAACAACACCCCCGAATGTAAATTTTTTTGTAGCTATCTGTGTCGTGTGCTTGAAAGACAGAGAAACTGCAGAAAGTACAGTCTGATTGATAACATTTCAAAAAGGCACATTACTCCCATTACACATTTCTCCCATTTTCTGAAGAGAGACAAAAAAACCTCCAAACATTGAGTACTTGATCTGTCATGATACCGTAGTGCTGTTACTCTTCAGAGCTTACTTTTATGTATCAAAAAATACAACCTGAAATACTGGTTCCTTATTTGCCTTTTTTAAAAGGTATTAATCTATTTATGTGTGATATTTGTGAAAGGTGTTTATTTTCATCAGTGCTAATAAAGAAAGGAAAAAAAAACTAAATGAAATGACAAATTCTGATTTGACTAATCTGGATAATGCACAGGGAAAATATATCTCATTCCTAATCCTTTGATATCTATGTGCTAAAGATGCCATATGAAGCAGTAGTAGAATAATGTTTCTTCTCCACCCTACTCATGAGGTTTGTAGCTGGGAATGCTGGTAAAGAAATTTTGTCTTCACATGAGAATAGCTGAGCACTGTGGGAATGGAAATGCAACACAAAGATGTCATCAGCCTTGAGTCAGTTTTCTAATCAGAAATGTGCTTTGAATCACTGGACTTAATTAACTGGTACAGCTCACTTCCTATAGCACTACTGAGCAAGCTGTATGGAAAAGATGTGGTCTCTAGTCTCTGTGCTACAGGTTAGAGTCTACAGTGTGCCTGTGAACTAGGCATGGTAACATGAGCTGGTTTTTGTCAAGTTTTTAAAACAGCTGAATAGATTAAAATTAAGTACTTTTTAATGTTGGCAGATTTGTGTTTGATTTCTTGTGTGATGTGATAATGCTTATTCAACTGGACTACATCAAATGATTGTGACAAGTTTAATCACTTTTAAAAAGTGACATGGGTTATGTCTCACAATCTGAGGCGTGCTGTTTAAAGTTGAGGCTCATGATCCACACTATGCTGACACTGAATGTGTTTGCTGTATAAAATATACACACTATTATTATTAAGCCCATTATTACCGGTGTTCTTAATCATGTGATCAGATAATAGCTTTTCTTCCTGTGGAACTGGTGCTTCAGAGGTTACAGAAGTTGGTTATGCAAGAAAACAATTCAGGTGACAGGAGCACCTGTAAATCTGTTGGCTTTTTAAATTCTAGGAACTTTATTTTTCAACAGATATAATATTTATCTTTTTTCAGATTTTTTTTAATATGTTTTATAAGAACGTAATGAAGGTAGGCTTCACACACTCATTTTAGTGTGGAGCCAGGTACATAAGGAATATCCTTTAATACCAAAGGACTCTTTCACTTTCTACTCTATAACTATATAGGTGCCTGTTCTGCACTTTTCGTAGCTCCTCTAAACTAATGCTTGTTTTCCATCTTCAACAAAGCAGGTACTAGTGGCAGGACTAAAACGTACTGGAAGAAGTCCATATGTAATAGCAGGACAAGTCTTTCCATTCTTTTATCTCAATTTCCTTTCATTTTTGATGATTATATTTCTCTTTGTGTTTGAGTAAAGCCAAATCTAATATGTACTTCAGAGAGCAAATAGAAGATGTGAGGCTGTACCTTCAGTTACAGGAAAGTATGTACTTTTCTGCCACAAATCACAGAATATTAGAATGGTTGAGGTTGGAAGTGATTTCTGGAGGTCATCTTACCTAGATTCTGCAAATAATCATTGATTTATGAAGGTTGCTGAAATATCTGTTACTCGTGTGTTAGCCATTTTCAGCTTTCTTACTGTCTAGATACTGTATATGCAAATTTGAAAGTGTAGTTCACATTTATCAGTTTGCGCTGCTTTTAGGTGACCTGATATGGACACTGATGTTGGGAAGGAGCCTTATTCTACGTTTGTTAGCTGGGGAACAGTTTTACATAGGTATGAGTCTTTAAGGTCTGAGAATAAGAAGACCCAAACTGAATTTTGAAACAGTTCTGTTATCTAAATGACCTTTAACCTTTACAAAAGGTTTTTCTCTATATTGCGTTTTAAGAACTGTGAAGGTAGTAGAGTTTATTTACCCAGTTTGTAAGAAGCCTGTATCCCATGTCAGGATCTGGTATGAATTTTTAGCTTTCTCACAGTCTTTTAAAAACTTCTAAAATATAAGCTGTGACCTCTGTGTTCAAGATGCATTGCTCTTCTCCAAGGCTGTGGTAGAAAATGAGAAGGAGGGAAGTGGAGAAACAAATTTTTTTTGTTGTTCAGATTATGTGGTGCTTGGTGTAGAATATGAAACTCAATGATATCTGTGAAGCTGAAGACATGAGTTTGTCATTTGGAGGCTTGAATTTTTGTCAGCTCCGTATTGTGTGAGGAGAGGTTGTTTTTTTTGTGAATGTGATTGGTGGAGTGTCTTTATTTCATAATATACGTGCCCTAAAGTGGAGCGTCTGTCTGGGTAGGGGCATTTATCTTTTACAAAGGTAGGAATGAGGAGTCTTCTGTGTAGTGCTGGGATCACTTAGTGTCAGGGTCTTCCCCAGTGAACTGAAGCTGGTGATGAATCTTTGTATGTGTGATTACATGTTTTCATAGGTGAGAGATTTCTTCTTGAACAGTGCTTCTTATTGTAGGATTTTCTGTGCACTGCTCTGCTATGATAGAAGCACATAGCCTTCAGCATTGCTTCTTTTTCCTGTTAGGCTTTGTAGACAACTGTATGAAACAATAGTGTTAAAAATTTCCAGGACTCTACATTGCACTATGCAAGTTTACAGTAATGTTCCTGTATGCTGTCTGTTATTATAACGGGATCATCCACCGCAGAGCCGGGTACTGACAGAGGTTGGGTGGTTTTGGCTTTTAGTGTCATTGACTGAAATTCCCTTTCTAGTTAATGTGTAGTCTTGAGTCTTCTGTATAAGAATCCGCAATGTCCATACCTCTCTGTGAAAAACAGTTTTATTTCTGAAAATATATCTAAGAAGCATGAAAGTTTACAAACTTTGCCTCTATATTAAGTAGCTCCATTGACTGACATTCTTCATCTCAGTTAGATACTATCTGTTAAATTTACCAGTGTTTTCATACATATTTCATTTTTACATATTTTAACCTTTAAATTTACTTTATTTGAATCTTATTTGCTATTTTCACAAAGCAAGCAGTAAGAAGGTTTACAGTGTTTGTTATGGCAGAAATCCAAATTGTTTTCAGTTTGTGTCATAAGTTAATGTTCTGCATGAATTTAGAGCTTCTTTTCTTTTGCTCACCTGAAGTAATAGATGTGATAATAGTAAGATTTTAAAATGTACTTCAATTTTCTTCTATTGTGACAACTTTTTTCACCTCATAGTTGGAAATCATTCTAAAACATGTATGAAAATTGGTTTTACAGAGAATTGCACACTAATGGCATGACTGTCAGGAATCAGCTGATTCTGCTGTAAACAGTGATATCCTACATCAACTGGCACAACTTCACTGACATATGTCCTACCTAAATATTTGACCTTCATATCACCTTGCTTTTACACCAGTAAGACATGCCTGCTTGGTGGGGGTTATTGCTATCTCAGGAGACCTGAGGTGACTCCTTTTAGCAATTTACCAGCATAACACCTTTATTTGACCAGAATGGGCTTGTTCCTTCCTGTAACTCAGTGCTTAAAATTATTTGGATGAGCTTTGAAACTTCTGCTGGTAGCAAAAGAAGAGATTTTTTAGCTTATTTTCAGTTTTGTATGTTCCATTTCTATGTCACTTTAATTTTGTGACAGCCAAAGAGCACAAAGCATGTACTTTTAGAATAAGCGTAAACCAGCTTCTCTCTTTGCTTGTACTTAAGATTTTTACAGTGTGTTCAACGTGACTGACTTTATTGGCTTGTGTAGTATGTGGGAAAGTTGCAAAACACAATGTAGACTTAACAATCTGTGTTGTTCTGAATGAATCTGTGAAGAATCTGGATGCTTGTGGAATATGTTCACCTAATAGGTATCTTTAGATACTGCTCCTAGTGAAAGAATGACTTTGAAGAAGGACAGGTAGTAAAGCAGAACTGCTTGAGACAGGAGAAGAGAAGGAGGAGAAAGCAACTTACAGTTTCATTATAATACTGTATTTCTGAAATTTCCTTCTGTTTGTAACTCAGTACTTTTTGTATTAAGTGGAGATTTCATGCCAACAGTTTTGTCTGTGGGAATGTGTTGGTAATGCTATGATGAGCTTAAGGAAATCAGTAAGTCCTTTTTTGTTCCAACAACAGTAATTTTTATTTTTTTTTTGTAGCTTCATGCATTATATTGCATTTTAAGCTTCTGTAGCAGCACATCTTCCAAAAGGCCAAACTGAAATTGCTGTGGTGCTTTATGAAATTGTAAATGGAGATATATTTTGGAGATAAATGAGCAATAATTTATTTACTGGTAGAATTCTTAATCATTACATTTATTGAGATTTAATGTTAAATCTTGTGTTAAATCTCAGAAATATGTCTTAAGATTTCAGTAGCATTTGGGTTAATAAAATAAATGTGCAAAATTTGATTTCTAGTTTTCAGTTTGTATTACATTATTTTTGCAAAGGTATTATAAGTCTGGATGCTGATTCTGCAGACTTTTTATTTGTACAATTAAAGTTCCGCTGAAGCTTTGCTGAAGTCAGATAACTTATCTATACAAAATAAAAATTAATGCATTTGCAGTGTCAACAGGAATTAGCAGTATTTTACTTGCATAGTATAGGATCATTTTCTTTAAAAATTTCTCAGAACAGTTTTGCTGGGAAATAAGTTGCAGAATAAAAATAATTTTGAAGATTATTTTGTGTTCAAGTACCTGATATGCTGGTGTATAGCATTCTTAGGAAGAAAGGGTGTTTGAGTAAAGTCTCTGAGTAATGAAGTTGTATCTTATTTTCAAATGATTATGGAGTATGTAAGAATAAAAAAAAAGCCTACAGTTACATGTTTTGAAATTTGTTATTTCTCTTGCTGAAGCCTTGATGTTTTGTGATCTTTTTTTGTTGTATTTGTTTTCTTAAATACAGAGAATGGTATAAAATATACAGAGGGGTATAAAAGTAGGTAGTAAACTTCCAGAGTGAGAGGTGCCTCTTAAGGTGTATTTTTGGTTTGGGGTTTTTTGTTGTTGTTTTTTTTTTTTTTGTGTGTGTGTCTGGTTTTTTTTTCTTCCTTTTCCTTTCTTCTACAAGCAGAATAGCCAAAGGAGATTAGATAATTTCTGGCGAAAATCAGAATTTTGCAAATCACAAGAATAATTGCTAATAAGTCATTACAAAACTAAGGTTTTGGCTGTTTGCAGGGGAACCCAGGTTTCACCATGCAATAGCTCCTGCAGGAGTCATTCTGTGCACCTTTGTGGAGCTAATTCCACAAACCAGGTGAATCAGGGTTCAGATCTCTTCATTGTCCCCTCTTTTCATGAAAAGAAGCAGGAGAGAAAAGTAAAAAAAGAGCTTCAATTTGGGCTGTGCTTTTAGTACTTCCAGGCTCCCCTGCATGGATGTACAAGCCTTCCTGTGGGAAGAATGCCCCCAGCACAGATTTTGTGGCAGCTCTGCCATGCAGCTTGCCATATAGCTGAAGAATGACAGAGCTTCTATTTTCTCAGAGAAGTTGGCTTCTTCTTTTGCGTGACTCCCAAGGAAGTAACCTTGGGATCAACTACCCAGGAGTTTGGAAGTTACTTGGGCTGAATACGTCTGGAACAGTTCTCATGTTGCAGTTGCTCCCGTTGCTGGGGATCTGGAGACATGAAAAAAATAATAATTTGTAACAAGGTATCTGTAATTTGTTTTAGTGATACATCTTGTAAACATGCTGCTCAGATACCCCAGCATACTGCCCACCAAGGGCACTGCCCAAATGCTTGTGTTTTCCTGTTGCCAAAAGGAATTAATTATATTTTGGCTGAAGCATCTTTTCAAAGTGAAGACAGGTAATGAAAAAAAAATTAGTTTGTTTTTTTTTTCCAAAATTAAAGATTCTAAGTTTTTTTAATTATTTATTTTTATTTAATTTTTAAGAAGCTTAATGTGCTAAAATTTCATAGCCTGCAAAATCAGAATGTCAAGTGTGTGCAGGTCTTTTTAGCATTGCCCCAAATACAAAAACAAATCCAAGGAGTCCTGTTCTCTTATGCCTGCAGAGTTATATTTCTTAATGTGAATTTGAATAGATGAAGTTGAGACACCTTTAATAGGAGCAAATCATAGAATCATACAGAATCATAGAAAGGTTTGGGTTGGAAGGGACCTTAAAGATCATGTAGTTCCAACCCCCCTGCCACAGCCAGGGACATCTTCTGCTAGACCAGGGTGCTCAAAGCCCCTTCCAACCCAGCCTTGAACGCTTCCATGGATGGAAATCCATGTGGGCTTGAGGAAATCTTGGGCTAGGCAAAACAAAACTGAAAATTCATCTCCTACTTCCAAATAAAAACCTATTTATGCTGTATCTCCAGGCTATCTTCCTTCTCACATTCCAAATATACTTACTGAGTATCTCTGAAACCACTTGACTATATTATATAGGCTTTTTCTGCGTGATTAAAATTTTCTCCATAAGCTGCTCGCTTAACCATGGCTGTAGTATTGTATCAGACAGCAAGGGATATTCTCATGGGAAATCTAGCATTTTACACAAGTCTGTTTCTTTTTCAGTTCTACAATGTGATGACGTGTAACAAACTGTTGTACTGCAGTTACCTTTAGCTAAAACTCTCTTACATTATTGTATCACTCCTTTTTCCCTTTGAACTTGATCCCTTGTGTGTCCCCTGTGTCCCATTCCCTGCAGCGATCCCAGCTGGCTCTGGTGGAGATTGGTTTGCTGTGAATATCCTTACTACCAAAATGAGTACCAGAAGCTTCTCGGAAGCCGTGGCAACTGACCACTTGCTTTCACCAGGAATAGGGGCCTTTTGTCTGAATACCTTGTCCTCAGGTAACTTCCCCTCTCCCACATTTGTAGATTACATGTAAGAGGTGGTATGCATTTATATAAATTTGGGAGTGAAATGAGCTCTATAAAATGTTACTTGGTTTTCTTCCCTGGTTTGTTTGGATTTTTTTCTTTTTTTTTGTAACTTACAACTCTGCAAAAATAACTGCTTACTATGCACCTACATGTTTTTTTTATTATTATTTAAGTCCTAAACTAAATTTGCAAAACTGGTTTGTGAAGTAAATCAGCAATCCCATTATAAAAGTAAATACTATAAGCATACATTTATGTTTTATTGTCTAAATGTAATCATCTTCTCAATATCTTTAGGTTATTTGAATTCTGTTGTTTATAATTTACACCTACTTAATTCCTTTTCTTAACTTGATATTTATTACCTCTGTATTGATACTTGAAGATTCAGTCAGCTTTTCACCCAGTTCATGTAAGAGAGCAGTTGCTGAACTTGTAATTGTCCTTGTAGTTAGTCTTAACAAAATATTTTGTTGTGACATCTGATCAATCAGCATTAAAAAGATATCTGCTAATGTCACATTAATAAATGTTGCAGTTTTCAAAAGGCAGATGTTGTTATGCTTTTACACTGCACCATTATTTCTCAATTTTAAAATTAGAAAATTATTTTGCATCAAGTGGCTTTTCTTTGCATTGGATACAGAATGTTGTATTTTGAGTGGAATTTATTAGTCATCAAGAATAAGCAAATTCTTACAACATGAGGTGTTATTTTTGCTGTCTGCAGTGTGGAAGGTGCATTACCTTGCCACGCATGGTTTAGTACATTAAGGATTTTATGTTATCTTGCACTCAGCATATGCTCTAAGGTCTGTTGTGTAGCATTGTCATGTTTGAAACAAGCTTTTGTGGTTTGATAATATTGACCGTTTCTGTGCTTGTGTAATATATAAGAAGATTCACAAAACAGAAAAGCTAATATTGGTCTTGCTTGAGCAATATTTTACTTACACTGCATGAATTATGATCATCTTGTAAGCTTCTAATTTATGCACAGTGCTCAGCATGTGCATAAATGTCTGAGCAGATCTGCTGCATGACACATAATTAGATAATAGTCATTGATGACAACAGCTCTTTCAGTTCTGCCTGTTAGCAAAGAGCAACCAGTAGTTTTTCCAAATAGAAAATAATCTCCTGTATGTATTATTACAGAATTAACTGTAGCTTTATGTACTGTCAAGAGCATTGGTGGGGATGTCAGCATTTGAGAAGTTATGGAATGGGCCTTAGGGAGAATACATGAGTGTACTAGGCTATCTTTAGGAACTCGGAGTAGGAATCCATGCTGAAGTCCTCCTGTGTTGTGATGAAATGGAAGCACTTATTTGTAAAGTATCAGCAGAGCAGATGTGCTACTCAGTGCTTCACCTCCTAGGGTAGGAATGACAAGGGTGATGTTCTGACACTTCACAAGACATATATATATGTATGGGCTGGTTGTCAGGGTCCTAATTCGTGGTTTGTCTAGAAAGGAAGATCTGTCTTTAGACCCTAGGGTCTCATGAGTGTTAGGTGGTTCAAATCCTGTACAGAGCCTGGAAACTCACACTTTCTGAAGCTGTAGGGTGGTAGGTGGAGTTTTGGACTTGTCTAGTATGCTATAATTTGTGGCCATCTTAGAGCAGTAGGTCCAGGTGGGGTGTGCAAACAGGAATGCCCTGTCATGCTCCAGAGGGTTGGCCCCTGAGTGCCTCTTCAAGATGCTGTGCAGCAAATCATGTAGATCCTTTCCATGCTGGACATCCAGCAGGCTATGCAGGGTTCTCCATCTTGGACCTAGCCACCAAATACACACCTGAGAATTCTACAGAATTTCAAGGTGTGATTAAATAGAGCACACAGGCATTCATATGGAGTGGCCACATTATCTGTGACTGTACGAATTGAAGGGTGTGAGAAGGTTCTAGTCAGGTATCACAGGTAGTGAGGGGTGTACTTGAAAAGTCTGGTGACAGATATAGCTTCTTCAGTTGGTATGGCCATTTAGGAGCTCCCTGTGATTCCCTATAGCCTGCAGAATGAGGGAATGGTAGCCCTTGCAGTTCCTCTACTGTTAGGGCTTCTTGGGAGGAAACTGCGTGGTGTTTGGGAATCCACGCAGGTCACAGCATTGGTGATATGGATGGTTTTGGATAAAGGCTGGAGGATAGCTTCTCAGACCACCATAGTTATGTCCTCTATAGACTTGCGTACTGATTACCCACTGACTGCTAACAGTGGTGGTGAGATTTGACAATGCTATGGTGATGCTCTCTTCCTGGTGCAGGCTGTAGGAGTGCCATTGTTTGTGGGAGTGTTTTTGTCAGAAATATTTAAATTTATTCTCACAATTGCTTATTTTTAGTATAATGGACTATTCTTAAGTAAAGAACTTATGCATTTATGTATCAGAATGTGTCTGTTTAATCCTACTGTGTTGTAGGCATAAAAATATACTCTGAATTGCTTTAAGCTTTTGGTTTTGGTACTGTATTCTATCCTGATGTTTTCATGGGCATTAAAATGTTCTGCAATGAGTGTTTCCTTTTACTGGCTTTAAATGTGTTCCTTTTTAGTTTTGAGTCTGTTTTTGTTCTTATGTTAAGATAAATAAGCATCCAATTAGCTTTTTGTGCAGTGCTCTTTACTTTGTCATTAATGTTTTTGTTTATCCCCTCTGTTTCTAAGGCAGTTTTAAAATTTTCAGAAATGAATATAACGTCCAAGATGAGGGCATGCCATCCTATTTTGTGGTGATATTTAGTACTACTTACCATTCATTTTTTATGCATAGAAGTACTTTAGCCTTCATGTATCCCAGGCAGTTTTTCATCATTTGTCTCATCTCTTAGAGCTTTATGTCCTAAAATGTATCTTTCAATTAGAACCCAGTAGTTTCCATGAATTATATCTTCAGATGTTCAGTATCTTGCATCAGTCAGCTGTTGCTGCAGAGCCATTTGTTGTTGTCTTGGGTTCTTCAGAAGGTCAGTTTTCTGTGCACTAGATAAACATGACTTCAATCTTACCTGTCAACTTTTACACATTTTAACTCAGCCTGTGGAGCTAAAAGTCATTTACTTCAAATCTTATATAAACCATAGGTAATGTTTTCTTGCTGGGTGAAACTCTACTTTTATATACTGCATTAAAATAAGAATATCCCTAGGACAGCCAGGATCCACTCACAGGTTTCTGTTGATTCTGTTATTTCACCAGTTTTTTTCTACGGCATCACTAAATCTATTCAGTGCCTTTAGACATAGTAGGTATTGTTGCTCTTGCAGTCTTCTAACCAATTTCTTCATCTAACCTTAAGCCATTACTGTGTAGTTGTTGTTTTTTTTTTGTAGAAGCTTTTGTGATGCCTTTTGGTTGAAGCAGTTAAATTACTAAGAAAAGGTGTGAGTTGCTTGATTCTAATCTTGTTTCACAGGTCTGAAAGATTAAAATAGACATCATTTACAGAAGCTTGGGGTTTATGTTTTCCCCCTCCCCTCCCACCTGGTCTACTACATTCATGCAGAATTTTCATTAGTGCCTTACTGTTTGAATACAGGTCAATCATTTGTTGCATCTATGAAGTCTTGTCTTTCATCTGTCTGCCATTCACCTAACAGCAGCTGAATCTTTAATCCTGTATGACTATAGTCTGTCTCACCTTTTGTTTTCTTTTTTTTGTCATACCTGGATCAAGAAGAGAATGCTGCTAAGAACTCTTCTAAATGTTGTTGTGCTTAGACTTGTTTTTTAATCTAGGGAGTCTTTTTTCTCATCTAAGACTTGTAGCCATCTAAGTAGATCAAAGCATCTTGCTTTTGGACTTGTGATATGCTGCCATGGGGAAAAGTATAGCAGTGCTCCTCAACTCAGTATTTGCAAGTGATGTTTCGTTTCTGAGACACTGGTATTTCTTCTGGCTACAGGAAAGAAAATACAAGAGAGGAAATTGTTATGTTGCCTACAGCACACTATTTGCTCTGACTTTTTTTTTTTTTTTAATTTTTTCCCATTCTTATTTAAAGGTGGGAGGGATTTAATTTGTTTGTTTGCTTGTTTTTAAGTTCCGGCAAGTTACTGAAAATCAGCTTTGATTTGTGGTGTTACACGAGATGGAAGGAGATAATCTGTAACAGTACATACATTGGTGATCCCAGTGCTTTGTTTCTGTGGCAGATTTGACAAGAGTTAGTTCTGTTCCTCTTCTATTTAAGCAAGAAGTCTTAAAATTTGAAGTGGTACAGTGAGCAGAACAATAGTAGACCTCAGTCACTGGAGGCCAGTATCTTCTTTGGAAGCTCAGTTGAAAAATGACTGGTTTTCTTGCTTCAGAAGTCATATAGAGTTCCTTAGTAATCTACTAATATGGTTAATCCAACTCTAACAGGAAAAAAACCTCAGTTATCTGTTCCATTTCTGCTCTTTTATTGATAGAGTTGCTAGTCCTTGGTAGGACATGCTTCCCTTTTTCAGAGCCGGTTGTGTTGAACTGCACATCTTTTTAAGGCATTCTAGTTCATAACAAGATGATAAGCAAAACATGTGGCATATATTCTGATTTAATAGTCTGTCACGATTAGAACGTACAGGTAGGATCAAGTCCCTGCAGGAATTTTATTTAAAAAGCAGGGGAGGCAGATGGTAGAGCCTGGTGGAAGAGATTGTATGTTCATTTGATGTGCAAAACATCTCAGAATCCCATGTCCAAATGGGATTCAGACTTCCGTAATTTCTCTATTAAATCCAGAGGTTGGAGTTCCTGTTGATGAACTTACAAAGAATCTGGTATTCTCTCTAAACCTTTGTGGCATGCTGCTCCAAGCTTCATGTGGTCTTTGGCCTTCACTAGACAAACCATAAGCTTGTGCTTTCACAGAAGTGTTTCTCCCATCTTCTCTACTATTTTTTATTTCTAGTTTCACTTCTTGGCCATCTTCTCTGCAAGCATGGTGGAGTGTTCCGTTCAGAGCTTCAAGCCTGCATTGTCACAAACAAAACTGGGCAAGGAAAATAAAAACACATCTTCTGTGTAGGTGTTTTAGTTGTTTTAGAGAGAAAAGAACTGAAGGTACTAAAAGAACTGTTGTGGTCCTGAGAAAATACAATGATTTTAATTTATTACTGTACATATTCTTACTACTTTGTTGTTATTGTACAGTCTTTTATGCTTTTCACTAAACTCTTAGTCTGTGCTATGTAAATTAAATTTGAACCATCAATTTAACTGCATAGTAATATTTAGTGCATGTGGTTTTATATATACGTGTGTGTATGTATATATGTATATACACGCAAGGGAGATATATCAGGCTGCTTATGATATTCACAACTTTCTGCGTTCTGGCATTTAAAGTGTAAAATACTTTATAGTATTAGTCTACCTTATGAAATTGAATATTAAATCTGAATTGAAATTCATGCTGTTGGCTATAGTAATTCAAACCTGAAATCGTATATTTTGAGAAAGGAAGGGTAGCTTCTGAAATTGAAACTAAATCTGTGAAAACAGTTTTGCTAAGAATTGTCTTGTGGTATTAGCGAACTGAATATGTATTGCCTCAGTAACAGTGATGTCTTGCTGGCACAGCAAAACAGTGAAACAGAAAGCTTTGATCAACTTGACCATGTCCTTTATTTCCATTCTTGCTCCCCTTCCCTTTAATTTTTCTCTTTTTTGCTTTACTTACTTCATGTACTGAGCAGGGGGTATTAATGTTTGGTCTGTTCCCCAGGAAAGAAATATCAGTCAGGATTTCATGGGATGTTGTGCAGGGAACTGGCCCAATCGTTGAGGCCTCTGCTCCCAGTTTGACCCAGTTTTTCAGGAGTAATTAACTTGCTCTGAGGAGTGAACACCAGGGTGAAAATCAGCTGGCAAGCTGGGGCAGAGCTGTTTGCATGTGCCAAGTCAGAGAGAAGAATGTGTGCATGTGACAGTTAGTTCTGAGTAGTTATAAGAGAAGCTCATAGAGAATTTTAAAATGGTTCTCCCCAAAGGTTTCTAATCATGAAGCATCATGATACAATCAAATATTTCTAATAACTACATATTCAGAATTACATGAATCTACCCTAACTTCATGGGAAGTACTTCTCTGCTGTATCATAAATATGGTAGTTGTCATAGTTCAAGCAGTTACACATTCTAGGTTACAGTACTGGCCAAGAGGTAGTGCTTCTTTAGATGCAGAGATAGCTTGCCAAACTTCAAAGCCATGCTGACTCCTCAGATTTTGTCTGGCAATAAATATTAGAAAACATCTCCAATGCCATAATATTTAGAATAATATTAACTTTTAATGATAAAATTGAAAGTTAAGAGTACTAAAATGCTAAATAGCGGATTTTATCTGGGCAACAATTTTATCAGTGATGATTATACTAACATGAGTGTGTGTGTCTGTGGCACATCTTTTCCCTGAGTTTCTCATTAACTGTGAAGCACACCAGAAAGAAAGTCAAAGTACTGTGGCTCAGTGGGTCATGTCCTAGTTTTATGTATCATGGGATCCTAGAACAATACCATTTGGAGAGCTGTAGTTGCCTTAAGGCTTGCCATTTATTTATTTATTTATTTTAAATTCAGAATGCTGTCATTTTTGTCACTTGGCTCTTCTTTTAATTTTATGCATGAAGATCTGAATTCTTGTAAATTCTAAATAATGGGTATGATTGTTTTGTAGGGCTAGCTGCCCAGATAGGACAACTTCTAATCATTTATTTCTGAGGTTAGAGGCTGCTGTATAAAACTAAAGGCTATCCTGTTATATTAAACGTATGAAATAGTTCTAAAGTGCTGAAAATATCCAACAGACAAACAAAAGTGTATTCTATGGAACAACTGAGTTTAGAAGGAGCAGGAAACTGGAACAGAAATGGAAGGGTTGGCATCCTCAATGGAAAGTTGGCTCTGGACAAAGCAGATGGATGAAGCAGATGTGGTGTTTGTATATTGTGAAGTTACTATGGGTTTTGGGTAAACACCACAGACTTTTCAGCATCTACTCATCAGTCACATTCCACCTGTAGAAGTGGAAGCAAGAGATCTGCTGCTAGAGGTACCTACACCTGAAATACCTTCTCACAATTCACCTGTTAAGAGTTTCTTTCTGTGACTTTGGAAATGAAGGGTTTAGTCCTACAGGTGGAAATCCTCTTGTTGATCTGTGCTGAATGAAGCAGCACTCAGAGCATTTTTCCTTTTGCTGACTGCAGGAAAGGTAACAAATTCAAAGCAACACCCTCAGAAGAATTAATAAAAATATGTAGAAGGGAGGAAGGGAGAAGTTATGCACCTTTTTGAGATTGCTTTCCCTGTCCTGCTCCTTGCTGGGAGGGAATGGCTCATATTTTGTCTGTTTGAAGGATGTTGGAACTATCTCTAGATTGGTGTTGCTGTTTCCATTCTTGTAAAATTAGATCCAGTTCATGGGCAGAAACGGTTTTGCATGGCAGAATGCAAGTGTGGTAAAGTATAGCTTTTTCTTTAGCTTGTGGTAGATATAATGCTACAGCTGGGGTACCCATGATTTTTGCTGTGCTAGCTATCTCCCAAGAATGTGAACCGTCTGACAGTCACAGATCACAACACCTTTGAAATATAATGAAAGGTATTGCATATGTACTCTTTTAAATGGTTACATTTTTTAGCCCTTGTATATCAGATTGACCTTCAAGTTTTCAACCAATATTTTATATACACCATGCTGTTATGTGTATGTAAATATACGTGTGTGTTTTTCTAACTTACATTATTAAATTCTGTGGTTAAATCTAATGAATACTGTAAATATATATAAAAATATGCTGTTTACAAGGAGTAGTGTTTTTTTTTTTACTCCTTCTGAGTGAATTCTAGCCACTCCTGCTTGCTCTAAGGATGACAGTATAAGTTGTAGAGGTTTTGTTTTTTATTTTGTTTTTTTTTTTTGTTTTTTTGAAAAACTAAAGAAGAGTGAAATAGATTCACCTCTACCTTATAGAGTTTAAAATAAATAATTAAATACTTTGAATCAAGGCTTTGTTATTCTGCATGATGGAAAAATTAGGAGATGCCTCATAGCTCATGTATTTGCAGATGGCGTTAATGAGATGCAAAACTTTAGAGGGGCAAAGCAATTCAATGGTAGCATTTCTTTTCAGGGTGAAATTGCAGCTAAGATGATTTTCTTACTTCCCCCCTGCACCATTGTTTTAAGTTAAATTGTCAGCTCTGTGTGGGACAGTTCTACTTGCTTTATCTGCATTTATTTAAGGTGCATGTTTGTTTTTAGATTCACCAAAAATCTGTCACCTGACAAGATCAACCTGAGCACATTGAAGGGGGAAGGTCAGCTGACCAATTTAGAGCTGGATCAGGAGGTACTTCAGAACATGCTGGATCTTCCAACATGGCTTGCTATAAACAAGGTCTTTTGCAATAAGGCATCCATTAGGGTGAGTATTTTATTGTGCCAGAATGGTAATTAACCAAGTCTTTTTTTTTTTTTCTTTTCTGTCTCTGTAAAATTTCAAGCAACTTTGTACTCAGAGAAAATTGTGATGAGTGCTTGATAAAATTTTTAAGAAATTAGTTACCAGCACTAATTTCTTACTGTTTTTTGTCCTGTGATGATTGAATATATACGGAAACAATGAAGATAGGGAGTGATTATTTTACTTACTTATTTATTGTCTGAGTAGAATTTATTCATGCATGTTCTAAAATAGGGGTAGAGATAAAAGCGTGTATTTGCTCATGGTAATGAGTCTATTATAGTTATTTATTATTATTATATATACATTTTTTATAATGTGTTGTTTCTTCTCTTTGCCGCCCTCTTTCTATTGCTCTCCCTCCTGTTCCTTTCATATTTCCAAAAATATCTTTCTAAAGGATTCTGGTCTCTGGGAAATGTGGAAACAGTCTAATTCTAGAAGAAGTTGTGTTTTTGGTCCTAATGGCTGCTAGGTATTGAAGCACTGTATGTCATTTCTCCTAGATTACTCTTTTTACAAGAGTAAGAAGCGAATCTATGACTTCTTTTTGTCAGCAGTTATGACCTGGTCAAACTTTGGCATCTCTCTTTAGTCTTTGGCATCCAGTTGTAGGCCAACAGCGCAAATGTGGATTTTTCTTTCCTTTTAAAGGAAAGAATGTGTAAGATGGTGTTGCTTTTACTCATGCATGACAAGTCAGTATTAAAGACACAGATTCTATTTTCTTCTTTTGTTTTCTGCTCAGTGATAAAGAAATTTTGAAGTTCTGTTTTTAACACCTAAAATTTATGTGTGTATAAATTTACAGTATTTTAAGGTAAACATAATATTTTGGAAGTAATATAATAGAGTTCAGGAGTTGCAAATATAATGTGTATGCATAAAGCAGATGCTAAACAAAATATTTATTTTACTGTATTTTTAATATTTATTTTGCTTTAGAATAATGTTTTGCCTTGCAGATACCATGGACAAAATTGAAAACACATCCTATCTCTTTGGTAAGTTCTTAGATCAACTCCTAAATATACTCTGTGTAGCAGAATTTGTCTCAAATGTTTATGTTGTTCTTCTGACTTGACTCTAGAAATAACTGAATCATTAACAGGCCATTACAAAGTGCCTTCTGGGTAGTGGCAGATAGAGACAAAATGCCTTAATGTTTTCTTTGGTATGTTTGTTTTCTTAATCTGTGGCTTTGGGTGTCATCACTATAATGTTTGACTGTTAGTTAATTTCTGTCAAGTTCTTCAGTCATTATGTCTTAATTTGGGTTCATCTGAAGGGTAGTTAATAGTCAATCTAACCCTTATACAAGTTTCTGCCTGCCTTTTAGAGCTATCTTTTTTTAAGGACTTTTATTCTACATCTGTACTCACCCAAATGGTCTCAGTCACTGCAGGTCTGATACACATAACATTACAGGGTTTCTGTAACAGCCTTGGATTCAGCCTGGATATGAACAGGATCTATAATGTGTAAATAGGACTCAATAATAATTAGAAGTAATGATAATTTTTGCATTTGTTTAAGTATACTAAGAAATGTGGTAGCACCAGAAGTGATTTGCTTGACGATTGATAAACTTTCTTAACTGTGTTTAGTTAGGAATGAAGTCCTTTAACTGTCATGCTTCCAAGTCTTGCCATGAATTCCTGAATGTGTTTGTGATTCCTTAGTTCTAAATCAGACTTGGGAAAGACATGTTTTAAATACCTGATGGATTTGCTAGTGATCTAGTTGTAATGTGCCAGTGTTTGTACTGCCTCTTCCTTGACGCACAGACCTTAAAGTGTGGTAATGCTGAGGTGGGATGATTCAACCTCTTGACTGCAAGTTGCAATTACCAAATTGGGAAAATCAGTTTAAGCTGTGCTATTCTTAATGATTACATACTTTGGCTTAAGGTAGCAAGGCCTGACTGTTTGCTGCTGTTGGATTTATATTAGTGATCTTAGAGGCTAAGATAACTTTCAAGGTCACCTTTTCTGCACTTCTTTACATAAGGCTTTCCATGAACAGTGCATTACATAGATAACAAAAGTTCAGTTTTCAATGACTGTACAAGAGGCTTTTTGACTTCTAAAGGAGGGGAAATCAATGGCTTAACTGTCCCAACTTCAGCCCCTTATTAAATCACTGAACTTCCTCTATTTTGAGGGTGCTTTTTCCTACTGAGAGTTTGATGAAATTGGAATAGCATCCTGTTTGCATATCTTAGGGGGTAACTAGAACCCACTTGTCTAGCCAGAGGTTCTTTCATTAAGCTGAGTTGCCCTTTGTGAAAATCAGTCTGTTAACATAGTGGCAAATAGTAAGTTGTCTTTGTTCATAATCAGTTTCTGTTTCTATATGAAAAAGAGTGTAATTTTAGATGTAATATATGTAATAGATATATTTATATTAGATATTTCATTATACATTTATATGATAGTATAGCTTATAGGAGTGTTTTGGGGACCCAAGGATGCTATGCATCCTACTTATATTATGCTATGCATATTATATTATAGTATGCTATGCATCCTACTTATATTATGCAAACTCCTTAAATCACTGCCCTACTGTTCTTTCAGCTAGTCATGCAGTGAAGGAAGTTGTTCCAAAGGTTTCAGTCTAAGACACCTTGAAGAATGGTCAAACATCCAAAAATGTTAGGATAACCAGGAGAAATCTTGTCTTTACCCCACGACCTTTGAACTAGTTGATTGGGGTTTTCTTCTTGTTTTCTTCTGTTGTTGTTTTGCAGTGTGAGTTTTTCATTGAGACAGCTGAGTGTCAAAATATAGTGAAGTATAAATAAATCAAGAGTAGAGAATTTATGAGCTTTTCATTCTCATCAGTCAGGGCATTTCATGGGTAAGAGTAGCATAGAAAAATGTTTGTGGAGCAAGTGAGTCATGAAGACAGCCACAATTAACATAATACAATAATAAAGTCCAGTAGGTAGGAGAGGTTGAATCATGAAAAATCTAAAATTGGGGATGAAGCTTTTTAGTGTGCTTTGTTTGACCTAAGAGAGGGTAAATGAAGGAATTCAGAAGGAATGGTACAAAGCCAGATAGGAAGTAGGTGTTGTTTTGAATAAGCTTCCAGTGGGATGAGATTTCAGAACTATTAGCCTTAAGTGAAAAGCCTTCCCACGTTGTACAATAAATAGAGGTCACAACCATTGTAATGTAAGTTAGGAGAATCTTGGATTTATTCAGTGGTTGGGAATACAGTTTTGCATTGGCTTGTTCCCATTCTGTTCATTCCTCTGTTAGTATGCATTATTTATGATTTGTGTTACAGTTCTGCTATTTAAATGTAGCCTTCAGTTAAAATAGGATTTAGGTTTCCCATTCCTTTAATTCCCAGTGGTGTTTGTAAGGGTCCTACTAGAAATACGAAAGATACAATAATATCATACAATTTTACTATAATTTGACATATCACAAGTTATACTAGAATATATCTTTTTAGAAACTACTTGTTTTACTAGATCTTCTGAAGATTTGTATACACACACGAGTGTATACATACTATGTGTGTATATATTATATATATTCAGATTTTGTTTTAAAGATGCAGCACAAATCTTGCATCTATTATCTCAAGTTTTAGTGGACTAGTTTCAAATATTTTTCATTAAAATTTCCTGACCTTACTGAACCATTTAGAAAACTCTAGTGGTATTAAATATTTCACTGACAGAAAAACCATGCAGGAAGAACACCCAGATGTGTATGCATTAAGTCATGCCCATTTTGGAGTATAATTTTTGAAAATGTGTGTGATAATAGTAGTGGGGATCAAGAATTCTGTAGTACAGTATTTGACTGGAAAGGTCTGTTAGAATTCATTAAATTTATAAATTAATATGAACAACATAAAAAAATATTAATATGAACAAATTAAAAAACAAATAAATTAAAAAATTATAAAAGTTTATGGGAAAATTTACATGGTAAGAAATGTTCTATGTATATTTCAGAAAAAAATCTCAAAATATTTTTATTTTTGGTTGGTTGTTTTTTTGTTCTTCATATGTCATCTATTTACTTTGTTACCTCTTAGGTCTCCAATTCTTTGTTTTGTTTTGTTTTTCAAGTCCTTGGATAAAGTTGTAATGGAAATGAGCACATGTGAAGAGCCACGTGCCCCTAATGGACCCTCTCCTATAGCAACTGCATCTGGACAGAGGTCAGTGATGGTATTTACATTGATCCAGAAAAGTTTAAATGACTATAAAAAGTTGGATCAACTCCAAATTTCAAGAAGTATATAGAGTCGCAGCTTGCCATTTCCGTGTCTCTAAAATTTTGCTTATAGGTGGAGTAACATGTATAGTGCAAATGGAACTATCCAGACACAGGCCTGGAAAGAATGTCTGAACTGTCCATGGAACTTCATAGAAATGTTTTGTATGTCTGTGTGTACGGCATCAAACATCAAGTTTAATTGATGTTAAGGTTTTTGAAAATTTAACGTTTTGCCTTCGTTTCCATTAAAAAATATATAGCATGATGGGTTGCTTTTCATGTCTCCTTTGGCCTAAAAAAACCCCAGTATTAAGGGCTATTTATTAGTGTGATGTTTTAAAGTTCCACTTTTTAAATTGTATCAGCCAAATCTAACTGAAGGAATTTGTGCACACTTTATAACCCAAAACTCAATTAGTTTAGTGGGACATTATAGCATTACATCAGGGATTTCCACAGTCACAACCACACTAATCATTTCCTTTTTACAGACCCAAAACGTTTTTCAGTGGGCATAGGGACTCATATATAGACAAACTAATTTAATGATACAATTGCTTTTCTTGTTTTAATTTCTACGTAATTTGTAGAATGTGTGCCTGGACCTTTACTGTCTCCTAGGGTACAGCTTGAAAATCATTGCCATAGAGATTCTGTGTAGGATGGGAGTTATAAAAAGGAAAAGGAATGACAAACCACATAAACTGTATTTTTTAAAAAAGCAGAAAAAAGTATCCAAAGTAAAAAAAATTGGATTTTAAAAGAATATTTAAAATACAATTTTCCATTCACTAATCAAAAACATTCTGAACATATAAGATTTTTATTAAATATTAATTGAAACTGGTTTATATTTTTTAATACTGGAATGCCTGTTGATTTGTTATTTAACTGCCATTTAGGATGCCTTTCTTTTCTAAAATGAAACAAAACAAATACTTCATACTATTTTGCATATATGAAAGACACTAGTGTAAATGGATGAAATAATGCAGTTTATAGAGATAAGTACTAACCAGACTGGAGTTGTCAAATAATTTATTTGATATGAATTACTCTTAATGTATACGTAAGAGTAAGATTTTTATGTATTGCTGTACTCTTATACATTTATATGTATGTGTGAAATATTCATCATGGAAAATTGCATTTATTGTTACACTTCATGGAGATTGATCTTAGTCCAAAATATGTTCTTTAGTAACTATTTTGAGATTAAGATCATAGGGTGTAAAATTATCGTAAACTAGATCAAATGTATTTACAAAAATTCATAACTGGGGAATGCATTAGGATCTTATTTTATAGTTTGCTTCATGTTGGTGTCCCTGACCATGGCAGGAGGGCTGGAACTAGATGATCTTAAGGTCCTTTCCAACCCTAACTATTCTATGATTCTATGTTGCATTTCAGCTGTTCAATAAGTTAAACTTTGTGCCCTTTCATTAGGTGTGTATTTAATATGTTGGCATTTCACTTTTTAGTGAATATGGCTTTGCTGAAAAAGTGGTAGAAGGCATTTCGGTTTCTGTGAACTCCATTGTAATACGGATTGGTGCAAAAGCCTTTAATGCTTCATTTGAACTTTCCCAGCTGAGAATATACAGTGTAAATGCAAACTGGGAGCATGCTGACCTCAGATTTACCAGAATACAAGAAGCTCAACGTGGAGAGGTAAATACTATCTTTTGGTTGGTAACCTTTTTTCCTTGTTTTTTGGAATAAAGGAGAAGGAAGTTGTATTGCAGCCTTACACAGCCTAGGAACATGCTGTAACTGTGAACAGAGACATTCTGTGCTCAGTAATTTAATCTAGGAACACAAGGATATAAAAATGGGGGATGTGCGTCAGATCAAATGTTATGTCTGTAAATGGTGTCCAAAGTGAATGCGTAGGGAAGAGTGAAGACCAGGGCAAGCATATGTACTGTTCCCATCTTACTTTCTCCAAGCTTGTAACCATTTTAAAATGCAAACTAGGAAAGACTTCAGGAGTACTGGAAGAGAAGAGAATGGTATATTAAATGTGGAAAGATAAGGTGTTGTGCTGTTTTCATTTTTACTATTTTTAAATCTTTAACTGGTTATTTATTTGCTTGCCAGAGTTTGCCTAATAAGGATTTTTTTTTCTTGAAGCAGTTTTAAATGAATGTTAATAAAGTTCCTATGCAAGAGTTAACTGTTTTTCTTAGAATAACTAAATTGTATGTATACAAAAAAGTAATAGCAGTTAAGTGCATACTTTTCTACTGTCTGTGAGAACTTAACATGGAAGTCTTAAATTATTATACACCATTCATTTGCTTTCTCCCGTGTAACCAAAGTAAAATGTATAGAGTGCAAGGTTGATTCTAAATATTAAATTTTTATTATTATATTGTAATATATTGTATTGAGAAAGACTTATATGTCTTGCTAAATTAGTTAGATTAGTTAGGCCATTCATGCATCTGGCCTGGGATAAGCATTTGAAATTTTGCCCATGTTGGCCCATTTCTAGGTGATTATTCCAGAATAGAGTTTACTCAGAGATAAGGAGTCTGTAAGTTGCTTTTTATGTAGGAAAAGAAACCCCAAGAGAATGTTACTTAAAAATACCACGAAAAAAATAAGTCAAACTATTTTTCTAACCGGTTATCTTTCCTGCAGCTTATCTGTATTCAAATGCTCATGTGTTAGTGAAGTTTGAAGAGTTAAAGTTTGACCAGATAGAATTTTGTGTTGCCATATCTATTGATGTTGTGCTTCTTAGGAGGAGTTTGATGCCTAACAGTTGCTCCATACACAGCAGACCTTTCCTTGGGCAGTGGTTTCTTTTTGAGCTCTGAATTCTGGAAACTGCAGTGAATGATTTGTTAGCAGTAAATTGCATGAACAGGTGGAACAGTGCTGTAGTATAACTTGTGCTAAACTATATTTTTAGGGAGTAAGCTTTTGCCTTTGCACTGTAGTTACACTCTTGGTGTAGTAAGAAATCTCCTCAGAATTTTTTAGAAGCTTCCATTCATACTGTATCTCCTGGATGAGGAGGGTAGGTATTCTGCTTTTCTGCAAATTGCATTTTTCAGGCTACTTTGCAGTTTGCCTTTCCATCTTGCTTACTTTGTGTGTGCCTCCTTCCCAAAGACATTGAGTGTGTTTTACTTAAGTTTGTGCTTATATTTGCAGGACATAGGCTGTACAGTTTTCAAATTGACAAGAGAATTGCAGTTGAAAAATAAGATGCATACCAAACAAACTCTTCCCTGTTCCACTTTCTTCGTGACTAATCTTTTCAGAGTAAAGAAGGAAGGAGTTTTAGGGAAACTAGAAATAACATTATTTGGTTGGGGGCTTTTTCCCCCCTTTTAATGTCCTGTTCATTTGATATTCTCCATGATGAGACATGGGATATCTGCTTGCTGTGTCTTCTAGAAATCCATGTAATATTTCAAAGCTTGTGGGGTCTGTATGGCATACAATGTTCTCAATGTTTATCTTTTAATTGAAAAAAAAACACTCCAAAAACCTCTTCCATCCTGTAGCTTTGCTTCCCTCCCCGCTCTTTTCCTGCATACTCTAACATTTTGAAACAAAGCCACACAGTCTTCTTTCATCAAAAGCAACCTAGTATGCAAAAATTGTAACCTTTATTTTTTCCTGAATGTTTGAAATGCTGCTTATTACCTCTGTCTGCCTGGGACTACCTTAACATTTCTGTGACATTCTGGAGGTAGAGAGAAGGATCCAGGCTTTACTTCCTGACACCTCTAATTAGAATAACAAGTGACATGAATTTGTTCTGTTCATATGACTCTGCATGAAGGATGTATGTGAGTGTGTATATGTGTATATATGTGCAGATATATACATGCACATGCTTAGGCACAAGTAAGCTGCCATATTGCATGAAGGTGTTTTTTTTTCTCTTTTTTTCTCTCTCTTTAAAGGTTTTGACTTTTAAAGAAATCAACTGGCAGATGATCAGAATAGAGGCAGATGCAATCCAGAGTTCTAAGCATGAAATCATGAGTGCTCCAGTTCGACTGATTACTAACCAATCAAAAATTAGGGTCACACTTAAAAGAAGGGTAAATGTGAAAGTCTTTCATTGTTTTATGAATTAATTTTTAATTATGCTCTTAGTGCATACATGGACATAGGAGAGGTTTTAAATTTAGGCCATATAAAATGTGAAATTCCCAGAACTCAGTTTTTACTAACATGATTAGTATGACTGTAGAGTTTACAAGAAATACAGCAGGCAGAATTTGAAGATGCAGACCTTGCACACGTCCTACTAATGAAATCATTTGATCTGCAGAGCTTTGTTTATGATAAGGCTTGTTTTACTTCTCTAGATTCACACAATGTTAACATTACCTACATTTAGAGAAATGCATCAATTTAATATCTAATGCATTCCAAGCAAATAAAAAGTGGGGTATAAATATACTGTATCTTAGGTACTTTTTGGTTAATGGGAAGAAATCAATTTAAAGTAAAAAAAATGTTATTTATGTGGAAGAAATTTCATTTTGGAGGAAGTGTAGTTTTGCATTGATTTTTTTTTTCTTATATTTGATTTAAGAAGTTTAAGTATTTAATGCACCCATTTAACTTGGTTAAATTTTTATTATACAGTTAAAGGATTGTAATGTAGTGGCATCAAAACTGGTTTTGATTCTGGATGATTTGCTGTGGGTTTTGACTGATTCCCAGTTGAAGGCCATGGTGCAATATGCCAAATCTCTTAGTGAAGCCATAGAGAAATCAACAGAACAGAGAAAAAGCTTGGCTTCTGAAGCAGCACAGGTATGAAAATTGTCTCACTATATAATTAACAGGTGTTCTAAAATGCAACGCAGTCTAGTTAGTTGTGTTACTTTATTTTGGAGAATGTTCAATTACTCATTTTCATTCATCTGTGTAACTTAAATTACATTGGGAATGAATCACAGGCTATTTAATTTATGAATGAATATAACAGACTCTATTTTACAAGATTTTGTGTATTCATATTAATTGCAGGAAAGAGAAAAGTTGGATTTCTTTATCCATGCACAGAGTATGTAGACTTACATGTTAACAGTTGATTAACTGTTAAGTACATTTGTTCCCCAAATATTTTCTGGTTATGAATTAATGAAAGTAATAATTAAGACACACTAAGGTAACCTTAATGTGGGGATAGATATGCTTACTATAACAACTTAAAGTGCTTGTCCAGTTTATCTTCACGGTACCAAAAAATTAGCTTTTAGTAGGTGTGTTCCATCATTTGGCTCTCTTAATTGGTATACCTGGTGAAAAATTCGACTTTTAACATATTTGTGCTGGCATGGATGTGGTATAGATGCTGCACGTAAGATAGTTTTATGTAAACCTTGGTCATTTTTCAGCAAAGCAGACTAAGCCAACTGGGCTATGTGAGCGTAACAGGAGGGACCTCTTGTCAGTGAAAAAGCAGAACAAATACACTGATAAAAGGTAGTCTCATTAAAATAAAACATAATTTATTACTAAGACTGAGTAAAGTAATTTCTGTGGAATCCCTTCCAATGAAGCTAGTGTACTATAGTGGAGAGTTCAGTTCTTACAGTGGTCCTCATGATTTATGGTGGGATTTGATAGTTTAGCTACAAGAATTTAATCATCAGCTGTTACTTGGGCAGGGAGGTTCCAATTCTTCAATTCCCTGTACTTGCATCTCACCAATTACCTGATACTTGCAGCAGCTCATCTTTGACCCTTTTGTGGTATAGTTTGGAGAAATAAACTAGCACAAATGAGCCCAACAAAAAAAAAAAAAAATTAATGTCTTTCTGCAAGTTTAGTTCCCTGAGCAGCTTGCTCAGAAGTTAGAAAAATACCAGTGCTGCAAGTGAGGGGTGTAAAGAAGTGTGGGGGTAGGGGAGAATGGGCGTTTCCTCCCTGCAGTGCTGAGCCATTACCTCATCTTAGCTGTATTCTAAAACAGCACACTTAGATCTCTGTAACAACACAACGTGAACACATTTGGTGCAGATTTTTCCTTATTTCAGAAACCTGTATTGAGTAAGGAAGAGGATATTTATGCTTGAAAGGAAGGATAAACTTCATAAATTGATACAACTAAATATTTTTTTCAGAGTTCTGCCCCTGCACCTAGCTCTCAGCAGGTGAAAGCACCCCAGACGACGGTAGCACCTGATCAAAATGATGCAATAGTAAAATTGTTTAATGATTTTGATGTTAAGGAAACTTCCCATCACTTAGTAATTTCCCATTTGGACCTACATATATGTGATGATATCCATTCTAAAGAAAGAGGTAACTTTTTTTTTTTTAAAGTAACCATATTCGTCTTTAGAATACATTTTGCAGAATACATTAATGTTAATCAAGAGTCTTTATTTTAGAGGAATATTCAGAATTGTCTTCACTCTATGTAGACAGATCTAAAATTAGCTAGGTGCCTTTATGAGAATAACATTTCATTATTACATGTGATTATTGTAGAATAAATGAAATAAAAACTGCTAAGAATGTTAGTAGCATCAGTGCTTATTCCATCTTCTAGAAACTGATTCTGTCCAGTCTGATTGTTCCTGCTGTTTTTTCTTTTATGTTGCAAGTTAACTGGGTTATGAAGAATGCAGTGGCAACATTACTGTGACTTGAAAGGGTCCTATATGATCCGCTTCTGTAATGCTCTTACAAAATACAGACTAATAAAGCAGCAGTTCTCTTTTTGTTACTAATTTAGAGAATTTGGTATGCTCTGCAGCATATAGAAAGAATGAAACAAGTGTTCTGTGTCCTTATATTTTTGTGTGTGATACTTCAGGGTTTTTTTTAAATGAAAGGCTATTGCACATTGCCATATTCAGAATCAGAACAACAGAAGACAAATGACACTTCTTTAATGTCTTTAAAAGCAATCGGAGAGGGTGATGTATCAGTGTATATCCAAGGAGCTGTCTAGTCACTAAAAAACTTACAAGGTCTGCTGAAGAAGAATATGAAAACCTTAGGTTATTATTAGATATTTCCTTAACTAGGGAGAACACTTAGAGAACAGCAGAGCATAAGTTCACTGGCTAGAGATGTGTTTACTTACATGCAGTAAGTAAAACTGCAGTTTTAATTTATCATTTTATTGAGATGTCTTTATTAGTCATTTATTTTTTGCCCGTGGAGTGTAAATTTAGCAGTGGAAAAATCAGAACAGAGAACTCTCAGAAGACCTCTTCACTGCAATAGTATTTGTCAAATAAATTATACTTAATTTCAAGAATGCTGTAAATGTTGACTTTGAATACTGATCAGAACCATACAATCAGTATGAAAAGTTTTGTTTCAGAAAAACTGGAGTTATATGCGTTCAGAGAGTTGTCTTTACTTTTTAATAGCATTTAAAACAATACACAAGTTATTAGGAGTGTCTGAGTACAGAACACTGAGTTTAACTAGCTGATCTTCAGAAACCAGTGACAACTTACCTGTATGTAAATTTTAAGGGAAGATAATGAGGTTGTAAGGAGAGTGAGTGAAAGGGAGGAAGAAACAGCTGTTTGACTTTTAAAGAAGTGGAGCAACAGAACTAACCTGCTAAATACAGTGTGTATAGAGCTGAGTATTGTTTTATTTTACAGACTCAAATAGACGTGTTACAGGAGGAGCCATGCAGCTTTCCTTCAGCTATTTAACAGTGGACTATTATCCATTTCACAAAGCAGGTATGAAAGTGAGCATTTTATGAATTAACTGTGAATATAACTATCTTCCTTGAATACTAAAAAAAATTTTGTGTGTACACATATATAGGGCATGGATAATAATGTTCTGAGCATTTAAAATACACTTGTTTTTATTTCATTGTATATGCAAAAACAACAAAAGCAACAACCTGAGAACCAATTTAATTCTGTGAAAGAGCTCTTTTATGCCAAACACTTACTTTTCACTGTTCTGTTTGGTCAACAAAGTGGTGTTTAGACATTTCTGACATGAAAAGATTTCTGTGTTGACAGAGGAAGGCAGTATGGCAGATTGAGAATTCACAAATTGGGTATTCGCAAGAGTCAATCTGTTAGGGTTTAGGGGTTTTTTTTTGAGTTGTTTTTTGGTTTTTTTTCATGTGGAAGCCTATCATTTTATATCCATTTCCAAGCAATGTTTTTGTTTGCTAAAAAGGAATCCCAGTGTTTAGAGGTTCCATTGTATAGGCTTTTGTTAAGGAATTGTTATTAAACAGACGTTAGCAATTTCCAAAGAAGCATTTCTTACAAATAGTTTTCAGAAGTCTAAAAAATGTAGAGGTGACAAAATACATTTGCTGTTGAATTTGAATTCAAAAGCAGTCCAGCACAGTGGAGGGTTTTTTAGGTGGTGGGCAGAATTGGTTGTGCTTTGTTTTGCTTTTTACTACCACAGACCAGTGGTTTTGGAATGGTTATCCACATAAATTAAAGATGTGAATTAGCCATAGCCTGCCTCATGCCTTTTTTTTTTGTCATGGTTGCAGGTGGAGTCCTGTAGTGTCAATCTATTTCCTTCATAGGTATCAAGTGTAATTTTTGTACATTAAAAAATATAATTTAATATAGGTCAAATAAACATATAAAGACACAGAAAAAAATACAGTTAATCAGTATTCTTTCTTTTGTATGGGCCTAATATGTTCCGAAAATTGTGATATTGCTTTCCTGTCCTGTAAAAGGGGAGGACCCTATTTTACAGAGGTTAAACACATGTCTTATAAACCAGCTATATTTTTCATTTACTGTCACTTCTGATTCCTGCAATGTCTAAATAAGAGACCAGTCTATTTATGGTTTCTGTGAGCTCTCCTCAGAGAAAATTCAGAGAATCAGGGAAATAAATGGATTGTTTAATTTGAAAAGATTCATAGCCAGATTGAACCATGCACTGTAGGCTCTTGGATGGGCAGGCTAGAAGCAAACTGAGTGCTTTTAGGTAGTGACTGCATGCGACATAACTCACTACATGAAACCAGAGATGGAAAAGTTCATCTGCAGATCAGAGATGGTGCCTCTAAAGGTAGTGTTCTCCTTCCAGTCTTAAGCAGTGTTCTGTACAAGTAAGTTTAAGTAACAGAAATCTATGTCTCACTAATAAGAGTATGGTAAAAAGCTTCCAAAGGTGGTGGTCGTTGATCCAATAGGATGTATGAGTGGAGGGGGAAGGAACATGCCAGAAAGTTTCTTCTTCCACTTAAGAGGTCCTCATTTTCCCATGGTTTTAGAAGAGTGTGGCAATTCTATAGGCAAACTCTTGTCACAGAGGGGATAGTCTGTTTGCTGAAATCAAAAGGGGTACATGTTAATCCTGAAAATTCAGAGGGAGTTCTGTAGCCATGTAGGTATTGTGCCTCTGTATACTGATGTATTGGGCTATCACCTGATATGCAGAGCATTTCTACCTTGAAGTCCTGCAATACTGCATATTGAAGGACAACACCATATTAATACTTTCTAATAGCAAGGTCACAGCTTCTGTGACCAATTTTCTGGTTTTGTACCTTTGTGGCCTATGGAATATTTAGGAACAGCTTTTGGGTTTAGTCTTGGAAATTATGGTTAATCCTCTAAGAAGAAGTCCTCAATAACTAATTATTTTGCAGATTGAGTTCTTGGGGGCTGAGAGTTGTTTGTTTTTTGTAAAGGACCCTGCTCAACAAGACTCTAAAGGGAGTTTGACACATATTCAACGTAGGATAAATTTCTAACCCATTGAAAATCAAGCCTTCCAACAATAGCCCTTCATAATACTTAACAGAAATGAAGCAGGTTGTATGCCCATTGATTGTGATAACCCTAACATAAGCCAGACTTACTGGATGTTGCAAACCTGTCTATGCAGCAATCCATCACTCCAGTAGTCTTCCCAGACCTGCTTTCATTCAAGCTTTTATCCAGATCCATTATTTATGTAGCTGATGTGTTGCTCGATGATGATCAGAGAAAGCTGCTGCTTTGCTATCATGCAGGACATTTTGCAGCATAGGAAATTCTTGATCAAGCTGATATATTGAGACAATATGAGAAATTGGAAAGCATTTTTTTCCTGGGCAACCAGCAGTAAATTCAGATGGTAGCAACATCAGTGCCAGCTCCACTAAAATATTTATTACATTCTGGCCTTCTCTTCACTATTCATAGAGAAATGTGTCAATGACGTCTCCATATATAGAAATGTAGAAAGTTGAGAATGGAGGGCACTTCTGGAGATTGTGTAATCCAACTCCTCTGATTAGAGTGATGTCAGTTAAAGTTATCTTCCCAGGCTTGTGTCCAGTTAGGTTTTGAATAGCTCCAAGGGTGGAGACTCTGCAGCTGAGATTTATCTCCAGCTGGACTTCATGCTGCTAGTCCCCACCCTTGAAGACTACTGGTTTCCATTAGATACTGGGGTGGCTAAAGTTCCTAATGAGGACCAGGCTCTATGAACATGATACTTCTTCCAGCTGTCTGAAGGAGGCCTTTTCATCTTCCTGATTAGCTGGTCTGTAGCAGACATCTGCCACAACATTTCCATGTTGGTCTACCATCTAATCCCTACCTGTAAGTGCTCAGCTGGCTGATGATCCATCCCAAGGTAGAGCTCCATGTGTTCCTACGCATCTCACTGATGGGTCAACTCACTCTCCTTGCCTTCTTGTTCTGTACTTCCCAAAGAGCCTATGTCCATCCTCTGCAGCATGTTAGTTGTGTGTGCTATCTCACTATGTTTCTGTGGTCCTAGTGAGATCATAGCCCTGCAACTGCATGCAGATCTCTCATTCCTCCTGCTCTGGCATGTTCCTCATGGTGCATATGCTAGTGTGCAAGCACTTCAGAGAGGCACCTGCCTGTACTGACTTCCTAGAAGGGGTAGGAGAGCTTTTCCTATTACTCTGCAGTCCTGTAGGTACTTCAGAGTTTATGTGCATATGCTTGGGGTGATCCCACTTCAGCCCTGTTTTGGATAATTCCAGCTAAAGCTTTTGGATAATCCCAGCTAAAGTCCATAAAGGATTTATGGACTTGATTTTAATGTATCTTTGCCCTCTTTTGCACTTTTTTTTTTTTTTTTGTCTTTCCTGTTCCTTTTTCATCTTCTTCACCCTGAAAGATGTGAAAACCATCAAAAGGCTGAGAGGCAGGAGGGTGGGGAAAAAACGTCATCTCTTGTGATGGGGCCTTCCCTTATAGTTTCTTCCATGCTGAAATCTTTGCATTTAGGCTTGAAATCACGTTTTTTTTTTTCCCAAAGCAATTACCTGTTTTAATTATCTACTCATCCCCAGTGCAAGTATCCAAAACCTTATTAAGTCCCAAATAAATTAAGTTTTCACATGGTGGTATTTAGAGAGTGATGTATCACTTGATAGAAGTTATTTGTAGTGCATGCATAGTACCAAACACATTATTAGACTGTCTTTACAGGGACTGTTTGAAGAGATCTTAATTTCTTTCAGAGGTTTAAGTGTCTGACCAACAGAAACATGTTAGGAATAAAAGAATTTCTACTGGGCTTGATTTTTAAGGCTGTGTGTGGTGCAGCACTGATTGAAATTACCTTCTTGTTTGTGTGCCGTAGAGGTGCTAGAGAGCCAACACAAAAAGAATACATATCTGGAAAGGGACCAGGAACTTCTTAGGACACAATTCTGGCAGGAAAGATAAGCTTGGAAAAAGTGAGCATGAGAACGTTGTTCTGTTACTTGCTCTCACTTCTTTTTTTTGAAACTTTTTTTTTTTTTTTGCATGTTCTCACATATGACATTAATGTGTCATCAGATTTCTCTGAGTTGAAATATTCAGTGCTGTTTTCAACATGTTAGTGGTGTTAAAAGGCAGGTGGCCGTATAAATGGTTTTCTGAGTGATTTTTGTGAAGCAGTGAGATGTGTTTTTATATAATACATCTTCTGTTTTAATGCCTGTTGTAAATTCTGTTCAATAATTGCAGCATGTAATAATAAGATTGTATTTTGAAGAATTGTAAAATAGTGGAAACCTGTTACCTAGTTCAAAACAGACTTTCAAATGAGTTAATATTTCCCACATTGCTCTTATTTGCAGGAGATAGCTGTGATCACTGGATGCATTATAGTGATGCAACTAAAACCAGAAGTGGATGGGCCAAGGAATTATTGAATGAATTCAAAAGCAATGTTGAGTTACTTAAGCAAGCTGTGAAGGACCAGGTTATAGATTCTCCTCCCAAATCACCACCTGCTGTATCCCCTCAGAACCTGCAAACAGGTACTTTGTTTGCATCAGTCCTGCTCCAATTCTATGAAATGTTAAAACTGTTCTAAAAAAGACTGTTCTCAATGATTCCATCACTATTCTTTCCCACAGGCAAGGAACAGATACCAAAAGGAACACCTAGGGCTTCCTCTGTATCTTCTCAACAACCAAAGGGCAAACTGATGTCTAGTCCTGTTGTGGTTAGACTTGCAGATTTCAATATATATCAGGTACATTTCTTCAAGTTAGTAAAACTGGGGCTACTTTGCCCTGGATTGTTATTTAAGTAACTATGTTTTTTTAAAGGACAAATCTGAAGCCCATTGAAATTAATAGAAATCTTTTAATTCATTATTGGATTAGACCTTTATGGTCCTGCTTCTGCTTTGTTAAAATTGGTGGATATTTTCTTATTGACTTTATATTAGGTGATACCCAATTACAGTTATATTTCAGATCTAAGTTCTTCCTGAATTCTGACATTTGGAATTTCATCTTTTCATTGTATTGTGTTAGGTACCCAATATTTTAATACGTGGTTTTGTATTTCATACTTATTGTTACCTTTTTCGAAGGACATGGGATTTTTTTTTTATTTTAAATTGAGAGGGTTTTTTACATTATTTTTTTTTCTCCAGCCCTTTCCCCCCTCAGTGATATTTTGAGTAGACATTTTAATTATTCTACCCCCATTCCCCATTTGTTTGAGTAAGTACTTTTATTTGACGTTTGTGGTCCAGATTCACTCTTTCATGCAGACAGGAGGCAACTGGAATAGAGAAGTAGTATATCTCTAAGGCAGAATGGTAGTGATACGGCAGGATCTACCCTAAATTTCAGGTTCTAACAAAAATGGTTAGTGTGAGCCCTTAGTCGTTGTGACTTCTACTTGCTCTTTTTCCATTTTCCAATGCTTTTTGGCCATATTGCTTCTGGTAGAGTGGGAGGTTGCAGCTTGCTGCCAGGAGCCCTCATCTGGGTTTGAAGTGGTTTTATATAATTTTGTACTGTTGGTGCTTTCAGTTGCTTTCTACTCTTCAGATACTTGCCACCTCCACCTCCCTACCTAAATATATTTTTGATTTTTAAAATTTTCATTACCTCTATACAGTTTACAGAAAGCTATTTTTCTAAATAGATCTGTTATTACTTGAATTTCTTGTGTCTTGGTGTACAGAGTTGTTTGCAGCTTGAAAACAACTACATGGAGTGAAGCAGGCTTATAAAAGTTACATATTCTTTATTTCCAGTGAAACTCATACAAGTAGACATCATCATATAATCAGTATTAATATGTTGGCTAATTCCAAAGTAGCAGTCTGACTTACTAAGTGTTGGACGAAACAGCTTCGTTTTGACAACATACTCTTTAAACTGGGATACGTTCCAAGAAATTTAGGGTCAAATATATCAAAAGGTGGTCTCTTCCTTATTTAATAATTTTACTCTGCAAGGAACCAGAAGTGAAGAATTTACTATTCTATAGTGTCTTGATTCTCCTGTGAAGCAGACCTTTAGGCATAGCCAAGCATACAATGCCAGGTGCATGCTAAACACTTTGCTTAGCAGTATACAGTCTAGAGTGGGCCCACATACTGGAGTCTGTCCTTATGTGACAGAACGACCGCTTCCTAATTTTTTTGACATAGCTATCTATCCTCTGTTATCTAGATAGAGGATCCTTGAGGAAAACCAGTATGCAAATATAGCATGTCTGAGTAGAATTTTTTATGCAGGAGCTTTAGTGTTTGCAATAAAGTTATCAGATCATTTTAGGCTTTTACTGAACACCTTTGAAAGTGACCTGCTGCCTCCTGCCTGACATGAAGGAAGGTGATCTGGTACTGTTCATGCTGTATGGTTTTCTTGCGAAACTGTTCTACGTGGATTGCTTCTACTGCAAGGCGACTAGGTTTGCCTTGGAGCACTTTGTGTACTTGGAGTTCTACATCTGAGAACAGTGGAATATTACCCTACTAGGCGTATGTCTTCGAACTACAAATGTATAACAATTCATAAAAATGTAATGTACTAATGAAATTAATCTTTTGTCTTTTACAGGTTTCAACAGCAGACCAGTGTCGTTCCTCCCCTAAAGCTCTGATCTCTTGCAATAAAAAGTCACTTTATCTTCCACCAGAAATGCCAGCTATTCATATTGAATTCACTGAATATTACTACCCAGATGGGAAGGACTTCCCTAGTAAGAAGTTCAGTTTTTTGGTTTGGGGTGTGTTTTTTTTTTTGTTGTTGTTGTTTTTTTGTTTGTTTGTTTGGTTTGTTTTTTTTACTGTACCGTAAATTTTGTGTGTTACTTTCACCTTTATGAAGCTTAATACTGGTTCCAGGTTGACAATTGGAAATAGGTAATGGCTTTCTAAAATGGAAAGAGTGCAACACTGCTCCATTTGCACAGTCCTTGCTCCTGGTAATCTCCTGTAATACTGTTTTTTATAAATACGGCTTTTATGTCAGAAAACACAGCATTATAAGGCCACAAGTTACTCATTATTCAACATCCACGTATTGTTTCTTTAGTTGCACTATCTAGGTACATAAAAGAACTCGAACTATTGCAGTAGTATTCATTATGTAATGCAGATCTGATTGAGTCGTTTTTATTAATGTGTTAGGTGATTGGCCCTGTTATATATACAGAAACGTCAGTGGATTTCTTGAGAATGGAACTTCAGGACTGCAAATCTCCTTGGTCCTGCCTTCTGTAATGAGGGCATTATCCCCCTCTCCTCAGACTTCATTCTATTCTAATACTAGGTTTTCCATTCAGAAATTCAGTTGATTTGAGTGAGAAATAATCATTACCTTTGGTATCCCCTAACAATGTATTTGTCCTTGAGACCAAAGGAGTGTTTCCATTCTTTCTCTGATGTAAAATAGCAGTGAAAATGTATGTGGTCACTTAAAAAAAAAATACTAAAAATGCACCCGAAAACATTTTACTTGTTTTCATGATTTTGTTTTGTTTTCTCTTTCAGTTCCATGTCCAAATTTATATGGCCAGCTGAATGCTTTACAGTTCACCCTGGATGAGAGAAGTATTCTTTGGCTAAATCAGTTTGTGTTGGATTTGAAGCAAAGTCTTATTCAGTTCATGGCCATGTACAAGTTAAATGATAATTCAAAATCAGATGAGCATGTTGACGTTAGAATTGATGGATTAATGTTAAAGGTATGTTATTGTTGAGGAGGGGTTTTGTGGTTCCTTGGAAGAAAATACTCTTATTTTGAAAAGCTGCTAGCAAAGCAGCTTAACAAAATGCGGAGAAATACGTGAGCAAGCAATCTATGCCATAAATAGTGAACCTCTGGAAAACTATGCTGAATATGATGGCTTGAATACAAGCATGTGTTTTACATACTAATTAATCTGTGTTCTAGGGATATTTTAGTTTTGTTTTGAAGACCTGAATGGAAGTATTCACAAATCATTTCACTGTGTTCAGTGAAGCTGACATAGCAGAAGAAAGAAAGATGAGCACTTAAGTAAAAATAACTAACATATTTGCACTCAAATTAATGGAAGGGCCCTCCCTTGTTCCTCTGGTTGTAGTATGTAAGAACTCTTTTGTCTTGTTGCTAAATGCTTAGAGTAAACCTCTGAAGGTTTATTTGTGTCTCCAAACCCCATTCTCACCATTTTCTGTTTCACGCTGGCACTTAGCTGTAGTCTAGGTACACAAGTTCTCTATATGTTTACTCCAGAGAAGTGGAACTCATTGGTCCATTGGAACATCAGATTTTTGCTTCCCTTGTCTTTTCCTTCTTTGGAGGAGAAGCATTGTTGAGCAGACTAATTCCTCACCCTTCTTCCCTCCCTCCTCCCCCCAGTTTGCATTGGGCATTTTTTTTCTGAGGTTCAGAGGTAAACAAAACAATGAGTCTCTTTGATGGTGCCTGCATGAGAGGTTTCAAAAGGTTCTAAAATCAGCATATGGAGAGATGGCTGTCCTAATGCTCTTGGTACCTATTTAATGGAACTTTAAAAAGACATAGTTTGTACTGAATGGAAACACTTACTGAGAGCTAACAACCAGGCAACTACAAACACAGACTGATCTAATAGTAAATTATGATACATGAATAGCCCACTAAATTAAGAGAAGATAAAAGCATTCTCATGTCCCTCAAACTTTGATTCATGTTAATTGTATCATCCCTGTATTAACTGCATTGTTTATATTTTAGCAATTTATGAATATTTTGTTACTGGTGTGCTTGATGTTTACAGATCTCATAGTTATTATATAATTAGATATTTGGTTATTTTGTTCTGCGTCCTTTTACTTACATGAAAAAGCTTCATCACTCCCATCTTTTGAGTGTCTTTAGGATGACTTTTTTACTCTGATCTTTCTAGATTCAGCATGGAGATGTTGTGACAGAAGGTAGTGTCACTTATCCTAGCAAAACTAACGTGGCCAAGTTCCATGTTAACAACAAATACAGAATTTGACATAAAATACATATTTCCTTTAAAACTTGTGTTAAAGATAGGCCAGTTAAGTTCAGCATACTGAACTATTTTGGTTTTTTTAGGAGTTGGAGTATATTTTATGATGAAAAAAATATGTTTTTCAGATAATGGTCACAAAATACTTATTCTGTGTTCTGCACTGTTAGGAATATTAGCTGTGTTAGCACATTTAGTTGTTTCCTGGTATCTTGACATAGAAAATAGTGTAGTGAAAAATCCTATTTGACAAGTCAGATTGAAAACAGAGAATTTTAATTTGGAGTTCAAAGTTGTAAATGCTTGGAACACTTGCAGAAACTTTCTGCCAAGCTGTTTCTGTGTTGAAGAAATGAGGCACTAATGATAACGAAGAAATAAGCCTAATATTGCCGACCTAAATCTAAATCCTTCAGATAAGAAAAGCCTGAGACCCTTATGTTTTTGTACAAACATTGAGTCTTAGATGCCACAGATCCTTCATAAAAAAGAGGAAACACAAATGATAATCTGTGAGCCTGTATTAGTATACTTGAGTTCTCATAAAATTATAATTATATTCCTTTATTTTAGCTGTTATGTTTTTTGTTTCTTTAATTTTATACCCTTTTAATCTACAATTTTCTGACTAGAAAAAATACATTTCTCTTGCAGTTCATCATCCCATCTGAAAACAAACCTGAAATTCATAAAGATCAACCTCATGCACTTTCTATTCAAAGTTCAGAGATGATTGCTACAAACACAAGATATTCGCCAAACTGCAGACACTCTGATCTAGAAGCTTTGTTTCAGAACTTCAAAGACTGTGAATTTTTCAGTAGAACTTTCACCACTTTTCCCAAGTCCCAGAAGAATTTTAATCTTTTGCATCCAATTTTCCAGAGACATGCTCATGAGCAAGATACTAAAATGCATGATGTCTATAAAGGTTATATCATACCAGAATTGAATAAATATGCATTAAAGACATCTGCAGCTACTGATGTTTGGGCCTTGCATTTTTCCCAATTCTGGATAGATTATGAAGGAACAAAAAGTGGGAAAGGCCGACCAATAAGCTTTGTGGACTCATTTCCACTTTCGCTTTGGATTTGCCAACCAGTAAGGTTTGCAAAGTCACAAAAAGAGCTTTTATCCCATGATCAGACGGCTCTGAGCATTCCAAAAAGTGAATCTAGTGATCTTGCTAATAGACTGCAACGTAAAAAACTTCTTAGGGAATATTACAGCACTGAGACAGAGCCCTTGACCAATGGCATTCAAATATTAGACACTTCAGGAGTGCTTTCTGAAAGTTCTTCCACAGATGCGGATGTACATGTCCTAGTCCATGTTCAGAAACATGTAAGCATGCAGATCAATCATTACCAGTACCTTTTTTTGCTGTTTCTCCATGAATCTCTTGTATTGCTCCTGGAAAACTTAAGGAATGATGTAGAAGCAGTGACAGGAAAACCTGCAAAGCAAACAGATGTCTGCATTGGGATCCTACTTAAAAGTGCAGAAGTAGCCTTACTACTCCATCCAGTGACTCAGGGAAACCCTTGTAAGTCTCCAGTTGTGGAAGAAGGAAGTCCCATGGCATCAGAACTCTCCCCTTTGGGAAATGGGGAAGCTCTTACTTCAGAGAAAAAATTAGTTGACAATAAGATAGTGCAAGCTGGTATTACTGATTTTGATTATGTAAATGACTGTAAGCCTTTGAATGCTGAAGTTAATAAAGGGATTTTAATAGATCCTCTTTTGTTTAAATCAGACAGTAATAATGACTTTCAGAAAGGAACATCATTTTCAGATGATGCATCAGATAAAGGTTTGGGAGATACGAGTGAAGGAGCAAGCAGTGGACTTTTTAGTAGAAGTGATTCAGAGGAGGTCTGTGGACCTCTGAGTGAGAAAAGTAGTTTGCATCCTAAAGAGTCAACATCCATCTTAAATAAGAGAGAAGATTCTACTGATTTTATCATTGATAAAGAAGACGACAAAAACATATTCTCAAATAAGTTAAATGAACAGGAAAGCACAACTGAAGGCTGCCCTACCCAAGTCACTGACTTGGAAACAGAAACTGCCTTAGAAACTGAAGAATTTGAAATCAACAAAGACAAAGTGACTTCAATTAGAATGTTTGCATGCCAGTCTTCATCAAGGTACAGAAGACTTAATATTAAATCAGTTTGCTTACTATCTGAAAATATTTATCAATTTTGTTGGCCATGTAGTTCTAGTAATGGTCAATGGAAATGAACATCTAGTAGATAAAAAAATTTAAAATATAAAGATAGAAGATATGCAATATCTGTCTTTTAATGAAAGCTAAAATGAACTGTTAGTTAACTGATCTGAACTCTTTACTTTTAGTTTAAATGTTATGAAATATGTATTGAGAAAAAGATTGACACAAATATTTGCAGGCATGCATGTTATTTCTGTGTTTGTCTGTGTTTAGCCTAGAGAAGATAAGGCTACGTGGAGACCTCATAGCAGCCTTCCAGTATCTGAAGGGGGCCTACAGGGATGCTGGGGAGGGACTCTTCATTAGGGACTGTAGTGATAGGACAAGGGGTAACCGGTTCAAACTTAAACAGGGGGAAGTTTAGACTGGATATAAGGAAGAAATTCTTTACTGTAAGGGTGGTGAGGCACTGGAATGGGTTGCCCAGGGAAGTTGTGAATGTTCCATCCCTGGCGGTGTTCAAGGCCAGGTTGGACAGAGCCTTGAGTGACGTGGTTTAGTGTGAGGTGTCCCTGCCCATAGCACGGGGGTTGGAACTAGATGATCTTAAGGTACTTTCCAACCCTAACTATTCTATGATTATTGAGTAATCAGATTTTTTCTTTTGTATGTTGCCTGGTTTACATAAATTAAAAAAAAAAACAAAGCACAAAAACAAAACAACCAACTTCTGTGTAATTCCTTTAATTTGAAATAATAATTTCCTGATATTTTTATATTTAAAAAGTGCAAAGCCTAAGGAACGCTGCCCGTCCAACCTCCCTGCATTCTCTGTTTCTTACAAGAATATGAAGAGAAGTCCATCACAAGTCTCTCTGGATACCATCTCTATTGATAGTATGATGCTGGAGGATCATTTGGTAGAGAGTGATGGAAGTGACAGCCAGAGCTTTCTGGAGAAAGGTGAGTAGGTTTACAAGCAGTACATAAAAATGTAATCTCTTACTAAAATAGCCCTCAAAAGGATTGTAGTGCAGCAAATCCTGCATGCTTTACAGCATTATTTCTGTTAAGTTCTCCAGTCGGTAGTATCAAGTATATTCACAGCACGTTATTTCAAGGGAGAGCAGTAAGGTGCACTACTTAAGTAGTGCTACTTAATTTTAGCACTACTTAATTTTTCTCTCTTGAGGAGAGTAAAAGCATTGCAGTCCTACATTGCAGTTGAATTAAGCAGCACTGTTCTCTGCTTTGCTTAAAAGCCATTGCTTTGGCTGTTTTTACAGGTTTGTACCCTGAATGGATGTTATGCTTGAAGTGGTAAAGAACCTTTAATTTTAAAAATAGATGAAAAAGAAATGGATTTTTACTAATACTCATCATGTTAATTACCAAGCAGATAGATTTAGTAGTTTCCTTGCAGCCACTTCATTATGGAGCTCTTCCTAGCTATTGACTGTCTAACAGCAGGTATTTGTCCAATTTTTGCTCATCTATGCATTAATGTGTGGTCCTGGTCTGAGGGAGGAATTCAGGCTTATGGTAATTATGTCTGTATAGTCTGTAATGTTGTGTACTTAAGCAATTGTAATGATCTAGTAGCTCTCTAGAAAAACTGATTAAATAATTTTCTAATGTCAGGAAATACAATAAGATCTTATTGGTACCTCTTCTCTGATAAATTTTATTTCCAATAAAGAATGACTTTTTTTTTTTTTTTCTTTTCAGTGTAGAGCAATAATGAGAATACTACTCCACTTGCAAACCTGTTATATATTTGGATCGTAGGAGTATTCCTGCATGTGCTTATGTGGGAGTATGCCATAAAATACATTTTCCATTTTAAATAACCTTTATATGTTTTTTTTTAAGCTTGTTAAACAATATTTAACTGTAGATTAAGTCTGCATGCTTTCTAGTTGTCAGGGAAACACTACCATCATCACTCTAATGAAAGTATATATAGCTTGTTTCTCTAAACATAAATCCACAAACTTTTGCTTTAAAGGCACTGTGCAGTGTTTTATACACATAGCTGGATCAAGTTTATATTTGATTTGGAAGACTTAAAAAGGCTTTTCACAATTTTTTCAATAACGCATGTGGAGTGCCATTTTGGGCTTGTCACTATATCCTGCCTTACTTGTATAGCTTCTAGAACTTTGAACTCTCTGTAAGAGGCATGGATTTGGCAGCTCAATCATAAATATTTGTCTAATAAGCTGTTCAACTCATCTTAAAGAGTGAACTAATGTATGCACACAGTAACAGACACTGACTTTATTCTTGATGCAGGAGTGATTCAGGTTTTCTTATGCTGTTTTTTTTTTTCTTATATATATGGAAGGTATTACAGCCACAAACTATCAAAGCCCATCAGAAAATGCTCAAGAAGGAGGCACAGTGATTGAAACTTGTGGTGGCTCATCTCCAGATGTCATGAGCGCTGCTTCAGAGAATGCCCATGAGCCTAGTGAAGAAATGGTAATATTGTTGAATTCCATTAGAATACATGCTTCAGCAAATTGTACCTCTAAATAGAGCTACAATGAATGCTTTTAGAGGCGATTTTTCAAGTAATTTTGGTAGCTTTTGTTAGTGCATTATGTAAGCCTGTAGGTGTAGTGCACTTGTATTAAATACAAATGAAGATTGCAATCCAAGTTACACTGAGTATTCTCTGTCCTTGTCGTCTCTGTATAGCCACTGTTGATAAATGACAGTAGCCACTTAAAAATGTCACAGAATACTTCTGCTTTAGTACCTAGCGATATTTTGTAATACTGTCATGTTCTTTTATGCTTGATTGAATACAATATTTAAACTGAGCTTTTTAACATCATTACGTATAGATAAAAGAAACTACCAAAACTCTGATGTCTCTGATACGGAGATGTTTTCTTAGCACTGGTAGCATTCTGTAGTATTTGCAAATAGGATCAAAACAGCTGCCCTGCTGGGTCAGATCAGAGATGCTTTTTGTCCAGGACTATGTCAGGATAATGCTCAGTATTTACAGAAATATGTAGAGATTCCTTCCCTGATATATCCTGCAGGGTCCAACCTAAGAGTTTCAGTTGACTGAAATCTGTCATGTTCTTGCTGATGTATTTTCCTTTTTTAATGCTAGTTGTGTAATCCTACCTTTGCTTTAAAATATTTGTGGATCATGTTAATTAAAAAAAAATACATAAAAAGCAGCTCACTTAAATGATTGGTTCCTTTTAAATACATTTTCAATCATCTGTGCATATAGGTAACATGGAAAAATCAGAATTCATTGATTGTTATGCAAATGCATGTTAGCGTGGGTTTTTTTTCTACTTGCAGAATATAACTGAAGTCATTTTAGTAGTATTAATGATGATGGACATAGATCTTCTGATACCAAAGCTGACCTTTGAAACTGGCTGCTACATACTGTTTTGAAAGATATCGCAGTCCAATAGAGGAAAAAGGGCTCACTACTACACTGATAGCCAAAGTTTAGTAGCCTGGTTCTTGAACATGCTCTGATTCAGCACCACAAATGCTTGGTTGCGCTTACAATATGCATGAAGTTGAATGCAGCCTTAGAAAGCTTCAGGTGTCACATAGGTCACAAACTTCTTTGTTTGAGTGAGGAAAATGCCTCACTTGTGGCTTTTCTGGCCAATTCTGAATTGGTATTAGTGGGTTATAAATACAAGTGTCTGTCTTTGGACAGACTCTTGAGCAACCCATCGTCAAGCTGATGGGTACAAAAACAAGAGATGAGAAAACTTTGTGCTTTTCTGTGAGGAAGGGTTATGGATACAAATATTCTTTTCCTTTTGTAGAGAAAAAGTTTAGAAAGAACTTAAAAAAAATAATAACCACTGTAAATTCAGTTTATAATCTTACACTGTTTTATCTTAATTTTGTTGGCAGATGTCTGTTGTGGTTTTCCAAATATTTGGTGTTAATGGGGAAATTGACATCAGAGGTGAAGATACAGAAATATGCCTACAGGTCAACCAAGTGATACCACATCAGTTGGGAAATATCAGTGTTCGGCACTATCTTTGCAATAGAACTGTTGGTAAGAACTAACAATGAGATCTCAGTGTTGTGAAACTGGAACTAGTAACATTTGTTCTGAGTAAGTAAAAACTCAGGGGTAGCCTTAAAGCACAAAAAAAGTTTTATGTTAGTACAATAGCATACTTTTTATGCTGGTTTAGAATATCTACTGTGATTTCTTTCCTGATAAGGGAAAGGGATGGAAATAAAAATGGAACCAGTTTCTGGTACTGTGGATAAACTGCATTGCATTGAATTCTGGTCATTAGTTTGCTCTTTTTAAAATCAAATAAATTGCATTACATTGTTACTGTTTTATGAAGATAGAATTCTCTTACTGATCTAATGATACTTTGCTTAAATGTATCTTGGTTTGAAGGGCTGGTTCTTTTCTTCATGATCTATTTCTCTAGATTAATTTAACACCCACAGTTCAAATAAATTTATAATTTGTGATTTAAGAAAACTTAAAAATTGACTCTGTGTCAGGAAGGATGAGCTGTGAGGACAGCCTTTTTTTGCTTTTTGGGTGTTGTGGGTTTTTTTTGTTGTGGGTTTTGTTTTTTTCCTTTTTTAAAGCTTGATAGGAACAGAGGGTGTATGTTCATGCAGATATTTGCACAACTAGATCAACCAGTGTGTCATCAGAGATTTTCCTGGGCATGACTACATATACGCTCTGTGCCAGAAAACCTAGTTCACATGCTGTGAGGTTTTCTTTCTTGGCACAACGTATTAGCATGCCTCTTCATGTCACAGTTTGCTTTGCTCCCTCTGCCAGCCTTCCACATGGATTGCTGGATGCTGTAGAGTTTTTGGGGCAGATCCCTGATGCACTTGCTTCCTGCTTCTGGTTCGTCTCCTTTCTCAGGAAACAGCTATAGCAGCTGCTAGCTACCATTTATTTCCAGCCTTCCAGGAGCAGGATTTTCTTCAGGAAGCTGTACGTGGTGGGACTGCCTCTGATGCCTAACTAAAAAACCCATTTACTGGTAAGGTGAGCAGTTGCCAGCAGCTGCTGTTCCCTGAGCAGCTGTTACATGATGTTGCAGTTACATTCAGGCATCTGAGGGCAGGAAGGTCCAGCAGGGAAGACGCACGGCTCACCTTCATTTCATATGCAGGCAAACTGATTTCTGGTTATCTGTCGCACCTGCTGTAAAACCAAGAGGGAGTAAATAGTAACAACATGCCACCTTCCTGGTCTTATGTGTATCTAAAACTAGAACCTGCTTCCTCTGGTTCAGCTGATAGAGACATTTGTCCATTGGCTGATTATTTTATGGGCAAAAGACTATAATATGATAGTATTATACTTCTAAGAACTTCTAAATACTTCTATATAGTTCTAAATTTGGATATACTATCCAAATACTTCCACTTCATCTCTTTTCCTTTCTCTTTCTGGTGTGTATCTGGATGGGTAGGCCAACAGTGCTCTTTTTGCACATTGCTGGTCAATTCCATTCTGTAATGTACATCTTTTTTACTCTCTACTGTTCTTCTCTCCCCTGTAGGACTGTGTTTTCTGTACTTAGTCAGGCATCTTCTGTGGGCACTTCTTCCCCATCTCCCACATCTAATAGAAGAACTAAGGAAGAAAATAGTTAAATCCAGAGGACCAAGGTTGGGAAAAAGCTTGGGAATTAGATCAAAAGAAACTCTTTAAATGAGTTAATGGTAAAAAAATACAACTAGAATAACCAGTGAGCAAAAGCAAAAAGAAAATATCCCAATAAAAACAATCTCCCCACCCCCCAGGCCTTTTAATAAAATTTACTCAAGTGCTGAAGTAACATTTGTAATTAGTAAAGTGAGGAACCATGCAAAGGAATTATGAAGAACCTGAATCCTCAAGTATTAATGCTCTGATCAGTTGTTATAGCATTGCAGTAGCAATTAACAATATGCTAACGATACTTCTAAAAAATAAGTTCACATGCTGCAAATGTCTGTAACAGGATACCTGAGTATATCTATAGAGACTTGATATATCAGAAAGCTTGTGTCTCACAAATGTAATGTGTTCAGCAATGATGCCTTGGGAGTTTTAACCAAGTGCCTTGTAAACCAGTTGTGTAATTTCAGAAGGAACTCTAATTCTGTGAAGCAGGCTGGTTTTTCTTTATATAAAGGTATCCAGGCTAAGCTTTACTGAAAAGAAATAATGTAATGTGCAGCCCACCAACATACTGTGTTTTTCTTTTACGTTACATGTCAGATTATTTAGAGTAGGTTATCTGAAATGGAGGGCTACAGCATGCTGCATTTGTTACAGCATGCATTATTACTTGTCAGTAGATAGCACATAGCAAAGAAGTCACCACAGAGGAAACCTGCAGTTCATGGGATCACAGGATAATTGAGAGGAGAGAAGGTGATGTCAAGACGTCTTTAGTCCAATCCTGTTCTCAAAGTAGGGTTAGCTCCGTCATCAGGCCAGGTTACTCAGGGCTTTATCCCATCAGGTCTAAGAAAGGACCTCCAAGGACAGATTGCACAACCTCTCAGGAAGCCTGCACCAGTGCTACATTTTCCTCATTTCTTATATTCAGTTTGAACCTCTGTTGTTTAAACTGTTGTCTCTTAACCTCCTGAAGAGCACCATTTTGCAAAGCCTGGCTCTGCCTTTATAACCTAATCATATATATTGGAAAGCTGCTAGTAGATTTCCTGTATGCCTTCTCTTCAGCTTTCTCGTAATTGCTAATAGATGCATAAGCAGAAATCAAGAAGAGGAGCTTACAATAAACTGCATGCCAGTAATATGGGGTGAGGAGAAAGAATAGTATTAAAGAAACAAAAATAGAAAAAAAGGTGTCTTCTTTTTAATTTTACCTAATCTTTCCAATTTCTAATCTTGTAAACATTGGCCTTTGCTGAGGGAAGCAGAGTTTAAACCAAGAAACTTTTGTTTATTTTAATTCTCTCAAATTTTTTAACAGTTAGATGCTCTACTAATATAAATGGACATAATTCAGTTAATTTTACTTGAGTTACTTCGATTTCGGCTATCTTTGAAATGACAGAATTGATGCTTCTTAATATAACAACTGTGTATTACTGTGGATATGCTTTTGTCATACAAATAATTTCTGCAGATCAGAGTCATCAAATTACTTGAGAATCCCATGGGGTAGTTATTTCTGGTGGTGAACCCTCTTTTTTTGTACAACAAATTAATATTGCCCCCCATCCCTGGCAGTTTAACCTTAAATCTTTTAGTTTAGTTTAGAACGATTCAGTTCAACATTGCAGTTGTCCTTATTAGTTAAAGATACTGAAACTGCTAGGGTTTTTTTTAAGGTTCAATTCTACTGCCATCCAAATAATGGGAGCACCATGTAGTCATGTTATCCATCTTACTGCATTGCTGTTTATATTCCTGTGTGCTAGCAAGTTAGTTCCTGGGTCAGGAAATTCTGTCTTTCTAAGAGAATACCAGCTCTCCTGAGAGAAGGAACTGACTTAAATGTTTTTCTGAGTTAAAATTGACGGAGTTAGTGGAAAAGTTTACAAAATAGTTGTTTTTCCATTGTCCAGATATTGAGGAAACACTAATTTATTTTTTTTTTTATATTTTTTGGGGGGACAGTGATATTTCTGTATTGTCCTTTCCTGTTGTCATAGTGAGGTTTTACTACTGTATGTACTGTTTATTTCTCTTTAGTGCTTTGAAATGATAGACTAAGAATGTGGCTCTGAAGTTCTACAATTGCAATTGCTGTAATTTGTAGATACAACTTCTAAAATACTTTTGGAAAATCAGTTGGACAGTAGAAGTATTTACATCATGATCGCTTTTTTGTGCATTGCAAAATTTTAATGCAGATTTGTTTTCCTTTTGCAACAGGTTCTGACTGTAAATCTGTGGCTGGGCCGGTTAATTCATCACCTGAGATTAGTTTGAGATGGGAAAGTGGGCCTAGTGCTGTGATACATTCTCTGCTGGCTGTAAAAAATGGTTTTCTTCAGTGTCATGTAGAGAACTTCAGTGCTGAATTTTTAACATCTTCCCTTACAAACATTCAGCATTTTCTAGAGGATGAAACTGTTGCAGAAGTGATGCCTATGAAGATAAAAGTTTCTAATGCAAGGATTAATTTAAAGGTATGTTAACAATGAGGCATTTGTCTGCTCTATAAAAACTGTTCTTGCTTCTTTGATGTTAAACTACTAATCTGGATATAGTTAACTTCAAAGCAACTGCTGTTGTCCTCTAGAAGGTCTTTAGATAACACTAAAACAATTAAAAAATCCATAGATTTGGTTATCTCTGTGGTATGCTTAGAGGGGGATTCTATGCATGACCAAGCTATTTATACAAATTAATATTTTATACTTATTTTCTCCACTCCCAGTCTCTTTTGTAGAGTGACTGTCTGGGAGCTTTATAGGTAAAGTATACCAAGTTCCTAGAGGCTCAATGTGGGTTTTTCTGGTTGGACTTTTTAGCTTAGCACAATAATGGTTTTCTAATTACAAAAACAGATTTTAGTGGTTAATTCTCTCTCCTGCTTAGAGGATCCTTCTTACAATGAAAGTTCTGTACAAAAGAAGGAAAAAGGTTACAGAAATTCCAGTTCAAACCATGTGAATACTGATTCTTAGAAGCCAGATTTCATTTTATGCCCTACCTAGAGACAGATACTAAATAATGCAAGTTTTCTCACCACTGTAGCATAAAATAGTAACATTAAGAGGACACTCCTGCTCAAGTCTCTTAGGGGATTTTCTTTCAGACATTTAAAGGAGATGGTGAGTTCTGTGCTGCCCAGCCATTGAATATAAAGATAAGGACTTCTTTTTTGGGGGGGAAGGGACCACAACAAAACCCCAAGCAAAAGTAAAGATAAGATAATTATAACATTGCTTTGTAAATTGATAATCACCCATATATATAAACTTTGAATAAATTGAGGACTGGAATAGCAGCTCCAGTTCTGCATCTCGGGGTAAGGCCTTGACTCTGCTGAGATCATTCTTGACTTAAAGGGCAATTATTATCTCTGCAGTGTTTTACTCAAAGTGCATCAATATTCCCTCCCTCTGGGATGCAACTTTTCCACCACCTGATGATCCTTAGGCACTCCTTTAGGGCTGTTTCTACTACAGGAGTAGGACAAGCATTTTTTGTAAGAGCTGTGGATCTCTTCCTCACATTTCAATGTATCACAAACATGAATGTTTGCAAAAAGGAAAGTCTTAACATACAGACATCTAAATTTAAAAATGGATTGTCCTGATTTATAGGCAAGAAGGCAGATTTAATCAAAATATTATTGAGAAAGCAGCTGTTTGAGGTGAGGAATATTCATTAATAAACAAACAGTAGGAGTCTGCTTGGCAGCGAAAGCCCCAGAGTGCTCACTCAGCAGTGCACACAAGTCACAGTGAAGTTTCTCATGATGGTTGACTAAACTGCAAGTTTGACATACAGATGATTCATTTCTATAGAGTTGCAGGGTAATAATGAGTGAAAGGATATGTTCATAGGTTATGCTGCATTGCCCATTCAATATTCTGTTCAAATTCAAAGAAATAGTGTATTTCTTCTGCATGAGACTTGATGTAGTGTGTTGCATTGGGTGGGGATGGAATTTAAGAAAGGTTATTTTATTTTTTGCATTTTTCTACTGCAATCTCAGTGCAGTTTCAAGAAACTTTGGCAGTTATATCTTAACAGCTTTCTCGCTACATGCTTTATGCTGATATGTGCAGTTTCTGATTACACTGGCTGTGTTATTCTGCTTGACAGGAATAATGAACTATAAAGACTTCCTGAGGAGACCCCAAAAAAATAATGTATGAAGTTTCTCTTCTGTTGAGTACAGTAATATAACTGAACTGCAGCTGGCGCCATCCCAAACTAAATTCTAAAAAGACAAAATCTGCTCAAGAATGTTAGCTGTGCCCATTCAGTCTTTAAATAGTTCAAGGGAGAATCAGATGCTGCATAGTGCAGGCTTCTTATCTCTGACTCTGAGAGCTCCTGAGTTAAGAATGTCTTGGTCTGGGGTATAATCTTATTGAGATGTCTTTGAAAATACTTTGAAGTATAGTCAGACTGTATATATAAAGTTCAGCAGAATTACTCCAGAGATAAATTTGTGCCTTTAATATGATCCCTGGGAAAAAAAAAAAAATTGAGCAAAAGTTTAGTGGTGAATCCCATTAGAAAATTCTACTCTGAAGTGTTCCCTTTCAAGTTCCATTAAATCCACTTTTAAATCAAGATGTTTAATTGAACATCTTGATTAGCTCTTTTTATATCCCAGTGAACTCATTTTTGAATACTTATATTTTTTAGGATGACAGTCCACGTGAAAATTTCAAGGCATCTGAGATGGTACCCATAAAACTTCATATTGACATACTCTGGATAGAAAGAAATGATGATGGCTCTTTTCTCATTAGAGGTTTGTATGTTCCAGCATCTTGCTATCTCAATATCATAATCTAAGTATGATGAAGACTGGGTTTTTTTTTGTTTGTTTTCCTTTGTGCAAATATGTGGCTAATAATGAAAAGATATCTGATGATAATTTGTGGAAGTTGTGTTGCAGTGTGCTTTAATTCTAAGTGTAGTCACATAAAGGATCCAGTATTCCAGGTGTGGTCTCACTGGTGCTGAGTATAGGGGAATAATAACTTCCCTCATCTTGGTAGCTGTACCCTTCCTAGTACAGCCCGTATGTGCCTGGTCTTTGTTTTCAGAACTTAACTGCTGACTTATGATGAATCTTCTCACTGACCAAGGCTTACAGGACATTTCCTACAATGTTGCTTTCTGTCCAGTTGGTCTCCAATTGGTAGTGGAGAAAGAGGTTATTTACTTCCAGCGGCAGGACTTCACACTGGTTTCAGCCTAAGTTAATGAGGCTCCAGTGAGCCTGTTTCTCCAGCATGTCAGGTCCTCTGAAAAACAGGCTTGCCCCTCTCTTGTCAGTTACTCTTCCATTTGGTATTGTTCACAAAATTGCAGAGGGTGCACCCATCCTTTTATTCAGGTCCTGAATATATTAATCCAACAATATGGAATGTATTGTATGATTTGAGGAAGAGGAGGCTGCAGGGTAGTCTTAATAGCCCCTTCACCTATCTGATGGAAAGGTATAGTGAAGGTGGGCCAGACTTCTCAGAGGTGTGCTATGGCATGATTTACTTGTGTTTAAACAACTCTATATTATCTAATATATTGTTTGAGTGTTTAAAGATGTTCAGTGCATTTTGGTCATCTTTTTAGACTAAACATTTGAAGAAATAATAATTTAGTAAGAAAATACATAGTATTAAGGTTTCTTTCAGCTCATTTGTTTTTTTTTTCCCCTTTTTGCTGAAGTACTTTGATCCCTATTCTTGTCATGGACTGCTCAGGTACAGTGACTTCAAAGGCATAGGTCAAATACTATCTGCACTGCTGTGATTTACGTATCTGCAGTGCTAGATTTTTGAGTCCTCTTGTGTGTTTGGTGGGAGAAGGGGATTATGAACAGAAACCTCTTGTTCAAAAGGAAACATTTAAAAAAGAAAAAACCCAACCCAGACTATTTTTTTTGGCTACCAAGAACCATGACCCTCATCTTTTCCCTTCCTGCACAGCAGTATATTTTAAGAGATGTTACAGTTACACTTCAGTTATAAAGGCTACAAAGTTTCTTTAATGCAAAGTCATTTAAATTATTTTCTAATTTAAAAACTTGATCCTGCAGGTTTATCTCCCTACATCTCCAAATACAGTCTTCAGCTCTGATTTGGACCTGGAGACAGTCTATTAATAGCAATATTAATAGTTCTTAAACTTCTAGTTATTCAGAATGCATATTCAGTGATTATTGTATTGGTCAGTATAAAAATGTGATAATTTTCTTCAAGCTGGAAGCTACATATTGCTTCTTCTCATGCCTCCTTTTCTTTCTCTCTTCCTCCAAAATAATATGATTTTTTTTTTTTAATTCTTAAATTTGATTTTGGGAGGTAAATATTTGTTTAGTTGGTTTTAATTTTGTGCTGATGGGAATCAAACTTAAAGAAAAAACACAACAAAAACGCTAAGCACTGCTTTTAAGTGTCTTTTCTGTGATACAGATAATCAAAGAGTAAATGATGTGTCAAAGATGAAGAATTCAAGTAGCTCATTGCAGCAAGTAGCTGGACCTCCTGGACATAAAACACAGGACCGAGCCACGCAGACTATTTGTGAAATTCCCAGATCTCCTAAATCAAAGAAGGATTCAGCTGACTTCCTTAAAAATGAGGTATTAAGAACTGCTTTTGACACTCTCCCTCCCATGTCCCCCCCCTCCCTGAGTATATTACAGTCATTAATCATTATAATATTTAGATCATCTATTGATGGGCTTGGGAGTTACTTCTGCTTAGAAATCTGTCTGATACAGAAAATATGAATTATGGATATTATAGTATGGTTCAGTACTTAGGCATGCAAAATAAAGTTAATACTACCTTCTAAATATGGTAACAGTACACCGTAGACTGATTTTTCTCCTTTACATCAGAGTACAACACAACCACCAAAGACAAAGGACTGGATTGTTAAATCAGACTTGTACTAATCTGATCTCTCAGTCACACCTGGATTTTGAATTGATGATGACAGAACTCACACAGCAGTTTGGCTTTCTTTTTTTTTTTTTTTTTTTTAACTTCCACTGAGTAAGGAACCATTCCTAGAGCTCAGAACCTGGTGTCATTTCCACTCTACTACAGAATGGAAGTGGTGTAGCTAGAACATTGGGATCTTGCCTTTTGAGGTAACTGCATCAACTGTCTCTGTGTCCTGCAATCATTGACTGGTAATCAGTCACAATTGACTCAGCCCCAGCAAGCCTGCACTCAGCAATGAATGTGAGCATATGGTATTGTAAAAGTTTCTGTAATGGAAAATGTTAGTATGCAGGAATACTAATAAAGCTCTTCTCTAATGTGATTGTTTCAGCTTATTGAAGAAAATGAATGTCTCAAACAGGAACTAGCCAAAGCCAAAATGGCTCTTGCTGAGATTCAAATGGAAAAAGATGCTCTGCTTCATCGTATAAAGAAGATGAATGTTGAACATCAGTAGGAGAGTCTTCTGTTGGTGTAGGGCATCATCAACAGAACTGCAGGTGATGGTGGCATCTAAAATACTGTTTGTTAAATTAGTGGAAGACACAGTTGGGTTTTTTTGTCACAGACAAAGTTTTCTCTTTACAAACAAAATGTTTGTGAACTAGTTACTATTCTGAAATTATCATTAAACATTGCAACTTTTTTCAGTCCATTTTAAACTGAAATAACTTTGGAAAAATCAGTTTATACTGTACTTTAATTTACTGAAGGCAAAAAATCATATCATCTACTTTCAGTATAATCAAAGGAGATGTTCTTTTTAAAATGTTTCCTGAAAAGTGGACAGCTCAGCAGTGAAAGAATGTCTAGGTGCATTACAAAGTAAAATGTACCATGCCTCATTAACAACTGTACCTCTGTTTGTTAAGGTTATGTTGTTTTATTCTTACCAAAAGGTGTCTGTACAAGAGGTTACATTTGCACTATGATGATATGGGCTAGCTCCTCTAGAATAGTGCAACTACTGAAAATTAAAATACCAGCCCTAACCTGACCCTAAATTCAGTGTAATTTGCCCAGAGAGTTCCATATACCCTTTCCATATGGACTTCTAAAATACCACAGTAAATGCTGGAGAATTTAAGTAAAAGGGTATAATGCTGGACTTTCCTTCTGCATGAAGGTTCACTGTATAGGTACAGCTGATGTAATTTAGACATTTGCACCTGGGTTTTCTCCTGAGATGAGGATACAGCCCTTTGTGAAAGGTAAGCTTAGAGCCGTTTTGCATGCATGTCTGACTTCCGCACAACTCATCAGACATGCCCAAGGATTTGGTCCAGTGTATTTAAATATGTAATGTCTTGGGAGGGGAGGGGGGGGAGGGGGGGAGGGAGCAGAAATCCTACAAGGATTCTGTAGTTGTATATTGCTTTTTTTGATAAAAAAAGCTGTAGAGAATCATTTAATTACCCAATGAAATTGTGAGATTACATGAAATGTAATTACACAGTTTAAATCATGGGTGATTTGTACAAATTGAACAATAATTTTCAGCTAAAACCTGGTACAGATGAATAAATAAAAAAGCACAATGCTGTAAAATAGAGAATATAAAAGTGTGCTTTAAATAACTTATGAGACAACATACAAAACCATACATGCCTGTAAAATTGGTTTTGCTAGAAGTAAAAAAATGTCTGAATAATTTAACTAGTGACCTTGAATCTGACAACTGAAAATCTTTCAATTGCTACCACAGTTGTTTCTGCTCCATGGGATATTTGAGGGAAGTTTTGCCTGTAGATATGCAGACCAATCTCAAAAAGTATTTATTATCCTGTGGTTTGACTTTGCATATTCAGGCTGTCAAACTAGTTTTAATAAAATTGGTTTCCATTAAAACTTTTTGGAGGACACATAATTTACACTGCTGAAAATAGTTACTGAAAGTATGTAGATTTTAATCAAGAACTCTGTGGAAGAACTGGTTCAGGCACTATTTTAAAGCCTGCCTTACAAAGCCCTAGTTGAAACTCCCTTTAATGCCCATGGAAATTTTTATCTTATCATTCTGAATAAGATGAAAAAATATACACACAACTGTTTCTAATAGAAAAACTAATTTATATTTCAAAAGTTATTCAAGACAATACAGTATTAAATAGAGTAGGCCAATTTCACAGAAATGTAATGTCGGATTCAGGGGAGGAGTTCTCAATGGGTTTATTTCTGATCGGTACTATTAAAGTCGGTAATTCTTACGCAGTTTATCCCTGCCAAGATCTAGTTAGAATTATTCTGAAGAAAGGAATGTATAGAGTGCTTAGTAGCATGTTGCTGGATTAATACATTGAGAATTGTCTAATTTTTAAAAAGAAATAAACAGCAGTATCAAATGTCTGTCTTTATTACTGCACAAGCTACTACCTGCTGCTTTTGACAAGAAAACAAACCCAGCCCTAACCCAGAACAACCACCCAAACCAGCTTTTCTCAGTACGGATGCTGAAATTCAGGAGATCACTTTCTTTCTCATAAATGAATAGATCTCTGCTTCATGGCAGTTTTGCTGTAATGAGCATCATCTGTGGACAGTTCAGAAGAGATGCATGTGCTTGGCTGTGGACTTGACATCATGGAGAGTGATAGTACTGTGTCACTCTGAAATGAGTTTTGCTTTTGAAAAAATGCAGAGGGAGAGTTAGTTTATTAATGTTTGAAAGTACAAAGTTAAACAAAACTTTAATAGGGTATCCTAAACACAGCGATTAAAGTCCCCAGATTAAATAAAAAGGCTGAATTCATTCTCAGGGCTCTTCTAGTGTATACAGAAAACTGACTCCACAAGTCTTGCAGGCAAACTGGTACCAAGTTTTATGTTTTCTGTGGAAATTTAAACTGAGCTACAGATTAACTTAATGCTCATTCAGCTTGTTTTAGAAATACTGCTGCAATGTCTAATAAAGCTTGTGAGTTAGCTCACCTTAAAAGAGACTCTGCCCTTTCCCAGGCTAGGTCATGGAATCATTTTGGCATACTGTCCTGGGTTCAGCAGTAGCAGTCATTTTTCTCGTTCTTAGTAGCTGGTGCAGTGCTGTGGTTTTGACTTTCAGCCTGGGTACAATGCCAAAACACCGATTTTGTTGCTAAGTAATGTTTACTCCAACCAAGAACTTTCTGAGTCTCATGCCCTGCCAGGGATGAGCGGAACCCGGGAGGAAGCAGAGACAGGACACCTGACCCAAACTAGCCAAAGAGGTATTCTATACCACAGCACATCATGCCCAGTATATAAACTGGGGGGTGTTACCCAGAAGGCCCATATCACTGCTCAGATCGTGCTAGGTATGGGTTAGTGTGTGGTGAGCATCTGTATTCTCTCCCCTGTTCCAGTTGCCACAGTAACTAATATTGTTGATAAGCACCAATTTTAAATCACAATTATGTGGCCTTACAGAATTACTTATGAAAGGGCTTGTGGAGAGGTATCTTTGTAGAGGTAATGCCTGTTCTCTGATTTCCCTGCTCCAGTTTTATGATACTACTGTCCCTGGATTATTCCTGTTCTTGGGATTATTTCAGTCCCCGGATTAAACCCATCATGGTTCTTGGCACAGGGGAGCATAGTACTGGCAGGGAGGGAACTGCCTTTTTGTTTGTTTTATGTTTTGTTTTCCTGCCTAAGTCATTTCCTGGTCCCATTAGTCATGTCTGTTTGTACACTGTCTCCCGTAGGAATTGACCTGGAGTCTTAAACTGAGATCATAATTGATTGCTAAAGAGTAATTGCTAGCTACAGAACATTTCCTAAGTCTGACATGATAATGGTTACCTTTATTCATAATAAATTCATAGTAAGTGCAAAGGAAATGTTATAATAAAGGTAAAGACTTCATAGAGCTTCTACAATTTCAAGAGTACAAAAGATGTCAGTGTATCGCAGAAGCAAACTCCTTACAGTGACTGGATTTCAGGTAAGTAACAACGAAGAAACTGGTTTCTATATGAAAAATCTGCTCGTGTTTGTACTGTTCTGAAAACATTCATCACAAAATGCTTGAAGTAAGTTTTCAGCTTACTGTTGCTATCTGAAAATTTTAGAGGGTATTTCAGGTTCTGATTCAGCTGTTGGATGTAAATCAACACCTTTCTATTTATTGTAGGAACAGAAAATGACCTTGCTAATACATTAAGAAGTTGTGGGTACTGGCTGTGAAATCCACTCACTCATCCCTCCCAGTAAGGAAATGAGTTTTTTGACAGCCCTGCAACACAACCTTATCTTTTTTTTCTTAATTCCAACCCGCGCTGCTTCACTTTTGCTGACTGGCTTCTGAAGAGCAGCCCCATTTCCCCTGCCTCAGCAAAGATACCTGTCACTGTGAACCTAGTAGCAGGCTTTGTATTGCCAACACACATCTCTCATGTATTGAGGCAAATACGTGGCTTTGAATGGTGCAGGCAATCTGCTCTAAGATGCACTCTGTTTAATTTTGAGGTAGTGTACCTCCTGATCTTGTATTACTTCTCAACAACATGGAATCTTATGATGTGAGCAGCACAAAGATCATGTTAATCATTAGTAAGGGGAGCAGAAAATGTGTTGTAAAACACTAGGAATAGTGGTCTTGCGCTGACAGAACAAAGCTGTTTTTCAATCAAATTAAGAAAAGCATGAATCTTAAGATTAGTAGTAATAGAAGATGTATAATTAAGTGTTCTGTGCAGTTTTTAGCTTTCTTATATAAAAACAAGGATAAAACCTCACTTTTCTAAAATTATTTTCTCTTTGAAATTTATTTTAGTGAATTATTTAAATTTGATGGTCTCCTCATTGCATGTAGAGGGCCAAACCTGCTGTCACTACTGAAGTAATCTCTGATTTATACAAGTTTCAAGCATTTTAAACTGCTTTGTGGGTGTAATTTTCTGGTCTGCGTATTGGATATTGTGTATTTGAATACAAAATATCAGAACAATTTTAATTATGAAAGGTATTTCTGAACACTAAAAGGAATACTTTAAAAATATATATGCAAATTCCATTTTCTCAAATACTATAGACTGTCTTGCAAGTATGTGTCTCACACCCCTCTCATTGCCAGAAGTTCTAGGTTAGAGTATGTTTTAAACCACAAAATGATTTGAGTTAGATAATCGGTAAGCATTTTAAACATTTGAGACATGTGAACAAATGAGCACTGGAGAAGTGGCACTCTGAGCCAGTAAGTGCTGAATAAAGAAGCCTCTAAAAAGCTTATCTATGGAACGAACCTGGATGTCTTCGTGTTGTCTGCAAACTTCAGTACACCATTACCATGGAAGGTGTAACTGTCAGAAATAGTTTATCACAGCGTAATTATATTGTTCTAGTGACTGTTGAGGTTTTTGAGCACTGAAAGATACTTCTGCAATAAGAATTATCGTATTGAAATCTGTGATGGTTAATATTTTACTACTAAGAACAGTGCTTAAATAGTTCTCAGAATTAGGAATTTTTCAGTCAGCTGTGGCTGCCCCATCCCTGGCAGTGTTCAAGGCCAGGCTGGATGGTGCTTGGAGCAACCTGGACTAATGGATAGTGTCCGTGCCCGTGGCAGGGGGGGTTTGAAGTAGATCTTTAAGGTCCCTTCCAACCCAAACCATTCTATGACTGATTGTTTTGAACTCTAGTAAACCCGGTGAACAGAGCTCTCCTCGCCGTGGCACCGCTAGATGGCAGTCACTTGTGGCTTCATTCGCTTGTCAGTACCAGTGTGTGTCTCTTTTGACTGATGAACAGTGTCTGGATACAATTTGGAGGTTTTATAAATTTTGATGCTTAATTTCATAACATAATTTTAAATCAGGCTTTTTAAACTTTTTACATTAGCTTACCTTTGTTTCTACTGCCTTCTTTATGGCATATTTTGTCCTCTTTAAATAAATCATATGATCTGCCTGTACATTGTTAAAAGAAAGGCTTCCCCTTTTAGATTTAAATAAATTCTAAAAACATTTTTGTACATATTATCCCTTTTATAGTAAAATGGTTATCATATTTGTCATGCTTCATCTCAAAATAAAAAGGTTAGGAAATTCTTCTGGTCTTCCTATCATTGCATAGATGAACAAATAAACCTTGATATCATCAATCTATTTGTTCATTTCCTTGCTAACTAGAAACAAATCTGATTTTATTATACTCATTTTTAACAAAGTAGCATATATAGAGGCTTCCTACCTTTCTTTGGGAATAACCAAATGTAATCCTTATCCACCTTCACCAGATGGTAATCTAACAAGATAAATTATATTAACACTATAGTGTGTGGTAAGTGATCTGGAGTAATTTATTTTTATATCCTCTTTGGCTATTCAAAAACTTACAGGCAGAATGGCTAAACAGAAAAGCAAGCTATATAAAATTTATTGTAGGAATGGGGTTGCTTTATTTTTGTCAAATAGAGAAAAGAACACATAGAAACATCTGCACAGAAAGCAGATGTCTTTTCATTCCTCTGGAATCTCGATGTGGTTTGTCCTTTCCACTTACTTTTATTTCTAATTCAGAAACTGCAACTCGGAATAGGTATGATGGAGAGGGTTTTTTATGGTGTCATCCTGCAATTTCACATACTAGAACATGTAGCAGAATGTGACAATTCTGGACACCAACATGATCCCAGCCACTTATCTGAAGAGGATTTGGTATAGAAATTAAGCTTCCCTGGTCAAAATGAGCAAGAAAACTTCCAAGAAATAACTTGCATCTAAACCATAAGATTTAATATTTCTGCAAAATTCACACACACAAAACTATTTACAGACTTCTTGAGCACTTGAAAATATTTATGCAACAGCTTTCTTAAAAATTATGAAAAATATATAATCGCTGGCACTTCTTTTCCTATCTAAGGATTATGTAAGAAATTATGGCAAGTAGCAAACAGTCATTGAGAAATTCTTTAAAGCAGTCTAAGAGCTATTTGCTTTATCTGGATCCTAAATGCTTCCAAACCACTAACAGCTGGTGACATGTAACTCTCATGGAAAACTGCAAGCTAGGTTTCCAACTCATAACTCATCTGAAGAGATATCTGAGAGTGGTTATGACCTGAATGGTGAGGTTTTTAAACCTTCCTCTGCAATTACCAGAGGCATTTTCAGCTTATGCAACAGAAAAGTATTCCTTCAGTAAAAAGTATTCCTTCAAAGCCGTAACGTTAAGAAGATTTTAAGAAACTCCTTGAAATGGGACTTCAGAAAATATTTTGGCAGCCAACAGAGAGTTAATCTGTTGTGCCTTTCTATTATGCAAAACATGTCCCTTATTTAGCTACTGTGAGTTACTGCTGCTGGGAAAAAGGAATATTTGAAATAAGTGTAGGGAAAACAATATGCTAGCACAAATTCTGGGCATCTGAGTTACGAAAACTTGTTCCTAATTGGCTGAATAGCTGTCACCCTTAATGTCATTGTGGCTGCCTTTAAATCTACAGCTGCTGGAGTCAAATCCAAGGATTTTTACCTAGCAGCAATTAGTGATTCTACACAGTAACATTTTTTTTACCCCCTTCTTCCCCATTTGGTGGTAGAAACTTGTACATGGAGCAGCACAATACTGTATGTAGTAGCCAGCTATAACTGACAACCACTGCTGTTAGAATAACACTGCCATAATCTCTCACTTCCCTATGTTCCTTGACTTTAAGGATGATTGTAAACTTCTTATGCCAATCAGAACCTACATCAAGTGAAATTTATGAATAATGGGAGACTCGGTTATACCAGATACTGTGAGATCTCATCCATAGTACTGTTCTGAGATCGAGTGGCAGTGGTCCTGCCGGAAGAACCTTGAGACTGAAGCAGTGGAGGTGAAGCTAACATACTTAAAAGAGGATGAGACAGCTGTACATCAAACATGTGCTAAGCATGATCTACATTTTCACTACAACCATCCTAACAGGGTGTGAGAAACATGGAGTGATAGTTAAGGAAGAGAAGGAAGTAGAAAAGAGAAAATGAGAATTTTTATGAAAGGAGGCTTAAAAATTGTGGCAAAAGAGAAATGCACAGCAAATGGAGATGTGCCGAACAACGAATACGGTGGTAAGGGTGTTTACCCAGCATGAAGACATGTACGCACAATGTGCATTAGATGAGGTACATTTTAAAGTGTAGTACACCAAAAGATTCAAAATAACTGGAAAAGATGATGTGATGTAAAAACAATTCTACCTGAAGCAAAACAAATTGACTTGGCTTCTACAGCAAATCTGAATTGTTGTTTCCTTGCTAAAATGACAGTGGCAGGGAAATAAATTACATCATTAAAAAAGTATTAGGCTAATGCAGGGTAGTGTCTTCACTGGGATATCCCTCAGAGAAGCAACAGTGTGATGAAATGCTAACATAAAACCTGAACTAGGCAGTTCCATATTTCAGTGTTTCAATTTTAAACATGTTTTATGGTATCTTCATCATAAAAAGGAATGATGTGATAAAACAGTAGTGTCACAGTAGCTCACAAACTTGCCATTACAAAACCTATTTTCAAGAAACCACAGTGTTTGGCAGGTTCCAAGGTGTGAAAGGAGAAACAAACATAAAAAAATTGTCACAGCAGTTATCAGATTTATGTGACTTCAAATTTTCCTACTTGAATTATTCATCCTACTTTAGTTATTCACCCTGCTTTAATACAGCTTTATATACTCTTCTTACACTGCATCTCTTTATTAGAGGCAGATATTTTAGCTCCAATTTGTGGTATACTTGATTATTTGATTAAAGATTACTTTGCTTTAATTACTGCACATTTTTCTAGGATGATGCCAGCCTATTTGCATAGCTGTAGCACAGCATGTCTCTGTACTCTCTAGCTTCTTAATGTGGAAATATCTATTACAAATAGCCATACCGGTTTTCTTCCTATGGAAAAGAATCCAGAGATTAATTCCTAAACATGTTTTGCTGAATCTGCACCAGCTAGAAAAATGTCATGGATATGCTGGCATTTCTGTAATCCTCTCTGCTACCTTTGCTGCTGATGCTCTGGTGTAGGTCAGTACACTAGTGTGTTCTTGAAATATTTATCTTACATTTAATATATTTTTGTGTATGTTTCTGCCTCTGAGATAGTAGCTTTAACTTAGCTGCTGAATTAAAATTAGTAGGGCATTTTTTGCCTGGGGTCAGTAATCACCTTCATTTCAGATAAATAATAAAAATAAATCAAATGAACTTGCTGGCTTGGCTATAGAATTTACCAATTGCTATTTTTGACCAAAATGTATTGTATTATCTGAAGGCTGAAAATGAGAGAGTCATGACATTAGCAAGTTACTCATGCTAATGTTTTCCTCTGTAATCCAGTTACACAAGAGATAAATGAGATTTAGAAATTCACTGCATAACCATGTCCTCTCATGCAAAAAGCAATAACTTTCTTCCCTAGGCAGTACAGGACTAGCTTTTAAATTTTAATAAACACTCTAGAATATTGTTTTGTGGGGCTTGGAAAAGTAATTAAGAATGAAGAATCTTTTTACTGTTGGGCTAACTGAACAAAATATGTCAGAATCCCTAATCTTGGGCTAGGAGCAAAGTATCAGCTTCACAAAATCACTGTCTCTGACAAATCTGGTATTAATTGTTCCTCTTGGCAGGTAGCAGAAGAACACTTAACATCAGAGTCACTGTGTGGTTGTGTATGTACTGCACAAAAACATAGTAAGCAATACTCTGTGTATTTTAATTTATGTATGAAGACTATATTCAACTATACTCTTACACAAGCCAGTATCCCAAGTTAAAATAGATTAGCAAGGTGATGAGCAAAGCAAATACTTATTGCTTGTGCTGTTTCCTATCAGTGTGTATTCATAGGTAACAGTTGCCACACTAAAAAGTATTTATCAGAGTAAGAGCACACACAGCCACACATAATAAAAAGCAAACCTAAGCCTATTCTAAATTAAAATGTTTGAATGAAAAAATACATTAATAGGTTTTAATCCTGTCCCTTGACAATTTCATTGCATTTCCCTAGTTCTCATATAAGATAAAGTTCTTGTATAAGATAAAATAATTGATAATGGTTTTATATTTGCCTTTTCCATACAACTTATCATTTTATATCCTTCTGGATCTCCCTATAGTTATTTTTTTTTCTTTTAAGCTGAAGTGGGTTGTAGTCTATTTAGGCTATAAAGGCTGTACTATACGTCTGATTATACCTCTTCTTCTTTACTGTATCCTGCTTAGTTCTGATGTAATCTTTTTGAGACAGGACAAACATAATGGTTTTATACGTTGACATAATGAAGCCAATTTCCTTTCCTAATAGTTCTCAATAATTTTACTTACCATTTTGATTACCATATAAGCATTAAATGGACATTTTTATAGAAACTCAAGATTATAGAATCATAGAATCATAGTTAGGGTTGGATAGGACCTTAAGATCATCTAGTTCCAACTCCCCTGCCATAGGCAGGGACACCTCACACCAAACCACGTCACCCAAGGCTCTGTCCAACCTGGCCTTGAACACCACCAGGGATGGAACATTCACAACCTCCCTAGGCAACCCATTCCACTGCCTCACCACCCTTACCATAAAGAACTTCTTCCTTATATCCAATCTAAACTTCCCCTGTTTAAGTTTTAACCTGTTACCCCTTGTCCTATCACTACAGTCCCTAATGAAGAGTCCCTCCCCAGCATCCTTGTAAGCCCCCTTCAGATCCTGGAAGGCTGCTATGAGGTCTCCACGTAGCCTTCTCCAGGCTGAACAGCTCTAGCTTTCTCAGCCTATCTTCACACGGGAGGTGCTCCAGTCCCCTGATCATCCTTGTGGCCCTCCTCTGGAGATGTGAAAGCAGTTTTGGAACTGTAAAAGAGAAATCCAAAATCTCCCTCCTGTGTTGTGACAGAATATTAGTTTCTTTTGTCAATGTTGAATTCCACCTTCTATTTTACTATCTGCTAGAATAATGCTATGGTGTACACTTTCACACTCACTCCTAGTTCAAGCTATTCTGAAACCTGCTGCTTTGCTAGCAGACTTTGTTACTTCGCTTTTTACTGTCTTCAGAGACTGCTGTACAGTGCAGGTCCTAGGAGAGACCTCTATACCTGCTGTCGCGACAACCTGTCACCGCTGTGAAAACTGGCCATTCTTCCATTTTCTTTTCTCTCCTTTAACTGATTGTCCATTCACAAGAGAATTGTCCTTACTCAAGAACAGCTTAGGTTTTTCTAAAACTACCATTTCACATAAACTCTTTTGACTTCTTGAAAGAACTCTTACAGATCTGAGACATGCTTGCTTCTCCAGAAGCTGTGCTGAATCTTCACTACTCTGTGCAGATGTCCACCTATTTGCCAGGCATGGAAATCAGACTTAGTTCTTCAAATCCCTCTTCAAGCCCCTTAATAGTTCCTAGCATCACATTTGGTACCTTCCACTCATCTAGTACCAAGGTCAACTGAAACACTACCTCATACCTCAGCATTTTAATTTCATGAGTGTTGGTTCTGAGGTTCCTTCAAACTCTTTAATTTGGTCCAGACAAGTTTCACTTACTGATTTGTTTAAAGAAAAAGGTATTTTCTTATGGGACTGTAGCTTGAGTTAACTCCTTGGACTTGGCCTGTACAAAAAGGCCCTGGCAGCTGAAATCCAACCACTTTTTCACCCCAAATAGTTATGTTTACTCAAAAAAATCAAACCTGGCTAGACCCAAGAGGCCCATATAAAGTCAGCCAGCTGCATCATTTGTGTTAAGAATAACTTTCAAAGTTTAGAAACTGTAAGGATTTTGTAAATTACAGCCAGTAAGAGAACCAGGGGAAGACTGTTCTTCATTGTGTATTTCACAACACTATACCCATTTGTTTTTGACAAAAATAAAAACCCAACAGTGCTGTGTGCATTTGGTTCCATGTTAAGTCCCACTGCCATTCCTACTGTCATGTGTTTCTCCTTTCAGATTTCTTCCTATTATTCCCAGTTGTACCAACCTCTTGGTGCCCGGCTCTCACTCTGACATTTATACATTTTTCAATCCATATAGACAGTTCTGAGCCTTCCCAGATAATTACCTACATATATTCTGTTTTATTCTGTGTGCATAGCTCATTTCCACTAACTGCTCTCTTCTGGACCTAACTAGGTCTGAAGCTGTGTTGCACAACAGCAGTTAGAATTTCAAATCCATTCTGCTTTATTGGTTATCACAATGTATATCCATAAGCATAAACATACCTGAAGGATATAGGATGTGCAAGTGCTTTCTCAACCATTTGTGTTAATTCTGAAGAGTTATGTCCTTCCTATGTTATAGTTGCTATTAGTAGAGACATGAACAGAATGGAAACCCCTGGCAGAACACTTCTAGCTACGCTATTGCCTTATAGTGCACCAGTCCCCCCTGAGGTACATTTGTGTGCACTACTGTTCAAGAGCCTAGGATAATATTTGTGCACGATTTTAACAGCTGTCTGTACTTCTGGTTGCACTCCCTCATCACTATCGTGTTTCAGCTGAGATTTCTCTGTGATCCTTATTGCAGACAGCAAAAATCTGATGTGTAAGCAATGTTGGACATATCTTTAAGGGAAGACGAAGGGGAAAACATTTTATGTCCAAAAGAGGTTCCAGTGTATATCAATGGTAGAAACAAGTTATTTTTATTGCAACAAGCTGTGCACTGAGCAGTACAGGCAACGCTTTAATACTGTATTGTACCTCTCAGCACACTCTGGATTGGAGAATCTAATCAGCATGCTGTTCTTACCAACTTGTATTCACATTCAATTCTGCAGTTCTCTCTAATGCATGAAAAACAGTCTTATGCATATTTTGATAGCAAACTGATGTAAACCTACGACAGAGCAGAAGGACTGAATGAATAATTATACTGCTAATCCCACCTGCTGTCACACAAGTAATACATGTTAAGAAATGTGCAGATATACCAGTTAACCTTAGCATCTGCCATCAGAGCAAGACTGCAGTTGCATCGGAAATGCAGACAGATTTGACTTGCTATCAGTACTACCCCGTCACTGATTTCTGGAGGCTCAGCTCTCCAGTGCAGACAAAACCTGCAGCCTCTATGTATTTGAGACTTTGGAGCAGTGGGGCATTACAGTCCTCTGGGGAATGCGACATGCTTCCCATGGTACATTCGGATAGCTCTGTAAGTCAGGGTCTGGGTGACAGAATAATAGTTTAATTTCTTGCTCTTCTTCACTGTGTTCACAGCCCCATGACAATGATGTAGTGGGGTCAATCAGTGCAAATGCTGAGACAGTATCTTGCTGCTGTACAACATCACTAGAGGACCATCTCCTTGCATGCTTTCTATTACAAATTTACACTATGACAACATACCTGAAAGCAAGGGTTTACAGAAAACATGATCTAATCAGAATTGTATAGTCCGAGATAGGGTTGTTGTGGGTAAGTCATCAAAAATGGCTTTCTCCTTACCTATTACTTCAGCTTCTACTTAAATCTGGTGAGTCCTAGCATTCATGCACTCTTTTGAGACCATAGCATGCTTGGTCTTTTTATATTCCTAATGAATTAGGCCTAGTACTGTCAATTTCTGTAGTTTTCTTTTACAGTGGAGGAGGATGTAAGACCTGTTTCATATTTCAGTGGTGAGAGCATGTGAGTATTATGGTATGTCCCAGTTACCTAAACTGAGGACCTGTCCATGGTGTCTGTCTACCTTCTGAGCCTATCACTGAGGAAGGCCTTCAGACAGAGGCTGATGCGAATCTGCGTTTCAACCCAATAGGGAACTGGAACATGATGTGCATTCACACATGACCTCAAGAGCTCAAACGTGCTTCTCCACTTTGGACTTAGCCTCTGAGCCTGATGTTAAGGTACCTCCTAGAGAAGCAGTGCTAACACAAAGCTAGTCAGGGTTGGTTGAAATTCATTGTGTGCTCTTTTACACTACTTTAAAGAGCAAAAGATAGTATCAGGCCTGAAGAACTCTAGCCATCTATGTGCATGAGAAATAGCACTTTTTTGAGCACTTTGCAGCCTTTGTCCCTGACTTCCCATGGGTGTATAAACATGAGAATAATAATTAGGCTAATTTATTATCTAATGCCAAACATTTGGAGCTCACTCTCCAAATATCCTTCAGGATTTGTAACAGGGATCTTAGACATTCCTTAAGTCTAAATGAGAGAACTGATAACAGACAGTCCTGAAACATGATGTTAATATGTTTGCTGTTCTACAGAACTATTTTTAATATCACAGATTTTATTTTTTTCAACACCAGCAACTCAGGTTTCCATATCCTTTACATGCTTCCTGCTTGAAAATAGAGAAGGGAAAGTCATAGAATGTTAGAAAGCACACATTTAATTTGCCTTTAAGTGTGCGAGGCTACAGGAGGAAGAAATTAAGAAGTTGTTACTCTGAAAAGAGAACAAAGCCAAGTGATAGCTGCACTGTAAAAACATAAAGTCACTGCTTATTACAGTCAATCCCAGGCCTTTCAAATGACAAACCAGTTGAAGAATTTCTAGGTAGGCTAATTGCTCTCTCTGGTATTTAGAAAATGGAAGAAAACAGAAGGTAAGGCATATGTTGTGTTAAGAGAAATTTTCAGATTGAAGGTGTGATGCCACTTAGACACTGACAGCTGCAGTGGTCATAACTTAAAATTTCTCCACATATACTAAAATCATAGATGCAAAATTATGTTGTGGCATGTAACAGCACTGCTCAAAAAGCATACAATGTTTTGAAAGACCTCATGGCTGTTTGACAAATTATTTTTCTCATCTGTAGCTGCTGCAAATTATAAAGCTATGTTTCTACTTTCTAGGTCTAGTTAACATATTTATCATACATACCATTTTCAACACTAAACAGTGTTGTCCCAATATTACCAGAACAAAGAAATGGAAGTCATTTAAAAACACAAAGGAGTCCACCTGATCTCATAGATTTGAGCATCTACATTCAACTCAGTCTCAATTTTTTTCCTTTACTGCAGTCCACCATCAATTTCATCTCTAGAAACAGACCAAAATATGTTCTGAATTCTACACGCCAGCAGCCCTTAGAATTTATCCATGTTTAACCCTTCCATTAAACAGTTCAGCTTAAATTCTTTTTCACTTTTCTAATTGATAGAATAACTGTTTTCTGCTCTATTTTGCTAACAAAACTAAATCCTCTGCTTGGATTTTGTAGTTTTGTTGGGCACCAGGCTGACAGGTTTACTGGGGTATGTTTTGAGTCTTGCTACATTCATAAAATCCTCCTGAATCTGCTGGCTACTGCATGCATCTGCTCCATTAATATTTCTGTCCCGATTCTCCATACTGCTCTTCAGCAGCTTGCTGGATGATCTTTTCAATTAGAGCATAGTCTTGAGATTTTATTTTCCCAAGAAAAATTATGTAACGTTTAGACTGAGTCATATTTGCCATCTGCTGATCCGACCACATCAACAATACAAATTCTTAAAAAATCCAGTTTTCTTTAGTATCTGCTTCTAATCTGACTTTTCACCAACATGCAGGTTTAGGTACATATCCCTGCCTTATGATTAGCTCTTCACAGCATACTGGCACCTCTTCAGAGGCTCTCAGCAAACTTGAAGAAATCCATTCCTGCAGAGCATTCCGAGGATACATGTGAGGTGCTTATCAGGCAATGCATGTGATCACATACAAAATCAAATGCAAGGCAGAAATAGAGGGAAATTATGGCTACCTTAACAGAGGACATCAAGAAGCTTCAAAAGCAGGGGTATTCTTAGTTTATGGCTAACTTTGGAACTAGTTAATGCCTGAGTGGGTAGTAACAAGATATATAACTTTTTATTCCAGCTTTAAATCACTGTTTTCCACTGTGACTAAGGACTTAAACTGTAAATCCTAATTCATGCGATTATAGATTTCTTTGTTTAAACCATAATGAAACACGTTCACAGTTTCAGATCTTAGAATTGCTATTTATAACGCACTCTTTCAATCAGACAGGCCACAGTTAAAGAGTCTCTCCACCGAGTAATTTTATGCCAGTGCTCAATTCCGTGTCGTGTTGACAACATTGGAGGAGACATCATTTCACATCCTGAAAATGCCAAACTATGTAAATTACATTTTCTAGCTAAAAAATAGATGCTGTTTTGCTGCTGTGGACAACTATACTAGAACAATAAGACCCCATGATGGTAATTTGTTTTTCTTTTGTAAAAGAAAATCAGACCCCTGAAAGAAATTTGTTATGAGAATAAAACTGTTTATCTAATAAAAATATAAAAAAAAAACAACCCTGTAAAACTGGTGCTGACAGGAACTAAACCAAAATATTTGTGAAATCAACAAGGATCTTTCCATTGACTTGAATGTACAATAGGTCTGGAGTAATTAATGGGAACATTAAAATCCTGCCTACCATAATGTTTTGCTATTGCTGCACTTCACATTTTGAGAGCACAGTTCATGAGAGAACGCCCCTGATCGCAATGGGGAAATGGTATGGGGTCTTACTTTCCTGTTGTACCTATGGTTCTGCCTGCATAAATGACAAAATTAAACCAGGAACCTGGAGCTCTAATTTGGCTTTTTAAGTATACACTATATCTAACAGGGCATTAAACAAGGATGAGCCTGCGAACTGGAGAGCAGAGTATTTTCATCATAGCTTGTAAGAACATGAGCCATAAGGAACAATTAAAGTCATACAATTCAAAAGGTGACATGTTTTGAAACCCGTAACAGAACCAGGAGGAATGCGACAGCAAGCACATTCGGTTATACCTCCCATCCTTCGACACGTTACAAAGCCACGATCCCGGTCTGACGGGTGAGCAGTCCCGCCTGCCCGATTCACCGAGCCAGCACCTCGGTGCTGCTCCCGACCTCACCGGGGCCCGCGCTTTTTGTCTGCACCGGTTCGCTCAACAGAGCAAGCTTGTACCTGTGCCGGGGCCTCATACACACATACCCCCACGGTACCTCAACCCCACCGTACCTCGCCTCAGCACGCACCTCCAGCCTGCCCTCGCCCCACAGCCTCGCCCCCTGCCGCGCCCAGCGCTGCGCCTGGCTCCGCAGCCACGGGAGGACACCCTCCCTCTCCCCGGCACCCAGAGCCCTCCCTTCCCCTTCCGCAGCGCAAGGAGGCGCCAGCTCCCCGGTGCTGCCCCGAAGCACCTGGGGCCCCGTGCCCTGCTGCCGCGGCCGCCGCGGCGCGGGGGGATGCACCTGCCCGCTCCCCTCGCCCGCAGCGCCGTTCGCGGCGCCGCACCGCAGTGGAGCGCCTGGCGCTGCCGTGGCTGACGGGCGGGTTTGTAGGGCGGAGGCGCGCAGCCCGCGGCGGCAGCGGCGAGGGGCTGGGGCAGGCGGAGGGGGGCATCGAGCCCGGGCAGCCACTGAGAGCGCGCCAGCCGCGTCTCCCCAGCAACGGGCCTGGCAAGTCAGCGCTGCGCCTCCGCCTTCCGTCCCTCCCTTCTTCCGTCCGTCCGTCCGTGAGGGTCGTTATCACCCTCAGCCCGGCCTGCCACGGGCACGGCGGCTGGGGCTCTCCGCTCTCCACTCCCCCCCGCCCCATCCTCTCCGGCTCGGGGCCGTGCGTACATGGGAGTGGGGCGGGGGGGGTGTCTTTATTGGCCTCATCCCCTCCTTCTCTTCCACACTCCACCCAGAAATGATCCAGTGAAACTAGGAGGAGGTGATTCTCCTCCTCCCTCCTGCTGCTGCTCCTGCTGGTCTGGAAGGGACTGCAGGAATCTCTGCTCTGAGGCAGGGTCTGGGAAGGGGAGAGCGCCCTGAGGAGAGAGGGGCCGCCGTGGCCCGGGGTGCAGCCCTCCTGGTGCGCGGCGGGGTGCGAGGGGGCTGCGTGGTTCCTGACCATGGGAAAGGACCAGGAGCTGCTGGAAGCTGCTCGCACTGGGAATGTGGCTCTGGTGGAGAAACTCCTCTCTGGGAGGAAAGGAGGGATCCTGGGCAGTGGATCTGGAGCTATTCCCTTATCCAGCTTACTGAGGTAGGGACATCGTTCCCCATCAGATGCTGGGGATATTAACCTCTTCTTCCCTATCACCATCATCGCCCCTCTCTCATCTTCATTTTCATTCCTGCATCCTTCATAGTAGCAATAAATCGTTCACTGTCTCGCCAAGTACAAGTGTGCCTGTGTTTAAAGTCATAGGCAGTCATTTTATTAATATAGTGATAATGAATTTCTTGCCTTCGATGTGTCTGTAGGGTACTCGTTCATTCTGTTTCTAGCTGCGGTGCAGAACTTGTATTTTTATTGCTAGGTTAATATGCACAATGTGCTAATTACCCTTCCTTTGATGTTTCATCTTCAAATTGCTACTTCTAATCACAGATGGAAGCATTAATCACAGATGAGGCATTGCATTGTTAAATTCTGTGTAAAAAGGCAGTGCTTCACCCCATACCCTCACCGGTAGTTGCTACCCTCACTTGAAGAAGACATGAGCCTACCAACAAAGAAAGGGAATTCTTATTTTCTTAATGAGAGATCACAGAGGTGTAAACTTACTTAGCAGGTTAGGTAAGAGCAGCATTACTTTCAAGGTATCTGGATTTGGTGGAGTGAAACTGGGTTACTGGCCATATTGGATGGAAGACTTAACTTTAGTCATTTAGTCATATCTCAGGCAATTCCCAGCAATGCTTTGATGTTAAGTTTCATCATGCTCTTATTTAAGAGCATTAGCACAAGCTTTTATGACATTTGACAGTATTCAAACAAGAGGTCTGCAGCACACAGTCTAGTGCTAGTGTTCATTACTACACTAGGCATAGCAAAAGAAGACAAAATTAACTGTAACACTGTTGACCTAGAACTTGAATAAACCGGGATTTTGGTGGTTTTGTTTTATTTCTCTTTTTTTTTTTTTTTTGTAAAGAAAAGCCCTGGAGAAATGGAAATTGCTTAAATGAAAATATTTTTGTGATTCTATTGCCAGTACCTCCTTGTCTGGTATACTAATGCATTGTTTCAGTGTTCCCCATCAGGGTAGATTTAGTGCAACTGTCCAAATTATACCAGTCTAAACTCTTATTATAAAGTCTTGCTGGTTTTAGTGCTGTATACAATCACAGCTCAGGTTTACCAAAGTTCTGTAATGCCCCAGTTCAATTAGTTATTGCACCATTGTTGAATTACTAGTCCATTGACCAAAATCAAACCACACCATGCAATTGTTTTTTGTGCTGTACTTCAATAGGCTGATTAGCAAGGAGTATGCCGAATAATTGGTTGAGTTTAAAAAGTGAGTTGTCTTAAATTGTGGTACCCATCTTTTGTAAGTACAGATGCAAATTCACTTCAGTACAATGACTAGCCGTTTATAATCCAGTTCTACTGTGTGATTTGTGCAGTGACTTTCTTCAGGGCTAATGCCTGTGCTGTATTCTTGCACTGTTATTCTCATGTTGTATATCATAAGTTCCTTATATCCAGAGGGACTGTATTTGCTTCTGTTTTTTATTAAGCAGCAGTGTTTTACTTTGTGTATATGGAACACATTAGCCACATGTCTTTTACAGATGGGTCATGACAGTCATTGTTTGTTACTCACACTTTTAAGTATTTTAGGTTGTGAACTCGACTGTAGTGGGTTTTTTTTTGTTGTTGTTTGTATTTTTTTTTTCTGGAAGTGCACTTAGCTTAAAAGGAAGTAAGGCAATGTAAAACATGGACTGTTTTATTTATAATATTTCTTACCAATGTTATCTAGAATGTCTCTGGCTTCTGTAAATGTAAATTCAAAACTTACAAGTAAAAGTATATCACTGCTAAGATATTTCTATTTATAAAGAAGTTATTTGAATACATTTAAAAGAATTCAGTAATGGATTAATGCATAAGCATTCACAGTCTAACACACTATTGAACATAACGTGTTTCAGAGGGAATCTTAATAATTTCATTGACTTCACCAAGAGCTCAAAGTAGAAGCTATTATGCATTATAAGAAGTGTTTTGAAGAAAAAATTATACGAGCTAGGCATTTTAACGTACCTTTTTTTGGAGATGTTGCATGATCTGACATTAATTATGGATTAAGCCCAGAATGACCCCCAAGATTAAGGTGGGATCTGTCTTGGTACAGAGCACATGGAAAAGAAGAAAGTACTGAAAGGGAGTCATGCTAACATCTTGACCCTATTTAGGAAATCAACACTTACTGAAAACAGCAATCTTGTAAAGAGCCATAATTGTAAAGTGTAAAAGTTCAAATTTCAGATTTGGAGGATCTGAAGGATTTTTTTAATAGAAAACTAGTTGAGGTAGCTTACAAGTAGAGCTATACTAATATTTTTTGCATACAGTTTATTAGACTAAAACCTGCTTTTGAAAGTTACAATAAAGACCATAGAAAAAAATACAGGAACATATTTTTCTTCTTCCTATGAAATGTTTAGAAGACACTGTGTTTGACATTAACTCCTGGTGTTCATCGATCATAATTGTTGCTCAATTCCTAAACTGGTGTCCCAGAACTGTACCTGTCCCATTGTGGTGAGAAAGGTCTATTTTACTTTTTCTTTCTCCTTCTGGCAATGCTGTTCCTACCATTAGGCTGGAAAAGTTCTTCAGCATACAAATGGACTAATACTGTGCCTGATACACTGGTCTAAGTAACAGTACACATTCCCTTTGGATTTCTTCTAAGTGCTGAAGACAACTCAGTTTATGTGGCTGAGCTCTCTATGGCTTGATACTTTTGTTTTGATGGAAATTTGCTTCACAGTAATTATGCGCTTCGTGAATGACATATAATATTCATGAACTGACAAATACACATTGATAGTTATCTGAAACAAGGAGCAAACTACCTGAGCTCTGATTTTCTGTTTACATTTTTATATCATTTTTCTTCTGCCTTTCACTGTATTTTATGGTACTTGGGGGAAAAATATGGCAAGCTTTTGTATGGTTGTTTTATAGTTGAACTTATTCATTGATGATAATTGTGGACTAAATTACCTAGTTTTTAAAGGGATGACTTCTAATTTATAGGTCATTATATTAAATCATGACTACAGTTAAGGAAAACAGCATTGTTCCAGAAGGCTATTTAAGCACACATATAAATATATGAATGAATTCTTGTGAGGATTTAAAACATGCTGAAAGCAGAGTATGGTCAAAGCACATAAATATGATACATACTTAAGTAAAAGATCATATGAACCCAGATATCTGTAAGAGGTACTATGTAAGGCCTCATGCCCAAATAGATTATCTAGAGCAATGACAACTGACCAGTGATGTTTGGCTGTGTGCACTGTATAACTTGCTCCAGTTCAGGAGGAGCATTGAAAGTCTCTGGATCAGTTTGTGGCCATCTACCTCAATCTCCATACTTTGCTCTGAAATATAAAGATTGTGGGTAAATATATGGCAGGTGAATTCCTGAGATGCAAAAGTTAGTGTAAGGTGTTGCAGCATACGAGAGCAAGTATAAGGACTCTTCACTAGGGACTGTAGTGGTAGGACAAGGGGTAATGGGTTAAAACTTAAACAGGGGAAGTTTAGATTGGATATAAGGAGGAGATTCTTTCCTGTTAGGGTAGTGAGGCACTGGAATAGGTTGTCCAGGGAGGTGTGAGTGCTCCATCCCTGGCATTGTTCAAGGCCAGGTTGGACGAGGCCTTGGGTAATATGGTTTAGAGCAAGGTGTCCCTGCCCATGGCAGGGGGGTTGGAACTTGATGATCTTAAGGTCCTTTCTAACCCTAACTATTCTATGATTCTATACTATGATTCTATAATGCTCAGTAAACACCTGGCATAGAGTAATTTAATTGCTTAAACCTGGGTATTGGAATTTCAGATGCCCATGAGTTTCCAAGGCATCTGCATGGGCTGAGGGACTTTAACAAAGAACTGCGACCTGGGGAGATGATTTCTGAATTCAAGGTGGGATACACTAGGAAATCTAAAGCTGTATTACACAAGTGTGTAGGCTAGTCTCCAACCCAAAACATTAGTGCAGCACAAGGACCTGTTCTTTTACTATGAAACTAGGATATTTTGATATCTCCTAACAGTCAAGAGTTCAGAAGGCCCAAGTGTAAGGGAAGTTTCTTTTCTCTGTTTCTTTTGGGATTCCACTGCCTGGAATTGTCATATGTTAGTATGTCAACTATATTTCATATTGAAAGAATGTATGTCTTTTAGGTGTGTAATAGAGTGCAAAGAGAATTTTCACAGATTTTAAAATTATTTCATTGGCTTTTATTTTATTCCAGTGTAAACATGAAAATTTGAGAGTGAAATCCCAGTCTCTCTAACAGAATGTATCATTCAATTCCTTGTGTATTCCAAATCCTTAAATGTAAATTAAATGATTTAAAACATTAAAAGAGTAAAGTGTTTCTAACAAAACCGGTATTTTTAAATTTACTTAATTTGATTATCTGTATATAAGTGACATGTTTTTATTGACTAGCCAGGCTTCCATTACTAGACAGAGACAGGCTTTGTTTCTTTCAAATTATTTTAGGAAGAATAACTTTGAAGGTTTTCATCTCAGAGGTTTATATCTCATAGACCTTATATCATTTTGCCACATGCAGACAGGTGCATGCCTTTTTGTCCTACTAATATGTGACAACCCAAAGAAAAATTGATAGTTCTTGACTAAATGCTAATTTTTAGTCCTTTTAAACTTTACATGTTTAAAGAGCTTTGGATTTTTAACAGGACTATGGAATAGAATATGAATTACTGTGAACTGGCACAGAGTGGTAGGGAAGGATGAGTTGGCCCTTTCTTGCTCTTTGTTGGCTGCTGCCATAACACAGCATGGGAGGGCGGAGCAGCCTGCATGGAGCTGGTTTTTTCCCCTTCTACACTTGGCAGACTGTGGCAGGGAATGGCTCCATTCTTTGCTTATCCTTACTTAGCGCAGCTACACAGTGTATAGGCCTGGACCAAGATATTTCTCTTCTAAAGTATAAGAAAACCCGCAAGCAGATTGTCAGCCTGCGAGTTGCAATCTGTTTTCTCATCTGTTTCTCAGAGCAGTGGCTTGCTTGCAGCAAAGCCACAGTTCAGCCTGATGGCCTCATTGCATGCTGAGAACCACACAAATCTACTTCTATCCTTTTGCAGAGCCCTGTGATTCATTCATCTTCCTGTGCAAAATCAGATCACACTTCTGCTTGTAGGGCAGACAGTATTTAAAATACTGAAATACTTTATGAAGCTTTAGTTAAAATTATAAAGTTGTTTTCACATTATAATTTAAATAACAAATGGATCACCTTATCAACAAAAATAAAGGCACTAGTTCTGGTTTTCATTACAAATAGAATTATTTCTTTACAAATAATGTTTATTAAAGTAAGAGAAACTTTCTTAAGCTGATTTAGAGATTATTCTATATGAGGATTGCAGTAGCAGGGCTCTGGGCTTGCATACTTCTGAAGTCACTTATGTGTTAGAGGGTACTTATTTCAGACAACTGAGGCAGATAATAAAATGGCGACTGTTTGTTACATATAGGTCAAGGGGGCATCCAATTAGTCTATGCTTATTTCTAATTTTAGTTACTCTACTTTTAATGAATGTATGAAGGACTTTGTACTGATGTCCCAAGCAAAGACCAGCATTCCCGGATTACCCAATTACCATCTTTGTCCTGTTAGGGAAGGAATATTAAATCTTTTGGGGCGTACTTAATTTGTCTTCCTTTTGTCTTTCAGTATGATATATAAATCATAGCAATACTTTATGCTGTTTGCTGTTAGTGCTAATTAATTGCTGCCTTGATTCTGCATGTTTGCCCAGTCAAACGTATAAGCTTCTCTGAAAACTTCACCTTCATTTTGTTCTTGTCCGTCTTTCTTAGACTTATTTTTATTTTTATTTCTCATAAATGCTTTCAGTTAAAGTTTAGACAAAATTTTATCTATGGAATTCCTTAGATTCCTTCACAGATTTGAAACATTCACAGTATGAAAAAGTAGCAATGTGGGCAGTATCAAGGACATCCGGTAGAAATATTGTTATGGACAAGGCATTTCACAAAGTTTGTGTAATAAATCTTCCCTAGGAGCTCAGAATGATCCTGGATTCAGAGCTCTGTAGTTAATCTCTGTAGATAAACTTCTCACTTATCCTTTTCTCAGATCTTGTTTTCTGAGTATTGTTGAATTGTGTGTTATATTGTTTTTTAAATGTTAGACCAAATGTAAAAAATAACCAGCAAGAACTGTAGATCTAGTGTAAAACCTACCGAGGTCATACTATCTGCCCATAGATAGGATCAATAGCAGTGCTACTGGTATGTAGCAGTGCTGGGAGGACTGATGAAGGATATGATGGAGACAGAAAGACTGATAAGAGCAGTTTTGCAAACATATTAAGGAAAGGATAAAAAAAAAAAAACCAGAACAAAACAAAACACCAGAAAGTTGAAGTGTCATAAATTAAAATAATTCTTTCAGAATTCTAGAATTCCTAGGCACTAGATGGCTAGTGTCTAAATCTGCAGAGGACCATATAAATGCATTGTGATCGCTATCTTTTTTATCCCTCTGGTCTGATGTTATGATCTTAGTAGTTTGGTAATTCAGTAGAATTCATGTTGCTTTATGCATTTTAAAAATTTATATGTGATAGTGCTGCCTTTAAGTGGTAGTGATGTAGCAGAACTAAGAGGGGAAATAAATGAAATGAAATTAAGAATGATGTAATCTGAAAGGTCTGCTATCCTGTGACTAGTCAAGGTTGGAAATACGATGATGAGCAAATACAGATGCTTTTAAGACAAGCATTTTCACAGTCATTGCATTAGTGATCAAGAATGTAACCATGTTTCTGAAAATCTACGGGTAGATTATTTGCCTCAGTTTCAGTTTGTATGGGTAGTCATGGATAAGCTATTAAGGAACTACTTATAGTTCTAGACCATTTTTTATTGCCCTGACACAGGCACTGCTTTAATTTATGATACTGGTATATAATCTCTAAGGGACAAAACAGTGTGGGGTGCATTTACACTTCCTTTCCTTCAGCAAGGTTAGCTTGCTCGCCTGGGGAGGTGACATATACAAGAGTTCCACAACTGGAATTCCCTTCTGCTGGACACTTCCAATCAGTGTACACATCCTAATCCTTTTTATTACTTTAAGGTAAAATAGTTTGACAACTCTTAATGTTAAATATACAAGTAAATGAGCAGTGTTAATTCCTGCCTACTGATATGTAATTTTCATGTACATGGATCCTTTTGGGAAGTAGTGGATATTTTTTGTTTGAACTTTATAGCCTTTGTGGGAAGACTTTTATTACTTTTTTTTTTTCCTGATGATAGTATTTTCAGTATTTTTTTTACATTTAAGAAGTGATACAGCAATTCTTCTGTTCTTAGATTAGAACTTATGATTTTCTAAGAATGTGCATGTATCTAAGAAAGGTTCTGTGAGATTTAGTTCCATGAGATTGTGCTTTTATTAAAATAATTTTACACTGTTTTCTATTTATTGTACATGTGTTTTTGGAAGAAGGAAAAAAATACTAAAAATGACATAATGAGTGCAATTTGGTTCCAATAGTGGTAGCTATGATTCTAATTGTGTTGATACCTGTCCTAGGTGTCTTAAGTTTCCATTACAGCCAATAGGGATCTAATCAATGCAGTTAGGGAGCATACAGAGTGATTCAGGTCACCACAAAGCAGAAAGTGAATAATTTTATTTCAAACTGAACCACATCCCAATTTAAATATTTTTTGTAGGCAAAAATATTTCAGTGGAGAACAGGAAAACAATTCTAATTAAAGGTATACGTAGAATATGTATAAATGACCACTTAAATAGCTAGGTTAAAACAAAATTTGGGTAGAATTTCCTTCCTGATTTTATAGCTGTTCTATGTGAATTCAGAATTAGCAGGCATTAGATACTGACCGAGATAAATAAGTAGAGTATCTGGTCAAGAGGCAGAATCATGGATGTGTGAAATTAGAGATACATGAAAAATATATAAAATGAATGGTCCTGTATCACGTAAGGTTTGTTGCAAATGCACCAAGTGTGCAAGAATGGAATTACAAAAACATCAGGTGGAATTAAAACTGGTAAGGGATGGGAAAGGCAAAAGGATGTGAAGGGCAAAAGTAAGTATGTTGACAGCAAAAGAAAATATGGACCCACTGCTCAGTGGGGCAGGAGACAAACCACATGGAAAAGGCAAGGCACTCATTGCCTTTTCTGCTTTGGGGTGGTTTTTTTGGTGGTAAAATTTGACTTCTCAGGCTCCTGAGCCTACTAGCAAAATTTGTGTAGCAATGAAACATAACCCATAGTAGAGGAAGATCAGGGGAAGCACTTAGGGCCAATGTTACTGTGAGGCCACTGTTACCTTTGGAGGATCCTGTCAGACAAGGTAAGTTTCTGATGACTGGAAAAGGAAAATATCATGCTCATCTTCAGAAAGGGAAGAAGAAAGTTCTAAATCATAAGGCTCATCAGTCTAACATAGGTCCTGATGGCAGTTAGAGCATATCCTCATGGAAGTAATTTCTGGGCACATGGAAGACAAGAACATGACTGGGACCAGGCAGCATGGATATACCAAGATCAAATCATGCCTGAGCAACCTTAATTGCTTTCTCCAATGAGAAAACTGCCTCTGTGGACAAGGCAAGAACTGTGAATGTTGTCTAACTTTGCTTTAGAGCAGTCTCTTTCAGTTGAAACAGTGAGTGATGGACTGAATAAGAGGATGGTAGGATGGGTGGAAACTTGGCTGGACTGCATAGCTGTGGGGGTTGTGATCAACAGTACAAAATCCAGCTGTTGGTGTCACTAGAAGGTTTCTTGGGATTCAAGGTCCAGTGTTGATTGCAATATATCAAGTATAGCAGGTCTGTAGATGATACCAATTTGGGGAGAAACAATTCATGGTAAGAATTGCTATTAGAAGGGACCTGAAGGAGAAATAGGCTGTTCGGAGCATCATGAGATTCAGCCAAAGCCACAGTGAAGTCCTTTGGCTGGAAATGTATAATCTCTTGTTCCACTACAGGCTCTTATGCTGGAGGTGGACAAGTTTTTGTGGTTTTCTTCTTTTTCTGTCATATTAGTGATTATAAAAGTGTCAATATCACATTTGGTCTTTGAGTTTACACAATAGTAACTTCTTTTTCCTGTAAGAATGGTATGATTGGTTTGTGGATTTTTTCCTAACCTTTCATAGCCCAGACAAGTGCTGAATAAGTTCAGTTGTAAAGTATTCACGTCAGCATGAAAAGCGCCCAGGGAATTGATGTCTTTTTGAGAAAGTAAAAAAAGTAGAATTTCATAAATTAGAATTGGAAATATCTTCTGGAATAGGTATTTTCCTTCAGCATATTGTCTGAATTTCAAGCCTTTGTGATGTAACTTTCTGGTGTGTTTATTATTGGAGGTTCTGAGAGCTAACTATGAGTTTAATATCTTCCATGTTTACTTGCTGACTTGTAAGGGTCCTTGGTTTTTATTTTTAAAAACTAGATATGAGTTCCACTAGGTACAAGTTGTGGAACAGTGTGTCTAAGTTATTTTTGCAGTTTAAACCCCCCAACACATTAATAATAGCAGTTTGACCCTAGAATTTTAATGAAGTCATTGGTAAGGTTTCCTAAAAAACGTAATTTACACTTATTTTTAGTTTTCAATTTTCTCCAGTAATTATTTATCCACTTCCATATCCTCCTTGTCATCTGTATAGCTAATTTGTCAGATTATGCTCGTAAGTAATTTGCAATCACTCTGCTTCCTGTTTTGTGCGCATTTATGTGCAGAACAGTATCTTGCATAACCAAGTGGTAATGATCTGCCAGGCATCTTCTCACATAATGTGCATAAGTAACATTTCAGAGAACAAAATACACCAAATGGAGAAATAAAGCATATGGTATATAGTATATGTATATGTTGAAAATCTGTTGTTTGCCTGTCACAATAGTTAAATCTATCCCCTCTATTTTTACTTTTATGTACATCTTGATTAAGTCGTGGCATAAGCAGAAAATGAAGGCTCTAAAGGATGGAATCAACATGTGTTCTGGGTTAGGAGATGTGGCTAAGACAGGTGGGGAGAGAAAACTGAATATGGTTATTTAGAGTGTTTTGTCCAGCAGGCTGTATATAAAAATCTGAAAAGGCTGGAGTGCTAGAAACGCTTGGTAAGAGAAATGGCTGTAAGAATTGAGACTGGGAATAAGAACTGAAAGTGATTGACCATGGAAGTTAGCACTGGTGAGGAGCAGAAGAGACAAGTTTAGGAAATGAGAGACAAGGAACAGGGCAAAAGAAGTTACATTTAGCTGAATAAAGGGAAAATATATATTCACTGAAAAAGAATTTTCAGTCAAAACTTGGTGTTTTCATATTTCCTTGCTATAACAGATATTTGTGAAATGCACCTGCAAGCTGTCTCATTCTCTTTTAATGTTAAAATACACAGCAGTTAATAACGTGCCATCAGTCATTACATTAGTTTAGGTGGAAGAGGTTGTTGTGATGGATAGAGAGAGATCCTAAATCATCTAGTAAAATTTTGTGAAGATGACACCACATGGTGAAATTTCAGGAGTTTTAGTTTTGTTTTGTTTTTTTATTAAGGGTAAAAATAAAGTTGCGGGTGCAGTTTTTGTTTAGCCCCTTGAATGTAGGCTTTATTTTTATTTTTTGTAATGATACAATCCTGTAGTGTTTTCTTTCACAAGGTCCTTATGTCAGTTGTGGCCCAGGATACAATGCTCATTGAATAAGCAGTTATTCAGTAGTTTTTATCCTTTGGTTTCAATGGTTAGCCCGGAGCCTTATTTACTGCACACAATTCAAACTCTTCTCTAGAAAAAGAATGATTTATTTTTCTCCTGGGCTTTTCAGTGGTGTTTGTCACTATAGTATCTGACTGCTTCACAACATTAATAAGTTTACTGTCACAGTACTTCCATGACTGGGTAAGGGTGTTAATATCTGCAGTTCAGAAATGCTAACTGAAGCACAGTTAGATTATGGTGAGAAATATCCACTGACTTGGTGTTTCTAACTGGTGACTACAAAGAGCTCATTTTTCACAATATTAGTATAGTTACTGTAAAAAATAGGAATGCCTCTTCTTGGTCAGGATGAAGATCCATCTAGCCAAATAGCTTTCTCCAGTATAAGAGGCTGGTCTTTAAAGAATATAGCAGCAAAGCAAGCATATAGTAAGACTTCTTCCAGTGTACTCTCACAGCTTCCAACAATTTCCAGCAGCTTTGTGAGACAGATGTACTGTCTTTGTATTTAATAGCTCCAGAGGGTTTTTTTTCCATTCATTTGTTCATTTGGTGTTTGAAGCAATGCAAATTTTTAGCATTCATAGCATTCACAGCAAGGATTTCACATCTTAATAAAGAATTATGTGAAGAATATTCTCTATAAATTAATCAGCATTTTATATGTTCAAATGTAAAAGATCTGTTCAAATGTTCAGAGGTTTGTTTCTGGAGTAGACATGGGTAGAATCTATTTCTGTGGTTCAGGATTAAACTGCTGTTCTTGTGCTTATTCAGTCATCCCCATTATAGGGGATAGGCCTTCAGCTGCTCCAGGATCACCATTCATTGCACAAGGAAAAATAATATTGGAATCATGTAATTATTAAGGCTAATGCATATGTATAAGCAGGATGACTTAACACCAGCACTTTAATCCTTATCTTTGCAGCCTCAACATTTTTTTTAATGGATCAAGAACTGTCTGAATGGGAGAGTTCAGAGGGTTGTGATCGGCAGAGTAGAATCCAGCTGGAGGCCTGTAGTCAGTGATGTTCCCCAGGGATTGGTACTGGTTCCAGTCTTACTCAACTTGTCTATCAATGACCTGGATGAAGGGCTAGTGTGCTCTCAGCAAATTTGCTGATAATATGGAGCTGGGAGGAGTAGCTGATACATCTGGATGCTCTCATTCAGTGGGTCCTTGATATGCTGAAGAATTGGCTGGGGAGAAACCTAATGAGGTTCCACAAGGGCAAGTGTAAGGTCCTGGACCTGCAGAGGAAGCACCCCAAGTATCAGCACAGGCTGGGGGCTGACCTACTAGAGAGCAGTTCAGCTGAGAAGGACGTGTGAGTCTTGGTAGATGATAAGTTGACTATGAGCCAGCAGCGTGTCCTTGCAGCCAGGAGGGACAGTAGTTTCCTGGGGTGCACTGGGAGGAGTGTGGCCAGCAGGTCAAGGGAGGTGATCCTCCTCCTTTACTGACCCTGGTGAGGTCAAATCTGGAGTATTGTGTCCAGTTCTGGGCTCCTCAGTACAAGAAAGACAAGGAGCTCCTGAAGAGGGTCCAGTAGCCGCAAGGATGATCAGGGGAGACCGCAGAAGCTGAGCCTGTTTAGCCTAGAGGAGAGCAGATTGAGCAAGGGTCTCATTAGTGCAGATCAGTATCTCAAAGGCAGGTGCCAGGAGGATGGAGCCAGACTCTTTTCAGTGGTGCCAGTGACAGGACGAGGAGCAATGGCCATAAACTGAAACACAAGGAGTTTCACCTCAACATGAGGAAGAACTTCTTTACATTGAGGGTGCAGAGCACTGGAACAGGCTGCTCAGGGAGGTTGTAGAGTCTCTCTCTCTGGAGACATTCCAAACCTGCCTGGGTGCGTTCCTGTGTAACCTGCTCTAGGTGGCTCTGCCTTTGCAAGGGGGTTGGATTAGATGATCTCCAGAGGTCCCTTCCAACCCTAATGATTCTCTGATAATGGAAAAAGAGGCTTTTTGTTGTCAGGTTTCAACACATACTTGGAGTTTACTTTAATCACATGGTCTCTTCAGTCTTTTGACCAAACTTCAGGGTATGCAAGAAATCTGAGACCTAGACCCTTAGCAGCAGTTATGACAAAGTTTGCCACAGGAATCATTGCCACATCCAAAACGGTGTAAGTTACATAGGGATATATGTCAGAAAAGGAGTAACAGCAGTATAAACTTTGTGACGTATTTCCAATGTGTACGTATGTTTTTTGCCTGAAAATGAACTGCTGCAGCATTTGCTTCTCTTCTTGCTTCTCCATCTTGCTCACCTGGTTGTAATAGGGCACAGACTTAGGAAATAAGTTTTGAAAAAAGCAACTAAGGTTGCTAAGAAATGCCTACTTTCTAAACAGCCCAGGGAACATCCCCTTCGTTAGGCTGTCTACTTCAGAAACCTCCAGAGAATAAATCAGCTAATTATGATAGTGGTAAGAAACAAACAGTGCTATCTTTCCCTTCCATCAGGGACTCAATATTGTTTTCATAGAATTTTTTCTCCTCATCAAACCTCCTTTTACCATTATAACTGGTTTTTGTCCCCTTCCTTTCTCACTGTGACACCCAGCTTGGAAAGGGGGGAAAAGTTAAGAAAAGAAGAATCCTGAATCCCGAGTTCCTTATGCAAGCCTTGAAAAAGAGGATATCATTGCAGATACTCAGCCCAAGGTCAGGGATTCCAGTATAAAAAAATATGAAGATCTAAGTTAATGCTTTTGGAGAATGCAGAAGGCACTACATTTGACAATGGAGTGGGAAAACTGAACATAATCAGGGCAGAATTAATTGGGAAGCTTGAAGGAACAGACACAGGGCTGGGCAAAAGTTACAAGATCAGGGGTACAGGATTGATTTGGGAACAGGGCATGATCAGTTCCTGGACAAAGAGGTAGAGATCCACTTTCGGAACCTTTCTCAAAGACTAATGAAATCTAAGAAGTGTTAAATTTATTTAGAGGGTGACAAGAAAAAACACGTGGAACAATCATTCCAGAAGGTCAGCTCATAGTACACATCTTTCTCTATTTCACTTGATTTATGAGATTCCGTGGCATTGTCAGTAGTTTCAGGAACCGTCATGCAGCATGCATTGTTAAATCTTCTGGGATTCTTGGAAAAGTCCAGAATACATCTGAGATCTTCCTGAGAAAAATGAACTTTTTGGTAAAAATGACAATTCATTATATTCCTGAAAAGTATCTTCAGTTATTTTTGGTCTTTGGGGGTTTCCTTTCTCAGCTCCGTAGAAAGCAATGTCTATACCAGATTTTATTTGAGGCTATTGCAGTACCACACTTATTGGTCATCAGATGAGCCTCCTATAAAGTGTATGAAATTCTGCAAAGGATTGGTTTATTTTCAGTGTAACTAAAAGACAGATGCTGCCTTTCAAAGCAGCTGGACTGACACACAGGGAGTTGTCAGGAGCTATATTAAATGAGTGCAGATTTATCAGAGCCACGAACACTGCTCAGTGCATTTTTCTGATCATACACAATTTTAGTCACATGGCCTACCATTTAGATCATCACAGGCAGGCAGATGCACTATAGTTTTGGTGATAAATCTCTTTCCCTTTGCACCTCTATTACGACACATTATTGCACATCTAAGCATACAGAACTTGACAATAATACGAATTGTTAAAATACTTGATTTTAATTTAAAGTTGGTACTTAAAGTACTCTTGGTCAATTTATGAAGAATTGTGTTCTTTCTGAAAAGTGTTTTCAGTTTAGTTTTGATGGGCATTATGCAAAGGTTTTTTTACCTAGATTTGAAAATGTTGAAAAACCTGTAAATGGGCACATTGGGCTAAGATTAGTAATCTATGACCCACCTTAAAAATTGCCAGAAATGGAAATAATGGCCCAACCTTAACTTCTCATTTGAAACTTAATCTGTCTCTTAATTTGGTATTGTGTTGCTGTGCCAAAGTTGGCCACATGTGATTTTTTCCATCATATCGAAGTGATTGTTTGATTTTTGAACGGATTTTCTGGTCAGCAAGCATATGCTCTGAGTAGCAATTACTGTATGCAAAGAGAGGTTTGCCATGTGTCCCTTAAAATTTAATCTGAGGCTTAAGATGTGGTCATTTGTCTTTAGCATAACAGTCAAAGACTTACACACCTAAACATTAATTCAGAGTGAAGACAATGTATTTTGGCTAACAGCCGTGTATTGAGTAAGTAGATGCTGAACGAGGTATTAATGATATTGTGTAACTAAGTGTTGCTGCTTCCATTTGTGCTAAATGTTACACATCTTAAGTTCTGTTAGTGCTTTGACCATTAAATTCTCTTTTCCATTTAAAACACTATCAAGTTGTGTTTATGTTTTTCACTGTTAATCATTAGTGAGCTGGCCTATCAATTTATCAATAGGTCAGTATTTTCCACTACAGCTTAAAATTTTAAATGTAAATAATTGTTCACTTTGTCTTCACACTTTTTTGGTTAAGGGATGTCAAATGCTAATGAGACAGGGCCTGGTATCACCATCCTCCAGAAAATAACGCAAGTAAGAGCAAACATACTGAAGAAATTTTGCAAATAAATTTGATGTCTTGCCTATAGAAAAACCCTTGAAAAATCTGGAAATGAACAGAGTCACAATTAGGTGGCTGTTTTATATATCTATGCTCCAGTGAAAAGAGCAGGTTCCTTTCCCTAGGGGAACAGAGGGATACATTCCTCAAATGATAGGATGACATTGAAGGTGCTTGTCCTTTTCCCCCCAGCCCTTGTCTCTTTTCAAGAAAACAGAGGTGTCTGTATGTATGTCTGTAAGTGTGAATCTATGACATAGCCATGTAGGCAGCTAGTCCTACTGAAACAGGTAGCAAAATAAAAGTGGATGAAGATTTATTTTTTTGTTAACCAAGCTTTAATGAATAAATACCAGCTTTCACCCTGGAACTGCACTATTTTTTATGCTTGTAGTGGTCTTAAGTTTCTCAGCAAAGAAATGGCATGGAGAATCCAAAACAGTAGTTAAGCTGATAACCGAATCATTCATTTCTGGTGTAGACACTCAGGTGCAAGTTTCTGGTCTGTCTGTCCCAAGAGAGTTCTCTAACCACTGGTTTACTTAACACACAGTTTTCCCCTGGTCTACAGTCTACTTGGGTTGTATACTCTTTTTTACAAACTGAGCCTTATCATAATAAGAATAGCAGATATCCTAAAGAATTGCTGGAGCATTTGACTAATTATACTCAAGTTCATGAAAGAAGAAAAACCTGTGGAGAAATATGTGATAGAAACATGAAGTACTTCAGACATTTAGGAAAAGAGCCCAAGATAAGAGTACCTGACATATATTTAGAGATAATTTACATGACAGTTACAAGTGAAAAGAAAAAAAGAGTGTGACTAAGGGTTAGTGGCAGAAGGATAGAAAAGTTAGGTTCACATGCATTTAGTTGACTTTGATGATATCACTAGATTGTGTTACATGGGTATCATGTAACAAATAAATGAATTTAATACTAAAGTGCTTCAAATTTACAATGGAGCTCCTTTTGAATAAGCATGTAGAATAAGATAATGATTTGTGTAGAAAAGCAAAGAGAGTGGGGAAAAGTACAGTAAGTAGCTAACTTAGTGGTTTATAACAAAATTGGGGCGGTGATTTTGTTAGTTAAAACATACATATGAATAAACATTATATTTAGAAGAAATGTAGTAAGAAAACATGGAAGGGAAATTCTTTACAGTCAGTTTGCAGTTGTCTTGAGAAAGAGGTAATTCAGGTAATGGGTAAAAAAGCTGTTTTGCCAAGGTCAAGGTCATGTACTTGGGTACTCCACTTTCTCCACTCTCCTTCTGAAAGATCTGAAGTCTAGGCACTGTAGAAGTGGGGAGAACACATTTAGGGTCTCTTAGTCCCAGAAGCACTGGGCATGTTGAAATAGCACTCTACTACCCGTGGATTACATTGTCTGTGTTGGGGTCAACAGAGCCACCTAATAATGACTCTGCTTAAGTTCACCTAGTTGGTGGAATGACAAGCACCCTAAATCCACACAGAGCAAGCTTTGGTCTAGTAGGAACTCCTTCTTCAGTGGCATGCAAGTATAGCTACAGTTCTTTCAGGTCTTAGCTAGCTCTGGAAGCATTATTTGGAAGCATGTGGTTGGCTAAGAAGTGCTATTAGATGCAAACTGGCTTTATAGAGATCTTATTTCTCTGTACCCATGTTTATCTGCAGGCAGTCTGACCATGAACTGTGGCATCTGGACTGTTTGTTTATGGCATGTTGTTTGTATTACTGGATGTTGTACATTATTGCATGGTATTCTTCAGATAAAATTCACTCTCTTGTCATAGTATAGGATGGATGATGCTCCCTTAGATGCTATTTAGAATTTAGTACTGCATCCAGCTCTGGGGCCTCCAAAGCAAGAGGAATGTGGGCCAGTTGGAGTGAGTCCAGAGGAGCGCCATGAAGATGATCAGGAAGAGAGAGCTGGGGCTTTTCAGCCTGAAGAAGGCTCCTGGGAGACCTTATCGCAGCCTCCCTGTACCTAAAGGGGGCCAACAAGAAATCTGGAGAGGGACCTGTTACAAGAGCATGTAGTGATAGGACAAAGGGGAATGGCTTTAAACTGGAAGATTTAGATTAGATACAAGGAAGAAATTCTTTACTGTAAGGGAGGTGAGACACTGGAACAGGTTGCCCCAAGACATTGTGGCTACTGCACACCTGGAAGTGTTCAATGGCAGGCTGGATTGAGCTTTGAGCAACTTGGTCTAGTGGAGAGCATCCCTGCCTGTGGAAGGGGGATTTGAACTGTATAATCTTTAAGGTCTCTTCCAACCCAAATCATTCTATCATTCTATGAATTTATATTCTCATTGTTAGTGTGGGTTTATGCTTTTAGTGAACATTATGCAGATGTTTCTCACATGCTTCTCAGTAGAATTTTGCAAACATAATGCATTTATTTTCAAAACAACCTTGTTTGATGACAGGATATTATTACTCCGTTTTACAAACGGCTATGTGAAGCCCTAAGACATTAAGGTCAAAATTATTGGGTCATTTTAGATGCATAGTTCAAAACACCTAAAAGCTATTTCAGATTTTGCAGAATATTTGTCATCAAATACCATTTAAAAGTGCAAAGCACAAATTACTGTGACTACCAGGGCAACTGCAAGTAGTGCTTTTACAGTCAAAACTCAGGATATGAATTGAGGCACCCTGAAAGCTACATGTTTAATAATCAGTCTTGCAAAGTCAAATTCAAAAGACTGTCCTACTGTCAAAAAAATCCTCTGTGGTAGGAGAATTCTGCATACAGTTTTCTCCTTTTTCCCCTTGCAGTCCTCTAAGCCATACAGAATAAATTCCCCTTTCTGTTTACCTTTATATTCAACAGGTTCTGTTGCTACAGAATCATGACCTACCTTTAGAGAGGTTACATAGGCTGAAGAAGATCTACTGAGGGCAAATGAAAAATGCAATGAATAGATCATGGAATTAAAGGTCATGCATTCATAAGCAGGAATTGAATTAAGATCATAAAGTCTTATTTGTGCTATTTGTTAACTTTTCAGTATGACTTGTATCTATGTAATTTCCTTTTTTCTTTTTTGGTAAAAACAAGTGGTAAGTTAGAATTTTGATTATTATACCAAGGCCCTTATTCATTAGGACTATGCAATTTTTGCATCACAGCTGACCAGCTGTATGGTAACAGCTCACAGAGCTAAGAAACTAGGTATTTGTGGCCAAAGAAGTAACCTCTTAGGCCTGGCCAAGCTTGCAAAGCACTACCTTGATGAACCTCATGTAGGTCAATAAAAGAGATAAGTAGTTCAAGATGTGCTACATAGAACTCTGTGCTTTAGTGGAATGCTTGGTAGGAGTAGCCAGTGGTCGTGTGCATCACTATTTTGCCAAAAGTGTTGCTGACATTTGCTCAGTTATCGTGGGATTCAGTTTAGGAAAATGTGTTCTAGCAGAGTGTTACAAACGTTTCTGCTCACTCAATGGGAATTTGTGTACACTGTCCAACTGTCTTCCTAGCTTTAGCTTTTACTCCATATAGCTTGTGCGTCTTTGTGTCCTTTTACAGCTCTTAGTCTTACCCAGGAGGCTGATGCTTTTGGTCTTTTTACTCAGCTGTTTTCAGTCTTTCAACTCTCCCTCTCTAAATTTCTAGTCTTGCCTGCACTAGTTCATTCCTGCTCTCTGTCTTCTAATTTAATCTGATTTTAATTTCCTGTGAATTTCCCTTCATCTGCTCACTCACATTTCCTGGCCTCAGAAATTCCATATTTTCTCCTACAACTCTAGATCTCCTTTCTTAGAACACTTTAGTCTGAGGTAGACATCTGACATATGAACTTCTAACTGAAACAAAGCAGTTGTAGTCATAAGCAAAATAAAATGAGATTTTACACAGGGACTGTAGGTACTGCTTAAGAAATAGCAGTGTTGCTAGGGCACTTGCTGAATTTACTATCCATAAAGAAGAAAAGTTATCCAGAGAAAGAACATTCCTGGAGCTGTATTTTACTGGTGCTCAATAACTTTTAAGAATGGTTTGTCCAGGAAACCATGATTTATTTAATTCCACATGGTAGAATGAATGGATTCTTAGAATGCATTAATGCATGAATAGTACATTCAGGGAACTTAGTGTCTGTAAAAGGCAATCTGCTGCTTATAGTAGAATGAAGGGAATCCTGTGATCAGGTAGTATGGAAAAAGTTTGAGAAATCTGAAAATAATATCAAGATTTAAGAAACTTAAAAAAATCTTGCATGAAAGTGCATGAAAATTTGTGGATTAAAAGCTTGCTGGATGAAAGGGTAAGAAAGGGCATTTATTTCTTTGTATGCATATATATGTGTGTGTGTGTGTGTATGAAAAAAGGAAAAATTAAATCCCTCAATAAATTATTTTTATTGATTTAACTAGTTACTTTGGAGAGCAAATGGGATAATTCATTTGTGCTAATAAAAGCACTATTTTGCTCACATCCAGCATATGTGCATGTTATAGGTTCTTCATATTACACTAGTTCTGCCATACTGATAACATGTTCCAAGTGGAGAACTAGCTTCAGAATGCCAGTACATTTAACATCCTTATAAATCAGTCTTGACTATGAAAGGTACATTTGCAAAGTATTAGAGTGATAAGTAATGGGGAAGACCTTGTAAAATGTCTCCAAAGATATGCAGATTTCAGAATACCTGATACTTAATTGTTTTTTTGTTATATAGGTTGGATGTTTTAATTATTGAGGTTATTAGCTTGAAAATGGTCTCCACATTTGAGAATTATTTTTTAAAGAAAACTGTGATGAACTGAAATAATCCTACAGTATGTTTTACAGGTTTCAAAAAGGAAATATAACAATGATAAACTTTGTTTTCTAGAAGTCTAATATAATATTTTATTATCACATTACTTCAAATCTATATATAAAAAAAAATCATTAGTTACCTAGAACCTGGGCAAAAAGCATTAAAGATTCACAAATAATAATTTGTGAAAAACTCAGTTCCATTTTTATATAGAATTATAAAATTATATTTTTATTTTAGGTGGATAATTATATTTAAGCAAACCAAATTATATTGTGGTTCTTAAAACCCCAATTCTGAAAAATAAAGCCACTGCACTAGCTTGGATATGAATAATGTAACGGATTAAAGTTTTACTAGATAAGAGACTTTAAAAATGGAGACTATAAATGATAGTTTATTCTACCAAATTTTAAAGTTAGTAACCATAGGCTTACTCTAACAGTAAGACAAACAGGGTGATGCATTTAAATGTGGATGACTCCCAAGATAACCTCAAGAAAGTCTAGTATGAAAGCTGTAATTTTCCTCCAACCAGTTTGCTCTGTTAAGTGTCTTGAAATAAGTTGCCACTTGGGGACATGCAGAGTTTGATTCTGCTGAGTATTTTCGTTTTGGAGGAAGAAACCAAAATTACATTAGTCAAATTGTCAGATGCTGAAAAACTGGAAACAGTTACAAAATACTTTATAGTACAGGATTAGACTATAATAAAACTTTTATAATCTGCAGGAATAGATTGAGTGTAGTAAAACAGTTTGATAATAAAGGAATATTTATAAGAATACAAATAAAATAAAATAAAGACAGAGTATATAATAAATATTGAGTATGGGGAAGTTGATATCACATGCTTCAGATAACCAGTCTATACAGATGCTTCTGTTTACACTGTCAAAAGAATTGAGAAAACTCAGGAAAGCTCAGTGTATCTAAATTCTCTAGCAACATATTAGGAGTAAGAATGCTGTAGTCCCAAACAGTACAAAACCACAGGCAAACAAATGTCATAGAAAACCTCCCAAACATTTTAGCTTAATATTTTTCTCAAGGCTACAAAAGAAGGATGTGCCAGAATTGTGATTTCATATCTTTTAGTACGAGCGAGTCATTCTCATCTTTGTAGAGTCTGCAAAGACTTCCTTAGATGTCTGCATTTCAGTATTAATTCCTTTCAACTTTAGGTTGTCTACTTTCAGATTTTTTTATGTTTTTTTTTTCCTCCACCTTTACAAGTTGTTGCATCTTGGTATTTGTTTTCCTCTTCTTTGATGTCTGTAATAATAGTGTCACTCTTGCCTGGTTCATTTTGTGTTGAAACACTCAGAGGTATTTGTATCTAGCAGTAACTTCAGGTAGCTGGGGCAAAATCTGTAATTTAGCCTTGTAGTTGATCTGGCACAATATGCCAGGATCTATTCTTGACATGTCAAATAATGAACTTTTTTTACTTAAATGTTATATTAAAAGTGGCGTATTACCACTAGCAATAAGTTGTGACATCTTTTAAGTAATTTTTAAAATAATTTGAGATTAAAGCAGATCCTCAGATTGGTGAAAATTTTCTCATGATAGTAGACAGCTGATCTAATCTGTGCTACTTTCACTTGATAAAATTATGCCCTGCATCAACAGGCTTACCATTTTCAGACTATATTATGAAACCTAATGGTAATCCGACTTTCACTATAGTGAAAATTAGTGATTATAGGCAGCACCTAAAATCTTTACTGATAACTTACACTTGACATCAAGGTGATCGTGTTTTGAAACAGATCCTTATGTTTTATACTGAATCTCTGACAACAGTCCTCTCTCTCCTTCCAGATTGAAGATAGAGTTTGCGATGAAGTTAAAAAGCTACCTTCAGCTGGTGGTTTCTGAGGCTGAATCTGAGAACTAAAATGCTTCTATGAACCTCTAGGGATACAAGTTTCACATTCATTACATTACCAAGGCTAGTGAAGCCAATAGGATCATAAGCACATATTCAGTGTATTGCACTTTCTGAGGAGAGTGTTGTATTTAAAAAGTTCGAATGGGCACGTCATATATTAGGTTTGTATTACATTATTCCATTGCAGGTGTGTTAGATTATTTCCTATTCAGGTGCTTATGAATATGTTTAATGAAGTGCATGATTGAAATTTTCTGGAAAACATAGTCAGACAGTGAATTAGAAATGACAACGAGTAATGTCAGTGAAATAGCATACAATTGACTGATACCAGATTAATCAAATACATTAAGGCTTAATTTAAACAGATCTAGCAATACCCGACCCCAGGAAGTCTTCCGTACATGTAGTTTGCCTTCTAAATTGATTTTGTGGCAGTTGTGGTCGAAGTAAAACAAAGCTCTCATTATTCATCAGGTATAAAATTTAACAAAATTCAGAAGACAGTTTGGAACAAACATTAATTTCTTATTTATAAATAGATCAACTATTCAAATATTTTTTTTTAGGAATACATCTTAATAAAATTTCAGTATTTCTTATAAGGATAATAATTATTGTTTGTCTTCTCATTTGTGTTATTAATATAGTATCATACCAATTTTTATTATAAAATTATTCTCTATTTCTCTTGATTTTTGCCCTAGAATCACATTTTTAATGGCAGTGTTTTCAGTGTAAATTCAATTTTAGTCAGTTTTAAAGATGAAAATATAAAGTTATCCATTATCCATTTATGAGCATAGAATTAAATATGTATTAGTTGATTGCAATGGCAGAATTCAAGATAAAGGAAGAAAGCAAAAAAATTAATTAAATCTGCAAAAAATTCATATTCTGTAGGCATCCAAATTCAAGACTAATTATATGCATAAGCATCTGGAAAATGGAAGCTGATATAAAAATTGATTTCTCATGGGGAAAATAAAGAGGAGGAGGGGAGTAAAGGTGGAAAGGATAAAAGAACCGTAATGTCTTCTTTAAAAGTGTAGATGCTCTTCAGGAACAAGTGTACAGTATGAGATAGCAATAACAAGGAGGGTGTGTTCAGTGAAAGTGTGTGTGTGGATAAGTGGATATCTTACTTTGCAGTGGTTTACCCTTGTCTTTTACAGATCATTTTAATTCAGAAAGATAACATTTTCTCAAGGCTATTAAATTTAGAACAGAACAGTAGGGACAGCTGGCTTCAGGATAATTGGTAAATTTGAACCCTGACAGACCAGGCTGAAAGTAATGAGAATATCTGTTGCTTTAACCCTTTAACACCCTAAGACAAGTGTCTCAGTCTTTAGAATTCTAATTCTAAATACTAATATACTTAGAATTCTAGAATTCTAAATACTAATACTAATACAGCTCCCATGCTTTTTTCCCAGCTTTCTCTCATGCACTCTTACAGCATAGCCTCACTCTTCTCTGAACGTTCTTTCTTTCTGAGATGCCTACTGCTCTTTTCCCAGATAAAATCTGCAGAACTAAATGAAGTTCACCTCCATTCTTTTTCTACTCACTTGGTAAGCAACTACCCTGTTGTTGAAGTGTTCTGAATCCTTTGACTGTTTGCCTTTCTTCCCTTCTGAGCTGTCTCTGAGAGATGTTCATCCTTTCCTGCTTCTTGCAAAGAGGCAGCGGTAGTATCTGGAATTAGTTGTTATTTGGGTCTGGAAAGGGTCAGGTCATATAGACTGTAGGATAATGTTTATTTTATCCTTCTGATATGTAGTAAGCTATTAGTCTTAAATCCAAGAAACAAAACAATCATGAAAGTATGGTGCACTTCAGGGATAACTTCGGTCAGCTACTATGGGCAAAATCGAGATGTTCTGATTTTCCTTTGGTGTGACTCCGTGGATTTTGTTTCAATTTTTTTAAAAGATACCTTAACACAAATTTTTGTATTTGTTATTTTTGTTTGTCTGAGTTTAATTAAACTACATGTCAGTAAAAACACAAGCCGTTTGTGGCACCTTCTGCAAGATACCAGCCTACATTCAGGGTTTCTATGTAGGCTGTCTTATAGAGAATAGCCATAGTTACTGAGAGAAAATTCTTGCTCTTCTTTACGCTTGAAATATTTGTTGTTCTGCAAAGCCAGTGTCAACTAATCTATTATTCTTATGATAGTTTCTGTACTTTATCCAGAATATCCAAAGATGAAATATAGAACCATTCACTAGTTAAAGGACTGGAGGCTAGGATATTTCCCACGTGAATGCTCTCATCTCCCTTTTTAAGGATGTGCCACCATCACTCTGCACCTTGGAAAGAAAGAAGTCATCTTTTCTCAACTCCTTGGGAAAAGGAGATAGCTGCTTATATTCATGAAAGGCCCTCTGAACTTTGGGTCTTAAACAGAGGACATTTTTCTTTAGTCGTGTCATACCTCATCCTTGAAACAAGAGGGGTTTTCAGAAATATGCATGTCTTCAGTGTTTCCCCATGACTAGTTTTAAGGAGCTCCATACTGAGTATTTTCATTTTAGATGATTCTCTGCTGAAGTGTTAGTTGAGGTGTCTAATTCTGGCAATGTGATGTATGTGTGGGTAACCTAAGTATTTAACTCAGGGTTCATCCTGGGGAGACAGATATCTAAAATCTGTGTTACCTATCTCATTTGTACTGTCCTTTGCATAATTTTAGGTCTTAGGAAAAAGCAAAATAGCACTTTAAAATGAATTGAAAACAAAAATTCAGGTCATGGGAACCTGAATACAAAGCACAGAACGTAGAAGTATTTCAGCTTCAGACAGTTATTATTTGCTTACAGTTTAGTATGCCCTTCTTTTCATAAAAAAGAGGGGAAAATAAAAGGGCTTTGCAATAGTGAATTGAAGGACAATTATCTAGGCTTCAGTAAAGAAATAAAGATCAAGATTTGAAAGCCAATCATTACAATCAGGGACTTCTATTAAACGATGCATAGCATAAATAATGTAAAATGAACATTTCTTTCTTGAATCATCAGTTATTTTAATGTCTTCAGCCCTATCAGGGTATCTGTAGTTTCTTTACGAGGCCGTGTCCATATGTGTGAAGGACAAGAGGGTGAATGAAGGAATCAGCATGGATTTACCAAGATTAAATTGCACTTGGCTTACCTGACTACCGTCTTTGATGGGTCAGCATGATGAGAACATGGACCAGCAGTGTGGCCTCACAGTAGAGAAGGCCAACAGTATACATGGACAGCAAGTTGAAGGAAGTACGTATTCATTTCTGTTAAGAGAGGTGTAGACTTTCAGACTCTGCAATAGAAGACACAACCTGGAGAAAATCCAGCAGAGACATCATTAGGAGGCTGGCGCACAGACATGCAAGAAGTTGAAAGGGCTGTTTGTTCAGTCTGAAGGAAAGAAGGCTAAACAGAATCTTGTTAAGGTGTCCTCAACTTCTTCAGCTGGTGCTGAGGAGAACCAGACTCTTGTCGGGTGTGCACATGGAAATGGAAGATGGGGACAGGTACAAACTGCAACAAGGAAAGTTATGATTAGAAAGGGTGTTTGATCACTGGAAAAAATTGATAAGAGAGGCAGTGAAATCTCCATGACTGAAGATATTTAAAACTTGACTGCGCAATTTCCTGAGCAAACTAATCGAACCTCAGAATTTGCTCCAACTTTGAAATCTACCCGTGTCAGAGAAAATGGTTGATTGGATGATTCCAAAAATCTGTTTCATATATTCTATTAGCCTTCACAGTTACATTCTGTGCATATTATTTCCAAAATATGCTTTCTATGACCATTCTGTCTTTCCTGGCAGCAATATCTGTAACTGCCAAGTTCTTTTGATGCTCATGCTCGGAGATAGGATTGATCATGATCAGTCATGACCACTACTTACTGCTGTTACTCAGCCTCTTAAGTAGTGAGACGAGGACAAAAGTGATGTTCTCCTCCGTAACTATGTTTTTGAGAGCCATTTTTACTCATCAGTTAGTTTGAGGTCCTTTAATTTAGGACATTTCCTTATCTGTTACTTTTTTCATTAAAAGTTGATAGATATGATTGCCCATTCCCTTTTTTTATTGCTGCAAAGTCTGACACTGTTAAAGGTGGTACTGTTCATAAATAATTTCACAGTAGAGTGGTTTTGGTATGTAGAAGATCATCCAGCCTCTCAAAATTAGGGAGCTTTCTAATGGGGCTTTCTGTTCTCCCAGCCTGCCCATTACCTACATTGGCACACTCTGAAAAGATAAAATGTGTTAGAAGGGAAATTAAAAGCCTCCTTGGTTTCAAATGACTGGGAGTATTTACTCCTTTATTATAATATGAGAGTTAATCTTGACGTAACCTGTTTACTAATACTTATTTTTCAGATTAAGTTAAGTATAGTTGAAGATGAGAATTTGACTTCTCTGGATTTAAAGAACAAAGATTACAGATCCATTTTCTATTATGTGTACTTTTATGCATGATATCAAGATGTGGACTTATTAGGAGAAAAAAAACACCAACAAAAAACCCATCTTCTTGTAAATTCATTTACAGAATCACAGAACAGTTGATGTTGGAAAGAACCTCTGGAAATAATCTGCAGAGGTCAGCTAGAACAGGTTGCCCAAGACCATGTCCAGTCAGATTTTGAGTATTTCCAGGGATGGAGACTCCACAACGTCTTGAAGCATCCCGCTTCAGTGTTTAACCACCCTTACAGTAAAAAAGTTTTCTTATTTTCAGATTGAATTCCATGCATTGAAGTTTGTGCCTTTTGCCTCTTGTTCTGTCACTGGACACCACTGAGAAGAATCTGGTTTTCTCTTCTTTACATCCTCCCACCAGATAGTTGTCGATAATATCCTCCCCAAGCCTCCTCCAGCCTAAACAGCAGTCTCCGCCTCTGTTCTTATGAAAGATACTCCATTCCCTTAGTTTTGGAAGTTAAACAAGTTATTTTTTTTTTCCTCAGTGACTGCTGGGAAGTAACTATGCTGATTTTTTGGCCTTAAATGAAATTGTCATTTTTCCCCTGATGCTTCTTTTTATGTGAAGGGACAAATTTTCTTTAAGTAAAGCTATCTTTTCAGGATAAAAGAAATCAAAATAAAAAGATTTTACAAATTTATGTATTACACAGCTCTAACTTACCCTTATTCTAAGTTTTCACCTTAACTACAAGAAAACTGAAATTGCAATAAAACCAATAAAAACAGAACCAAATGCTGTTGGAAGCACTGATACATGGGGAGTTGCTGTTCTTTTATTGCCTGAATTATTGACAAAGCAACTTCACTCATTCAACTTCAAAATATTTTATGCATGATTTATATTTGATAGGATCATACTGAATGTTGTAGTAAAAAATAATTTTATATTGCTGTCTTTATAATGCTGAAATATTCATGATGCTTTGTATAGTAACTATGTTGGCTTTTGTATAATATCTTAGTCAAAGCTTAGGTTGAGTTCAGTATAGTAAGACTTCAAATGGGCACCTTTGTAAGGATAAAATCCACATACTGTCTTTTGGAGAATATGAAACTTTTTTCCTCAGATGTGTTACAAATGAGTTCTGCTGGATGTAGCTCAATGTCTTAAATATGAAAATGATTTCCAAAGAATGGAAATAGCCTTAAGAAGTGAATAATCATATTATATGCATATACTCCTTATTTACAAAACCCTCCTCAGTATGTAACATTTAAAGTATATTTTAGCTTGTTTGTAGATTTCTGTCTTTGCTCATAGCAGTAACTATGTTTATAATAATTTCAGTTTAAAATAAGGTTACATTATACAGTATGACAAGAGATGCATAGTTTCTGACTATACTTTGTATGTATATGGATTATTGTTCTTTTCTATTTCATCTGAGATTCATCGGTTGGGGTGTAAATTTAAAACTCTATACTTCTTTTAATTCATAGTAAACCACATCACTAGAAAGTGTACATGAAGAGTAACAAAGGAATATGACCTTTATACTAGAACTTACTTCACTTACTATAATCTTGTGGTTTACCAGTACTCTGGGTAACTGAGTAGGACCAGTGCACCAGTGCCATTTTTCATTTCCCTCCCCTCCTCTCTTTTCCTCTCTCCTCCCTTCCCCTTCTGTCCCCTCTCTTCCCTTCCCATTTTCCAGGGAATTGTAATATTAAATGAATAATGCCCTAAATTATAAGAATGATAACTTGTCTCATTAATTATAAAGCTCACAATTTAAAGAGATTGTGAGCACAAGGAAAATGCTATATCAGGGAGAGCTCATTATGTGTGTTGTGTTGCTTTTATTGCATGGGTTCAAGGTTTAGTCTCACCTTTCCAGGAGAATAAAATACTGTTCTATGCTGTTTTGTGCTACAGGCATTGCAGGTAGTTTGGCTACATAAGGAAGCACACTGCAGGGTAAGATTCTGTTGTGAATCTGTGCACAGGCAAGCTGCCAACAATGTTTGAAGCGTAAAATATTCCCCTCACCCCCCTGAAACAGGGAGAAACAACAATATAAGTCACTTTTAATTCATTGAAGTTATGTTTTGAACAGGGGGATTTTATGTTACTTGCACATCTTCATAGGGAACATCACTGGCATTGGTTAAAATATCCACTTAAGTGTCTCCTCCCAGCTCTATTATTGTAATAGAACCATTTACATTTTCTTAAAACTTTGTGTGTCAGTGGCCCAGAAATCAGCTCTGTTATGTTGCATAGGAAGCCAAGGGTAAACCAGCTTCTTTCAAGTTTCAAAGAAAACAGAGCTCCACCTTGAACTTAAAGAATAGTTTGAATGATAAAATACAATGCTATTTTATATCAATAGGAGTGGTTTGTGTCTCTTGGTTTGTAAGATCCTTTTTTTCCCACAGTGTGATTTATCTGTGGGAAATATCTTAAAATTGGTTACGACAATTCCAATATATAATCCTGCAGTTTAAAATCTGTGACTCCAAAGGTCCTCAGTGAGTTCCTTATTCTCACATGGACTGGAATGTCTTTGCATCTTCACTATGATGATTAGGTGTGGAAAGGTAGTTGTCTTGAACAGGTATTAAGTTTTCATTTGCATCTCCTCTTATTCAGTAGACTACAGTTGCTATGCAGAAATCTCATGAGAGGTCCTAAAAATTACATTCCTCAAACTTTCTAAAAATGAGGAAGTTTCCAACAGCTCTTCAAGCTTTTGTTGGGTTATGCTGGACTACCTGGTGTCATTTAATGCTCTTTCCTTTCAGAATCCAGAGACATTATGAAGTTGGTTCTTGCTTGCAACATTGAAAAATCCTTTAAGACTATTTAGACCATAATTTTGCCTGTAAGATTTAAATTTTCTGTGATGGCAGCACATCCCAGTCAGTGACTCTGAAAGGATGCTGTTATTACAAATTCCTGACCACATCTCTCTTCTTTCTCTGGAGGTGCCACTAAGCCTTGCAGCAAAGACTCTGGTATTCATGGTAGACTCACCTCTATAGAAAGATCCTGTTCGAAGCATATTTGAAATATTTCTTTACCAAATCAAAAGATACAGTGGCACTGCCACAAGGTGATACATAAATAAGGAGATATGAAATCCATTCTCCTGTATTGGTAGCTGGTTAATCTTTCAGATCAGTATACCCAGTGTAAGATTTGAATTCCTAGAAGCCTTGAATACACTATCAGACAATTTGACCTATTTTAGGCTTGCAAAGTCAGTGATTTAGGAAAATATTCTGTAATTTAATCTTAAGCTGATCTTTTTGCCTCAGAGATCAATAGAAAGTGTCCCTTGCCCTGCTTCCACTGTAGTCAGGCCTTGAAATCTCTTATTATTGCTTCCATCTCTGATTAAATTCCTTGAGTTATACTTTCATTTCCATGTTTTCAGGGATTCCAAGAGAAAGCATGACAGGATGGCACTATGCAAATGCCTAGTTTCAGGACATCCTTCATTGTGACTATGGATATCCAATTCTTATCCTTGACCTGTTCTGTCAAGACACAAATTTGTTCTTCCTTCTGCAGAAACCACCTAATTAATTACAGTAAATGCTATCTCTGATAAATAGGCCAAATTTCCAGTGTTCAACTAGGTCCCTTTCACCTATGAAGGCTTCTTTCTGCTTCATTTATGATGACTGGGAGATTAGAATTATCTAATCATGATTGTCTGGAAAAATTCTTATAGATTTTGGGTTGTTCAGAGTGACTGGGAAATATATGAGCGCCTATAAGAAAAACACTTTCTGTTTGCAAATTTAAAGAGACAGCCCTGTATCAGTCTATATTCAGGTGAAGATTTTTGTTAACAATGGTGGCTACAAAACTGAACTTGTAAAATTCATCTTGCCATTTAAAAAAGCCTCCAAAGCCATTCTGAAATGATTTCATGGCCTGGATTTGTTACTAAATTTTTGTGTCTTATGTGGCAGAACTCCGTGATCAACTAGGTTAATTTTTTATTATCTTTTTTTTTCACTGTCATGAGAATCTATTCCTTCTTAAAGTTTTCTGTTTTACAAAAAGGTCAGAAGTTTTGTCTCTGGGTTGGGTTTGGTTTTTATTTTGTTTTTTGTTTTTTTTTTTTTAGATTTAGTATAGTTTTAAAATTTCTACAACCATAAACTACATCCTGATATTTTATTTGTGTGCCCAAGGAGAAATTAACCTTTCAACTTTCTTTGATTACTCTTGTATTGAAAATGTTTACAGGTTGTCTGTGTATTCTGACTACTCTGAACTGGCATGATAAAAGCCTATAGGGAATTATTTTGATGATGGCTGGCAATTATGTGCTAGTAATATACCCCAAGTTAATTCAGTGTCTCAATTATCGATTTTAAAAGAGTACTGCTGTGGTACAATCTGTTTTTCGAATCTTAAGTGCATTATCAGTGCAGGTATTTCATGTAAATCTGGGACGAGCTTTTATGCCCTTTAAGATGCCAAGTTCCTTCAAATCACTTTGCATTCTTTTCAGTTGGCTACTTCAAGAGAAGAGACTTCTCTTGAATAGTCACTTCTCTTCTTCTTCAATCATTCTCTTGAATTCTAGTGCTTTGGTCCTTTCTAAACCTTTCACTACAACCCCCACACCCTGGGAAAGAAATGTTCTTAGAATTGCATTATTTAAGCTATGTCAGACACACCTATATGAGGTTCTTTGTCTGGATAGTGGTACCAAGGGAGACTAGCCATGAAACAGCAACTAGTCAGGCCTTACATCAGCAGTGCAATTTAAGGAATTAATCTCTTTTTCTATAGTTCTTGCTTGGTGCTGGGTATCCAGCTACTCCGGAAAGCTGACCTAAACAGAATCTTGGTTCCATTTAATACTTTCCTGGGTGAAGCCTCAGCCGCTTTAAATTTAATTCCACTGGAAGGATATGTATTTTTATATGGCTCCAAGTATGACAAGTATTTTTTTGTTCAGGCTTCAGCCCTTGGAGGAAAATGTCCCTCTTCTTGCTACTTGAAATCAGATTGTGCACCCTCTGGTGAAATGATTATTTCTTTATTTGTAACAGAATAATTATAATACTATGATTGAACTAACAAACAAATCCACTTCTTGAAAGTAGTGTTAGAATAAGATGTAGAAAAAGATCTTTGTTTCCACGATCAAAGGTAACTGAAATTTCAACTAAATTTGGTTAAGGTAAATTTAGTAGGGGTATTTCAGAGGGGTTTGGGTCTGAATTCTTTTAAAAGTTAATAGTAAGTAGCTTCCAGAGAACCTAGCCCATAAATATGTCACAGGCCTTCATTCTTCATAATTCTCCAAAAATCTACACCTTTCTAGAGACTTCACAAACAAGGATCCATTCCTCTCTGAAAATGAAAGTTTAATGACATTTAATGTAAAAAAAAAAAACCAAAATAAATATGGTTTATATATATAAGGGAAGGAAAACAAGATGGAATCTGCCATCTCATGATTGCTTTTTGTAACTGGTTTTAGTGTATGACATAACCTTTTCATGTTCTGGGCCAGTCTATCCTTATATGTTACATTTAGCTTAGTACCTAAGATATTTAGTCAGCGATTGTTCTTTCATTGCCGTATTATATAAAGAGCTAGGAGCACTGTTTACATTAAACATAGCTGAACGAATCGTGGTAATTGTTTCTTGAGTTCTGCATCTACCGTGGTGCTAACAGTAGATTATAGGGAGTGAGTGTTGGGATAAACCATTTTGCATGGTGCCTTATTGTGGAATTGGGATCTCTTCTCCAATGTTTCTCAAGCTCTGTGGTATTGGAAGGAATATTTGCACCCAAATTTGAGTTCTCCAGATATCTTTTACCAGTGAGGCTGCTCAGAAAGAACATTAAATTATTCCTGTAATGGCTGAGTCTTATATTTTACATAAAGGTATCTGCCAAAACAGATTTTGTGGAGTGTCCTATCAGTTCTATTTTGAGGAGCAGAAAAATGACAAGATTATTCAGTTAACATTCTAGAAATATTTCCCCCAAATTTAGCATTTTTATTTTAAGATTGCTGAAAAGTTTATAATCCATGGGGCTGCAATTGAACAGAAAACTTGCAATACTTATAGCATAGATGGCAGCTTCATTTTCTAGAAAACACGCGCCAGTAGAACTATTTGAGGTATAAAGAATGCTTAGTTTCTTTCTCAGTATTTCATTGTTTTTGTAGAATTCAGAAACATAGTGTTCACTTTAGATACATCTAGAAATATTTGGGTTTTTTTGTTCTTTTTAAGCTGCTTGAAGCTCTGCATCAGCCAGATCTTCCTTTGTAGTAGAAGCTTCTGTGTCATTTAAACCTCTTAGTCTTGGATTTAATTTCTACATTTGATAAGACTTTTAAATAGAATAGAAACAATAACTCCTAATGGATTTGAATAGGGAATTCTAACATAAATAGACGGCAGATTTAGTGAATATTTTTACTGTAATTGCATTTTGCTTTCTAAGCTATGTGTCATAAATGATTTTGTTCAATAAAAGGCATCATGTTGGATGACCTTATTTTTTTTTTAGTGGTCCAACTGCTTACTACAACAGCCTACCAAATATTTTTTTTTGGTGATATGATGCCTATGATCTTTGCAATTATTTCAGTAGTGCAGTTCATGAAGTTTTAAGTGGTGATATATTCTTGTTACTTACCCAAAAGTTTTGGAAGACCTTTGTAATACGTAAGGTGTGAAGCTTTAGCCTTTCTAGTTAACGTATGTTGTCTTTGTGAAAGTTATTTTGTGCTGATAAATTCCAGTCATGATCATAGCAATGCTGTTGATGCTCTTGAGGTAATTCTGACCTCTGTTGGCAAAGCACAGCAAAGGAAATGCGTGTTTTGTAGCACACTTCTGTTTTCATATTATTTATTTCATGTATGACATATTCCTAAGAGGAGAAATTAAGGCATCAATTCTATATTTTTATAGTTGGAAAACTTTTTTTTGTCCTACCATTCTGATGAGTTTGAGCACAAGATGGATTTATATACAAACTCTCCTTAGTTTATAACATTTCCTGGTTTAGTAATTTTTGTACCAAAGAACCAGTTTCATCCAATATCCTTCTTATCCAGATTTTCTATACTATGCCAACAGCATTTAAACACATCACTTTATAATACCTCTGTGTGTTAAAGTTTGGATGTTGCAAGATTCCGTTTTTAAAGTTATGCAGTATGTCTGATAATAATGATTACCATTCTGTAAAGCAGTGTTTAAGCCTCTGAGAAAACATGATCAGTGGATTGGTTTTGCTTAGTTGTGCTTATTGCAATAGCTAATTTCACACTAATCATGATTCTTATTGAACATGTTAATCCAGTTGAGAGACATAAAGAAAGAATTGAAGGGATGTAATCTGAACAGGTGCTATTATTTTTTTTTGTGCAGTAACTATAATTTCTATCATATCTTTCTCATATCTGTCTTTATCTTTCAAATGTCCTTCCTAGGTTGTGTTCTTGTTAACAAAATTAATATAATGCTGATGGAAAGAATAAGGGTTAGCACTTTGATGCAGCCAGGTAACATGCAGATACTTTCTGCTAGCATTCTAGCAAAGACATTAAATGCACCTCAATTTTGAAACTGTGTTACTCCAGAGAACAGACTCAGATTGTTTAATATTTTATGTTATGGATAGGAATGGGTTTTAGTACTATTTTGAGTTCATTTTGATCTAGCTTACTTTCAGTTACCTTGCAAATCTGTACTGTTGCAGGCTTCTGATGTTCTCTGCCTTGCTCATTGTCAGCTTGGGGCTGTGGAGTCTGAGTAACTGAAGAAGTATTCTACAATAAATAAAAGAAATTTATTCTACAATAAAATAACACAAATATGTTGTCTGTATGTTGTAGGTCATTGATAGACTTCAAGAGCCTTAATATCTCAGCATTCATATTTTGGAAGTGAGTTGCTGGAGTTGCACTCTTTGACTTTTCTGAGTTCAGGTTAAGTTTATGGCAGATTGTCCAAAAGGGTTAGAGGTTGTTGCTGCTGTTATGAGATGGAGATATGGAAGCTTTGAACTCAGAATATGGGAAATCATGTGGATGTTTTATATAATACCATTTGGATGTAAACACAAAATATCAGACTCTTACATCTGCTACATTCTCATTCATCAAGATAGCTAGTGATTAATTTCATTGATTCAGGGTTTAAGACTGCTATAGGTTGATTTCTGAATCTCTTTTTATATCGCAGCATAAATTGGGAATGAGGTGTGGGTTTAGCTTCAAAGATTGAGAGGAAATGGAATCATGTATTTTTACTGGTGTCTATTTTGCTGGTGTCTGATAGGATTACTCTACTTTTGAGGAAACCCAGATTAGGAAGGGCAAGGTTATTAAAGCCAGCTGACTTGCAGACCATAGAACCAAGTTCTGTTCTGTGTGTCCTAGAGATATAACAAAGACTCTCATTTCAGGTTGGTTTCTATGATGAAAAAACTTTAATTCCAGAATGAGGTCATAGTTCTAACAACATTCATATTTCAAAATTGGTGATACATATTGTTACTCTTCCCAGTGCTGCTTCCAGTGCCAGAGCTTCAGGAATTTTTATTCCATTTAAACAAGTGTCAGTAAGTGTTCCAGTATGCATAATTAATCATTCTGAGGTTTTAAAATCTCCTTTTACAGTAAATATTGACTTTGCCTGTCTGTGATAAGAATATGTTTAAAATTGCAAACACCGTGAATTTATGATGGATAGGAATGCTATGTTGAACCTACAAAAATGTATTCTGGAAGAAACTCTCTATAACTTTTCTTACTAAAGATCCAAGGTCAGTTGAATTAGGAAAAAAAATGGCTAAAGGAATATCTCTCCTAATAAAATGCACCATTGTATCTGTGTTCTTGACAGAAAGAGAAATGGGGCTTTACTTCAGTTTAGTTTTGATATGAGAAATATTAGTGTGGGGTTTTTTATTTTAGCATCATCTAATTTTTACAAAAGAAGTTGGAGTGTTCTATCTGAGACCATGTTCTGTTCTTCCAAAGAAAATACTGATGTTATATACTGTACTTAAATGTTCATAAGTGTATTCACGCAAGTGTATCATCTTTCAATCATGAGATATGCAAGGTCTTTCAAAACCCTTCAGAAGATCCACTTCCATTCCTGTGCTTACAGAAAAATAAGTATTGTTTATATAGTTCCACCAAATAGCAGTTGTCTCAGAAGAGTTGAAAGAACCCAGAATTTATTTTTAAAGGGAGTTCAATATATGTATGTATTTATGTATTTTATGTATTGTATATACAGTGAAAAAAAGATATAGTCAAGTATGTCTGATTACTTGTCTTTATTGTATAGCGTGACATTATCTAATGCAGTGGATCCCTGTTCCTGGTTGATCTTGATCAATGTATAGATCTTATACAAAGCATATAGGTCTGATTCACAACAAATGGGGTAGAACCCATCTACCTCAGATATATAGGGAGCCTCAACTCATGTTACAAAGGGTGTGGAGCTGCCCTCTGTAGGAATAATGTGATGCATTGATCTTTAGCATTAGCCGTACTCATCGCTGCAGGTTGCTCAGATCACGTAAGCTCATACATGGAGACATCAGTGACAACAGTTTTAAAACACGGTTCAGTAGTAAAATCATTCATGTATAAGTATGTTAAAGGTGCTGCCTGCTGATCTCGTTTTGGACTGGGTATTTTCATAGTTTAGTTAGTAGTTGTTCTCACAGTGTTCTTGTGCAGAATGATGCCAAATGAGAGTTAACATTTTTTTCCTATCAGGATGACTGAATTATTTTCAAGGACAGAATTCTGGAGTGGATCCAAGAATCTGTCTGACTCATCATTGACAAGCTGGAGTTACTAAGGTTCACTATGAACTGAGCAAAATCCCGGCTTGTCCCTGTAGACAACTGGAATACAGAGGAACCCTGCTGTCATAACTGATAAAAGCTTTCTCTGTTTTAGCTACTGCAGGCAAATTGGTCTTGACTGCAAGGAGAAGGCAAAGCTAACCAGTATTAGCCAGGAACATACTGCTTTCTGAATATAGCCATAGTATTATGCAGTGTACACAGCCAGTGTACTTGCAGATGAGTAGTCCATAAAGAATGATGAAGCCAGGCTGGTTAGATACAGGTCAAATGCAAAGTGACCTTATATATGACAGATCATTTTAATAAAGCATGACTAATTTATTGCCTGTTCATTTGTGTGAAGACATCAGGAGGTCAAAGTGCTTCTCTGTTACATGTTACCTGACTTTTTATAACATTTAAGCTGATATAACTATTAATCTATAAGAATATATATAAAATATATATATATAAGAATAAAATTAAATGCCTTCAAATGAAATTGATTCCAACTTGAAGTAAATAGAGTTCTAGTTCACTTAAACTGGTTCATGTGACTTTAGTTCAGGTTTAATTTGTTTAGTTTTTACCATACAAACTACTTAACTGGAGAGACACACTGCTCGTCAACCTGTTTTTTCTAGGTAGATTCTTTCTCAAACTAAACCTATCTAAATTTGCATGTACTTACACATCCACAGACTGTCTAATCTGCAGACTCCTAGGACACACCTCCCATTGTCCCAAATCTGCCGTAGAACACCCCTTTTTTCTCTAGTATTTTTTTAATATAGATGTTCAAAGTTGACTAAACCTCCAAGATAATATTTGTGACTTCTGCAAAAGCCTGTTGCTCATGTTTTGGTCTGCAAAATCTAACCTTCACCCTGGTCTCATGTGACAGCCAGCTCCTTGTGTGGTCTCAACTTCAGAGACATGCAGACACACAGCTGGCTCCCAGGCTACTTCACCTACTTGCTGACTAGTCCAGCTGATCTTCACCAGCAACCACTCTCACACACCCATGCTCCCTATAGTTGCAGGCTCCATGGATACACAGGCCTTCTGTCCCATGGTAACACTTCAGTTTCTGGTCCCTAGAACCTACTTTGCTCCAGTTTCTGGCAACACAGACACATAGGCTCACTCACCCATTGTCTGACCCAATTTCTGGCATGTGTATACATATGTATGTATATATGTATACATGCACACAGAATAGAGTCCCTCACCCAGGAAAATAGAAATGGAATTTAATATGATTGAGAGCAGAACATGGCCAGACTATTGTACTGTAGACCTAAGTGTATATATGTGATCAGCCCCTTTTTTCCCTTATCCCTTTATTTTCTCACATATGTTCCTCTCCAAATCACCTGAATCCATTCCTTTCCCTGGATCTGGTTCCTCCCTAAACATCCCATAGGAAGTCTTGCTCCCATGTGTCCCTTATCCCTAGACAGGAGCACCTTTCAGCCTGAAATATGCTCCAGCATTGCCTCGTTGTCTGTCACTCCTGGGCAATGGGTTGGAGATTGTCACAGGGCAGCCCTGGGAGGGGCCACAACAGGGTGTCTCTTCCTCTGAGTCTGTAATTTGGGTTCCTGCCTGCCATTGTGTTGCTGGACTTGTAGAGATGGGCCTTTAATATGTTGATGGCTCTTCCTGATAAGTATGAGAGTAGTTGGGTCAGGGTATGTCTTGATTCTCCCACCTGCTGTTGTCTCTTTATGCTCCTTTGTGGATGTATGCAGGAGCTGTTTATCTAACATTTATGAAAATTTGTATAGTTTCTATTATCTTAGGTCTGTTCTAGCCTGTTCTTTGGGTACTTCACAATTACTGTGTCCTCATATACAGGTTCTGTAATTTCTTGTCTCAGGAGTTCCTTTGGGAGTGTTTCTTTAGTCCTAACAGTATCAAAATATGCTTTTATAAGACCATTTCTATTTCTTTCAGTTGCAATTCTTCTTTTATTCTAAGGTTATTCAAAGGATAAGGCCACATTGTCTCTCTGAGTCAAAGGTCACACTGATTCTGTGAGACTTACCATGGCTAGGGGTGTTCTGGATATCCAGGACTTGTGCATTTCTATGCCTGGTATTCTGCCTCTCCTCCACCACACACACTGGGCTTCTGTCATTTAGAATCAGTCTTTTCTTAGTCCTTTCCGCTGGAGAAAGTGTGGATGGCAGATTGGCTTAATGACTGTACTAGCCTTGTCCTTCTGCAAATATAGTTAGTAGGAGCAAGAATGGTAATGAGCAAGTATACTAGGTTATCTATTTGGCATTAAGGTTATTTGTATACTTTTAAATGCTGCCACCCTACACCAAATTTTGGCCTGGGCAGATGTAGTTGGTTAAATCTCAGTGTTAGTTTAGCAGTGATATTTCACAAAACCTGAAAAGCAGTAATTACAGGTAAGACTGTTTGAGCCTTACTTTGTTAGACATGATGCTTCTGTTCTACTTTTGTGTATGCAATTTTTTAAATTGCCCTTTTTACTTCTGTGCTTGTGTTAGCACTCTAACTGCTGATCCTGATGTTTGTGTATTTGGAAAAAGATCTTTTTCTAACCAAGTATTGTTGTAGCTTTTCATGGAGGAAACAAACATGACCCACAGCAAATAAACATTGCAGGATTGCTGAATTCATAATGTTGTGAGTTTATGAATTTTTTCTCTTTGTGCGCCCCTTGATGTCCATCTTCATGGATATTTCTATATCTGCACATAGCATTCCTTAGACAGGTTTTCAAGAGTAAAACTTAATTCAGAGTTCAATCACAACTGATACGGCAGGAATGCTCAGCGTGTTATGATGTAGATACTTTTATGCCCTAGATAGACTAGATGGTAGTGAGTGACTCTTCCTAATTTATTTTCACATTTCTGTTCCCAGTTAACATTCAAAAGGGGTTATATATATGTTGGAAGCCTCTGCGATAGCTGGGAAAAAGAAATCTTTCTCTGGTTTTCAGAGAGGCCTAGCATCACAGATAGACACCCCTGAAGTATCCCAGTGGTATGTTTTGTGAATGATTGCTGTATCTCCCTGAAAATAGTGAGGAATCAAATGGCGTTCTTAGATTATCCCAACTTGTTCTTCAGTTTCTAAATTGAAATACATAATTCCTTGATAGGAAGGGAATGCTGATCTCTGAGCAGAATCTTTGTATCTTACACATACGCTGCACAGGAGAATTTCCTGTATGTCTGGATATCTTCATCGCTAAAGAAAGGGGGAGGCTGGATTTACCTTTAGTGTTGTCTGCACTCCATTCCAATAGTAATTTCATAATTTCATATTACCATTATAAATCTTAATCTTAAATGTGTAGGCCATATCTGCACATTTTATACAGGTAGCAATCTTTTAAAAGCCTGGCTTTTGCTGAAATAAAGTTCATTGGATTAACTTGATCATGCATCCACAAAGAGGAAGAATAACCTATTTGTTCTCATATCTGTTTTGATCACAGGCAGTGCATTCTTGCAATGAAATGTATGTATGATATCCAGCTGTTAGGAGGCTTGTTAGGAGGCTTCAAGGTAACAGTCCCTAGATACATGGACTCAGTTTCTCACTAAGAGATAAAATTTTGCGTAAGTTATTGAAGGGAGAAGTAGCTTGTGTAAATAACTTTACCTCATTATGAGACCACTGTGTAGGACTGAGACCTAGTTATATAGGAACAACTCTTGAGTATAGTAACTGTTATATAATAAAACCCCTCATGCTATTTACTATATTCAGTATTTAATATTAAATAGAAACCACTTACCAATTGAACAGAATCAATGTGGAAATAAAATCACAGTTCAGTGAAATTCCTCAGTTTTCCAGACTTACAATATTTATGGACAAGACTGTAAACAGATCAAGGTTAAAGAAAACAAAGTGGAATAAGATGTTTTAGAGCCTGAACTTGAATGACATACTTAATCCCATGGATTAGTTGACCGCAGATTTTGTTGTATTATTTATATTGACACAACTGAAGAGCAGGAATCAAAATGAGATAAAACACATTCCACACATTCAAAAATGAAATGGTTTGGAGTCATATTTCAGACTAATACAGTGAAAGTATTTAAATGAACAATTGGAATTATATATAAAATCAGCTTTCAAGAAGCAGTATTAACTGGATTGATAATTTCCCTGCCCTTCTCCTGTTTAATTTTTAAGTTAATAATTAAAATTTTTATTACTAGTAGTTTTATTTTTCACTTTTAATTCTCAGTTGCTACAGGCAGCAGCTGTTTTTAATACTGGAAAGAAGATGCAAGGTAGCCTTACTCAAGACACCATCTACTCTTGTTAAGACACATAGCTGCACTTGCTCAAAAAGATTCTTAAAATGCATTTTTGGGTGATGTTTTTCCATGTATAAATTTTGAGTGCCTTATTATCAATTATTCATTATGCTTTAAAATATGCCTTTCTAAAAGTTTTTTTTTCCTAGTGTCATTAAAGACAAATATTTGAATTTACTTTCCTTGAAGTAATTTTCAAATGTATCTGAAATTCAGCAAAGTAGTATAAATATAGGTAAAGCCATAAGAGAAAAAGTCATACATTCTTTTTACTGTATATCTTACATAGCATTGCATTCCATCAAAGAGGACTCTGTCAGAAAAAAAGGTATCGCATTTACTAAAATGAAACATTTCTATATTTGATAAGTAACGTAATTAATTTATATAGGTTATGACAACATGGTTGACAGTTTATTTGTGCACAAAATGGAGAATGTTTTGGTGCTGTTCACAGTAAGTAGCATTATTATTTTGTGTCTGAATAACTGATGATACATATTATTGTGTAAAAAATGCATTTTCAAAAATGCTCTATAAAACTGTTCATATATTTTGCATAAGTTCATTTTACATGACTAAAAGTGTGTGTGAACATAGGCAGAGCACTAATGAACATAGGAGCCTGGCTATGTGCTTTAATAACCTTATGCAATGTGTTTCTGACAATTTAACAATATTATTAACAACAATAAACTTGGAAACTTTGGAAGATTTTGGCTCAGAACAGCACAAATTCCTGTAATACCTGTTTATTCTATGGGACACAGGAACATTGAGGAAACTAAATTTATCTAAGCTGGTTGGTTGGTTGCCTACAACATCAGTGGGAGCAGTATATTTACTGAACCTACATGAATTTTGTAGAAAATAATGTTTCAGTACGATAGCAATTCAAAGTTTAGGATTTCCCACAGTTAAAACTGGCCTGGCAAGATCACCTTCACTACTTTTATTGTCCTGAAGAGCCAGCGGGTCTCTAGGAAGAGCTTCCAAAGATGCTGAAGACCTGGGAAAGAAAGTGGGGACAAGAGTGGGAGGGATGAGAACTAGGTATATGCTAATCCTCTGTCAGCTCTCGACAGGGTTTAGACCCTAAAATATGCAGTCATGAACACCATGCTCTATCCAGCTCCTCTGAAGCAACTGATTCCACCCAGACAGTGTCATCTTTCTTGCTGCAGAGAAGAAATAAATTCAAAAGAGTGTTACCAGACAGCTGTCAGCTATGGTTTAAGTGAAACCAGTGGTCTGACAGACACTGATGTCATCAGGCACCTTTCTATGGATTTTACGGACTCATATCATTGTTTTACCAAAAATATTTTCCTTTCACCTTGTCAAAACTACCATATAAAGGTCACAAATATTAGCGCACACATAACAAAAATAAATATATGTATATATAAAGTACAGAGTGGAGATATGATGGTAACAGATTCAAACTTGTGACAGGTATTCTGTGCATGTATGCATGGTTCTTGTACTGTTGATAGGGAGTCTTCCTATGTGATTAAAATTAGCTGAATTAACTTCTGATTTCATTGCTTTTGCGTGAAGAAATGGCTTCCCTATTATTTTTTTCCATATAGCAAAAACCAAGGCAGAATACCAATCAACTAACCATCTTTTTCTTTAGTCTGTCGTTTTCATGTCAGCTTTGAAATGCTACTTCTTGCATGTATTCAGCTCACAAAAGAAAAAAAGTTAATTTTCTTACCAAGTAAAGAGTATTTCCAATTAATATATGACAAGTTCAAAAGGTCAGTGTTCTTTGTCCACAGTGACAGCAAACTATAATAAGAAGGTCTTTCTGTGGTTGGCAGTGGTGTAAGTAGCATAACAGACTTCAGTTTCTTTGTGCCTCACTTTGGCAAGATAAAATGGAAGAAACTAATGGATGATCATGTTTTAATTCAGCGTTTTAATTCATCATTGACTGAAAAATGATTTTTTTTTTTTTTTGCACAAAAAGTAGGTTTGGTTGCTCTCTTAAAATTCATTAAATGCTAGAGTTTCCTAATTTGCTAATGTACATAGGTAAAAAAATTCCTAACTTATTAATACATGTAAAATTAAGAAGTCTGATTTTTGACTACATCAAAGAATTAGGAGAAACTTGTTTTTGAGAACATTCAAGATTAATGGTAATCCAAAGAGATCATAGAGTCACAGAATCATAGAATAGTTAGGGTTGGAAAGTACCTTAAGATCATCAAGTTCCAACCCCCCTGCCATGGGCAGGGACACCTCGCTCTAAATCATCTCACCCAAGGCTTTGTCCAACCTGGCCTTGAACACAGCCAGGGATGGAGCATTCACAACCTCCCTGGGCAACCTATTCCAGTGCCTCACCACCCTAACAGGAAAGAATTTCCTCCTTATATCCAATCTAAACTTCCCCAGTTTAAGTTTTAACCCATTACCCCTTGTCCTATCACTACAGTCCCTAATGAAGAGTCCATCCCCAGCATCCCTGTATGCCCCCTTCAGATACTGGAAGGCTGCTATGAGGTCTCCATGCAGCCTTCTCTTCTCCAGGCTGAACAGCCCCAACTTTCTCAGCCGATCTTCATATGGGAGGTGCTCCAGTCCCTTGATCATTCTCGTGGCTCTCCGCTGGACTTGTTCCAACAGTTCCATGTCCTTTTTATGCTGAGGACACCAGAACTGTACACAATACTCCAATTGAGGTCTCACGAGACCGGAATAAAGGGACAGGATCACCTCCTTCGACCTGCTGGTCACACTCCTTTTGATGCAGCCCAGGATACGGTCGGCTTTCTGGGCTGCAAGCGCACACTGCTGGCTCGTGTTCATTGTCTCATCAACTAGCACCCCAAAGTCCTTCTCCACAGGGCTGCTCTGAACCTTTTCTCTAATGCTGATCTTCTGTGAAAAAAATATTCTTTTCTGGAGGTTCAGTGGTAGTTTGTTTTGTTCCAGGTTCTCCTTAATGTCACTTTCACAATTGCTATTGAAGTGTTTTAATACACAGATAATACATTTGATAATTTCTTATATATTTTCTGTGATGCCAGAGAAGGGCTCTTTAGACTTTTTTTCCTCTTTCTGCAGCCCACTTTTTATGGAGCTAAGGCACCATTAGATTTTTGTCCTGCTGTATCTTTTTACAGAAGAGCTTTAGGCAAACTGCTCACCACAGTTGGGAATTTTGGGGTGTAAGGATTTCTGTTCACAGGTTGTCCAGTTTGAACTTAATTTTCAGTTATTAGAGCATAAATATCCAGTATATTTACTCAACCTGCATCCCTTTTGTGCAAAATAATGTTGCAATACTATAGCAATATTTGACCACCTAGGAGGAGATTTCTGCACAGGCACAAAGGAAAAGAGATGCCTGCAGCCAAGATGTGTTCATGTCTCTTGTGTTCTTTAGTTTGATTACCAAATTCTGATTATGAGCATGTGGATTAAAAGATAGAATTAGGGGAAAAAAGAACTAGGTTTTTGTTGGTTTTCTAGGTGAGGGCTTAACGGCCTCATTCATCATGAGCAATATATCAGCTCATGGATTTGTTGCATTTTAAAAGAACAACCAAAAGGCAAATCCTAACAACTTAAACCTAAGCAAGCAAGTAAGCAAAACCAAGTAAATGAATATTCTGGTTGTTTATGTGATTATTTTAATATTTAAAATAAGTAATAAAGTTTTATGTAAAAATATAAACGAGGTTATAGAATATCAATAGATAAGGACTTTATGCCTCCCAACAGATAAGTTTAAGCTGTCTCTGTCATATAAATGATGTACATCTATTATGGAGGAACTGTTGTTTCAAGGGCTCAATTTTTACTCCATCATGAAGTTAAGATAATTTCTTTTAATTTGAAAGATTAGAGTGACTTTCCTAACTTGAAGTTGCCTTTCATAGAAAGAAACATCTGGAGACTTCTGAGCAGATTAAAAAGTAAAAAAAAAACCCAAAACTTCAGTTTCTGCCTCTTTGCAAGAAATTAAATTTCAGGGAGAGGTGAGGCACTCAGCACAAAGTAGAATTTTCCTCAGTGCAGAACATAATGTATTACACAAATAATCTGCATGCAGTATTACTTATGGGAAACAACTGCTTAAATTTACGAGCTAATTAATCATTCAAACACACAGAATGAAAAAACACCAGTCTACAACATCAATATTCCATAGGTAATAAAATACAGATTCAGTAGTAAAGAATTCTTTAAAAGCATTCATTTAGCATGCATGTCATTTTACTGATGTAGATCATGAAAAAAGCCAGTATGAAGAACTCATTTTACCTGTTAGCTTCAGATTATTTTCTTTAACCTGCAGCAACTGATTCTAACGTATGAAGTGAAGGGAAAATACAGCTTTCCTAAGACTGTTTGACACTATATTAGCAGCTAAAAGAAACAGATTGTAATTCAAGACTCATAATCTTGTGTTCTGGAAGTTGTAATACTAATGGTTGAAAACTGTGTGACATTAAAAAAATGCTTTCAGAAAGCATTCAGATGTAGCCCGTTAGAGAAAAATCTGCTGGTATTCAGTATGCCTCTGGTATCCAGTTTTCAGGATTTGGGGTTTTTGTTTGTTTTTGTATGCTAGCAGTCACATTTTTCTACTTTGAAAGAAAAAAAATCTTCTTTCCTGCTTTATGAAGATTCCACAATAGATAGTGAAACTAGTTACATGAGGTATATAATGAAGCTGACTGTAAAAATAATTAATGCGTAATGCAGAAATAAAAACAACAACAAAAAGGAAACTTTTGTTTTGTAGATATGTAATTTATTTCAAAATGTAAATGGTTAAATGGGAGCTAAAATATCAGGCCAAGTAAAAAGAATATATTTACTGTTCCTTTAAAGGATATGATTGCTTCTCACTAATCTTATGTTTGTATGAATCTAGACTAACTGACCTAAAGTCAATGAATACATTTTGTGAAAAAAAGTAGTGCAAAATCAGATTATAACCTCAATGTAATTACCAGACTAATAGGAGGAGAACAGATCTTAGTGAAATGACAGAAGAGTCATTAGTCTTTGAGACTGCCCTACATAAAATTCACAAAGATTTATGTGTAAAATTATTTTAATAAATAAATTATATTTATATCAACATGACATTTGCTATTTTAAGTTCTTTTCAAGATAATTCGTCTCTTGGTTGTTGCAGAGGTCTTTAGATTATTTATACATCAAATTTCTGACATTTCTGTACTTGGCAAACCAAAAAAATTAACTTTACAATTGTGCTTTATTTGCAGCATCTGGCGAGGACCAAATATAAACTGCACAGACAGTTCAGGTTATACTGCTTTACATCATGCAGCTTTAAATGGACACAAGTAAGTGCCTCACATTTAGTTTTTATGTAGAATGTTATTTAACTGCATAATGTAAAAACACATAGCATAACACTGAGATTTTCACAGAAAGTTGACAATCTGTGATTTACTGAAATAATCTTATTTCCAGTGGGATATATTAATACAAGAATTTCTGACACTGACATTGACACCAGCATGTAGTAATGACAAATAGGAAATGCACTTTAGAATCTATTGATTCTGTACTGTTTTTTCCAAATTCTTCCTTGATTTTGAGTAAATTTATTATTATTATTGGTAGTGGTGGCTCTAATGCTTTTTAGCTGGTAGGAAATTGCAACAGAAAATTTTGTAATATACTTGTGTGTGTACTTACACATGTATAGTGCATTGAATGTTTAAGGAAGCAATATAATGAAACAAAACAGTATAGATTAATCAACATCAAAGTAACATGGTAAGAATATTCAGCAGTTATACACTTGAAAGAATAAAAAATAGCTATTACCTTGTATGGGACCTCATAGCTCCCTGCTCCCCATTCAAGCTACTACACGTATATTCTATCTCAACAATCTAGGGGAAAGCCTTCAAAATCTGCACCAAGGGGTACTGCACAGACATACCAGTTCAGGTGAACTCTAAGGTATTGACATGTCAGTAAATTATGTGGAAACTTGCTACATATTTTGTTATTACACCTTATTATTTGTTCTGTGTTACCTCTGTTATTACATGTTGCTCCTTGCTACATGTTACCTCCATTGTATTATGCTGCCAACCACATGTTGTAATTAAGGCAGAACAAGAATAAAAATTCTAATGAGGCCTATAAAGTTCTAGTAGGATGGACCCCACTGTAACCAAGGTAAGAGCTGCTCCACTTACTGCAGTCCTGATACCCTGTTTGTAAACTGCCTGTGTTAACACTGACTGGGTTTTCACTAAAGAATATTTTAATGCAAGGCTTTGGGTTATTCCTCTGTGGGAGATAAGGAACTGATGAAAACCCAACTGAAATTAAGTGTGATTTGCACTACCATTAATGTGATTTTGGAAGGTCCAAAAGATAACATATGAATCCATAATAATGATATGTTTTTTTTAGTCATTTCACATTTTTTGCATTCTTTCTTGAAAAAATTAAGATTTTAGTTGTATTCTAGAGACCTAGAAATCTAGACCAGATTAATCTTTTGTTTCTTTTTCTGAATAAATAAATGAAGTTAAGATACTGTTAAAATAGATATTGTGCATTTTCCAGAATTTCAGTTCTGTAGGAAGATGCTGAATAATCCATTAATATATTTTTCCTCTGTTGAATTGAGTCTAAGCCCTTAATATGGTCTATTAAACTCAGCCTTTTTTAAAAAGGGATAAAATCACATTTCTCTTGTTTATTGTTAATGGATTGTTTCTTGTGCCATTGCACATTTTTGATTGACAAAAGCCCAAGCCTTAGCTTGCAAAGATTGCTGCTTTTAATACGTTTAATAGTGACTATAAACTAACGGTTACCCAGAAAAGTAAAAATATCACTGTATAAACACTGAATCTATTAAAGACTTCAAGTGAATCGTAGCAATATAAACTATAAAATCACAAACATACAAAAGCCGAATAGTGGTTTCAGACACAGCATTGGCCAAACTTCTGCTGAAGTCAGACCTGACAGAACTTCAAGGTGTGGACTTAGGTACAGCCACAGATATAACTGCAGCTATTGGAGAGGTCACAATGGCTATTGGCTGCTATGACCCCTTACCCTCATAGTGGGATAATTAACAGTTACTGACATTTATAGCTTGTTATATTAAACTGCAACACATCATGGGGCATTTCATGATAAATCATGATGGTTCTTGATGATAAATCATGATGGTTCTATCCATACAGATCCTGCTACAATGGTAGCACTGTCAGCAAGAGAATTGGACAGATAACCTGGTGTTTGTAATTTCGTTAATCACCACAAATAACAAATAAATAGCTTTACGCTCTCTTTCAGATTTGAAACTTGGTATCCAAATTCAATATTGGGTACAATCTTGTGACACAAGAGCCTTCCCACTTAGGAGTTCTTGTCTTTTGATAACTTTTGGAGTTTTAATTTTTCACATGTTAAATTAGGATGAACTTGCAAGATTTCTATTTTTTTCAGGAAAAGTGAGAACATAAGAATTAATGGCCAAAGCAGTATTTTCTGTCTGGGATACTTGTTGGACACCAGTGTTCAGGTGCTTGTTTGATCATTGTATGTGATGAATTCTCTCCTCCTCCCCTTATTCTGGGATAGTTCTCTTTTCTTTTGAAACTATCCTGCTTTATGTAAGTAATTAAATCATATCTGGGGCAGGCACTTGAATCTCAACCTCCCTAAGTAATTTTAGTTAGCCCAGTAATGTTACTGGGCTAAGGGCTGTCAGTCTTCTCTCTGAAATTTGTTTCTACAGAATAAAAAAGTTCTGACAAAGTGCTAAAAAAGACTAGCCCTAGAGAAGTGTAATGGGTCAGGACATTCTTGAAGGATGAAGGAATCTAGATTCTATTTTGTAGCTTGAATCTTGCAACAGACTCTTGCCAATAGTTGCTGTATATCATTATCTAGAGATTGCGGCTGTGGAGGGTTTGGTTTTTTTCTGCTTTTTCTTCATAGTTAGTTCAATTTCTGTTTCATTTGATTTGTGTCTCTTTCAAACTACTCTCTATGTCGAGCTTTCATTAGACTGTCTACTGCAAGACCGACTATTATTACATGAGAAGTCTCTCAGACCTCATTTGTACTAAAAAGTTTCTCTTGGGAGGCACTTTTCTGGAACTTTCTGTATAGCAAGTCTTTCTGTAGCTGAGCGCCTTTTTCTTGTTTCTTTCCATGTTATTTATTTGACCTGGTCAGGAGTAAGCACAATCCAGCTTAAAGTCTCCTGCAAAGCCTGGATGTGGTGACTCCAGTATCTCCATGAAATCTTCTGAATACAATTGAGAGTTTCTTTTGACCTGGATGTATTCACTCTTACTTGCCACATTTTATTCTTGACAGGCAATTAAATAGGGTGCCATGAAAGTTGGAAGAACAATTGCTTTGGGATTTACCTTCTGTCTTGATCTGTAGTCAAGGGTTTAGCTTTTAGTTGTAGCATAGGCTGCAGTGAGCTCCCTTCTTGCCCTGATATTTTGAGCCAAACCAGTAAGAGCCAGTGTTTCCATATTCAGCAAAAATATGCATGGAACTGCCTACACTGGATCATAGATGCTATTAACCTAACAACTGATGAGGCCTGACTGTGTCAAACTATGAGAAGATAAATGGAGAGATAAGACAAAGTTTATTTACTTTCTGACAGACTTGATAATGTGATCATACTCCATAGCTGATTTTTATGTTCAACTATTGAAGTTAAGTACAGGGTTGCAATATGCCAGTTTATACTAATCTTTAATATATGATAAACCACACTGAAAATCGGAGAGGAATATAATAAGAATTAAAATATTACAAGTAATTTTTTCCTCGCTTCTCTCAGGAAGCTGGATGTGGGAAGTGAAAGCAGAAGCAGTTATTCCAGAGAATACAGTATCACAGTATGCTAGGGATTGGAAAGGACCTCAAAAGATCATCTAGTCCAATCCCCTGCAGGAGCAGGAACACGTAGAGAAGATAGTATATATCTAACTAGGCCTTTATTAAATTGTTTACTCTATCTTTGAGATAATGCCTTAAAGAAGAAAAACTTGCTTAAGCCTTACTGCAAGAATCATATCCAAAAAGCTACCCTCTTGTCTTGCTGCCTCCAGAACTCAGAAGTGATGGAGAGAAGAGTACTTCTCTGCCTTTAGTGCCAGGAAGGTTTGGCTTGAGGGACATGCATGTGGCCTGGACTGGCAAATTCTAATAATGATTCCATGGCCAGGTGATCCTGTTGAAATAAACAGATACAGAGAACCAATGATAACAGTGTTGATGGATATTCATAGATGTAAGAAACTTTACAATTAATAACATTCTGGCTATGTTTTACTATCTATTTAATTCTTGGAAATGACTGATCTTTGTTTTTATAGCTGTTTCTCTTGAAATACAGGGGGTTTTCAGGGTAAAAACTTTGGTAACGTATGTATGTTCATGTAAAAACTTGCAATAATCTTCCTGTCAATTTTTAGATTTACTTCCTGTTTTCCAGGGATATAGTTCTCAAATTACTTCAGTATGAAGCATCAACTAATGTGGCAGATAATAAAGGTTATTTTCCTATTCACTTGGCTGCTTGGAGAGGAGATGTAGACATTGTGAAGATTCTCATCCATCATGGGCCATCACACTCCAGAGTGAACGAACAGGTGAAGTGCTAAAAATATTTGTGTACATTATCAGAAAAAAAGCAGCACATATGCTTTAGGTCTGGCAAATTTATAGCCAAGTTATAAAAAAAAACAAAACAGCAACAACCTATTTTCCATTGTTTTAGTAACTTCTCCAAGACTAATAAAATCTTCTAATATGAGCATACCAGGTATCTATCTTCTTGATGGGACTTACCTAAAGGATATTAGATTTTAAAAGTATGAACAAACCTTCTGCTTGTTTCTGAAAAATCATACAAACACGTACTGTAACTATGCATCTTATATATATGCTAATGTAAATTTGCATTAACTGTCTCTTATTTACTTCATTAGATATTAAATTGAGATAAAATTAATATTCTTGCTATGTTGTGAGTGTACTGTAAATGAACTGATATGCAGAGATAAACGACAAACCAGATGGACTGCACATGCAGCAGAAAGGACACATAAATACCAGGAAAAAATGATGATAGTATTACAGTAGATAAAGGCAGGATAAATATGTTGCATTCTGTTGTCAAACATGGCGCACCTGTTTTCAGTCTGTGTATTCTTATATGGTCCGTGCATAGGATTAATATTTAAACATATAAAGAAATAAGGCAATTAAAATCTGACACTGTCTATAGTCAGCTGAACTGCCTGAGGAATGGAAGTAAGCAGTGAAAGATGAGTCATAACTGTAAGTTACTGAATTTGGCAGGGTAATGGGGAAGTTATTGGAATGTAAAGATGGGAGTCAGCTCCAGATCCAGATCTAAATTTCAGTGTCCACATTGTCTGCATGTAGACTGTGCCTGCCATGCACTGTTTTATTCCACAAAAGAAAACAATATTCTGGTCAGTGTAATCACAGGAGCCAACAAGGTTTATTCAAGTGACCAGAGGTAAGGCACGTGGGTGGACTCCAAGTAAGGTGCCCTACAGCACCTCAAATGACAAAGTACAATCTAACAAATGAATTGTACTCTCAGTGTGTATGTTAGTGCGGGCAAACTGAGAAAATGAGAATTGTTTGACCTAAATTGCAGTTTAAGCTGCCCTTCTTTCAATAATCTGATATTTGAAGTTATACGCTTAGCTGTTGGAATCGATACAACAACTATGATATGTATGATATGACTATCAAGTATTAGTACCAGAAATATAGGAAAATAAAGTGATAAAATGTGTCAGTCTTCTGGGAAATCCTGTAACACCCTGACTCATCCAAGAAAAATACAAAAACCAGTGTGTCATTCTCTGGTTTGAGTTGCAGATTAGGAGTTCCTCTGATTTTCTTATTCTCATCAGCTGTTGCTGTAAACAACTGCAAACAGTTGAATTGTAGGATTTTTTATTTATTTTTTTGTCAAGGAGAAGGGGTTTTTGCAGTTCTATTTCTGCAGCAGAATAAAAAGGCAACTTTCTGATCCCACGTTATCCATTTGCTCGAAGAGATTCTTTATACTCTGCTGACAGAAAACTGGAAGCTGTATAGGAACTTGAGAGAGGGATAGTGAAGAAGATTTCAGTAAAGTCAGAAAGAGAGATATAAATTCAAACCTACTTCTCCCCAATCCCAAATATATATCCAGATTTATAGAATATTCTCAGACTTCACTAGGTGTGCTCTCCAGTCTCCCTGGTTTGATCACTGGAGCGGAAAGCAGGAATACATCTGATTCTACACCCTGCTGACTCAAAAAAGGTTTTGTTGTCAGATCTCCTGCAGATTATGCATTTAATCCAAAAACTTCATAATGGAAAATGTCTGAGCAATCCTCACAAGAAATGTTGTACCTTAAGTCATCTTGAGCATATTAAACTTTAATTTAAATTGAAGCATACACAGATCTGACTTTGTAAATCTGCTGGTTGACCACTTTGCTGGTGCCAACTTTCCCCTGTTAATTAGCACTCTACACAGGAGAATATTGCCCGTATCATGGAATGAGGGGAATGCCAAGTTAATATAAAGCCATCTCCACCCATATATCTTCAAATAACACCACACTGACATCTTCACCCTCATACCAGTTCTACATTCATTCTCGTGACTCTAGATTTCTGAAGCTTTTGCTTATTTGCAGGTAAACTCTGTAAGTGAGGGGTTACAAGAAATCCTGGGATTTTTCTTCCCTGTTTTTAATTCTGAGAGTTAGAGAGAAGAGTAGCCATTTTCTTTTTTAACACACTAAATAATATACTCAAGTCGGATGACTTTTTTTTTTCGCTGGGTTTTGTTTGTTTGTTTGTTTTCTTTTGGAATATGTGTGCTTTTGGTTTAAGGAAATAATTTTGTTAATTATTTAAAAATTATCACAACTAATTTGTAATACATCTTTGCTTTTCTTCTATGTTATTGAAATTCTATGTAAAAGAAATGCTTCTAAAAACTTCAGTGAAAGTAACGAACAACACAAAGAAATAAATGAGAAGCTCATGATGCATAAATGTGTATTACATGAATTAATGGATTTACTATGGTATATTGTAAATTAATTAACAACATTATACCCATTTAAAATGCAGTTAGCTAGCATCATAGGACCATATCCAGTCATATCCAGCATCTAAAGCTCTGAATGCCCCCTACTGTTCCTATTACATAAAATAGGAAAAAGGCCCAAACACTAAAGAGGCAAACAGTTAAATGATGATTATTTTATGGGGGTCGTGGAGTGTAGACTGGCAAATCTATGCACAGGAAATGGTTGCGGCATAACAATTATGTAATAATTCTGTCACTGTTTATTACGGGACTCAGCTTACACGCATGGTGTATGTTTTCAACTACAAAATATGGTGAAATTATAGAACGTGTTTAAACTTTGTTGATGAAGACTTGAAAATATGTAAATTATAAATTGAATGAAGTTTTATTTGATAGTATGAGTTCAAGATTTGTCAATCATTAATAACAAATATAATAAAAAGGCATGCTGTTAACAGTCAAACTACTTGCATGTTTGTTTATATAAAAACATCTGGGTAGCAAAAACGTTTATTATGGCACCTCACATAATAAAATTATATAATTGATAAGAAAATCTAATCTACAAAAAAACCCACCCAAAAACCTGACAGGCACATACAGGTCAATATGTAGTGTTTGGTATTAGTGCAGGAAATGACAGGCAAAAAGTGTGAATGACATCAGGGATGGACATCAAGTTCAAAGTATATATTTTAATATACATGAAGAATATGAATAGTGAAAAGTGTATAGGAAAAATGTGAACGCTTCTGAAATTTCTTGGTGATGTTCTCTGTTTGATGATTCTGCCTGTTTTTCTTTATAGACAGCATATCTTTTTCCTCACATTTATGTATTTTGCGTACTCTAGAATTTGCCTGTGCATCAAATTATAATTTTCATAAAAAACATGAACATTTCCTTAATGCCTTTTGACACTTCTTCTGTAATGTGAAGGAAAAATGTTCAGGACATACTCATAATATATAAATACCTAACAGCTAATGTATTTACTAATTTCCCCAAATCATCAAAATGAAGCACAGAGATAACAACTAGCCTGCAAACTCAATAATTATCAAGTTCTGCATTTGATGTATCCCCTCACCTCTTAAATTAGAGACTGTGGAAGAATTTCAGAATTTCTCTTCAAAATCTTATCATAATTTTAAAAAGAAAAAATGTGCAGAAGCAATCTTTTTGGTTTGAGTTGATTGTAGCAATAAATTTGAAGATAACATTTATTCAAAGTAGTCACCAAATTACAGAATTACTTTTTAATTATGCTTCCACGTAAGTAAAGTAAATTTCAGTGCAAAGTCAGTAGATTTGATTTTGATTCACACTGGGTAATTTGCAGTCAGATTTTTTCCCAATAACTTGTATAGAAATTGTCTTTTGAAAAAAATATTACTATCTAAATCCAAGCATTCTCAAAGTTATGGGACAGTGGCATCTTTCTGTTTCATCATATTGTTCTTAGTATTCGTTAGAACATGTTCATTGAATCATAAAATCCTAGAAGGGTTTGTGTCAGAAGGGACCTTAAAGGTCATCCAGTTCCAAATTTCCATCCATGGGCAGGGACACCTTCCACCAGACCAGGCTGCTAAAAGCCCTGTCCAACCTGGCCTTGAGCACTGCTGGGGTGGGGCATCCATCCACGGCTTCTCCAGGCAACCTGTTCCAGAGTCTCACCACAAAAGTCTTCCTAATGTGCTATCCTTATATCTAAATCTGCCCTCTTTCAGTTTAAAACCATTTCCCCTTGCCCTGTCACTACAGGCCCTGGTAGAATGTCTCTCCGTCTTTCTTAAAAGTCCCCATTATATATTGAAAAGCTTCACTAAGTTCTCCCCAGAGCTTTCTCTTCTTCAGGCTGAATAAGCCCAGCTCTCTGTGTGTCTTCATAAGAGAGGTGTTCCAGCCCTCTGATCATGTTTATGGCCTCCTCTGGACTCACTCCAACAGGACAATGTCTTTCTTGTGCTGGGGACTCCAGAGCTGAATACAGCCCTTCAGGTGGGATCTCACAAGACTAGAGGGTGAGAATCACCTCCCTCAACCTGCTGGCCAGAATTCTTTTGATGAAGCCTAGCATATGGTTGGCTTTTTGGGCTGCAAGTTCATGTTGCAGGTTCACGTCTGATTTTCCATCCACCAGTGTCCCAAGTCCTTGTCTGAAGGGATGCTTCTAATAATTTAATTACTGAGCCTGTATTAGGAATTGCTGTGACCTGGCTGCAGTATTTTGTGCTTGGCCTTGTTGAACTTCATCAGATTCACATGGCCCCACTTCTCAAGCATGTAACAGTACCTCTGGGTGGCATCCCTTTCCTTATAATGAATCAGATGCACCACTGAGCTAGGCATCATCATAAAACTTCTGAGGGTGTGCTAAATCCCACTGTCTGTGTCACTGATGATCGTACAGGTCCCAGTACAGACCCTAGGGTGACACTACTTGTTACTGGAATGTTCATTAGGGATTAGAATACATAGCTTTAAACTGTACCGAGAAGGAAAAAATAGAATAGAGCAGGGTAGCATGCAGTAAAGAATTTCAGTATCTTAGTATCAACTTGTTGTAGATTGAAGAAGAAACATAAAGAAACATAGTAGGTCTAGAAGGGGAAATGTCCAACTATGTTATGAGTATTTCTCTTCTTACAACTGAGATTTCTAGTTTAAGTAAAATAATTTAAGTTTTATTAAATTTCTGTTGCAAATAACAACTTCTATCTCTTAAAATATTTCTTCCAGTCCATGAAATACACTGCTATAGCATCCTCCATCTTAGGGGTATCTGGGATTGCTGAACCAACTGTGTCTATCTGGTAGGCATTCCCTCCTTTGCTAAGCTTGAAGATGGCAGACTGTGTCAAAACCTACTTAAAAAACTGTATAATCTCTTCTCAGTAAAACTTCTTGCTTCCAAGTTGAATTATTTTATGTCAGTAGTATTAAATTGTCAAAGTGGATAAATTTAGAGGGCATTTAAATAAGTTTTAATTCTGTCTTTGAAGGTTAAAAATCATTGTCTTTTATACCTGAATTGGGTTGATTAATTTACATTTTAAAGAGCAAAGGTTGTTTTATTAATTTTTAATTAGGTAGTACCTCTCAGCTTTGATAGCACAATATATCCAGTGCTGCTTCTGACCTGCATATGTGTGGGTAACTTAAATATCGTGTTTGTCCAGGTTGGATTCTTCTATTGTATTTCAGTGATGCCTAGTTCTTTTTAATTTTGAATCATTTTGATTTGTCATTAACTGAAATACAGCTTTCATTTAGCAAGTGCAAAGAAATGAGCTATGCAAGAATGTTCAGCAATATTGATTTGAAAATAATAACATTTTGCTCAGATTTATAGATGCTTCTATGCACCATTCTCTTTCGAAATATACTTTTTTGTTTTTTTCTTTTTCTTTTTTTTTTTTTTTTGCGTGAAAATTCATCTGGATAACCTTTATTTAGAGGGAGAAAGGTTTGGTTTTCATCACAACAGCAGTGATTCGAATTGGTTGGTCTCTACGTGTCTATACCTGTGGCTGAAATTTTGGCCAGTCACCACATTTTGAGAAAAAAGCTGTAGTTGATTGAATTTTTATGTCGCTTTGAATATTAAATCAGAATACTTTTAAACTATGATTCCAGATTAAACTAAGATTCCACATAGTTCATATGATACCAAGAAATGCTAAAACATTGAAACATTACCAGATACTGTATATATAGAACTATTTGACAATTGTATAATAAATCTCTATTTTTCTGTTTACCTCATAGAATGTGGATATAGTTATACATCTAATATTTTTGGGTAACTATTTCCATCAGATATGTAAATACAGTAACTGTAGACACAGATTACCATAATTGGTCATTTTATGTGCAATTATCTGATTTTCATACTTAATTGTGGGAACTGTACACAAAATTAGACTGCAATTGGCTGTTCATCTCTAGAGTTCTGTCCATGAGCTTTTGAAAATCTAAAAATAAATTGGCCCAGAAAGCCAACTGTATCCTGGGCCGCATCAAAAGGAGTGTGACCAGAAAGTCGAAGGAGGTGATCCTGCCCCTCTACTCTGCTCTTGTGAGACCTCACCTGGAGTATTGTGTGCAGTTCTGGTCTCCTCAGCATAAAAAGGATGTGGAAATCTTGGAACAAGTCCAGAGAAGGGCCACGAGGATGATGAAGGGACTGGAGCACCTCCCGTATGAAGACAGGCTGAGAAAGTTGGGGCTGTTCAGCCTGGAGAAGAGAAGGCTGCATGGAGACCTCACAGCAGCCTTCCAGTATCTGAAGGGGGCCTATAGGGATGCTGGGGAGGGACTCTTCATTAGGGACTGTAGTGATAGGACAAGGGGTGATGGGCTTAAAAGTAAACAGGGGAAGTTCAGGTTAGATATAAGGAAGAAGTTCTTTACTGTGAGGGTGGTGAGGCACTGGAAAAGGTTGCCCAAAGAACTGGTAAATGCTCCATCCCTGGCAGTGTTCAAGGGCAGGTTGGACAGGGCCTTGGGTGACATAGTTTAGTGGTAGCTGTCCCTGCCTATGGCAGGGGAGTTGGAACTTGATGATCTTAAGGTCCTTTCCAACCCTAACTATTCTATGATTCTATGCTTGTCATCTGTGTCTATACTTGTGGCTGAAATTTTGGGTGTAGAATCATAGATAAAAAAATTCCCAGTCTTGTATAGAGGATATGCTAAGAGACACTGGAATACATAAAAAGCATATCAGAGGTAGAACATTGCCTCCATGCAGTATTGTGATAGGACATATTTTAACCTGAATTTATGGTTTATGTAATGGAGAAAGACCACGTGGTGGTCTAAATAATGCTCGCGGATTACTAGTCATCAAGCCATGTCTGCCAATTGAAACTTATCAGTTTTCTACCTGGCTCTTCTCCAGCTTCTGTCTCGCAGTTTAGCAGGAAACACATTCCAGTCTCTGGGATCTTGTGTGGTTTTGCAGACACCTGAAGACTTTATCTGCAACATTAAATTTATCTGAATGTATTGATCTGTCTCTTCTGTCTCCAAGGTTCATCTGAGTCATTTTAAATTACAAGATGAGATAAAATTGACAACAGTGTTATTACAACCACAAACCCAATAATTTAGTTCTTGATTACAGAATTAGAAACATTGTTACTAGAAAGAAAAAAGTTGTCCCCCTTTTCACCTTTCTAGATATTATCATGCAACATGAATTTTCTTTTTCTAGCTAGCTTTTGAGTAAGAGGCCAGAGCCTCATTTCTCCAATTTTCTCACCCTGTCTTGCAAAAGACAAAGCTTTTTTTTCTACTTTCAGTTCTCTGTCCCCAGATCTTTATTCAGTTATTTCATTGAGAAATAAAGCCTATGGGTTTGGATTTATCTCATTGCTTTAGAATTATATTTCTAGCCTTCTTTAGTATCTTTTGTGAATTTCCATTAATTTTTGATTTCTTTATGTTACATTAGCTTACTGGCTTTCTACTTAGACAACATTTTCAAAACTGTCCCAACTTTTTATAAATCATATATCAGAAGAAGCATTGAATGTACACAATCTTAAAATTTATAGTGTCTAGCTTAAGTCTTCATAGAGCCTACATAAGATATATTAATAATATAAATGGTATATAAAATTCAGGGAACTCTATAAATAATTTTTCTTCCTCTCAGCCTGAAATTATTTGTCTGTTTGGGATTATAAGTATACAGGCAGAACTGGAAGAGAACAATTAAATAAGATACTGCTTATTCTCAATATTTATTTAAGATCATTAAATACTGTTTGGGGAAGAACTTGGGGAGCATCACTTTGTAATATAAAAACTTATACAATTCACAGCTTACAAATACTCATATGATATAAAACACACACATACATCTCCCTGGAGCTCTGAGAAAGCTAGCTGCTTATGTGATGTGCTGTCTTTCTGATATCTACAGTTGTTATTTGCTTACTTCATGCTTTGATTGTTGTCTTGATAGAAACTTATAGTGATGTATGAAACCAGCCTTGTGCCTAATACATTTTCATTATACAGTTTTCCTCTGTAATTTCACAACCCCAATAACAAACTGCTATGATTTAAAAGCTGTGTCCTGGGTTCAGTTGTAACAGTTATTTTTCTCCTTAGTAGCAGTTAAACTGAGAATAGAGACTTAAGTGTCAGAGTATTTCTAAGAGGAGGACTCAACTATGATTTCAAGAACAGTTGAATCAAGAAGGGTTACAGATTTCGGCATATCATGAACAACGAGGGTTTTGGGGGCAGGTTGTTAAAGATGGATTTGGAACAGTGTGGACATAGAGGGACCAAGTCTACTGGAGAGCTACAAAGCTGAAGCATTGATGTATTATTAGTAAAATTTTAGTGGAATAATTCTGAAGCATTTAACATACATTACCATACATTATATTGCAAACCCTGTCTGTAGTGATCTCATGGAGACAATTTATAGAAGCTGAGCAATTCTATTGTGTAATTAAACATGAATTTCTGAAGCTTTTGTTTTGTTTTAACAGAATAATGAAAATGAAACAGCGCTGCATTGTGCAGCTCAATATGGTCATTCGGAAGTAGTTGCTGTTCTGTTAGAAGAGCTAACAGACCCTACAATAAGGAACAACAAACTAGAAACACCTCTGGATCTGGCAGCGCTCTATGGACGTCTACGTGTTGTAAAAATGATCATCAAAGCATATCCAAACCTGATGAACTGCAATACAAGAAAACACACCCCTTTGCATCTTGCTGCACGTAATGGCCACAAAGCTGTTGTACAGGTGCTTCTCGAGGCTGGGATGGATGTCAGCTGCCAAGTTAGTGTGTAATTGCTTTCTTCCCTTCTTCCTTTCCTCATTTTTTAGTTTCTTTCCTTGCTTTCATGTATCATTAGAATATGACTCAATAACTTCTTACATTTTTTCTTTTAAAATACGCTTTCATTTACTTTATTAGAAATGCTGCAGGTGATATGTAATACAGATTTATTCTTTCCAAACCCACATGATGTGTTTGAAGGGATAACTCAAGAAACATACATGTCTTCAAAACTGAGTATATATTTTAACATTGTCTTGAGACAGGTGGATATACAAATCATATCCATCATTTATATAGGTGTCTATATATATATATTTTTGTTTACAAGGTTGGCTTTAATGATCCTAAGCTGATGTGCTAAAGCTATGGCTCTAAATGGTCATAGCAAACTGAAACAACTTTTGACTGAGGAATCATTTTCCAAAACTTTGATTTTCTGCTTTTCTAAACACCTGTTTAAATCTAAAAGAAAATTCTATAGCAATACACTCTTGCAGCTACTGACTCCAACCTGTTAGCTGTTTGGTGCGTCTAGTTCAATGCATAGTAAGTTATACTGGTGTAAAAGGGGTAACTTTAAGTAGACATAGATTGGAACAGATACGAGTTATAGCAGCAGTAATTTTTTTTTGTCCAATCCTTTGTAGTGGAAAGTGTCCAAGCCTTTTAACTACAGAGGACACAATTCTGTTATGTGTGAAGTCTTGCCTCAGTCTTAAAATTTCTCTTGATTTGACTGACAGCACTGAATTTGAAATTAAAGTACATTTTGTCTTCAGATTTAAAGTAGCCTTCTTGCTGTCTGGGTATATATAATATGTTTTGAATTAAGGTTGTTTCAGCTTTTATACATATTTTCAGACAAACCAACTAACCAAACATAATTAAATCTACTTTTGGACTCACATTCAGGCATTCATTACCAATAGATGACTTAATAAATCTTGTGACCCTTGCCTGAAATTTGACTAAATCTTAAAATAATGTTATGTGTTAGGTACATTTAATCTGGCAACTTTGTACACATAATTCCCTTTTATATAGAAGGTTTGTACCTGGATTACATGCATTTTTGTTATTTCTGGATTCTTCCATCAAGGTCACAATTTTCAACTTTTGAGAAAAGGAATGTAAAGTGAGAAAGGAAAGATAAATTAAAAAAAAAAAAAAAAAAAAAAAAAGACAAACCAGAAAATTAAAAATGGATAAACTCAAATGCCTTCAGAATGAAAACATGGTAAAATTGTTTTGCTACTTTTATTAGCTCTCGTATCTTTTGGGTTAGAGTTGTCACTGCTTTGAAATATTTCAAACTGAAATACTTTTTTTTCCAGGGGTTTGCCTACCTGTGTAGCTGCTTACCATTATGCTTCCAATTTAATTTGCTTTTGATTTTCTTTACCAGAAAGTGATACACTTTGAAAGATTAATACAAGCAGCTCTTTTGTTTCAGTTGTCCTTTACTATTACTACATCTTCAGTAATTCAGAAAAGTTTAATGCTAAAGTAACACACAACAGAAGCCTTCAGTACATGTTTCTGAATGTATAATTTATCTTCTATTTAGCAATTGAATGAGCAAAAAGTCAGAAAGAAGCTGGTGCCTGAATTGATACTTAAGAAATGGAATAATTGAAGAAAAATAGTGTTTGTTATGGCAGCTTACAAACTGACAGTTACATGGGGGTTGAATATTACACAATTCTTTTATGAAATGTGTTCTTCCTCTTATGTAATCAAGTTTATTTTAGCACTACTGTGAATTCTCCTAAACCATTTCTATCTATAGTTACACCAAAAATTTTTCCCTGGTCTACAAAACTACAGTGGCTGCAAATTTTATAGTCTTCTCTTAAGAAATATGAGATTCTTTTACTGCTGATCATCTGTTTGCCATCAGCACTAAAATTCTAGGACCTTTTTTTAAAAAAAATATTATTTAAGTAATTTATATTTTTATTTTTCTTTGTCATTCTTAGGATTTTTTCCCCCACTGGGTAATCTTGTTTCTTCTGTGTTTGTCCTACTTGCCATACAATTTATTTATTTTCTCACCAATATAAATATTCTCCATCACTATGTTCCTTTTCATTCAGCATCTTAGCATACTGGCAAGTTGCCTTTGCACATATTATTAGATTATTACTTCTATAATCTCTGAAAAATTCTTTATTGATGATTACTGGAAGCTTATTAAAGTAAGCAGAGCATACAATATCAGCCTGTTACTTAAAACTGAACTCAGCTCTTTTAATGTTAATTAAATTGCTCTGCATCACTGACTGGGAAAGAGTAATATGCAAAGTACAAGCCCATGTGGTAAATAAAATCGTACACATTCATACACATTAAATAAATTCAGATTATCAGTGGTAAAGAGCTCTCAGAATGTTGAGAGACAATTATAGAAGTAGCCTATCTGCTATTACTCTGTAATTGTACATATTTATTTGTTTAAATGGGAAGTTTACTTTAGCCATGTTATCTTTGCCTTCTGTACTTCCTGAGCACTTTTAATCATAGCAAATATTTGGACTAATAAAAAACACCATTTAATTTTTTATTGAATTAATCACACATTTTATTCATTTCCCAGGTCTATCCAATATCCTTCAATCTGAAATTATTTAGAAGTGGGCAATACAAATCTGCTTCATCTCTTTATGCTTTGAAGTTTTCATTTAAATTGAAACATATGAAAAATACACAGGTTTTGGGTGAGTGATAGATTTTGGGCCCTCAGTAACATAAGATACTGCACAGTTCAGTGTGTTTCATGTAAACAGTAATTTTATAATTGTAAATATTTTAAATACTTGGCCTCTTCTGCTTGTCCAGCTTTCATCTATCCCTATTTTCCTTTCCCATCTGTTCCCTTAATGATGGCAATTTCCATTGCTTGTCACTGTAGTTCTTCTGCAAAAAGCTATGCAGCTTCCTTTTTGCTGTCACTATGTACAAAGGATATTCCATGAATCAATTTGCAAAGCTAACATGCCATCCTTCAGATTATGTCTGAAATCCATATCAAAACTATAGTAAACTGCCTATGAAAAAGGACAAGTGACCTAATTACAGGGTCTTGCATATTTACATGGTTAAAAAATCTCCGATTAATAAAACCCTTGATGCTTTTATGTGAGCCTGCAAATTGTACACCAAGTTGACTCGTGTATCCTGGTGTCCCTACTGACAATGTCCTTCTATCCTTGCTTGCTTTGTGTGTCCAGCTGTGACATTGTACCTGTATTTAGCTGTAAGCTACTTGAGGCAAGGACTGGTGGCACAATTTGAGCTGTAGTTCTGTATATTTTATATACAGAAAACTTATACCAGGGAACCAATATCTAATCCTTTGGTGCAAACTCAAGCAGACTTTAGCTCATTATTAATCAAGAAATAACAGCATTTTTTTTCCATTAAATATCACTGTGAAAGAATTTCCAAGTTCAATGGTAGTGTTCACTTTGCCAGGAAAATATGATCCAAGACAATGAAAGCTTCAGGAAGTAAAGAAGTGAATATTGTCTATAAATCTTAAGTTTGCTTCCTGTAGCATAGACAAGAGCACATAAGTACACCATTAGAAGTAAAAAATTCTACTCGAAAACTCTAGCACATCTTAAATAGTATATAGATATTATTTGCAACTACATTTTTGAATCATTCCAATTTGTGTATGCTCTTTTGAACCAGAAACAAATCCACAATAAAACCCAACCTTATTTCTGCCTTCAAGTAGTAGGCCACATGTGCATTTACAAAGAGGTATATAGCTAGTCAGCCAGTCCTCCGAGTTTCTCTTGACCCTGTTCATCCTAAGGCTCAGCATTTTTCCTATGTTAGTGGAGTTTGGTAACTGAATTCTCTGGTAACAAGGACATTTCTGCCTTCTGGACAGCTTTTGGGTCGAGGAATCTGATTCAGTAGTTAGTTATTTGCTATTACCATGAAATTCTGCCTAGGGCTTTTAAGATTTATGTCAGCATTCATCTTCGTGACATCTCATGCAGAATGGCACAACTGCATCTTACAAGTGTACTTTAAATCTCCATATTCCCAGACTTAGTTTAGTTTAGTTTCATTGCAATATTTCCCTTTTTACTCAGAAAATCACCTATATAGTGGACAAATAGTTCCAGTGTTTATATGGCGTGACTTTCAAAATCCTCTTTCAAACAGTTTGTAATATATGTCTTATTTCTGGAATATGGCATTCATTAGCATTGTCTGATAGCTTGTACTAATAAAGCAAAGACTGCCCCAGAATTCAGGACACTGCAGCATGCCTGTAAAGCATTTCAGAGTCATGTTCAGATATGTCAGGAAATATCACAGTAGAACAGACCAAAAAGTGAGAAAGTATAATGAAAAAATTGGCATTTGGCTTTGGCTTCCTGTCCCAGCACTATGAATTACATATATAGGTGGCTCTATTCCCTTTATATGCATAACAAAACTTTGGTTCTGGATCTGAAGTTGCCCCAGATAGACTTGTTTTCCTTTGACATCTACAGGAAATTTCCTCTTCTCATGTTTTCATTTTATTTCTTATGAGATGTATGTTTTCACCAAGGAAGATATTACTTGCCTTTCCTCCAGTGGGGAATTTTAATCAATAGAGAGGACTGCTGCCAGTTCTGGCAATCATATCAGGATCTTATCTACTCCTTTACTGAGGAGTCTGAGGACAGATCCTCTTTCTTGTCCTCAGAGATTATGATTCAGCATGACAGAACATTAGTCTTTCTCAGTCACAGATGATGCCACATCAATGGATTCTAGATAGCTGTTTTCACTAATGTCCATTTTTCCATTAGAAAAGGTCCCTTCTTAATACAGAATTATCTCTATAACTTTAGTCAAGGTGCAGCTGGTCTCTATCTCTGCAGTTCATCCTCAGTTGGACTAAAATTTAGTACTCAGGACTTCTATAACATCTGAACCTCCGTGGATTTAATTGTTGTATACATCACTGATTATTATCCCAGGCAGAATCACACAATGGTTGAGGTTGGATGGGAACTATGGAGGTCATCTTGTGCAACTGCCCTGTTCAAGCAGGGTCAACTACAACAGGTTGCCAGGACCACGTCCAGGCAGCTTTTGAATATCCAAGGGGTGAGATTCTGCAACCTTCCTGAACAACCTGTACCAGTACTCAGTTACCTGCACAGCACAAAATGTTTCCTTAAGTTCAAACAGAATTTCCTATGTTCCAGGTTTTTGCTATTACTTCTGTCACTGGACACCACCACAATTGATGAGATCCCCTGTAAGCCTTCTTTTGTCTAGGCTAAAGAGTCCCATCTCTCTCAGCCTTTCCTTGGAGGAGTGATGCTTCAGTCTCTTAATCTTCTTAGTGGCTCCCTCCTCTAGCTCCTTATCTATCTTGTACTGGGGAGCCCAGAACTGGACACCCATCTCAGTTTTTCTGATTACTTCTAGATATCCTGTCATTCATTGCATGGCTGTTAACAGTTGTGCATTCTGATACAACTAATAAAAAATGAATCACTATTTTATTTGGGAGTTAATTTCCATAGTTTTTTTTTTTCTCATTTGACCACAAATAAAACCCTCTCAAAATCTAATTTTCTATAATGGGGGGGGTGGGGGGGGGTGGGGTAAGGTAGTTCAGCTGGGGATTCAATGACCTCTAGTAGTGCTTCTAATAGTGTTCAGCTACTGCTGAACCCAGGACAGCTGATGCTGATGCTATTGTATGGAAAGGCATTCCGTTCAGATTTTTCAGTAACAGCAGTATAAAATACTAAGAAGAGTAGCGTGTTAAGAGAGGTAATTTGTTTTTCAAAGCTGTAAATTTTACTTGAGAAAAAGTTCATTCATAAAAAATTGTGTATCACAGAAATCTGAAAAATTAGGTTCAAAGACATCTAAAGTAGAATTTAAATGATCAAAACATAGGCATCTGATGCTGTTGGAGGTGCCTTAGGGTATCCAAGATATCTGTATGGAGCAGATGTGCTGCAGATCAACTGTGAGCATGAACTGGAACATCAGCTGGACATCAAGTGGGATATCTTAGGGCATCTGTCACCATGCAATTGACCTTCTAGGGTGTGGTCCGATTTCAGATTAAAACACCTAAGTGTAGATGTCCACATGTAAACTGTCTAACTGCTGACAGCTATGTTCCACTGACGGTATTGACTAGGTTTTCACTGTCTAGAATAGGAGTTTAGAAATTTTTCACCAACAAAGGCTTGCTGACTGGAAGTTGTATTACATTCCTAATATATCTTCTTATATAGTTAGAAATTTTTATAGTAGAACTGACAACGTTTATGTTGTTATCATGAATAATAATAATAAAAATTATAGTAGCATTTGTTCTTGCCCATTCAATGTTTTTTTATGTGTAGATAAAATAGAGGGGAAAATAAATACTTCTTTTCTAAATGCATTCTTTTCAAAATTATTCATTGGTATTTTAATTTGCATTTTAAGTGTCACAATTTTTTTTTTCCTAGACAGAAAAAGGGAGTGCACTACATGAAGCAGCCCTATTTGGAAAGGTGGAGGTAGTACGCATTTTGCTTGAAACAGGTAAATCTGATTTACAGGAAACACTGAACAAATATACTTAATATTCCTGAACTGGCATGTGCCTTGGCAAGTTTTGATTATAGAATCATAGAATAGTTACGGTTGGGAAGGACCTTAAGATCATAAAGTTCCAACCCTCCTGCCATAGGCAGGGACACCTCACATTAAACCCTGTCACCCAAGGCTCTGTCCAACCTGGCCTTGAACACCACCAGGGATGGAGCATTCACAACCTCCCTGGGCAACCCATTCCAGGGCCTCACCACCCTTACAGTAAAAAACTTCTTCCTTATATCCAATCTAAACTTCCCCTGTTTAAGTTTTAACCCGTTACCCCTTGTCCTACCACTACAGTCCCTAATGAAGAGTCCCTCCCCAGCATCCTTATAAGCCCCCTTCAGATACCAGAAGGCTGCTGTGAGGTCTCCATGCAGCCTTCTCTTCTCCAGGGTGAACAGCCTCAACTTTCTCAGCCTATTTTCATATAGGAGGTGCTCCAGTCCCCTGATCATCCTCGTGGCCCTTCTCTGGACCTGCTCCAACAGTTCCATGTCCTTTTTATGTTGAGGACACCAGAACTATACACAGTATTCCAAGTTATACAAATTACTGTTGCCTTTCTCAGTCTTTGCAAATCTAATCACATGTATCTTTCCTTAAAAGAGTGTTCTTTTAGAATAAGAAATTACTATACACAGAGAACAAAAGGAATATTTTCACTAAGACTGAGAAACTCCATATATGACTCAGTGTATGCCTCTGTATTCTGAGAACAAAATGGGTATGTAAAATGTTGTTATTTGCTCTGAAAGACAGCCAAGAATATTTGATCTAGAGGCCAGAAGACTCATGTTCACAATTATTTTGTTCACTTAGCTATTCTTAATAAACACACCATCCTGCTTGCTCTATTGCCTGGATAAACTCTGAGTGCTTGTGAAGAAAGGGGAAGGCACTGTGTCTCTAAGAAATGCATTTGTCCAGAAATGACAGGAGAACAAGGATATATATAGAGTTCAACAAACCCATCTACTACATGATAAGAATTTCAGAATCATCGCAGGTAAATTACTCATCTAAACAACTGTCTTCTCAGATAAATGAAGACCAAAGAAAGTGAAAATATCTAGAAATTACTTCCCTGATATGTGAACTTCAATTACACTGAGCGATATCGTTGATCTTTATTTTCAGTGCTTGTGGGGTTATTATATAAGAAGGTATGACTTATTCACAGCTCATCTGAATCTCAGCTAGTGTATACGTGGTCTGAGATCTGTTTTCAGAAAAAAAGAGGTTCTTCCAAGATGCTTTCCTTTTTGGATGAGTAAGAAGGAGGCAGAAGGGGATCTCTAGCTGCCCTCAGAAAGGGAGGGCCTTTCTATATTAATTCACCTAAAAGAGGAAGGACTCGAGAACATCACACAAATATAGGAAGAGCCTATGTTTGAGCACAAATAAAGACTACCTTTTATAGATTACTACACATTATCTGCCACAGTGGAATTGTACAAGACAGTGGAGAGTCCTCACTGTGAACTCCTTCAACACCAGATGCTCTGCACTTCTGCAACACTTCCCACCTTCTACCTTTTCTACCTAAAAATCCCATATTCTCTCGTTCTGCTTCAAAAAAAAAAAAAAACAAAACAAACAAACACAACTTGGAAGATGTTTTAAGTAGCTACTGCAAAGGCAAGGTGTAAGTTGCTGTGTCTGGCCTCTGAAAATCAGCTGCTGCTGCTAATTAGCCCAGCAGTATTTTAATTTTCCTTTCAGTGAGAAAATAAGTATCTCTTTCTCACAAAACAAATTAGGAAACTCACCATCAGGTTAGGAAATTACAAGTGCTGCAACCTTTTCTGGTGAGTACAGAAATCCTTCCACGCAATCAGAATGTCCTCAGAGATCCTGCTTCCCCTGATTTCCTCTGTTCAGTGTCCCAAGAAGATTCTCATTCTTTACTTTTTATGAAAGCACATCCAAACTTTGAAACTACAACCAAAACTATCAGTCTTCTGCCATAAGGCAAACATTTCCAAAGTAGTCCCTACAAAACTAGGGTGGAGAGCATGCACTGTCATGTACAACAGGTTCTTTGAGACCTACCTGGAGTAAGCCTCAAACTTGCTTAAGGTTATGTTCACAGTTTGTGCCAAACTATTACTTTATCAAAAGTCTGAACAGTTGGAAATGCTCCAGCTGCTCATAAAGCCGTTTTACTGCATACGATCATTTCAGTCTGCCCAGCACGTGAATTTCATGCTTTTCACTGTGAAGTACAAAACTCTGAAGGTTAATAATTTCTTCAGTATTGTTCTCAAAACACATATTGTTACTATGGACTAGAAAATCCCCTGTGAATCAGAGCACTTTGGAGAGAATTAGAATTCAGGAATGTAGGAAAAACATTCAGAGAATTTTTTTGATTTTATAAAATATTTTCAGGATGGCTGTTTCTTTAGAACAGTTAGAATAATCCAATATTTAGTTAAGAAGCTTACTTTATATCCCCATGAATTACATGTGAAACATAACAGTCGATGTCAGCATGTGAATTTTAGGCTGCTCAAGCTTTAAGCAGAAATGGATGCTGTACTTCAACAGTAACACAGCTGTTAATCTGTTACTGCTTGCATTCAATTTGCCAGATAATTGAGTCTGATAAACCATATTTATAATCCAAAATACTTGGGGTTAAAAATTCCACCACAGATCATTTTCTTTTTCAGGAATTGATACCAACATAAAGGACAGTTTGGGTAGAACCGTTTTAGATATTCTGAAAGAACATCCATCTCAGCAGTCACTCCAAATTGCGGCTCTTCTTCAAGGTAAGTCATGTTCAGTTATACATTTTTTTAGAGACAAATCAGAATAGGGTGGATGAATATTAAGGTTTATGGTAATTTCTAATCTTTAAATATTTTGTTACACAAAAGAGTATAGTTTGAACTAAAAGGACAAAATTATTGTTTGCTAGATACACAACAATAAGTGGTTGAATACCTGAATTTCATAGTAAATGCTTTCTTTTTTTTGGACAATAGACACTAGCACTGTGTGTCACATAGTTATCCTTTGTACATTCTTCATTACAAAATCACATAATGTATTTCACTGCAGTTCCATTAAATTGTAATGGTAAACTGAAATTGAAATGCTTGATTTGTTCATAAATCACAACTATGACTGAAAGATGATGGCAAAGTTTCAAAAAAATTCTTTTTTTAATGTTTATTTTTTTCTTAAACAAAATAAATAAGCACACACACACCCAAGACCAAACAGGCAGTAACTCATCATTATAGCAAAAATAATACCATTTTGTTGTACATACATTTGATCTTATTCCTCATCTTGCGTTCATGGTGTCAAGACTGATTGAAGTCCACTGCTTACTTAAATTTGTTACTATAAAAGATGGAAGTAAAGTGGTGAAACATGAGCTAATACATAACTCAGTGTTAAAATTGTTCCTTCTATAGAATTGGTTCTCTGCATTTTTGGATTAGTCTTTCATTAACTGTGTTCGACAGATGAGTTCCCTGCAGGTGTCATTGCTGAACCTCCACCTGTATTGGTTATTCTCATCTTTAAATAAGCCATTTTAATCAGTTCATCATTGGTTCTACATATGAACTAGCTTATGCTTCAGTCTCCCATGTAACTGTATTTCATAAGAATATTTCCTGGAGAAAATGAGGTCATGTGGCCCCAATGTGTCCTTCAGGTTTTCTTTTCTGAATAACTTTCTAACTTGTTAACCAGCTTCTGTAAAGTTTTCCAGTGAGATGATGGACTGACGATATATAGCTCCTATAAGCATAATGAAAATTTTGCAGACTGGAGGAGAGATAATCTCTTAAGGACCAGATTTATGTTATAGCTGAACTGAATTAACAGCTTGGCTTGAGGTCTCCCTCTCTCATTCCTTTCTATTTTCTTTTTCCCTTTCCCCCATTCCCCACCTTCCTCTTCCACTACTTGCAGCTACACAGTTCCCTTCCATATTCCCTGCTTCCAGGAGATTTTAAAGTGATCTGATTCAGTTCATAAAACAGTAGTTAACTGTTCATGAAACTTTTTAATATTATGTAACAATAATAAAAATATTATTATGATAATATAAATATACATTTGTTTTAATGAACTTGCCTCCTATGTGATTCAGGTCCCAGAATTAGCTCTGTCCCAGGTAACTGGCAGAAATGTGCATTAAAAAGCGGAGAGGAAGATAACGGGTGAGGGAAGTAAGACTTCTGCTGTCAACAGAACGGAGCTCATAATCTGACTCAGGCTATATGGTGAAACTTCAGCCTCACTTAACATAGGCTCACTGTCCTCACTGAACATACGACTATGTAAAGGAAAAGAGGGTTAATATCATACTGAATCTTCTTCAGTGGCAGGAAAGGGATCAATCAGAGCTTCCGCTTTCTTGGACATCCAAATCAATGATCCTTCAGATAATAATCTAAGATACATTATAGTGTCCCACCACCAACTAAACTAGCTTTCATTTTAATAATTCTGTATTGTGCCATTTCCTCCTTAGTGTGATAATTTTGCAGTCTTAATCCCACTGATAAACAAAGTTGCTTCAAAGTACCCTTATCCTATGAAAAATATAGTGCCCAAACGCTCTTCAGGGTTTTTCATGTTGATGGATCAGTACCTGCCCTTAGTTTTTACCATAAAACAGAAATACATCAATTTCAAGGCTTTTTGGTGCTTTTAAATGCAATCTTTTTCACATGTATGCCTTGAAAATGTAAAGACTACTTAGTAGTTTTAGCTCATGGTAGTATGACAAAACTGTGCTTGTAATGAGCAGCTTTTTTTTTGCTCTGTCTGCCTTGGTCAGAACTGATGTGTAAGGAAGAAAAATATTTACAAGGATTCCATTCTGAGTTTTAAAACAACCTGAGGAGCCCCTATATAACTCCCTTGTGAAACCCACTGAGATTGTTTTTCATCAGGCAAAGGGTTTACTGAAGCTTTAACCATCAAAGGTTGTTTGAACTGTTGCAGGATTTAACGCTGCTGATGATACAGTAGACCTACCCTCCTCTAAAAAGCCAGTTGAATATACTTTTCACTGAAGTGTGGGCATTTATCCTGTCGTAGCTGTAATATCAGTGAAGCACTGGGATTTTGGGTAACCTGAATATACTGTAAATGAATTTGACTTCAGTGTGTAATAAGTTCCATGCAAAGAAAGGGCAGTTGCCGAGACAGTTAGTGGCTTCCAGAAACATTCCTGTTAAAGCTTCTGTCTTCAGATGATTTTCTAGAGAAGCTTATATGTCTCTTCATGTAGACTTACATGAAAAAGATATTAAATTATTGGTGTCAGACAGCTACTGACTAGATTTTGTAAGTTTCTTTCTAATTTTTGTTCTTTATGCAGTACAATGGAATTGAACTGATTTTTTCACATTGTTGCCAGGATAGAGTAAGAGTTTATCGCCTAGCATTCTCATTAATTTTTACCATTTCTCCCTTGCATTTTTATGATTGTTGCTGTACAGTTCATAGTAACACAGAATAATATCTGTTCCTGCAACAAAACATTAGCTTTCAAACTATAAAACAAAGGCTGAAAGATGCATATAAGAAGACTGTCAGAAATGGACAAGGAAATAACATGACTGGTATTCCTCGTGGGCCTGATTGGTAGTGTACTGTCTTATATGCAGAGGTATAACAGAGCTGTAAGAAAAGATTTGAAAGAAAATGAGTTGGTTTTGAGGGTATTTATCAGAAACTTATCTGGAGAAGAAATTTATGTCTCTAGAAGCAGTTCAGGGAGGCAGTAAATCCATTCAGCTGACACTAGAAGCTACCGGACTGGTAGCTTCCTGTGAATGAGGCCTCCAGAACAGAATTGTGAGTAGAAGTTTCTATTGGTGCTCTCACTTTTTTAAAGAATATTTACAAAACTCCTTTTTAGAGACTATAGGTTAAAAGGAAACAAAACTTTTTGCCGGTGAGGCTTTAGAAGTGATCCTATTGTTTTTGTGATCTTTACATCTTTCCTCACTATCCTGAGAAAACAGTAATTGAAGTTTCTGCAATTGTTTCTCTGTGTGTGTATTTGAAAAGCCTGCTGGGTTTGGTTGGTTGTTTTGGTTTGTTTGTTGTGTTTTTTTTTTTAATATTATGATGCATTATCTGATAGAAGGAAAGTAAATAAAAATATCGCTTTAAAGATCAAAATGAAAAAGGCTGAGTAAGATGTATGCCACCTGAATGTTTTTTTACTGCCTGGTAATTATAGATGAAATTGTCTTTCATATATGTCTCATCACTTTCTGTGTCTTGCTCAGGTCTGAGTTGCATGAATTCCATTAAAAATGCTTATTACAGTTTAAATTCTTTATGTGGTAATGAAGAAATAGCTGTTCAAGCATTATGTTCTCAAATTACAGAGAATGAGGATCCTGTGCCAACTAAGGCCAGTCTACTGGATCCATTTCATGGATGTATTGAAACAACAGCATTCAGTGCTGAAGCAGTTAACAGTATTGGCACTTAGGGCTTTATAATTAGGCATTGAAGATAAAAGGGATGTTGCCAAGGCTAGTAGGCCTAAAATTAAATCAACCAGCTGTGTTTTAGTTTTAGCACATGTGAACGTGACGCAGGTGCGTGCTATACCATCTTTAAGCTCTTTCCCTACAGCCCACTATGCTCTGTGTTAGAATCTCACTCTTTTACTATTTCTGGAAGCAGAATTCTTGTTATTATGAAAAAAAAACGAGATAGTAGATAAACAGATGAAAAATAACATGAGCCCTGGGAAGGCATGATAAGCTCTGCTGCATAGACTGTATGGAGTTGTAATGGAAAGCTGTTTCCTCTCTCTTGTGCACAAGCTGCTTAAGAACCTAGCATTGTTTGTGTGTGTTACTGAAATATTCATAAATGGAAAATGCATAAGCAGCTGTAGAACCAGAACTCCTTTCTTCACCCCTCTGCTTAAATAGCTTTGGTAGGAGTAGCAATGGTTTTCTTTTGTGTATTCTCACTCTCTCTTTTTCTCCCTCTCTTCCTGTGGACAAATAGATCTGCCATTCTTTTGAGTGCAGGAGGCAAGCTTCACTGGAAAGGTGGAGTTGGTTTCCAATGAAGGATTTAATTACAGCTGTGTGGGGTGAAAGAATTGGGATCTCAATCCCTCTTTATTTATTTTTTTTTCTGAGGACTTCTCAGCTCCTTTTATAGGCTCTAAAGTATTGACTATATTTCTGAATCAGTTTAACTGCTGTTGTTTTGGTGACTGAAAGTTTAGCTGCACCCTTACCTATTTCAGGATCATTGCAGTACTACAGTGCTTGTTTCTATTTATCTTTGCTGAACAAATGCACAAAAGTCAGCTTATGTGCCTTTAACTTAAACATCTAGTGATTCCTGGTTTCTTTGGGAGTGAGTTAAACTTGAGTCATTTAGAATCATCCTCTGACAGGTAGCACATGAAGCTAGCCCAGCCTCCATCTAAACTCAAGTCTGTCAGCTTAGCACACCTGAGGATAGCAGTTACCAGTTAGTTTTCTTTAACCGCTGCTGCTATAAAGAGGAGGGAAATTCGGCCATGAGGCCTCAGGTGGGCTCCTTCCCAGGGTACCAAGTCAGCTGTTTTGGGAGGAGCTTTTAGAGAGCTCATGGGTTGGGGCAGGACTCAGTGGATTTGCAGGATCGTCAAACACTTTCTGGGAGAGCCTTTGGGAAGGCAGAGAGTGCTCTGAAGGTTGCTAGGCTTCAGGAAGACACAGAGTGAAGGAGTTAAGGATCCCCCTGCAGGGGCATTGCCTGTGGAGGGGAGTGGTTTCCAAACCAGTATTATTCCTCTGATCTAGTTACTTGGAGAATCTTCTGTTTGAAGAGGTGAGCATTCAGATTTTTAGTCTGATAACATTTGGCTTTTTTAGAGTTTGTAAAGTCCCTTGACCCCTTTATGGAAGGTTGCTTTAGGGAAGAATTGTATGGAAATCCACCCCATAGCATGGCCAACAAAAAACAAAAAGGAAAGGAACTCATACTTCAACTAAAAAAAATAAAGTAAAATAAAAATATTTTTTCCCATTAAAAGGAAAAGTGAAAAGTTCTCTGAACCTAATTTAGCCATTACTTTAAAAGCCAAGGTTTATAAATAAAGCGAGAATCTTGACCCAGTCACCTCACTGAGGAATTAGGACTCAGAGGAGTTGAAGTTAAAGCCCTAGACCCTGAACTTTTGGTGTCCCTGAAGCTCAGCAGCAGCCTGAGGTGAGCTGGGCCATCTTCTCTTCATGGCTAATCTCCCTGCCTCTGGCAGCTCTGTGGGGAGCAGCTGTGTTTCCCTGCTTATGTGTTAACGCTTTCCTTTCTGCTTGGCTTTGGCCTAACTGGTGTTACCGAAACTGAGAAAGCTGGAGTTCCAACTCTTTGAACTTTGTAGTACTTGTTATCTTTGTTATCTTCTTGGGTTCATATTCCCCATTGATCTTATTCCCAGTGCTGTGTGGTAACTTTTCTGCTATTATGTTTTCTAATGCATGTCACTTTAGATTGAGGAGGTCTATATCAAAATCTGGTAACTGTAATGCTACTAAGCATGCAGTTATTGAGATTCTTAGTATTAATCCTTAGTCAAAGGTAATCTTGTGATTTAACAGAAGTAAAATACTCAATTTTTCCCAAAACAGTATGGTGAGGAGACATCTCTGAAGTGTGTATTAACATATGCTCCCTTCACCTCTTACATACTAGTCATGCTGGCTGTCTTTGAAACATCAACGGGATGACAGTAAGCTAGGAAGTGGTAAGAATCTCTTGGGCCATGTCCCACATGCCCTTTGTTCTGCCCTACCATAGGATGATAGTCTTTTCTCTAAACTCAATGAGATCACAGCTGGAGAAGCTGTTCTTGTCATTAAGTGGTATAATTGACTCAGCTTGGCTTTCTTGTGAATTATCTTTATTTTTTTTAGGAAGAATGATAGAATCAAGAGCAGTCTCTCAAGTGCACCATAGTCAGAGCAGATGATGGTAGCAGTATCATCTTTGCCAATAAGTTTGGGCAGGCTTTGAAGATGAATTTCTAGCCAGCTGCAGGTGAATATAATTTGGTTGCTGGTGGAAGCATCTGCTACTTGTGTGTACTTTGGCTTTTGAAATAAATCACCTGTTTTCTGTCTGTTTCTTTGATAAAAAATAATGGGTAAGTATACATTTACCTAGACTACAAGCCCCTCACAAGAGAGTCCATGTCTTTTTTTCTCTCCTATGTGTCTGGTAGAATTTTTAATAGCACAAAACCAAATTGGGAGTTGAGGTCCTATATTGTAAGTGTTGCACTCTTGCAAGGATGGCACACTGCTGGCCTGTTTTAAACTCATACACCATACCTTGTGCTGAGCTTTTTGTAGAGGGTTTTCTGGAAGGAGCTCTGCAGTTTTTAGCATAAATATTTATGGAACTTCATTTGAATTTGGGATTTCCTCCTCAGTACTAGCATTTAGCAGGAAAGTGCATTGGTCTGAAAGTGGAGCCTGTCAAAGAATAAAAAGAGTATTGTTTGAAAAGCTCGTTCTTATATGAATATTGGACAACAAGGTTAAAGTCCTTCACAATTTCCCCTGCATTTTCTTTTCTGGTAATATCTGTATTGATCCAGTAATTTTAAGACTCCCTCTTGGTAGAACTTCAGTTTAGGGTTGCTTCTTGACAGTTGTACAACTAGAAAGCAAACATTTCTAGGCATTGTTCCTTTTTCTTTGTGTCTAGCTTCCTTTTTAGTTCTCCTCCATCTTGCACATTAACTCAACAAATAATATAGCTGACAGGGCTGGAAAACATTCTGGAACATTTTGTCATGCTGCTGGTTTTCTTATGGTCTCTTAGAGCTAATCTTTGTTTCTTTGTTTTCAGCACTAGACAAAAAAATTAAGTGCCTATTTTCATGTGAAGGAATGTATGACATATTATCCAGGGGACCATTGCAACCATCAAACTTAGTAAATGACATTTTCAAATCATACATTCTTAAGACAAAATACAAACAACAAAACAAACAACAACCTGCAAAGCATTCTGAAACTGCATGCTGTTTGCTGCCATTTCCAATTTCGTTTTCTCAAATGTCTATTTTATCACAGATTGTATTTGGGTTTGGGGAATTGTTATTTAATCAGGAATAACAGCAAGCTAAACAAGTGTGTTGTAGACTGTAGAAATTAAATGAGTGAGATTTCGCTTCCCCAAAACTGTTTAGCCCTTCAGTGTGATATTGATGAAAGCAGTTATTGTCGTTCACTTTTGTGTTTGTTGCAACATGCACTGTTGTGTTTACTATCTGGTATCAGAAAGAACTTCCTTAAGCAACTTCAGAAAATCAAGAAACTGCAGATGTAGTATAACTGCCTGAAGTGAGAAATGGTCACTCTGATGGGAAAAAGAGTGTCACTGTTGCATAAATTAATTTATAATTTTATTTTTGTCCTATAATAACATTCATTAAAGTCTTGGTGTTCCATTGAGGTAGCCTGTGTACAAAGGCACATGAAAATAATGTATATATTCACACAAAAAATAATAGTAATAAAGTGGAAATTTAACATGTTCATCATTCCATGTTTTCCTGCTTTTATAAACATCATCATGAAGGTGGAACAAGGGAATTCTCAAGGAGGAAAAGCACAAAAGGAATACTGCTTTTTAGGCTGCTGGTTTTAACTAATTTTTTGAGACTGCATTCTTTTTTTGTCATGTGCTATATGTGTGCTGCGAGTACAATATTTGTTTTTCTTTGCAGTATAAATATATCTACTTACTGTGAACCTGAATCCTGAATATTTTAGCTAAAAACTCTTCACAAATGTAGAACAAAGAAAACTGAACCATAATAATAAAATGGAACAGTTACATAGGTGTTTCAAGGAGACAGAAAAAACACAGGGATAGTTGCAACACATTACTCCTATAATGAGATTTTTGTAGCGGTTTCAGCAGATTAAAAGACTGGCCATTATAATGTTCTGTAATGCTTCCAATAAATGATTACCTTGCAGTAGTGTTTATGAATAATTACAAGGGTTTAATATGAAAATCTAGAAAGGTTTAATGAAAAATGAAGTATCAAATATAATTTTAATTGCAATAAGCCCCTTAATTCAGGAGTTTAAGTGTATGTATATCTTTAAATTGCAGAATATATGGAAACAGGAAATGCAAGTATTTCAGAGGAGCGCCCACTGGAATGCGCAGAACATCAGTCTTGCATTTTGTCCCCAGAAGTTTCTCCGTCTCCAAAGGCTAAAAGTAAATACATATACTCTGTGAACCAGAAGCTGTACTGAACTTCTCTTTAATATTAAAAGTATATTGCTGACACATTTATACAAACATACAAAATGAAAAAGAGAGGTTAAGAAAGTTATTGATATTGAGAAGCTTTATTCCACCATGGATTACCTATCCTGACTACACACACTGTAATCCATGTCATACAGGAAAGCAAAGAACTGTATTCTCAGAAATGACAAATCATTGATGGATTACAATGTGTTACATTACTTATCTTAAATCTTTTTAATTTATCTGACCTTACACATTTCATAATCAAGTAAAACCAAAGGATACTAAATTTGTTGAAATACTCTGCAGGCATCGTTCACATTCAGGTTAAAGAGTGAATCTTTATCTTTCCCAGTGAGTACCTCTTCCAATTGTGTTACATTTGGATGACTCTTTCAAAAATCATGTGTGTGCTGCTGTTTCTATTCTTCTAACGTATCTTGCATATACCATGACCATCACTGTTGTGTGCACATGCTTTCATCTTACGTTTTGGTTCACCCTTTACACACCAAAGGGCATTTCCTCTGTGGTGTCATCCTCCTCTTCCATGAAAATCATCTTCCTGTAAAACCAAACCTGATTTCTGCCTTCTCTAATCATCCAAAGTAAATGTAATTGACTGCTGGCAAATAACTAGTCCTTTTTTTTGTTGTTGTTTTTAAATGTGTGGGGTTTTGGTCATGGTTGGAGATGGGTGTGGTTTTTGAACTTTACAGGAAGGGTGTTTATTCATGAGAAAACTAAGCTTACTGCTGCACACCAGATTATGATCTTTATGGTGACCGTAAACAAATGCTTCAGTTTCAGTCATGTTTCCCATTGGGGTTCTCAACTGACAGATGATGTATGAAGATAAATAGTTCCTTTGAGATTAGTAGAATCATGAAGTTAACTAACCTCTGCAATAGAAATGCCTGTCCTGAAATTAAGTAGTAAATATTTTTAAAATGCATTTTTCTTCTTAATGGTAGGGTCATGAATCTTACACTCCTTGTTTCCACTTTGAAGGGATCAATAGTGTAAAACATGCTGTCTGGTTTTGTCTACTGCATAATCTGTTTCTAAAGGAAAGAATTGTAGTTGATTGTGCTGCCCATCCATCTGTTTGCCATTTCTCTGACAATCTCATTTCAAATAATTTAAACTGAATTTGGAAGAGGGATAGCAGTATCAATTACCTTTCTGTGGCTTTTGTGAAAATAGGTAGCTAGATAGATGAGAGACCTTAATTAGCACCTGCACTGAAAGAAATAAGGAAAATTTATCTTTTATGTATTTGTTCTGGTAGCAATGAGCCAGCCAGTTAGCATACACTTAACAGGTCTGTCAGTATCCTTGCATCCTTGCAGTTCCAGTTTTGTCACATAGAATTCATTCTTGCCCAGTAAGAAATATTGCAGGCTGGATGTGGGAGAACGTGGGATTGGGGGCACAAACATAATTCTGTAGGAAAAAGTAGTCCTGCTCCTTTTCAGGGCACTGTATCATAATTTTAGACTAGTTCTTGATATTTAGGTATTTTACTTACAATTTTTAAATTCTTATATTAACCTGGAATAATTTTAATTTTCTAATTAAAAAAAACCCAAACTGATTAGATCTCTGTTTCATGTAAAAGTTTTGTGCAGAGTTACCATTGGCTAAGAATAACAAACTGTGAATGCACAATTTCTGTTACTTAGATATTAAAAGGCAATGAGATGTTTTTAATTATTAGCTTCTGTTCTTGGGCCTGACAGTTTCAGTCATTAAATGGCTATAGTTGTAACTTTAAAAAATATTGTGGAATATTTATGTTTACCTAGCATAAAACCAGTGACTATGTAGAAAACACAAAACCAGGCTAGACCACGCTCACATAATCTTCTCTGGGGCTTCTTTAGTTACGTTAATGTACCTGTGTGTTGTATGTATGCTGAGCTTAATATGCTCACTCTGTTTTTTCCTTTTCAGCATTTTATTCCTGAAGATGGAGTAAAATGGATTTTTTGCTGTATTTTATCAAGTCTAAGGACTGTAGTTTCCAAGCATATGACTCTTGTAAACCTAGTAAAGAGAAGGTATTTCTTATTTGCCCCTGGAAAAGCTTGGCTTTCACTCACTTTTTCATTGCTGTTACTGAAGGTAGCTGTATAACACACTTGTAGTAGATTATCAGAACCTCATGCAGTTGTTCATAACAAGTAGCTTTTTACTTTGCGAGGGTCTTGCTGCTGCCAGTGGGCTATTTGCAGAAAAGTTAATACTCAATGTGATTCTAATACTTATTACTACCGGTATTTCTAATAGTGACCCTCAGTTAGTATAGACATATAAAGCCCATTGTCTTACTATTCTGTTAGATTTCTGAGCTAAAGATATCTGTTAAATTAAGGAGGGAACATGAAACACAATACTGAATGCACTAAACATGGTTTTCTGATAGGCTGCTGTAGGGAGGCGTGTGGGTTTTGCCCAGTATAACCTTCCACCATTCCACGTAATCCTGGGAAAGCGAACAAGAATTTCTTATAAAACATAGCAACCTTAATGGGAAAGATGTGCGTTCTCAGAAACTCAGTTCCAGACTACTTACAGTTTATGGAATCTGTATTGTAGTGTATTAATTTTCACAGTAGCCAGTGTGAACCTGATGGAGAGTACTGCAGAGTGGCACTGATTTTGTATGTTTGTAGAAACTTTCCTTTCCTGGATTAATTTTGCATCCTTGGATAATTGCTATTTCTAGACAATTATGAGGATTAGGAAACAAAGAAAGGGTAAGTATATACTGTAATTTATCCTAATTAAATGCAAGGTACAGGGGACTGCAGAAGCATGTAGATTACCTCCAGTGATTCCCATTCTCTAATGAGATGCTATTATTTTTGAGGTGAGAATTGTGCATGAAGATCACTGTTTAGATTCTAAGGCATGGAATATAACACATACTTAATACAATTTAAAGAATGTGCATTTCCTTTTTAGGCATAAATTACCCCTGGTATTCTAAGTATTGACTAATGGTGTTTGTTTTTAAAGGTGAAGCTGTGACTGGAGAATTGTCAAAGCTCTTAGATGAAATCAAATTATGCCAAGAAAAGGAGTACTCTTTTGAAGATCTGTCTCATACAATATCAGACCATTATCTGGACAATTTTAGTAAAGTATCAGAGGAAGAACTTATGACCAGTGGAAGCCAAACCAAGCTTAATGTAGTAAGTAAGATGGGATACAAAGACTATATATTCAGTTATATCTCCTTTATTTATGGCACATTCAAGAAAGAAATAGTACAAGAGCGAGACTAGTACAAGTCTAACATTGAGTTAGAAAAAAGTAATTTACCCTATGCTTCTTGCAGATTTAGGATGTAATGTTTCCCTTACTTTGCAAAGATATTGCTTACCACACCTCAAAATGGTTTTTCATGGCACTGCTAATATGACTGAAAGTTCAGGTTAGTTATTGAGTGTGGGCGGTGCAAAGAAGGGGTTTTTGAGAAATCAGCTGAAATTGGTGTGCTCAGTACTATACCAAAGACTAAATACTTGCAGAATCTCATCAGAAGTGCCCCTCAAAAGAAGCAGCTAAGCATCTTCAGTTATGATCCTTCTATATTTTATTGCTATATAGCTTTCCCAAGCCTACTGGTATTAAAGACCAAGTCTCTAATACTCAAAATTGTTGTGGTTGTGATAGTTCAGTGATTTCCAACTACAGTTGAAAATATTACTTCATTAGCATTAATCCTGTGAATAAAGTGCTCTAAGATTCATTTTTTCTTTACAGTATAACAAGGCTTTTTTTCTTCCTTTTTATTAAATAAAAAAAATAAATTGAGTTGTCTTCTTCAGTAAGTAAATTTAATGGGGTTGCCCCGGGAATAAAGCACAGTACAGAGGGAAAATGCTAAGTGCTAAATTTCAATTAATGCTTATAAGTTAAGAAAAATTATGCTTTATTATGTGAGGAGAAAGCATGGCAAGTTAAGGATTTTTATGTTCTAGAGGATTTATTACAATAAATGTAGACAGAACAAGATCTACAAAGATTGTTAGCTGCCCTGAAATGCAGTAGATACTTCTGTAAAGTCCTGCTAGCTGTTTGAATGATTAGATATATAACCCATATTGAAGTCAGCCTGAACAAGCTGCTGCTGATCCCATTTAAGCATTTTTGCGCATCTCTCTTGTGTCTCTCTGTATTTAGGTGCTAACTGCTATTTAAATCTGCTCAGCTGCTGTTCTGCAGAAAATGCAATCCATATAATTCTGTCTACTCATACTGAATTTTTTATAGACTGAAACAAAATACAATGTGAATGGGAAATATTCAGACACTCCTATCTGTAATTTATGTGCAGCAGGCAGATACAAAGATAAATTAGGCAATAAACTATTTGAGATTTCACCTATTCATATACTGAATGTGAAAATAGGTGTGAAAACAAATCTTCAAAAATGAGGACTGTTTAAAACATATTGTTGCTAGAGTAAACACAACTATCCAGGCCTATATGGAGAAAATTCTTTGCTGTGATGTAGGATTTTCCTGTTTGATCTAAAGCATCCATATCATTTTTTAAAAGTATTTTAAGGTCACTCAGTCTGTTCAGTTGCTACCTGGCTTCCTTGCATCAAAAAGAGAAGTTGCTCTCAGTTTCAACATGCCTTCTTTTGGTTTTGGGGAAGTGCTGCCTTCTCTTGGTGTACACACGCCCTGTATAGTGATGCATTATTTGAAAACCCACATGTGCTGTAAGGAGCTATCAAAGAGTTCGGGTAGAAGCACTAAAATGAAGAGATATGTTTAGCTCTGAAAATGGTTACAAAGGTGAATGCTGCAAAACTACTCTGGGGGTAGGATCAGCAAGTGTGGTGGTGGAAGTGTGACAGTAGGGTGATGATTGAAGAAACTTAAATGAATATTTATGTATAAGAACATGAAGATACAGAGAGAAAGAGAGAAGTGGAGACATGTATAGATATGGAAAGTCAGAAATAGATTCCTTGGATGTGTATTAAAGAAGAAATTCTTACAGCTTCTTTTGACTAGTTTTCTCCTTCCTGGGAAGCTTCCATAAAAATCTCAGTAGGGTAAGTGGGGTCTTCCCTACTGACTGCATTCATTCAGTTCGCATTCATTGCTGCTACACATGCCCAGACTCTATGGAGGCAGGGGCAGCATAGGAGTGTGGTTGCACTGGAGCACTGACTATTTCTGCTTGCAGAACCAAGTGAAGTATTTCCTTGTTACCAGCTCCAGCACGGGACTGATAACTGCACCTGCAGTGGCTCTGCAAGCAAGAAGCTACTTCAAGTTACTTCAAGTTCAGATCAGCAGTTTTCCCCTAACTTTCATTGCTGACTGTGCCAGCAGCAGCTCTGAAAAGGTGTAGAAGTTGGGTCACTGGTGGAAAAGTGTCAGATGATGCCATTTCCTGGACAAGTGTTGGTTCCAGACTAGTACAGGATTGTCAGCTTTTCCTGTAGTTGATCTGCACAGGTTCCAAAATCTAAGTCATGACACTTCTTAACCGTTATGAAGATTCTGCAAAGGAACTGGCTGCTAGGAGACAGTTTTTGCTGTTGTTCAGAGAAATAGGAGGCCAATTCTGGGGAACTTCCTTTTGGAATAATAGCTTGTGGCTCAGTACCTCAGTAAGATGGAGCAAGGAGCATCAGGAGCCACCCCCTGAGGATAGCATGGGCATATGAAAAAGAATGCATAAGGAAACAGCATGTGTTTTAAAAATTTTTTTTAATAGATGGCTCTTTTGAAGATGGTCAAATCAGCTGTGGTACTGCTCTGGCTAAGGTTCAGATTGATTCAGGACTGCAAAAAGGAATCATAGAATCATGTCTATTTAGGAGCCACAGCCTGGAGTTCTTGCCTGAATTGAAGTGTTAACCTGCTTCATTTGAAAGAGCAGGGTTCATTGTTTATGCTTAGTGTAAGGGTAGTGGGAATGCCTACCATTGACAGTAAAATGTTTCATCTAGGAAGTGAAAGAGTGGTGTTTAGTTCACTCTGCGGCATGAGGGTGGATTTTAACATTGCTTTCATAGTCTCCCAAATAAAAGGACAGAGCATCAATCTTTTGATCCCCTCCTTTCTGGATTTTACAACCACTGGAAAAAAGTACCAGTGCAATCTTGAGAGCAGGACTTAGGACTTCCTACTCACTAGCAAATTCTGCTCGTTTTTCTGGCCTCCAATGTCTTTTGTTGTTTATTGATCAGTAGTACAGCACCTTTAAAGTACTACATTTTCTTTTGAAGAAGTTATGGGTTGGAACTCTCTTAGCTCAAGGACAGAATTCAGTCCATTCTTCCATTTCCTGAGTTATTGGAAAATTAGTCATCCAGCCATGCAGCAGGTTGTTTTGGTACTTTGGACAAAGGGACTTCCTTCTGTTCATCAAAGTTGGCATTAAAAGCACTAATACATATTGTTAACTTAGTATGCTTCTGTGGATGAGGTGTGTGACGTGTGACATAAGGCATTAAAAAACTCCAGAGCCTTATATTGTTACAGTATTTTATAGTCAAATAGGAAGCAGATTTGCACAACTCTGAGGCTAGGTGAAACTGGAAAAAAAGCTTTCTGGATGAAAATTTTGTGTTCAGTCACCTTAACTCCAAATTACTAGTCAGCACAGTGTTGACTTTTAAATCTCCTCAGGACATGGAAGACCTGAGTAGGAAAATTGAAGGGCAGGATCTTGAGGACTGTAAGGCATAAACATCTGGGAGGGGAGGATACAGTGAAACAATAAGTAAAAGAACAGACAACACAGTGTAGATGTGAATAGGAACAGATCTGGAGGTGAGTGAAAACATCCCCAGAGGACACTTCTGTTCCTTAAGCTGAGGTGGGAAAACGGGGTTCTGGAGAAGCAGACTGTTAGCTCTGTGAATGAAGGGAACAAAGAATAAGAGGGGGGTGAAACATAAATGCTTGTTTGCTGAATAGAATCATAGAATAGTTAGGGTTGGAAATGACCTTAAGATCATCAAGTTCCAACCCCCCTGCCGTGGGCAGGGACACCTCGCACTAAACCATACCACCCAAGGTCTCATCCAACCTGGCCTTGAACACTGCCAGGAATGGAGCATGAAGTCAGATGAGAATAAGTTAATGTTATCTTTTATTGGAAGAGTACGTATAAAGAATAAACTACAGAAAGTCAAGGTGAAGCTTCACTGGAAACTTTATAATTTCAGTGCTTGATTTTACAACTCTGGGTGTGTTTCAATGTACTTCTGATGTGCCGTCATGAAAATACTAATTCTGTGTTTCCTAGTCTGTCATCACCAGTCATTGAAACATGTATAATATGATATATCAGACAACAACCCCCTCTTCATTTTCTCCACAAAATTAAAGGCCAAATTGAACATAATTTTGCAACTGGAAATATGGTTTATTATGCTGCTTCAGAGAGAGCATTTATACCCCTATGCATCATTTTAGTTAGAATTGTCCATTTTTCTCAAAGGCTTGTGCACTGGCTAGGATTGATGGGGGGGGGGGGGGTTCATAGACTTTTATTCCCAGTTCCTAGCTGCCTTTTTTTCCACATTTTGGTCATTGGGACTTAAACATGCTTTTCAGTTCCCCTGTGTATGCAAAAACATGGAAAGCCCTGAGAGCTGCTGCACAGCTGTGCTGGAAAAGCGTTATACTTGTGTATTGTTCAGTTCTGCCATATTATAGTTTTATTATGTTTGCTAAATATAAAACTTTGACTTCAATTAACTAGGATTTGATTGTTCAGCAATCTGGAAAAGGAGCTGTGCTTCAAACGTTGCAGAAAACATGAGTTAGAAAAAAAAACGTAGGGAAATCTTTGATTGTATCACAGTTTAGTTAACTTAGGTGTTTCCTTAAAAAATTTTAAAAATTAAAAAATTAAACTGTCTTAAGTCTGATTGCTGGCAAAATCAGCTTTTGACAATAACTCATCATAGTTTCAGTTGAAAAATAAAAAGGACTAATTTAAAAAATATTTATTTTCCAATAGATGGCAGTCTGGCTCAGTAATTTCAAGGCAAAAGTAGCCATCTTATGTAAGAGATTGTCAACTTTTTTTATTGCTACGTTAATATAATGTATTTTTAGCACGGTTGATAGTATAAACTGCTTAAAAGCAAACACCTGCAATACTTATAAGAGGGAAATTCATACCGTACATCGTAACATATATTTAAATTTCAATCTAAAATATCCAGGGCTAAATTTAGAGGTATTGTAACACAGATGTTACACATTAAGTGTGTATTCAAACTATCTGTGTGAATTCAAGAGCAAGTAAGAAAATTTAAGTAGGTATAACTTGCAAAGCAGAGATCCAGAAAAATGAAGTGTGTCAGGAAAATGAACAGAAAACTATCAAAGTGTACATTGTGAGGAATCTTCCTAAGCTTCTGAAAGTAAATTGATGTAATTTAGATTCGTCTGTCCTTGGAGTACTAACATCATTACCGGTTTCTTGTCAGTTTGAGGTTCCTGTGTATGCATTCATGTGAGGACAAATTATTCTAAATGTAATACTAAAACCAGAAATATGCTGTATTTCTTGCAATCTATTTGCTCTATTTGTTTCTTACATTAAAAAAAAAAAAAAAAGAAAAAAGAGGTGGAGAAATGAGAAGTGTGAGCTTTTTGTTCATGTAAGAAATAAATTCCTGGCGATACCAGAGAATATGTTACTTTTATTTGCTTTGGATGGCCTATGATTACAAAACAAAAAATAGGGTGTTCAGAACTTCTATACCTCTATATGTGTCTGTATGAGCATATATATATTTGCAAGACATACATATTGGATACAATTCATCTTAATCTTTTCCTTGCATAAACTTGATATTTATTTTAATGATTATTTTCATTAACATTTACTCTTAAAAGAGGTTCATCTTATTCTATGTTCAAAAGTTTATTCTAGTCCTTACTTAAGAATGGCTTTGGAAAGTGTTGTTTTCGCTTAGTAGCAGTAATGCAGTTCTCTCTGCATTTTTTGAGGTCATGAGAATTTTTGAACTAAACCTAATTTTTAGAGAAGAAAAACTTGCTATATACACTTAATAAAACTGAAGCTCTAAATTGAGGTATTTTCTTCAGATCAGTCCCTTTAATCTTGTATAGTAGGTGGTTCCTTGCAATATTTGCTTTTACATTTATGCTATTGTGTTTGGAAGCATAATACTAAGCTAGATAATAAATTTCCAAATGCAAATGCAGGATCTTGCTGTCTTTGGATATGTGACATGACTTTAGAGTAAAGGCATAGTTTCAGAAAGTGCTTTGGTGCTCTTAACAGCAGAGTACACGTTAAAGGATTTTACTTAATTACTGGTAATACTTACTGAGAAACTTAAGTTATAAAGTGCCCATATATTTTTGCTTAAAGAATAAAATTGAAGATAGTAAAAACATGTAGGATTATAGTGACTGTGCTACACAACAGTTTTACAGAAGTGGCAGCAGTTCATCTGATTAAATTTAATGTGGTTATATAATAGATAATAAAGGCTGGCAGAAGCAATTTAAATTTATACATGAAGAAAGGCTCTGTGTAGTCTCAGGAAAAAGATTTGGATTTCATCACAGTCACATAGATGTCAATTTCTGCTTACTTCTGCCATCTGGAAAGGGAAGTTGATACTTATGCACATTGAGAGTTGAAAAAATAAATACGCTTAACATCTTACATTAACACTGTTGAAAACTGTGGTGATACATATTCAAAGAGAAGATGCACTTTTTACTCTCTTATGTCAGTATCAAGAAGATTAGGGTATATAAAGGCAATAAAACTATGATCATATTTAGATTATATCTAAGGGGAAATCTGAAAGTATAGAATCGTGGTTTGTTATTCTTTTCTGGAAGAAGATGGCTCAGAATATATATATTACAGGGGAATAAAATTTATGGATAATTGTTTAGAAATCAGTTGTCCTGACTAATATTTTTTTTCTAAGGCAAACCCCATTTTTTTTTTATTAGAACCACACATATTAAAATATTTTTTAATTATTATTTTACAAAGTAAGAATCAGTGGGATTTGTCGAAGAATGTTCTATTTATCATGACATTTAAATAAATAGTGGCTGGGCTGAAATATTGCAGTGGCCAAGAGCAACCAAATGTGCTGGATTAAAATGTTTGCTACCATGGATCAAACGTAGTAGCCCTTAACAATATCACACTCTTGCATAGAGGCATTACTGAGAGCATAAGACAAATTTCCACATGACAATGATGATTAGCGAGCCAGAAGTATATACAATGGCTGACTAATGAGGATACATTAAAAACACATTCAAGAGCAATTTTGGTTACTTATTCATTACAGAATAGTAAGACAATCAGGCCCAATTGTTTGGGACTCCATGGAGAGAAGCAGATAAATTTGTAATTATTTAATACATTAACATTTATTGAATTTGATACTACAGCTTTGCTGTGTTTTGTAGGTATTCTATGATGCATTAGAAAAAAAGGAAGAGAATTGTATTCAGAGTCAATGGTTGGAATATTGTTGCTTTACTTATCTATCACTTGCAAAAGGGGAATTAATTTATGTATTGCCAAATTCTAACATTGCAAGAATTTTTCTTCTTTAAGTGTTACACATAGTTCAGTTGTGAATCTTATTTTGCAAGCATGTATTTACTCTTATTTCTATGGCAAGTAAAACTGTGAGTGCTGTCTCTCCCAGGATATGTAAACTTTACTATTTAAGACTCCCTTGTTGTAAAGGTCGACCCACTCTCTGAAGGTAAGTTTATATAACTTTAAAATTGTTTTTAAAAGCTACTGCCCAACTAAAAACCATCTGCTAGTTCCAGTTTGAAATGTACACAGTGGTATTTCCCTCTGAGGAGAACTGTTGCTGTTATTTCTTTCACTGGACATTTGTAATGTGACATCCAACATGAAGCTGTCTTAGTTTTTATTTTTATTGTTTTACAAAGATAATTTTCTTCCATTTTGTCAATATAGGATGATACACTCACTATAAGCTACTTTACAAAATGATTTCTAAGTTTAATTATACATGAGCTGTTTATTACAAAGAAGCAGAGGGAAACATACCAACTTCATAGAATTTTTTTGTCCCTTTTGTTAGGTTTTAGTCATTAAAATAGGTTATTTTTTGTGTCTATAGGTCATGCTATTCTTCAGTGCAGTATTGTAAAGATTTCAGTGCTAGAGGGATCCTAACAGCAGCCATGTGGAACTCTAAACAAAATGATTTACCTGGTAGCATGCTTCACAGCCAACTAAATTGGCCTGCAGCTCCCTGCTGCTGTGATTCCTGATGGAAGTGTTGCTAGACAATCCTCCAGTGTGCTGCATAGTCCTACCCTGTGAGGTAGTCAGCAGTTATTTAAGAATATACAATCCCCAAACATGACAACACTTAGTGTGATTTAAACTAGATGGAGTAAAGTGTAACTAGGGGAAGGCGCTGGCCAAGCCACCAGTGAATCTAAATCTGCATTTAAAAGTACCTACTGCTTTTCCAGTAGAATTATCTTGTGCAATTATGTATGTTTGTGGCAAATTCCTTTGCTATCAGATATGTGCAGGAAAATAGTTTACAGAGAAATGAATCTCTCTGAATTTTGGTATGTGTTTAGCTTGCACTGGAGAATCCTAAATGTATCTAATCTTTTTGCTCCAATCTGTCACATTGTTTACCACAGTGACCTTCTATTACTATGTTTTGCAGAACACATGCTATATGGTAGGTCTTTTATTTGCTGAGTATGTACTTCCATTTATTCTTATATAGTAAAATCTGACAGAGTAGAAAATAACAAATATTTTTTTGTCCACCCTCCATAATTTGTGATATTTCTGGCTTGTTCTTTCTTAAAGCTATCTTTTTCCTGACTAAGTAATCCTAGCATTTCAGTTTATTTTGTATGTAAATCTCGCCATGCTGCCAATCACATCACATGCCCTGCTGTGGACTCTTTCATCTTAGGTAAATCTCTTTTATATAATGAACTCGGATACGGGTGTAGCATTTTTTCATATAAAGTAATTATAACATGAGCTTTTAAGATCAAAGAGCTTGTTTGTCTTTATGGCTTTCAATCTGTATATAAATTTGGGGTGCTGTGGAAATGAGTAGTAATATTTTAACTATTCAAGAGTCCTATTGGACAGCTGTGTTCCTTTAAATTACCTACAGAAGATTTTTGCATTTTTGCCACAAGGACCATTTTAGCTCAGAGACTGTCATATGTTGTACTGAACACATACGTAATTTTTACACTAACCTGTTTCATTATACTTAGATGAATAGCAAAGAAATCTACAAATCTCAACAGGATTAGCCGGGATCAGATGACTCTATCAGAACTGATCTTGAGATCATCTTCCCAATATGAAGTATATTTACTTTAATTAAATATCTTTTTGTGTGTGTTATTCAGTGCTTTAAACTTCATTTTTACCCCTATTTATGCCATTATTTTTTAACATCCCTGAGCTGCCTGTGCCATTGTGGACACTGTTGCCAGGCTTGCATAGCAGAACATTTGTCCATTCCATTTCTTCCATATGCTCTGTGCCCGCCATCCTGTGAGTGTAGTACTGTATAACGCAATGCCCATTTTTGACCTACAGTATTCAACTTCATGTAGGATCAAGAGAGTTTCAGTCACTTCTGAAGAACAAGGAGATAATACCATGAGATTTCCACCCAGACTACTGATTTTGTAATAGTAACTCAAATCTCTTTGTCATTGTAATTTTTACAAAACCAATTAATCAGAAAGACTGATGACTTTTGCTATTACTAATGTATCATCACCAGAGATGTTTCTCTCAGGTTCTGGCCTTCCTTAGAGGTCTGCCAAAAATCTGTTACTGACTCCTGCTCTGCGTTTCCCTCTGGTTTCTCCTCTCCTCAAACTTTTCTCCAGTGTTCTAGCCAGAATCATGTTTTCAACTTATCTCAGAAGAGAACAAAAACTTCTTTTCATCGTGATCTTCTGTGGTTCTCTTAAAATTGATTTTCTCCCTATTTGATTAGAGTATCAGCAGCTGAGGTTCTGAAATTCCAAAGGTGGGAGCCATCTGCCTTAATATTAAATGTCTCATGTCACTGTGGATGTGCAAGGTACCTTTTGCATTGGGCTAACATAGGCTCACTCATGCGTTCAGGACCTCACTGTAAAGTCAACTTAATCAAGATTATAATGTCCAGTAGACTGGCAGTGTGAACATTAAGGATTGAAAAGTATTTGTGAAGCTTTACTAATCTGTTTGGTTTATTTTGTTTGAGCATGTAACAATATATGCATAAGGAATATAAAGGACTTCACTAGCATTTAAGTATGATTTGATTTAATTTCTGCTCTTTTGAAAAATTAGTTTTGATAGTTTGTAAAAAGCCTAAGCTTGAATATGTGGGAGATTTATTTTTTGCAGTCATATGTAGGTATTACCCTAGGGGAAAGATAACTGAGTTAACAAGGAAAGAAGGAGCAAGAACGCTTTAAAATGTGCACTTTTCTATCCTGCAGTCTTAAACAAGGCATACATCATTCTAGAACTTTTTAGCATATTACAGAGGTAGATATTGCAGTAATATTTCTGGAACTGTATCACTGTTGTTAGCAGGTACCAGTGCGTGTTTGTGTTTTTTAATGCATAGTGACCTGAGATTAAATGAGTATTCTGCCTATACAAGAGGGTACAAACGGGGGGAGTTGGGATCTTAAATATCTTTTGTATATGCCTGAAGTCAACACTGATTTGTTCTCTGCTCTCTTGGTATAAGATAAAGTCATTAATCTTGGAACTAACAGTAAGGCTTGGTGATTACCATCTGATAGGAAATGCATGAGGAGACCAACAAGCATATGGGTATGTCTCTCACTTGATTTCTGTAGTGAGAGGAAAGCTCAGTTTTATCCCTATGGTGTAAGCAGAAGATGGAGCCTACTAATCCATCAGAGCTATGTGAACAACCGCAGGATCCAGTAAGGGGTGGGGAAAGCGTAAACATATGGTTTCACTATATTGTATTGTATGATTCTTTTGAAGTTGAGTAAATGCCTACTCTTTTAGCAGCATCAGTCCCAGTTTCCCTTCTTCGCTTCTTCTTAGTAAGGAGTATACAAATGATGAAGGTAAATATTCTGACATATTTCACAGGGCAAAATGATAAGTTAATACAAAAGAATGCTTTCTTTAAAAATTTAATAGCTGAGGATAGAACATTAGGCAACTTGTTTGGACTACTTGCTTAATTTATTTTTTATTCTATCCTAATGGCAACAAGAACACTTATAATTGACATATAAAAGAAGTATTTTTGTCCTTAAGTCTTGAGGCAGTTGACCACTCATCACGTAGAGTTTCATTGCATTCTGTTGGCAGATTTTTTTCAGTCACTGTGAATAAGTTCAGCAAGTAAAAAACAAATAGCAGAAAACTATATTGGACTAGATTCTTATAACTCTATAAAATATTAAGATCATGGGTTAAGTCAGAGTTAAGGGGGAACTGCCTAATATTTGCTATGCATTAGAAATGTTTGAGCATGGAATTAATATAGGTCTTCAGTGTGCTATAAATGCACCTGCTAACTTTTCTGCAGCTTCAATATATACTGAAACCCTTGTCTGATTTCAGTGCTAAGTTTTTAAATTGAGATTAGAAGCAGAAACTAGGGTTACTTGATCATGCACATATCTTTTTTTACACGTTTCTTTATTTTTCCAGAGAGTTGTAAGGGTTGAATGACTTATACCTCTTTTAATAATCTGTTGTGGTTTGGTTTTTTTTTTGGCATCTGTCCTTCCTAAACTTATTATAAGTCTCAGTTTACTGCCATGAGGGAAAATCTTAGAAGAGGCTCTTCAATTTTATTTGCTTCAGTAGTTATTTAAGATTGAGCAGTTTCTATTAATACTACTGCTATTATTTCTGTTGATACTGATGCTCTGCCCAGTATCTCTGGAATATGAACTGTTCACAGCCTGCAAAGAAGCAGCCTCAGCACTGCCTGTCAATCTTAGAGAAAATAATGTTAAAATGTAGAAACACTTTATTCCTATGCTGGTTTTTCTTTCACGTATTAATAGCCAATTCCTTATGGGTATTGGAGTATTTACTATCTCTCCAAAATGGCGTTTCCTTTAAGGAATTTCAGTAATTTAAGAGCTCACATGTTTAGCCACAGATACTTCATAAGAAATACAGTGAGTCATATGTGAAAGCATGTTATCGAATGACTTAATTATTTTACAGGTATTCTAAGACACTGTATGATGACTGGCTGAAGGAAGAGTTTAAGTATTGGCTCTTCACCTACTTAATAGTATATCTGGAAAACAACATAAAGGTCTGCTTGCACTGCAGTAGATCTGTACATACTATGCACACAGGCAAAAAGAACAGTGCAGATGAGCTAGCAGAGGAAGAACAACCATTGTCCTAAATCTTCTGGTAGTACTGGTTATTGAGGTGACTGCAATGATATCACTGTTTTATGTAAAACAGGAGAAATCAGAAGCTTGCATTTGAGCTTCACACTGGCACATTTTCCTACAAGATATAGCAAAACCTTTGCCTTCCTAATGAAGATGATTTTGAGTTCTACTTCCACCTGCCATGTTAATCAGCCTGCATTAAGAGTTCTTGTCCAGTTGTATTCTGCATCTCCTCTGGGGGGTTTTGTGTTATCCTTTTTTCTAATACCTCTGGAAAAGTTTGAGCTTTTGCATGTTTTATTGATATCAAAAAGTAGGTTACTATTTGTCTGATCTTTTCCCCTTAGGCCTTCAACTCCTGTAGCATGTCAAGACTGATTGTCAGCTATTCTTCTGCATTGTTTCTATATTATATTTAGCACTTGGGTGACAATATAGCAAACTAGTAGTGATTTGTTGCTGATGGATCTGTAGATAATCTGGCACAAATGCTCTTCAAGGCCTTCTCGATTATCCACTCTTAACCAGCATTCATATTCAGATGACTAATTCAGTGTTACTCATTAGATTGGCTTTATCTATTCAGGTATGATTTTCTCTTATGTCCTTCATTAAGCCAGCAGCTACTTAATGGAATAATAACTGCGTTTTCATTAACACACTTTTATTGAGTATAAGTATGCTAAATAAAAAACTCTGCACTGGAGGAGTAATAAATTAGTGGCTTCTGCCTACTCACTTACCACCTGATTTTCCCCCTACTTAAATTTTTGTTCCTTCTGCTCTATTTCATGACAAATAATGTATTTTCTATAAGTTTCATCATTCTGCCACCCACTTATCCACCCTCTCTTTCACAACTTTAAAAAAAGAAAAATACATGTTTTACAGCAGATTTGCTTTGCAATTACATTGCACTAAGTTTGTCAAATGTTATATGATAACATTCAGATACTATAGGAATGTAAAATACAGAGATGCTTCTGTAGTTATTCTCCAAACAGTACTTTTTTTCTGTGACATTTAAAGCCAAAAATGCTGGTTTGTACTTTGAATTATATGGTGGATGTTTTTTTTTCTTTAGGCAAAGGTAAATGTGCTTAAGCTTTTAATTCTGTATAATATTTAAAAAAATATTAACACTTGATTTTGGGTTTCCTTTATTATCAGTCTCTTTTTCAACTGGTACATGAGTTCTACACAGTGAGTCACATTTTGGAATGAGTCATGTGCATATTGATTCAGAGAGATGCATAAGCCTGTCATTAACATGAGAAATCCTATTAAGTTAATTGGAACTATTCATGTGCTTAAACTTCATGACTCAAAAAAGTTACCGAATTGCTGCTGTTTTGCACAGTCTACATGTGTGTATGCCCTGCCTACATGCTAGCTTAGGTGAAACATACTATGCCTGTGGGATGGAAAGACAAAGAGTGTCCTTGCAGTCTAAATAACCTGCTGAGTTCATTTCTGTCTTGGTGCTTTGTGCTTCAGTATGCCAAGTTCTTCCTTGGTCAAGCAAAACAATTGAAGTGATATTAAGCTTTTGAAATTGATACGAAGTGTGCAGTTAGCCTGATTTATGAGTATTAAGTACATGGTCAAAGTTAGGCAAGTTTTAAAACACATGTTCACTTTATTTACTTAATGTTAAGAGGAAGAAATTAATTTGGGCAGTTCAGTCCTTTCCCAAGCATAGACACTGGAATGAACTAAATAAGTTGTGGAAGTGCCTATATTTTTATGCGTTAAAGACAGCTAGTTTAATCAATAGCTTAAGCAAACAGCTCATATTAAATGCTTAGCTTTCAAATGGCTCAAACTAATTTAAAAGAATGATCTCAATGTTTTGTTTAATCAGGACAGTTCATATCGCAGCTCCAAGCAATGAATACTTCATCCTGTTAATTTCACACTGAAAAATAAACACAGTACATGCTTCCCAAGATATTTAAAAATGAAAACTCCATAGGTTCCATCTACTATATCATTTTTAACAAATAACTTCTTATTATGGTAAATTGTAGTTACTAAAAGCACTGCTCTGCGATTTTTCAGTTTATCAAATTCTTGAATTTTCTGTCACTTGAACATCTTCGTCTACGTAGTAAAATGCAGTGGGAGCTCGAGTGAAGATTCTTACTGAAGTACATAGAGGTGTCTTTTCCTTTGTATTTAAGATATGCACACAAAATATCAGATCACTAATAGAGGCTTTTGTATATAGATAAAATACTCTTCATATGAAGATTACTATACTCAGTTCAAAAGCTTATGTATAGTGAAAAATCGATTAGCCAAGATCAGCCTTTTTATTAATAAATGACATTCTGTTCATGGGCCATTCTTTCTTTACAGTTATTTTTTTTAGCAAACAAAAAGCTATCTTAAGTCTTGAAAAACAGTAATTCCTTTATCAATGGAAGGAAAGATATTTGTTGTTATTGTTTATGACTGGTGTTTTCTGACTAGTTAATAACATGTCAGGTTTTAAAATCCTAAAACTTTTGTGGTATTCTGCATGCATCCTTTTATGAGAGTAGTTTAAAGATGCAGAATTGTCTTGTCATTATTGTTACATGCAAATATTAATTGAAAAATGGAATGTATGGCCCTGCTTTGAATATATATTCACATGTACTCATTAATTTTATAATCCCATTTTTACTTATAATTTTGACCTTATTCAGTGCGTATTGTACTTGCCATCTAGTTCCAGGGTGTATTTGCTTCATAATGTTAGATCCTTCTCTGAAGACCAAATGATTAATTTCTGGGGTGCTCATCATGATAGGTGTCACTTGCCCACTGAGGAGCAGTAACTACGCATTCATGTACTTTTTTATCACATATGTGAATTAATTATGTTTGCCTAAAGTTAATAACTTTTACTGTTGCTGCATATAGTCAATTGCCAAGACTCTACTGACTTCAAGTTACAGGAATTTCTTTCCAGGTTCATACTTCACTGTTCTTGAGCTCAAAACATGAGACTGCTTTAGACAAGGGTGTTGGTTTTGTTTTTGTTTTTGTTTTTGTTTTGTTCAGTTGGGTTTTTTTGTGAGTTTTTCTTTATGGAGCTCCAGTCAGAAAATGCTATCATGTGCAGCTTGGCTGATGTGCAGTGTTGCAGAGGTAAAGTTTCTTCCTGTCTAGAGCTTCTAGAGCTTGGATTTTCAGAGCACTTAATGTCACATACCACTGAAAATGGTCATAGAATAGCTCATGCTGGTTCCTGCTGTAGCCTGGTACTTCTGCAAACTTGCCTTCACAATTTCAACTTAGCCAGCAAATAAAGAACACGAACTTAGTGACCACATTGGAAAAGCTTAAAGCTTAAAGTATCCCGGAGGGATTATGGCAGAGGCAGGTACAGAGTACACTTCTCCAACTGCTGCTTTAGATGAAAAACCATCCTTTTTCTCTTGGTATTCCCTTGCTGAATACAGGAGGTGCATTCAAAACCCAACCAGATTCATGACAAAATTATGACAGAAATGTAAGCTAGGAACCTCTTTCTGAAAGAATGGCTGCAGTCATGCAATGTAAGGTGAAGGACAAGCTAATGAGGATGTGAAACGGCAGAAAAAAACACCCAAAACAAACTCAAGCAGAGAGAAGGCTGCCTTGGGGGATGTGGGAAAGGTGTTCCCAGGCCACAGAATTGCCTCACTGTTGCCTGCCCGTAAGACACAGCATGTATCTTGTAAATGAGGCTTCTCTTTGTCAGGTTTCTTACTGAATCCAGGGAGGGTACATTCGGTTAATGTAGGAATCCTGCTGTGATAAAAAATAATAGCTGATGGTGTTACATTTCATGCCTGTTACCCATCCCTCGGGGATTTCCCCCGAGAGCAGCCGGAGCTGCAGCAGGGGGAGCACTGAGCGCGCAGGAGCACTGTCCGGATCTGCCGGCCCGGGCTGCCGCAGCTGGTGAGAGCAGCCGCAGCACAGAGCAAGCTGCCCAGCTGAATTTATAGAGGATCTTGAGGAACAGTTTCCCTCGCTGTTAGTTCTTAGTATTAAAAGAAATAGAATGTTAGACAATAGAACTGTATTTTTCTTTTCACTTGTATTTCATGACATAATTACAGGCCTTTTGGACCAAAGAAGAGGTAGAGGGACCTCTAAAGTCCAGTGTTTTAGGATCATATGAAATATTTGCATGGTCCTATGTCTGACAAATTATTTCTTCAGAAGAAGCCTCCTACTGGCTTCATTGTCCCAGACTGAGTGGTAGAATTTAGTTTATCACATCTTCCTTTCTACCTTCCAGAGAGAGATTTGTTTTCTGGGTTTTGTCTTTGCTGCTCGGTTTCAAAAATCTGACTTTTCGTAATATGTGATCTGCTGCAAGATAAATGCAAAGTTAACATTAGTGTCCAGAACGATCATGCAATAACAGATAGAAAAGGTCCTATTACTTTATATCTTGAATGGTTTTGCTAGTGCTATGTGGCAATTGCTCTTTTGCTGTAGTGGATGCTGCCTGTAAGGGTATTTGCAATACTCCTGCAAATGGATGGTGAATATGAAAAAAACAGAGATACAAGAAGTAAAGAAAGATTTCCTTTTGAAATTTCTATGATTCTATGGTTTTGATGTTTGGTTTTAGATTTCACTGGACTACTATAGGAAAGTCTCCTTTGTATCCTGAAATGAGGGAATCAAATCATATTTTGCCTAGCAGTGGCTGCTTATGAATGTCAAGGCAAAAACCAGACCAATATTCATTGAAAAACAAGGGAAGGAGAGTATAAAAGGAAATAAGATGTTTTGTATTACTTACTGTATTAATAGACAAAATTTGTCTAGATAATATGGTGGTCAGGAAATCACTGTCATATGTAAAAAGGAAGGTCAGGACTTTATATATGTTTTATACATGGCCTAAAGTTTCTTGAGCTGTGAAATTAAAAGTGGTCCGTCTTCCTATTGACTTTTGAGAAGGAACAGATTTTCTCTGCATTTTTTTTTTTTTTGTCAGTACTTGTCATTCCCTCTTGCTAAATATTGGCTTGTTCTCTTAGATCAGGAGAGAGATGTCAAGTTATTATGATAGTCAATCTGAGGCACCTACGTATTCTGGGAGAACAAATAGCCTGTTTAAAGAATAAAGTATCCTTCAGTATAAAGTACCCTACTGGGCGAATTTTGCCTTTTAGATGGAGGCATGAAGAGGAATACTTCCATATCAAGGACACAGCCTAAATGCTCATTATGTATGAAAATCAGAGGTGATGTGTCAGGCCCAGTAAAGTTAGAGAAAAACTCGTTGCTAACTGTAATGATCCAATATCCTTATGGTAGATCTTACTACTCCCATATTGCTATGTTATTACACTCTTATTTTTATACATAGAGAAATTATACTGTTAGTATCTTACTGCTGTAAACAATTTTTAATACTTAATTGAGTGTTCAGGTAACAAACCCAGGACTCTTACTAAATATTTTATTGTTTCAGTGTCTTGTGGTTTCCCTACCAATTTTTCAAAGATCATATCTAATGTCTTTTAAGGTTTTCTGTCTGTTTTGTTTGAGGGGATATAACGCTTATACTCATGTCTCTTCTAGCTCAGCCAGAGTTGTCCTTATTAAAGCTTGGTATTACAGTTTATATTGATTTCACAGTTTCATAACATCAGGCTCAATTAATTGAGCAACTATGATCTAAGTGGCATTTTTTAGCTGCATTTACTTTTTTGCGTCAAAACAGGCATGAATAAAAGGTTCTCAGTTGTGTCTATTTTCCTTTAGGTGACAGAAATCTCTTCCTCTTTTTTTATGTTTTTTTTATTTTACTTTTTTTCTGAGATGTGGGCATAAATAATTTTGGCTTTTCTAAACCTCCCTACAGGGCTATTTCAAGGCTTCCCAGCAGCATACACAGAATTAGATTTTCATGTCCAAAGGATCTCTAAGGAGGCAAAATTAAATTATACAACAGAACAGAAAATAAGGGAGTTCTGGGAAAGGAATGAATGCTGGAAGAGAAGAGCAGGAGGCAGGGTGGCCTGGGTTAGGAGTTCTAAGGGCTTATATAAAAGCCTGAGATCTGTGGGTTGGTTGAAGCTCTTTCTGATCTCACCTGTCTCCTCCAGGTGCTGCTTCCCTCTGTGCCAGGTATGCAAACCCAGTCTGTCCCACCTGGGAGACTTCTGACTCCCCTTTCTCCCACGCAGCTGTTTACTCCTTTCTTCCTCTTTGCAGCAGGGATAGGTGAGAAAGGTTATAGCAGTAACTGTTTCTTGACCGTTCATACACATTTCTCATAATGCTTCCTTTTTAGTGCTTTATCAGTAGCAGAAATCTGGGCAAGACAGAAATCAGTTGCGCAGTATAAAAAGAGAATTAGCCAGAATTATGTTATTAGACAACCTGGGTTGTCTAGTTGCATAAGAGTACTGGTCAATTTATTCCAGGAGTGTGTCTGATGAACCCTGATTGGTTCTTTTTAGAATGATCAGGAGATCTGACTATATAATTCTTCCTCTTCTCATTCATATTGACAGTAATTTAAATTCCTGTTATCCCCACTCTTTCTTAGGCTATTTATATAAAATATATCCAATGGAAAAAATACAACTCTTATTCTGCTTCTACATTTTTTCTATTGGTATAATTTTTTTGTACTCTGTTCCTGTAATGGCTAAATACTCCTATGTTCTCCCTTGAATGATACAAATATATTGAATTTCATTATTCATCTTCCTTTAGTTGTGTTTAAAAATTCTCTTTGATACTATGTGTCATTTTTTTTTACCTTTAGAACATGCATTGACATTTTTCTGTGACTTTTGTCTTCATTCACTTACACTGACTTGTTAAGGTCACTGCTAATATGTATTACCTGCTTTCCTAGCATTGATTTACTTAGCATTGCTGCAGTTCTTTGCTTTTTGCTCAACAATTTTGATACAACAATTTTAGTACAATTTTGGTACAACAATTCTGACGTTTAAAATATAAACATAGGGCAACCACCATAGAAGATGGCATCATAAATAGAAGGGAAAGACCTGTAGTCTGCTTCCTTTGTCTATGCAAATCTATAGCGATAATAGTCTTTCATGGCCCATCTCTGCAGACTTAACCCAATCCTTTTAATAATCTGTATAAGAATATTGGTTGCTATGGCAACACATTCTGTGGTACCACTTGACTGTTAAAATAACCTCATGAAATATCATGCTAAGAATGTTTTAGAAATTGACTTTTACAGTAAAAAGTAAATAAATCCACCTAGCTTTAGAAGATGTGGCTAGATTTATATAGTCTGGAACAAGGGATCAACCATTTTCTAACCAAGAGGAATCAGACTAGTGGAAATGGATATATTGTGCTTCTCATCTTTGGTGAGTGAGCTGAAATAGAGTTTAGAAATCTTTTTTTTTTTCTGCTTAAGTTAATGGTTTACCAGCCACATCTGTGTAGAAGAAGTTAGCACAAGAGTCAAAGGTTAAATGATCCTCAGGTGTTACCAAGTTTGAGTTAGCGCCAGTCTGTGCGATGTCTTTGCTTCTCTTACAGCTTTCATTAGCTTGTGTTCATGTTTAGAACTCCTACTGTTTCTGTGCTTCTTTCTCTCCCCATACTTCTTCATTTCTGCTTTCTTTTTCTTAGAGCTGACTCCATGCTTTTCTTTATTATGTTGGCTAAAATAGTATGCACTTAACTGTTTGAAGGTTTTTGTATTACTTATTTTTATATGAGCCTCATAGAAGTACTTTAGAGCTAATGTTTAACACCAGATTAATAGATGTGGTCAGCCTCAACAACATTACATTGGTCAATCAAAAATCCAGACACCTCTGAAAGATTAAGACAAGCATTCCTAAAGACAGCATTTAGTATCTGAATATCAGGTAGGCTGCACAAACAAGTATCAAGCAGGCTAGAACAAGTATTGCATATTCCGATATAAATATGGACAAAAAAAAATAAGGTATGAGTAATATTTACTCTTTTTTTATTGTTGTTACTTTTTTTTTAAACCAGATTTTCACTAATCACTCATTACTGGCTTAACTTTCCTACTCTTTTTCCCTGAAATCAATAAAAGTTGTCTCTGCAGTTCGTTCAGTTGAGGTGGGCTATCCTTGTGTATAATAACAATAAATAAATGGGAACTGTTCACTCTTCGTAGGTTTGGCTGTCATAGAAAATTAGTATACTCTTTTAAGTGAAAACCAGCATTCTGACATTCCCTTATCACTGAGAACAGTATGGAAGCCTGAATGCTGGCAACTGAATGACTTTTCCCAGTACCTTTCACCTCTTCTATCAAATGAAACAAAATAAAGCAGGTCAATTTTAAATAAAAGTTTTGCTTACAAAACAAGCTAATACATTTATTACTGATAAATTTAAAATAAAAATGCAAACCTCATAATTTGATTGAATTGATCTTTTTTCCCTGAAAACCCTTGGAGTGATCCAAGCAAATGTTATACAGTTGCACTTTTCTGAACACAGGAGATAAGTATTGAAGCAAGATCCCTTTAGCTTATATGATTTCCTATTTGGGGGTAGTATTTACTTTTTAAAATGTTTTTTTTATATTCTCTGTGGTATATCCTAAGCTTCATGATGTTAAAGCAAATTTTATAGTAAAATGGAGTAGAAATAGCCAATAATTGTTAATAAAAATACATAATTTTAATGTATATTCACTTCTATTTAAAGTATGATTGCAGATACATCAATATAAATATTTTCCTTAGAAAGTGTGATTTTCATGCAGCAGATTATCTGCTGAGTAGTTACTTTGCATTAAAATAGCAGTTTAACTTTTGGAAATTATAAATGGGAATCTTTTAAGTTCTTTTAAGTAAAATATTTAATTGAGTATATCTCTGTGTTTGATTTGAAAGTATTGTTGCTTTAAGCAGAGGCTGCCCTCAACACGTTTATCACCAAGAGAGGAAGAAGATGATGATGCAGGTGAAAATACTTGTGGTCCTTCGGGTATATGGGAGGCATTGACACCTTGTAATGGATGCAGGAACCTCGGATTCCCCATGCTTGCACAGGTATATGTTTACCTTTCTATCATAAAACTTATTAACTGTAGAAGAACTGCCTAATCTCTTTTCTGTCTCACAGTCCTTTCTAGTTTTGCTTTATTCCCTTCAAAATTGTTACTGTCAGTCTTCATTTTAACATCAAAATCTGTTTTTAAAATTAAATGTTGGGGTTCAGTCATCCTGCTGTAATACTCATCCAGGTAAGTTTAAGGACAAGAGAGTTTGCAGTTTATTACCCCTATTTTCAACAGTTTTTGTGTTGTATAGCTTTATTTTCTCATTCCGTCTGGAAAGAGATTTTGAAGTCATAGTTTCATTTGGGATATATAGTCTATTTTTGGTCAGCTTCTAATTCATGTAATAACATTTCAGCTACTTTCTTTATAGCATTAACTGAGGACACCATCCGTAACTCAGCTGATGTAAGAATATAACCTAAAACTTCTTTAAGATTATGTAAGCTAAAAAAAGTCTTCAAACATTTTCAAATACTCATAATAACACAGAGGAGAATAAATAAAAATGGGTAATGTCCCAACAATTCTCAGAGCAGACCAATCTGCAGTATCCACCAAGGCATGCCAACAGCTGTGTCCTGAACAAGTTGCTACAGAACAGGATGATGCTTATTACTGCTCCTGGGTCTCCCTTGTTCTGTCCCCTCACTATAGTTTAGCACTCATTTCTGTAACATCTTTCCTGTGCTTTTCTTGTAACGTTGAATGGAGGCCTGCCAAATTTGTATTTAGAAATGCCTGTTTTTTCAGTTGCATCCTTACTTGGCACTGCATGTAAATAGCTTTGTCGGATTCTTGTGTACCAGATTGGAATTACATATCCTGTCTCACCACACTTTATACACTGTTGCTTTCATACTGTGACTGTACATTTTATTTCCTTTAGTCTCATGGGACTTGCACCTGTTTGAAGTCAATGCTAAAGCTTCCACTGCGGTCAGTGGAAACAGGATATGGCAACTAATGTGCTTGAATAACAATGAGCACTGCCCTGTCTTTTTTATAAGGAGCCTTTATATTCCATTCCCCTTTCAGTAGCTGTTTTTTACTTCACTATCTATCATTTTAGGCATTTGGCAAGATGCAGAGCCATCAGAATTATCCTGGTATACAATAGGAGTGCCATGGTTACTAATCCCTCATTTTTAAGAATTTGTTTCAAAAAATATTTCTTAAATGGAGCTTATTTAAATATCTGTCTCCTATGGTTTAATTATTGTTAAATTTTCCTATGATGAACACGCATGTCATTTTGGAGTGACTGCCTTATTTAAAAAAATAAATTATTTTCCTTGCTTCTTTTTAATATATAAAAGATTTGTAAAGTCTGTTATAAAAGTCAGGAATGCATTTGAAAAATACAATGAAGTTAGCTTGGTTAGTTGGTATCTCCTTTTTATAAAAAGTGATGTAAATTTTAAGATAGTGACTTCTGAATAAGTTTTATTCATTGTGCTTAAGCCTTAAACTCAGCCTCCCAATATCTCATCTTTCTTGCTCTGAGAACTAATAGGATTTTTAATTATGGGTAGAAAAAAAGAGTGCATTTATTCGGTGTTCATTTGTGAAGTGGCAGAACGCTTTTCTAGATTGTTTCTCCATAAAAAATTGAACACAGAGGTAGTTTGATTGTCTTTTTATGGAAGAAAGAAAAAAAAATTATGTAGTGAAAAATCTCTAAATTACAAACCAGTGAATTCACTTTATAAAGTGTTGCCATCACTGTATGGAGTCTTTCAAGCTGTTAGCTAATCTGTTGGATCTTTCACATTCACTTCGGAATGCAGCAGAGAACATCTTGTTCTAAGGGATTGAGAACACAAAGTATTTATTTCAATTTTAGATTAAGACCAGTATCTTGAATTCGTTTAACAAATTCTGATAGATATAATCTGGAACAGCATGTTTTAGGTAAACTAACAAATTGTGGTTTTAATACTTATGTCAGTCCAGTAACATACAAGAAAATGCAGAGTTTATCATGAAGAAACAATAAGATAAGGCTACATGACATCATGCCTTAAAATCCATACTTTGCTAAAGATCCTGAAATAGAGAAAAAGGTCTATCAAATATGCAAATGACAAGGTAATTTTTTCAATCTCTTGTAGTTAAAAATAGATTTTACAATTATATAAATATACTGTGTTTACACATCAAAGGAGAACAAGCAGTGATTCTTGGTTTATATACACAGTCAGAGGTACAATGGTGAACTGAAAGTGAATTTTAGGTGAGTTTATCAGTACCCACATACATACATACATACTAACATTTTCTTTGGAATAAAGAAGCATACTCCAAATGTATGAAACTGTAATCTTCATTCCATATTCTTTTTCATGGATAGTGTGCTTTTGAATATATCTGCTAAGGGGCAAACAGGGCCTGACATACAGAGATAAATACAGGGCTGTCTGCAATGTCACAAAGATGGGTGGTGCAGAGTCCTGTGTGATCATAGCAATACTATCAGTTTAAAGCAAGCAGTCTGTGCACCTTAATCTTGACAGTTGAGTCTGCATATTTTCCTAATTGTGATACAGAGTAATTCTGAGATAAGGTAGGTTTAGCTATGTCCTGTTTAGGAAGCTGCTGGATCAGCTTCAATGCACTGTCTCTGGAATTAAGTCTTATATGTGTAACTTGAAAATCCTGACAGTGATTCCCTATGTTTGACAAGACAGCCAACCAGAAATACCACATTTGTCTGTTACAGAATGAAAGTAATATCTGTAAAGAGAACAGTGGAGTTGCTATGGAAAAAAACTGAACTTTGATTTAAAAGCCTTAAGTATAAATCTTCACGTTGCAATTGGTGAGGAACTGTGGCTGTTAACAAAAATATAGACAGATACGGAAAGTTTATTTAAATACTTAAAGAAGCACTATGTATCTAACTTAATGTCAGATTTTCGTCTTTTTAGAAGCAATGAACTTCTGGAAGACCTTCACATTTATGTTTTAAACTGACCTATGTTCAGCTCATACAACCCCAGGACTCCTAGAGGTAGGAACTCTAGCAATTTTCTTACAGGTTCTCCTGTGGAAGAGAATTTTCCCCCAAAATGTCTTTTATTTATAGGGAGGGAAGAGAACGGAGACTCCTGACTACATTTTTAGGAGATAAATTGTATATAATTGTTTATTTATCAGTATAGGCTGTGATAGCAATATTTAGTTTGGAGTTTGATGCATCAGTTAACAGGGTTATATATTTCATGTCTTGCTTCCAGAAGATCATCATGTCTGTCTGTACTTCTTTTATATAATTTCAAAGGAATTTTGTATTGTGTTTGTATTGTGGAAGTGGGTTATGATTACATTATAGAAAGCCTGGCACTGAAAATTATTATGTTGCAATTATATTTACAGTTACAAAGATGGTTCTGGATACATGAGAGATGAATGTGGAAATTGAGTAAGGAGCTAGCTCGGTTTTTGTGTAGAGATCAAGTCTGTTTTTAAAAAAAAATCTCTGTAATGATACTCTCTGGAGAGAGGCAGCAGGACTCCCTGTCTCTTTCTGGACAATTTTAATATTAGGAGATTTATTGGGCATTATTTGTTTTCATTTTAGCATACTCTTCCAGTTTGAACTCCTCCTTTTGTCAGTTCTCTCTAAAAATTTTCTTGGACATTAAGCTTAGTTAAGTGTTTTAGTAATTTTTTGAACTGCTGAGGTACAGAGGAGGAAGTATAAAAGAGGGAATATTTCTTCTTTGCTCTTCAATTAAAAGAACAACAAAACAAGCAAACAAAGCAAAGAGTGTATTTTTATCTAAACACCATTAGCTGAAGTATTTTACCAACTTGGACCCAAAAAATGGTGTCATCCATCACTTCATTGACAACTACGTTTCAGAGCATTGAAAGGAAGTACGTTTCAGATTAGATTGGTAACAAAAGAGATTTGGTTGCTGTTGCTTCATATAATCATAGAAGTACCAGATTGGAAGGGACCTTGAAGATCATCTGGTCCAACCTTCCTAGGCAAAGCATGACCTATTTGGTGTTGAAGTTCACCAGAATTAGAAATAGAGAGCCTTGCGGCATCATCTAATTTATATATTGCAGTAGGGGAAAAACTGACATCTTGTTTGGTAATGTATTTATTTGATAAGTGATAGAGACATGGTAGAGACAAAATTATTTTCCAGGGAAGACCACCCTCAGCTAGGAAAACTGGCATACAGCATACCTGGAAGATGAACAGCCAGAGTAAAATTGTTACATTACCTGTAGTATTTTCCTGTAGTTTCTAACATTGAAAAGATTTATTATTTTTTTCTCATTTTAGGTTAGTGAATTAAATTATGATTTTACTTAAATGGGGTTGACATGGAGACCTGTATTACCCTTAGAAATATTTCTGTTAGCTCTTGATTTGCAGTCTTGTCTTTTCTGCATTAAGCTGGAGTTTTGTTGGTAATCTCAGGAACACACCACCCACACACTGAAGCAGCTATTGAAAAGTGCAATATGTATTGTGCCTAGAAAGAATCAGCAGGTGATTATTATACCCTGCTGAACAGTGATGGCGAATAAGTATATTGAAAAAAAAAAAAGTGGCATATTAGTGTTTTGCTACATTTTCTGATGGTGTTTTAAGGAATGACACTGAGCTTTTTGTTCTTGCTAGTAGTATGTAGCTTCTTAATTTCCATTGTAAATTTCCAGTTGCCAGATGTCTTGTGGCAAATGAATTTTTACTTCACTCGTATCATCTAGACACTGCTACACAGGTATGTAATGTAACGAGATGTTTTAATCTTTTTATCCTTGGATGTTTTCAGAATCGACTGAACAAGGCTCAGAGAAACCTGGTAGTTAAGATAGTTCTGCTATGACTGAAAGCTTGGATAAGATGACTTCTAGAGATCTCTTTCACATAAACATCTTCTTTCTATAATTCTCTATAAAATTTTAGATATGTGAACTCAGAAAAGCTAATTTATTTAAAAGTTTAGGACTGACTCCATGTTCATCAGTTTGTAAATCAGTTTGCAAAAGTATGGCTGTCCCTGCCTAGCGGTGTGTAAATCTGGCTACCACTGGTCTGTGTTATCTCTTGGTGTGATTATGAAACAACAGCATTAAGTGGGATGAAAAAGAGAAAGAGAGGTGTCAAACAATACTGGAATTGTTGATACATGTCAGAAATCGTAGGAAGTATTGATAGCCATGCTGACTTTCATGATGGGCTTTACTACTATTAAAGGTGTTCACATTCATGTAGAAATTAATTTTGAGTTGCACACTGTCACATTCCTAAATGAAATACGGAAGTATGATCTTAAATGATATGTTCAATTTTACCACTTTATCATTTGCAGTTAAGTGGTAACCAGAAGATGCACTTTCAGGAAATGCTTTTGATTTCAGTACTGCCTGACGAATCATGGGAAAATGGGGAAAAAAAAAATCAAGTTAAATTGTATAGCAAATAGATAGCAACAATGCATAGCAAATAATTTTATACAAGAAAAAAGTTCAACTTTGTATTAAAAATTTAATGTTTGAACTTCAGCTGCTTCAAAACAGAAGTATTAAAGCGTTATGTGGAAACTTGAACACATGTAGAAGTTCCTGGTTAGTCTGAAGAATTGGGTTTACACTTCAGTACTTCATTTTGTGGGGGAAAGGTCATCATAGATAACTTGTGTTTGTTGTTTCAGTGGTAGTAACAGAAGGAAAAGAGTTGATGGCCCAAAAAGCTGGTATTCATGGTATCTGAAGGTAGGAGATCAGTTGCGTGGTGATACCTGGGTGCAGTGATTACTGCGTAGGTTTACTATATGGATTAGCCATCAAGTCATGGGGTGTGTAAGTTTGCAGTTCTGTGAAGGGCTGTTTAAAGGCATTTGACATGTTGGAACATTTCTGAGCCTAGCAACGTTTTGTCTGGTTTGGGTGGGTTGTATTGTGGCGTTTTGCTATTTTTTTGCTTGTTTGTGGTTTTGTTTGTTTGTTTGCTTTGTTTTTTTGTTTGGGGTTTTTTCAGGTTTGTTTGGTTAGGATTTTTTTTCATAGTGGTACAAATGAAATGTATTTGAGAACCACGACAAACTAATAGCAGAAACTGTGAAGTTTCTCTACCAACTGAGAAGCTGGTAACTTGACAAGAATGTGCTTCATTTCTGAAGAAATGACCTGGCTGGTAACTGGGCATTTAAAACAGAGCAACTCTGTATTCTGTAACTGTGAATCCTCTCTTGCTGTACCAAGGAAACTGCATGCCTTGGGTCTGACTTCTGTATTTTACTGAAAAATTTTATTGCCAGTACTCATTACACTGAGTCCGAGAAAGAGATAAACCCTGATTCAGCAAATTACTTAAGCCTACTTAAACATAGGCATTAATGTGCTTAATTCTGGTTTTGCTTCCCTACATACAGAACTTTATCAGGAAACACTTACTTGTTAACAAAAATAGAAACCCCGTCTAAGGCTAAGACTTTCTTAATATCTGAAACTGTTATCAATTTTCCAGTATTAATAATTCAAAATGAAGATGAACTCATGAATTGGAGGTCAAATAAAATGAAATAAGTTAAGGAGAGTCCATATTTGAGATATCAAGGGAAAATATGTAAGACAACATTGTTGCATGTTTTCATGATAAGGCATTTTGGATTTTTTTGTTGTTAGAAAATGTGATTTGCCAATTCTAGTCAAATACGCCTTTTCATTTTAAGGTCTCTCAGAAAGGCAGTTCAACTAGGAAAAGAGGGATGTCATGGTTTATGTTTTTCTACCTAGAATAGTGTTAATCATGTGTATTGCTGCTGCAAATGTTCCATTCACTTTCCAGAAGCAATAAGCAGTCCTGAACCATAAAATCTTGCTACAATAAATAGAAATAACAGTAATACTACTAATAACATAGGGAATAGAGGGAGGTAGCTTTTTAAAAAAGATGCTGTAAATGTCTCTCCCTGTAACCAGAACAGTCCACCAGGCATTTTTCAGAACAGTCCACCAGGCATTTTTAACATAAAGGGTATATGTGTAAAGACATTAAGGTAGATTAATAAATTGACAATATTAAGTTGGCTATTATTTTTGAAGGTGCTATGATTTTATAGCATTCTAATTTCTGATTCACAATATTTTATACTGTGAAGAGAGAAAATACAATCTTCAGGCAATGTTAAGTCACATTTAATTCTCCTAATTTTGAATTTAGCAAAATAGAGTCCATAGGTCTCAGACAGTATTTTAGCCTACCTAATTGTCTAAGTACTTACAAACCACCAACTTCATCAGCCTTTATGTTTATCAGATACTTAAGTTCTATATACACATAAAGCTTTTTGAGTAAACTGTTGTAATCTGTTTTATATGGACAGGTGCCTAAATTCTGTCTTATTCAGATTGATTTTGCATAGTTACTGTTTTTGCATTATGAGGAATAAATTTGACAGCAGAAAGTTCATTCAGAAACCCATCTGGGTGCTTGTGCTCCCTGTATCAATGAGAAAGTGAGGACAGCTCTGAAGATATTCAATTGACTACTCTTTTATGTTGAACAGGAAGGCACTGGAAGGCAGCCAGTGTCAAGATGTGAAGTAGAGGGATGTGTTTGACTACGTCTAGCTTTTGAGCTGAATTTTTGTGAATTTGTGACTTAAACACCAGGGCATTTACAGGGGATACACAGGTCACAAAGCAGGCAGCCTTCCTTCACTCCTTTCTGCCCACTTCCAAAATGGACAGATTAAGACTGTCTGGTTTTGTCTCTTTTGAATGTAATAGTGTTTTATTGTGAAGCACATGAACAAATTTTGGAGTTGTTGTTAAGTGTATGTATCTTAACAGCTTTGTCCTAAGGACACTTATTTATTATCAGGACTATATGACCAAAGAAGAACTGCAGAAACTCCACATTTTGGATTGTAAGTGGCTAGAATCTCATTTTCGATCGAGAAAGAACCACAGCCAAGTGTTTCCTGTTGTCTAGCTTTAGGGGGTTCCATGACATGCAGGCTTTACAAGTAGATTTCTCTTACTGACCAGCTCTGTTTCCTCATTGTGAAATTATGAAAGGACCTCGATTTTGCAAATTACTTGAATGTATGCTTAAGCATATATATTTTTGAAGCTGAGTTACTGATTTGTTGAAATATAAGAAATTAGTTCAATCAGAACCTAGAGCAATAGAATCAGTAAGCAGAGTTTTGTGTACTTTTTACCACCTTTGTGTGAAACACTGACATAGTAGTTTTTTTTGCATATGAAGGAAAATCACAAAGCATGAGTAGAGAATATCTGTAGTAAAACTGTTACATACAGCTAGTGTATGGGCAAGATTCCTGGATTCTGACCAAATAGACATAATTCTGTGGTAGCTCTTCTGAATATGGAATCTTGTAGCAAACCTTATGGGAAACTTTCTAAGTTCAGATTTCATTGAAAACGTAACACTGGTTCTCTTATAATCCTTAGTCATGTCATTTCATATAATCTTCACATTCTCAGTTTCCATTATGCAATAACTCAGGCTGAGTAGATTAACATACCATAGAAGTAGATTATTGTACCACAGAAATCATTATAGTAACAATTGAGGCAGTAGAGCTTTGACATAAACCAGTAGGGTTTCTTATTTAGAGAGCCATACGGAAGCAGCATGTGTATTAGCTGAATATTTTTCCTTCAGTGAATTAGGTAATTCCTGATGCATTATTAGTATTATTTCAGTCTTTGGTGATTGAATTGAACATGGCCAAATTAGTCCTCATAAAACTGCTGAGTATATATGCAGTGTGATAACACTGGATGATGGAACTTTTTGTATTCATAAAGCTAAATATCCATGTTATGAATGTTAGTTGTTTTTTGCACATTTTTGGTCAGGAAACAGCAGAGTTCATAGGGTCTCGTTCAGAGCTATGGTTCTCAACTGTGCTTTGAAATAGAAAATTACTGGGTTCTTTATGAACACAGGAGGTATGGACAACATTGTATTAACATTGGCCGACAACTACTGTGCGTATTTCTCCTGTTATGATGGAATAATTTATTTTACAGTTTTTTAAATACTGATTCTGACTTACAGTATGAATTTGCTTTTTCTCTGATTGTCTCTTACTGTTAGATTCAGTTTTCATGCTTCTGTAATACCATGCTTACTGTAGATAAAGGGTATTTGGTCTTATTTAATTAGGAAGTACTAAACTTTTACAAAATTTGCATGCATCCTGAGACCTTTAAAGATAGTTTTGAAATGTGGGTGGTTCTTCTGTTGATTCTGTATCTCATTTTCTGTTCAGATAAAGGAGATTCACAAAAAAAGTTTTTCATTTTTGATAATATGACTCTTAATAACTTTAATATTTGGAATATTTTCTTGTTTTTTCTTTTTTAATATGGAAGCGTGTGTGGGAGGTAGTGCTTTTACAAGAGTCTTGGCTTACACTGTTGTGATAGTAGCTTTTTATATGCATATATGTGCTATTTATTATATATTTATATTATATACATAATTAAATTTTTATTTCTTCAGTATCAACTAGAAAACTTTTAAACATGGGAGATTCTGTTTCACAAAATACCAAATATCTTTTTGTAGCTTCTGTTAAAGCCATTGTGTATGGCATCAAGTAATTGGTTTCTGTTATGCAAATTAATGAAAGTACATGACTTCAGAACAAGAGCATGGTCAGATACAGAGTATTTTCTGAAATGCACATATTACTTACAACAGGTAATAGATTGACCTGCCAGCGGTAAAGCTTTCTTTTCAATGAAAATGTCTTCTATAATGTCTCATTTAGTGATACTGTCTGCCTCCAATCAAGTCAGTTTACAGTGACAGGGTTTTTTTCTGTTTTATATTAATAGTGAAAACTACTATTAACATAAATGACATGTTTTGGTTCTACATCGACTTAGGTGTATTTGATTCCTCTCTCCCGTCCACGGCAATCCATATATTTTTCATTTACTGGCACAGTAATTAATAAGTATGAAGCTATAAAATGTTAGGCAATTTCAGTGTATCTGCTTAATATAACATGTTGTTTGCTTTTGGTTTTTTTATGGTTTATTTTTGCTTTCTGCATTTGCTGTCTAGTAAATACTGACTCCACTTAAGGTTTTATCAATATATTTTGTATGGGTTTGGCTTGTATGAGGGATAGTTTTTACTTCATGTTCTCTGCTTCTGTTAGAAAACCTAAGATAGGTTGGTTTTACTAGAGTAGGAGACAAAACTAGTTTAAGAGATGAAGCAAATGTGTGGGTGTTTCAGCTGGGGAGAAGAATGGACGGTTCACTGCCTTGTGGTCCAAAGGCCGAACTGTAAATCCTCATTCACTTTTTCTGTGCATATTTCACACTAACTTTCAGCCATGTTTAAAAGGGTCAGCCCGAAGTGTAAAATGTTTTTTAATTGGCTTAGAGGAAAGTGATTTAATGGTGACCTGGAAATTTTTTTTGTGATGCTCAAAATGAATCTGTCAGCTGTTAGTTACGTACTACTCAGATCCCTGTAAGTCAGATCTACCATTCTTTCTGTAAAACTGTTGTGAACATTTTCTTACAAATGAGAGATGGACTTTTTTTTTTTTCCCCTCTTCCTTCTTTCCTTTTTCTGGTGAAGAGGTCTGATTATGTAGCAAACTGGTACTGTGTAAAATGGCCCTTCATAACCACCTTCAAATCTTCGTGCTATTACATGAAGTCCAGAGCCTGACAAAGTACATGTGCGTTTATCAGTCTCTGCGAAAGTGGAAAGCAGTTTCTTTCTTCTGATACCAGGCATGCCTTCCTCATGTTTTGAACTTTGAAGTTGGCACCCTTGAAACCATGACACTTCTGAGCCTCTTCATTCACCTTCTCAGACATCTTCTGGTCCAAAATTATCACTTTCCAATGAGTTATTTTATCTCTTACTTGAGAAGATATTGTATGAAAATAAATGTTTGCATGGGCCCTCCTTCATATATGAGATTATTGGGGATTTTCCAGATTCTGTAATATATCATGAATCTTTGTTCTGTGACAAATACATATTCAACTGTTTCTAGCTGTCATAACAATGAACATTTATCATAGTTTGACTCATGAAAAATTATTCTAATTACATGATGCTATAAAAAATATACTTTGGTTAAGTAAGTAATAGATAAAAAAGTTATTACTAGCTAAAAAGTTATAGTAATATTCCCGATTTCTTTCAGTGGGGAGGCAGTCATCTAATTGTGTTTTGGGATTATGATGACATAGGAAATACTTTCAATTGGTCACTACATTATTGTGACAAATTCACGCAGTACCCATCAGGTTCAGACACTCTTCCCTCCACCTTGCTGCATGCGTCCTAACTACCTTTGGTCAGTGGTCAGGACTCCTTTCTTGCTTGAATTCTTGATTCCTCTCAGCAACCTCTGGTTACTTATCATGAATATTTAGTTTAAAGTGTCCCAATCCAAGTGTTATACATCAGTCTGTTTGAAAACATGAAGTATGTTTGATGCAAACACATTCAGACTAGATAGAAGGAAGAAATTTTTTACAATGAGGGTGGTGAAACACTCAAAGAGGTGGTAGATGCCCCTTACTGGAAACATTTGAGGGCTCCATAGACAGGGCTCCAAGCAGTCTCATCTAGTTGAAGATGTCTCCCCTTGTTACAAGGGGATTGGGCTGTATGATCTTTAAAGATGCCTTACAACACAAACTATTTTTTTAATTCTGTAATTCTATGATGTAAATGGGATAAATGCAATAGTTATTGCTTGCCCTCATAGTAATCATCAGATTTGGGTTGATGGAGTGTTTGGGATCAATAACTCTCCAAAGTTTTATTAACAGAAGTATCGTAATACTCTTCTAAAGAAAAATTAAGCAGAATTTATCCCACCGTAAATAAAGAAGAGCTACTTGAGTTCATACTGGTCTTCTGGCATGCAGCAAGTCAGGGGGAGAAGATATTATACCCTGATGGATCTTAAGGGATATGCCAGAATTTAATAGCAGTTCTTCAATCTGTATTCTATAAAAATGAAAAAGATATTTTCTAATGATGGCAAATATATTGCCTTCTTCCTTTTCACATTTATGAGACTGTTTCTTCTTTAAAGTTTATTATTCACAAGAAAACCCCTGGGTATTTTACTTCCACTTCTTGTTCATACATGTTTTCAGATAATCAGCAATTATAGCCATAAAGTTTTCTTTAAAAATCTGAATTATCTGGATGTATATGAGCACTGAAATACCCACTAATAATTCTTTTTTCTAAACAAGTGTCCTTAACTTCTGTCTTCAAGTAAAAATATGCATAGTGGCATTCTTGTTCCCCATAGTTTCTAAAAAAATGTCTTAGGGCTAAAATAACTATTTCTTCAAAACTTTGTGATCCTTATTAGGTATCTTACACAAATTGTAAGGACAGTTAGTGTTAATTATGAAGAAGTCATTTATCAAAAGGGAGACTCAATCAAAACCAGATCCAGTAAATTTTCAAATAACAGAATACAGTATGGCTTTTAACTGTGAGTATCCTAGACTACAGGAGGTCAACTGTTCATAAATTTAGAAGTTGTATAAATTAATAATTGCCCAGTGACACACAACATGACTACATGAATTATCACTGTGAGGAATGTGATGTAACAGTACATTATGCTTGACTCTGATGTGTTGTCCCATGCTCCAGGGAAGTAATGAAACTTCAGCTGATCAGCTTTCTGTAAGAAGGGAGCTGGATAGTATGAAAATTTTTCAGTGAAATACAAATTCTGTCTTGTCAGCATGTCAGTTCTGATTAGATGCCCACTGAGGTTCTATCATTTTATTCTTAGGTCATACAAATACAGGTTTGTATATATTGCTTATATCTTAGTCTTTGACCATACCTCATTCAGATTGATTCTTACAAGAAATGCAAGAAGGCAAAAGCAAGCTTAACTGGAAGCTTGGCAGAAACATGGAAAAAAGGCCTAACTCAACATCATGTAATTTTTGAAGATTTACTGATGTTATGGTATATTGTTTCACACTTTTATATAACCATTTACAATTGACATATAGATATATTAAAGCAAATTCATTCCCACTGATCAACAGTCACAATCTTCTCCCCTCCTTTCTATTGTCTAGCCGTATTTAGGTCTCAGATTACATATGGTAAGTATTATACCATCAAGCGTATTCTCAGTAGTCCTGTTTAGTTCTCAGATTACGTATGATAAGTATTATACCATCAAGCATATTCTCAGAGGACCCAGCTGGCTGGAGATTTCCGAGTAAGGGCCATGATGTGTCCCTGGCATATGCTCTGCGAATTCAATTTCACATTGCTGTTTCTTTCTACAAGGCAAAAATCTAATTTATATTTTATCAGTATGGACAGCTGTTCTCTAATGCTTTCCCAGTGACGCACCCACTCTCAGTCTTTTTCTGTTACTTCTATTGTGTATGTATTTTTATCCTTTCCACAAAAATACTGAAATACTTATTTTAATGTACTGGCAGCCCAGCACGTTACTTTTATGAAGTTCAATTTTAAAGAAGAACAAACTTTGACATTGACAGTCATGGTCAGTTACATGTGTCATCTTCAAGTTTTTTGGCATAATTTACAGAAATTGAATAATCTCTAATAAAAAAAAACAACACATCAGATTATTTTCATTTCAGGGCCAAAGGTTATTCAACTATAATGGAATAATATTTCTTTAGAATGTTTTATTATGCAGATGAAAATATCTAGGACATGTAGGATTACTGTAGAATTACTTTTCATTGAAGTGGGTGAGATGAAACAACATAATTGTTATTATTGAGAAAAGTGCTGAAGACCTTTTAATCTGAGAAAAAAAACAGAATCACATTGCTTAATGCTGCATATTCTAAGACAATTTTAAGTTACCTACTAACATCTAACTTGAATTACTCTAGAGTTTAAAGTTTTCTACAATATGCTCAGTACTTGCAAAATGGAGAACATACTGCAGCAACCTGAATACTTCACGTTGCTTTTCTCCAGCAATGAGACGTTTGTCTTTTTGCTACATATACACTTTTTAATTAAGCCTTATCTCCTTCACTGGTAGAATTCCAGACTTTTTAATGTATTAACAATTCTTCTTGTCTCTAACTTAAGTTCTGCTTGGCATACTGTTTTCATATTTATTAGTGAGAGATTGATGAAGAATTTACTAGTCAGTAATTTACATTCTAACCATTTTCTCAGTAACCCCATCATTTTTATTTTTTTTCTTCTCTGACATTTAGATTCTTATAATGTTAAGAATCATAGAATCACAGAATGCTTTGGGTGGGAAAGGACCTTAAATTCATCTAATTCCACACCCCCTCCATGGGCAGGTCTTCCTCCCACTAGTCCAGGTTGCTTAAAGCCCCATCCAACCTGGCCTTCAACACTTTCAGGGATGGAGTATCTACTTGTAATGTTTAATAACATTCAGAAAATCAGACTGAATGTTAAGATCAATTAGGAAAGGAGTAGAGTGCAAAAGCGGGAACATCATTATGTCAGTATGAATACTTGATGAGCCCTCACCTTGAATGCCACATGAAAATCAGATCCCTGTCAGATCACTGAAGGCTGAGGCTGAGGGCTGACAGAAATGGTCAAAAGACTCCACATGCTATTTTCATGATTTAAAAAATAAATTGTTTTTGGTTTTGTGGGCTTTTTGGGGTCTGTTTGTTTCAGTTTTGTTGTTTAGCTTTTGGATATTTTTTTTTTAACAGGATATGGACTTCAGGAATATTTTTATTTTTATTTGAGGAATGAGATGGCTTAAGTTTAAAAAGTTATATTTGGAGTTGCAGCAAGCCCACTTAGAAACTTTTCAAATTCATTGTTAAGTTTTTAGAGTTCGTTTGCTGAAACTAGTTACTACTAGTATGTAGCAGCAAAATTGCCAATGCAGAGACCTCATACCTTAACTAGAGATTAACCAGAAAGGGGTTATTATTTTGAACACTGACTACTGACCTTGTATTGTTTGCTAGCACATACTCAGTTTTCATTACAAATGCTTGTTTGTATTCTTTTTATTTTGTATTACTTTTTCCCTATTCACTGTTTCTTGTATTCATTTTCAAATACTTTATTGAGTGGTGGTTTAGCCTAGGATTTAAATTTTTTTTTCTGCTGAACTCATCAAGTAGAATTTTGAAGGGGATATCCTGTTGCTGCCATCTCAAACCTGTCCTTCAAATGGCCTTGTATTATCACCAGATTATGAACTGTCATAAAAATCGTGTCACAATACAATGAGCAAGAAAAACTGCAAAGGTCTGGTAGTGTAATAATTTGCTAACAGTATAAATAATTTACCTAAAAAAATGAACTGTTACCTACATCCATCTTTTTCCTTAGGTAATATCAGTTCTTGTTGAAGAAATTGTTATTCTGCACCCTGTTTTAGTCATCACATTCTTAAGTCATTTTCTGAGTAAGACTATGATAATATCAAAATGTCAGGGTGCTTTCTGGTCCTTTGCCTTTTATTATTATATCATATTTGATTTGCGTGCAGTGTTTGACTTTCCCAGGCATCCGTATGTCCAATGTAAGAAAGATGTAGAAATATGTCTCTGCCTATTCAATTGCTTTCTGCTGGGATTAAAAAAATATAGATCACAAATCAAGAAACTCTGGTGAAACTGTACGATATCTTCTTATTTGTGTTCTAAAGTAGAGACAGTCTGCTTGATTGGGCAGTTTAGTGTACCAGAAAATCTTCCATCCAATTCTGTTTTTAATTCCCTTGACATTTGCTAATGGTGGGAATTCACAATATGTATCACTTGTGCCATTATTGCTGTTCAGTTCAAATATAGAGCAGTATTTAATTTTCATTCACAACCTGGGATTCTGCCATCAAAATGTAGATACCATAACTTTAGCTTTTTTATGTGTAATATGAACATATTGTAAAACCATCCCCAAAGACAAAGTAATTGCAGTGGTTAATGTAATTATCGCTTTCATGAGATATAATTCAAAATATGAATAAGAAAAATCCCCAAATTAGAACACAGCAAAGCAGGTATGGCAAGATCAGTTATGTTGGAACTTTTGCTAAATACAGGGTTTGAAGAATATAGACATTTCTATAACTAAACAAGAATTGTATTACACAAAAATTTAAAGAAACAAGAAATGTTATCTTCTAGCATGCAATTAATTCTTCCAGTCTGTTACAATTTAGATTTCAGCAAAATGTGGTGTTTAATTCGATGGATTTTAAACCCTGCTAGTCAGAGTTATTTAGCCTGGTTCTTTTCTTGTGTCATCTGAGAAATATCTCTCTTACCTACTTAAATTTTTGCATTTCAGGAATCTTATTCAAAGAAGAGAGGTTATGCATTAGAAGCAATACCTTCTGTGCCTCTGGATGCAGTTCCCTCTGAAAAAGACAGCAATCTCTGTGATTTGATAGACATAGCAGTGACCAAAAAACCTTGCTCCCTAGAGATAACAAGAGTTCCTTCCTCAAGACCAGGTAAATCACCACATAATTTTTTTGCATTATCTTTGGTGTAAGTGTAATGTTATGGAAGGTATACAATTACGTATAGAAGGTGTAGGTTTATGTACTTAAGAATACAGCACTCTGTTTACTTATCACAGCATGATTATAGTCTTCCATTAGCTTCCATAAGAGCTTAATATCAGAATAAGGTTTAATAACAAAATGCTATTGAAGGGAAAACAAAGCAGAGATTTAAATAATTTCCTAGATAAATACAAGGTTGCAAAAAGCCAAGCTAGAAATCAAATTTCTTTAAGCCCAGCCTTTTTCAGTAATCTATTTACCAACCCATTTCTGTTTTTTAATGAAGTGCTTAGCAACAATATTATACAACTAATTCAAAATTTAAAGTACTCTATTTCATGTTACATAAAAGAACATCTGCTCTGTTTTTGAAAATGACACAGTGAATGAGAATTGATAGAAATATTGAATGACAGATTGGCAGACTGTTTGTTGTTATACAGGTTTGAACAGCAATGAGTTACAATAGTTAAAAACCAATATAATTACGCTGAGTCAGACAAATGGTATTATCTGTATGGATGTTGTTTATATTCTCCAAAATTATATGCTCTCTTTAATTTCCCTTGTTTGAACTCTTCATTAGTCACCACCTGGTACAGAAATTTCAGAATATAATCATTTTGCTATAAGTAATTGGACTGAGAGTCTAACAAATGACAGTTCTTGGCAGTGCAGACTACTTGGAATGGGCAATTGACTTTTTTACCTGTGCTATCTTGATTATGAATCATGATTTGGAAAATATACAAGAAAGACAGATGATTGTTAACTAACAGTATGTCACCAATCTAGTCTGTGTAAGGGGAAGTGCCTTCTTGATTTTACAGCTGAGCTAGTAGTGGAAGAGTGCCAGAGCTCTATCAGGCATTGTATATAAGGGCTAGATATTAAGATATACCTTCAGAGTCAGAAAGGTGAGGTGGAGTGGATCATAATTCCCGTCTCTCCATAAATTTTGGACTAAAGAAGATTTGAGGGAAATTGCATTATGAACAGACCTAGGAGGTGGCACAAAATAAGATAGCATCTTTATTGCATAATTGCCCAGAATGGACCAAAATCTGACATGAACTTCAGCATGACTACTTGTATAACTGAAGGTTTGCTTTGTTGGTGGTTTTTTTTTTGGCTCTGATAATCTAAAAAATTGACACATTGTGTAGGACAATATTGCAGGTTGCTGTTCAGTAGCAGAAAAAAAAAGTCAAATTATCCTTATTTTTCAGGCTTCGGCTTGATTAATCACCATAAGCACACTTACTGCAATGGGAAGACTGCCATACCCCTACTCTATTAGTTGGCTGAGGGAGTTCATTGTCTGCCTCCATAGTAATGGGGCTCAACTACAAAGCTTTCCATTATAGTTAGTATTAAATAAACAAAAAAGAAAAACACAACAGGCTTTGGAATTGTGTTGCCTGCTGAACATTTTTCATAGGCTTAATAAGTTCATTATGATCAGTATGAAGAACAGATCTTGAAAAGGAAATTTTCAGACCATAATCTGGAAATATGTTTTGTGTGTGGTTAAATATGACACATATTAGAGTTCCAGAGAGTAACCAAGGAAGCTGTAGGACATTCATGGCACCCATAATATTTATAAGATCTAACAAGGTAAGTTGACAGTACAAATGTACTGTAATTCTTCTTAGTCTTACATATACCATTTTATTGGAAAGAACATTTTGCTTTATAGATAATCAGATTCCGAAATGTGATTTTATTTTAAGCTATAAATGCAGTAGTTATCTAACTGGCCTGGCTTGTAAGCCATATATGTAATTATGTTGGCTGCTATCTTATGATACAAATGGCCCAAATGAAATTAACCATGTCACTCACAAAGTACTTAACACTACGCATAATTGTATGTGAATGTCAGCCTGCCACTTCTGCTCGTACAAATTTATTGCTTGAATAAGTTATGTATGATTACAGAGATCATTCAATTAAAACAAATATCTAATTTGTATGCCTTTTCCCCAGACTTTCACTGTTTTGTATCACTGAGACATGCTGACTTTGGAAATACTGTTTCAAATTGTTGTACTGTATCATGAGTAGAGTTCATTTCAAAGCATGAGGTAGCACTTTGAACATAAAATTGCATCTGTCAGTCTCCTTTCCCTCAATCCTCACTGTCTGAGATGTTACCGTCTCTGGGCAGTAGAAGTGAGACTGACTGTACTCAGTGATTGAAAATTCTCCTTTCCTGTACAGAGAGGAAAGGTCGTTCTGACTGGCATTTCAAGCTGTAGAGCTGCATGTTGTAATTATTATCTGCCCTACCAGTAAACTCCTAACAGGTTGGAAGTAGTCACCTTTCCAATTATCATTCTCTGATCTACTCAGGGAAAAAAATGACTGCTCTGTAGTTCTCCATAATACTTTTAATGTCCTGAAACTTATTCTTGAACAGGTAAGTCCATGCACCAAGTGGTAAAGGGTTGTTAGATATAAAGGGGCAAAACTGAATAGAAAGGAAATAAAGTTTGTTGCTTCCATTTCTGAAATTCTGTGTTGTATGAGTACTATATCTATTTGCAAGAAATTAGGTTTATATAGGAAGAACAGTTATATTATTGGTTCATCTCACCATTAAAACAATTGTTTCTAAATAGGACTGATTTAAGAATAAAAAAAGACTGCAAACGTGTGTGAGTTCAAGTTAAGCTGTTTGTTGTTTCTGTGGTAGATTGATGGGACAAGGTTGGCAGAATGTGTTAGCATCTCTGTCTCAGTTTCTCTGCTTTTAAACTAACACTTACAACGTGATAGGAATATTCTGAAATACTGCACTCTGATACAAATTTTTCTGCCAAGTTAAATGTACATTTGGATTTAAAATTTTATAAATCTATCTCATAAAATTAATTTCATAAATGAATCTACTAATCTTTCTAATCTTTTTGCTTCTTTAAACTAAATATTTCTACTAGTAATTACAACTTTTAGACTGCCCGTAATTTTAACTTTTAGACTGCCCGTAATTTTAACTTTTAGACTGCCCTTCTATTAAAAATGAAATCACATAACATTTAACCTTGAAAAATAACCATAAAATTTTATTAGTTCATAAGGCATGCATTAGTATTGCCCTTTTTATCTTAAGGATGTAATTAAATTTTGTGAACTATAGCAACAAATCATCTCAAAGAATGTGTAAACTTTTAATAAATAGCTAAAGCTTAAAGCACTGGGTAATTGTAATGCTAAAGTAGGCATTGACAAGTATCTTCATGAAGTTAATGTGGCTTTGTATTTCTAACTATTTTATCATCAGTATTATTATTATGTATTGTTTCCCTCCTTTTCTGTCCTGTTAAACTGTCTTTATCTCAACCCATTATTTTACTTTTTTTCCCCCACTTATCTCCCCTGTCCTACGGCGGTGAGCGAGAAGCATTGAACCCTGACAACCTCATAGAATCATAGAACCATAGAATAGTTAGAGTTGAAAAGGACCTTAAGATCATCAAGTACCAACCCCCTGCCATGGGCAGGGACACCTCACACTAAGCCCTGTCGTCCAAGGCTCTGTCCAACCCGGCCTTGAACACTGCCAGGGATGGAGCATTCACAACCTCCCTGGGCAACCTATTCCAGTGCCTCACCACCCTAACAGGAAAGAATTTCCTCCTTATATTCATTCTTAACTTCCCCTGTTTAAGTTTTAACCTGTTAGCCCTTGTCCTGTCACTACAGTCCCTAATGAATAGCCCCTCCCTAGCATCCTTATAGCTGGATGGAGCTTGGAAGGCTCCTATGAGGTCTCCACGCAGCCTTCTCTTCTCCAGGCTGAACAGCCCCAACTTTCTCAGCCTGTCTTCATATGGGAGGTGCTCCTGTCCCCTGATCATCCTTGTGTCCCTTCTCTGGCCTTGTTCCAACGGGTTCATGTCCTTTTTATGCTGAGGACACCAGAACTGCACACAATACTCCAAGTGAGGTCTCACAAGAGCAGAGGGGCAGGATCATCTCCTTCGACCTGCTGGTCTCACTCCTTTTGATGCAGCCCTCATAATGTCTTACACTTTATTTAACAGAAATATTGAATGAAATCTCAGCTACATGGTGGAAGAAATGTTACTATATTTTTTTGCATTGGAGTTAAGTGTGTGTCCTTACCCAGCAGAGAGATTATATATTTTTCAGTCTGCCTTTATAGTTTCTACTGCAGAAACTCCCTAGGAGTCAAAACAGGTGGCATTTTATATGCTGTGTTTTTAATACTAGTGAATAATGGCCAGTACTACTTCAAATGTTTTTAGGCCAAATTAGTATTAGGAATTAGAGAGGACTTTTCAAACTCTGTTACTCATGAATACTGGTGACAAAAAAAAATATCAACTAGCCTTCTTTTTGAAAGTAGATCTGTCCATGCAGATTAACAAAGGTTTTGATACAGCATCTCAGTAACAGGAACACTGCTATCCATAAACTGCATGAAAATCATCTTGGGTAAAGGAGATGTAGTTCAAGGATTGTTTTTTCCAGTTATGTTAGTTTACTGTGGCTGCAGGTCAAGGTGACCTTAGTGAGCCATCTTCAACTCTAGAAACAGCTCAGCTGTAGCAATGCAGAGTTTGGTATGGGCTGCAAAATCCAACTGAGAAATAAAGTGAATACTTAGGGGCTTCACTTACACTGAGCTCTCAGCCAGAGCACAGACAGCAGTTCCCAAGTCAGCAGTTTTAAAGATAACTCTGGTACAACTGCTCTACCCAGTTACATCTAAGATATGGCTTCTGTCAAAGGATAAAAATGGTCATAAATATCTGATGTGTTTGCACTACTCAGTAGCAGTCAGGTACAAGGCAAGGAGTTAAAACATCAAGGAAGAGATACCTTAGCAGCTATTCTGGACATCTGTCCAGCTGAATGCATTCTGGAGAAGTATTGCCGTTGTCAGTCATGACGTTTTTGTTATTTAGAAAAATTTCTTAATTCATACTTAAATGCCAGTAACTTGTAGGGAGGACTATGGAACATAATAAATGTGTAATTAAGGATGCATTTTTCTTACAGTCTCATAATCACAGCAGGGAAACTAACAAAAAATGCTTGTCACTGCATTATTACAACATATCAAACTGTCTCTAAGCTGGCCTGTCTACTGCTTTCTCAGCCTGGTGTCCCTTCTCCTGTCATTACAGTGAAAATGAACATGAAAATATGTAGCCATTGTGTCAGCTTGCCTCTTCTTGTCTTCTGTCTATTGCGTACACTGTCAGCAATCTCAGATATCTAGGAGATAGTACTTTAGAAACCTGAATTGAAAAATGGCTTATCTGTGATAACATGTTTATCAAATTAAAGTACAGATCTACATATTTTCCAAAATCATTAAATGCTTGGCTTGGTAAATAAAGTGATATTTGTCAGGTCATCAGTTTCTGATTTACTTAACTAACAAAGCTTCACAGCACCTATCCTGAATATTTGAACATTTCAGTATTCCAGTTTGAGACTAAGGTAGCAAATGCATCTTTTCTTGTTTAATGAATCTATACCTTTGCTTTTATGCAGTTATTTTCTAGCTATCAGCAAACCAGTGCAAAGTGGCCACAAGAAGGAACCATCATACTGCCAGATGTGCAGAATTGTCTGGATGAATGGAAATTCAAGAGGCCTTAGTCACCTGTGCTTTGTAATTTTGAAACTACAATTGATCTGAAGGATCATGCACTGACCTTTCTGAAGTCTATTCACTCAAATTGCTTCAAACAGGACTGCTAGAAGGGCTATATTTAATATAAGCACACTTCTAAACCAGAGGTAGCAGGACATAGTTCACTTAAACATAAGCTACAGTCCAGCTCCTCAGGATTGAATACTTCTATGACCAAGAAAGATCATCTTAGCTGTGGAGAATAAAGGAGGGAGGCTCTTATCAAGCAGAGTAAATGCAATATATCACAGTTGGTCTAGAGTCATCTGAAAATAGCTAGAGTCTATGAAATTTAGCCTAATTTGACACCAGTGTTTCTGCCATGAAAGCTTTTGGTATTGTAGTGCACATTCAAAATCATTACTGCCTTCCTGCCCTGAGTACTGAATATGCAAAGTGCTAAGTCTCAGGCCTGATGTGTCACTGAGCAGTAAGGGCCAGCTGCTTCTTCAGGGATGGGGAGGCAGGAGTGAAGCGAGCTACCATAGCTGACAGGGAGGGCCTTGTTTCACCAGGCATGAGGAGGGCAGACCTGGGGATCATAACCAGGTTCAGCGAAGAGCCCAGGCAAGTTTGTACTGGTGAGGTAGATCTAAATTCAAGATAGAGAAACAATATACAGGTCAGGACCAGGTCTGATGATGGCCAGGAAGGTTCATGATGACAAGACCATGTCCATGGTCAAGCTGGGAAGTCAGCTATTAGTTGGCATCTGGATCCACAGGGCACAGGTAAAAACATAAAACAGTCACTCTCAGCATACCTCAGGCAGGAACTGAAGGCCCCAGGCTGAGCTGAAATGCAGCCTTCAGGAAGGGGGATGCAAGTAGAGCACCTCAGAAGGCTGGTCAGGGCCATTAGAGCTTATTAGTGCCTCAAGGCCTGATATGATGTATGTATTGTAATCAGTGTTCCTTATTATTTCATTTATTACTCTAGAAGGCAGTATCTCCAGAGTTTAATTCATCTGTATGTCGAATGAGAAGTGAAGAGCCACTCAGAGCTTGTCAGTAGGAACACAAAGCATAGGTGATCATAATGTGAGCCATGCATTGGTGTGATGGAGTGGGTAACTGACAAAGGAGGCTTGTGTTTCCATAACAACCTAATAGCTGAAGTCTTTCTTAGGCAACTGGTTTCTCTTCTAAGTAATTTTTGTCCTTAGAGAAATGCGACCATTATTAAGTAGTTTCCCAGTTCTCAGAGTGTTTTAGACAGTCTGATCTCCCTTTAAGTTTAGCACAGAAAAAGGTTCAAAGGCCGTGAGAAGAATGAGTAAAAGAGTCTCATAGTGTCCTGACAGGATAAAAATATTCCTCTTAAAGGGAGTAAAGTTAGGTTCTAGCCTTTGTATAGTTCCTTTAATAAGACTCTTAAAATACATCTTAAAAACAGCTGGGGGGTTGTGCCTGTTACTCTGAATAGAAGTCTGCTTCAGAACCACTGATTTCTGTGCTAGTGATTAAGAAGCTTTTCATTTCCAACCTCGGTGTATTCATGGTCAGCTAAAGTCAAGACAGAGGAACACTAATACACTGGCTTTGGCTAAGTCAGAACTCTCCAGCAACTCTTCAAGAAGCAATTCAGGTCAGGTTCTGAATGATTCTGAAAAATCTCTTATTGCCCACACACATATGCGTGTCTATATGTACTGCCTTGTCATGGTGGCTAGAGGACTCCAAAGGGTGCTAAACTGTGGCATAGAGGTCTTCTAAATGTGTGTACTCTGTATCACAGTATGTTCAAGTTATTTTGTCTTATTTAAATATGTATGCATCTATTGAAAGTATTCGCCTCTACAGAAATCACAACAATATTATCTACATACTGTGCCCTAATATACTTCCCTTTTTCTGTGTAGGAAGAGAAGAATTAAACTATAAGGAGTATAAGAAAACCTGAAGGGGTTGAACCAAAACCCAGATATTTTTTCCAGATATATGTTATAGTTATTACAGCTGAAAATATTTTATATTTTTTTATTTACTTGCTTTTTAGTGAAATTTACTGTAATGTGAAAATTGAAAATTAATTAACAATTTTCAGTTGCATTTTTGGTCAATAACTTATTCATAATCAAATATAATGCCCAGCCCTAGGTGTAAGACCTATATATACTTTTTTCTCTGGTGTTCTTTGTTGTCTTTTAACCTATGTTTGAACTGTACAGAGAGAATTTAGCTATGGTGCAGAATTTATCAATTTACTTGTTTTAACTAGTTAATTTATAAAGATGCAAGGATCACATACAGAGCTTCAGGATACCACCCTTTGCCAGAACAGAGCATATTAGAAACTAGTCTAACCTTCTGACTGAGTTTCAGTGATGACACATTTTGTATTCGTCATTAACAGCATAGGGTGCACGCTTCTTGCAAGAAGAGATTTTCTCTAATGCACTAGCATATGTTTGCAGTTTGGATATTTTAATTTCACATAGCATTTTAATAAAGGTTAAGGGAGTGCTGATGGAAGAATAGAATATACAATAGCTCTTCTGTTGTTAATCTTTTTTTCTTCAGTACAGCTAGCACTTTTTTAAGCACTCTTCAAAAATGTAAAAGATTTCTGAAAATGGTGTCTGTAAAGTGTTTGATATAGTTGTTCATATAACATAAGTTATAACTTTATAATTTATTTTCTATTTTTAAGTATTTTCTGTAATTTTATAGTTATTTTTGTTTTCTCTAAGTACAAATCCCCCAAATATACATAGCTTGGGAGTTCTGTTTTATTATTATGGCTTTTTCATACCCATTTTCAATATTTTTATATTATTATCATAGTTCTTGGAGTACAATTAGGATGCTTTATATTAGCATTTTTAGAACTATATCTCTTGGAGCAGATCTGTTCAACTGTGTTTCGGTCCTATGTTGATTACTATTTTGTTGACAGGTGTTATTAAACTACTGATTTTGACCAGTAGATCTTCAAGTGGTCTGAGTCTCAGAGGCTGGCATATCTTCCTAATCTCTATGAAATTAGGGCATGTATTGCTGTTGATTTCAGTTGGGTTAGATTTTACTGTATATATGTTCTTCCAAAAGAAGGGTCTTTATTAAAATTAGTAATTAGTCAATTAAGCATTGATAGGAGATCAGGAAAAAGGTGTGTCTTGTACTTGAATAGTTAAAATGAGGTACTATCTGTGGAAATATTTCCCTTCTGATTTCGTCTCAGATTGGGAGAGGATATCTCTTCAGGTAATATAACCCTACAGTAGATGGAAGTGGCTGAGATGGGCCAGTGAAGTGTGCATCTCTGATTTCTGTCAGTTAGATATGCCTCTAAAATCACATTCTGATAGCATGTCAAAGCTATGACGCATTTTAGTTATCTCTGGGTAGATTTCAGGAGGTGAGTGAGACACCTTTACAGTTCTTTTTTACAGTGAAATTCAGTTCTAGGCACTTCAGTAAACCAGGTTTCTGATATCACCTAAGAAACAGATCCATATAGTCTATATACAGTTTATGTATACTGTTCTTGTGCCATATTCTTTCTCGATGTGACTATAGTCTTCTGTCAGTAGAGGTATGCCAACAGTGCGTATATCCCCTACGTAATGTTTCAAGAAGAAATAATATCCACTCTTTATTGTTCAAATTTCTCGTACAATGTAGGAATCCGTTTTCTTGATAAAGTTTACAAAGGGAAATGAAAAATAAAATTTAACTCATGTGATGCAAAATAAGGACTATGTCCATTAGGGTGTGTATTGCATTGCTAATGTATTAAAGGAAGAAATGAATAAATGACAGAAGGTGAATGATAAAAAATTTTAATAACATTTCATCCACTGTCTGCTTTCTCTTTAAGCAGCCCCAGGCAGTGTGAGATAACGCCATAGGTTCCCCTAAACAGCTGTTCCCTGAGTTATTCTATATTTGAAGCAGGGCAATTTTGTATTTGGACAAAATTCTGTTATAATAAAATTTTTGTTATTAACTAGAGAATTTACATCTTATGTTAGTCAATTTTCAATTGGCAGACTAACTGCAAAGTGCGGTATTAAGAATTGATTCTTTGCTGTGTTGAGAGCCTAAAAAGTACTATTTTCTTGTGTCATTTTACTTCTTGCCTTTTGGAAAAAAGCAGAACTTATCCAGCAAAGGAAAAATATAACTTCAGTATCACAGACTGAGAAGCAGGCAGTGGAAGCATTCAGTAATCATTTTCTAGTGTCATATTTTCTTGACTGAGTCTTGCCCATTTAACTGTCAACTTTCAGAATCCCAACAAAGATCATTAAGAGAAAGGAGAATTATACAGGCTTTCAGACCCTCCTTCTACTCCCTGTGGTATTTGTAGTATAAAGTTTGGTAAAACTTTTACCTTTTTTTTTTTTTTTCAATTTATTTATTTGGGTAGTCTGGAAAGAAGTGTGCATGAGTGAATACTTCTCATGCACATACATCTGGAACCATTCATTATTAACTTTTAAAATTACCTCAGTTGCAAGCGTAGACCACTTTAATAATTTTTAGTAGCCAAATGTACTATTAAGCCAAATATATTATAAAAGTGAAATAACTTTATTTACTTGTATTAAATGAACTTATAATTTCATTAAAAAAACAGGTTAACTTAAAAGATCCAGTTTCTCTGAAGCAATGCTAATTTGAATAACCAATGCCCCTTTCATTTATTATTAATGATGATCCATATCAGCTATTCCATTATTCCTGATGTCAGAATGAAAGCCTGTAACTACTAAGGTTGATCCATTAGCTTCCCTTTAGTCTTCTCAAATCTCACCAATATTCCTAGTGCTGTAAAGAAACAGCGCCATTTGTTGAGCTAACTTGCCAGATCTTTTTAAGCTCTTGGGTACAAATTAGATAGATCTGTCCATTAAAAATTTCTAGCTTTAGTAACTCTCATTTAATATTCCCTTTGGATATATTTACATGAGTTTGATATTTAGGAAAAATATTTCATATCTCTATTGTTTTATAGTATTATTTCTCCTACTGCATTGCTAGAGTAAAGTACCAGAATTTGGGTTGTTTCATTTTCCAGTTACCCACTCCTTTATGTCCTTGATGCAGCAGAAGTCTCACAGAGAAGCAGCATTATAATCATCAAGACTTTTCAGAATACATAGGCAGAGGAGGATGAATTGAGGTTGCACAAGATACGTCAATTCTTACATATCACAGTGCTAATGTACTTTCCTTTACAACCTTATCATCCCTCTAGAAGGTTTTTAGTATGTAATTAAGATAATTGCTCCGCATCATACACTCCTTTGGATAACATCTCTGGTAACATCCTTAACAATGAAATGTTAGTCTAAAAATACTCTTTTTCTGAAGGTAAAGCATATGGGAATGACTGATACCATGTGATGGGTTCGTTACCAAAACACATGCAGGTCTCCACCCATTTAGTATGTTCTAGTAGATATGTTTATGTTAAAGTAATTCTACATTCCAAAGACTAGCTTACATTTTCTCTGCAGAGGGCGAGAAAAAGTCTGCTGCTTGACATATGTTAAACATTTTCTTATGATTCATTACTTTTTATTATTATTTCTTAAAGTACAACTGACAAAAAATA